>NC_087444.1:45390929-45990929 GCF_036321535.1 Camelus dromedarius
ACAATCTGATTATCTGAAGAGTATTGCTTTGGGAAATTAATGTCAGACATGTCAAAGCAGAACACGGAAAACCAAAGACTCATTTCTCAGCTTTGAAATCTAATACATCTGAGTCATGAAAGATCTCAGAGGAAGTAAATTGTTGTAGAAGAGTGAAAGGTGATACAGAAGCTGGACTTCATGATCAAGCCATAGATTTCCTGGGCTACAAAGATGAAGAGAAGTGGGGTGCTTAAGTGAGGATGTGGTGTTGCTGGAGTGGCCGAGAACAGAGATCCAGATTTCCCTCTCTTCCCCAAGCCAAGGCCAGCGTGGGTACTACACACAGCAAGATAGGTTTTTAGAGGCTTCTGAGAGCAGAGGAGACCTGGGCTTCCACTCTTGGAAAAAACCCAGAGCACCCAAAGCCCTCATCAGATATGGTTTCTTAAGGTAGCTGGACAGACAGATTTAAACCAGGGCTGCCACATTCAGTCGTGCAGGCTGGGCACTGCACAAGTCTAGGGGAGCCATTCACGTTCTACAGTGCAGAATCTCCACACCATACCTGGCCATCCTGTCTGAGACAATCTTAAAGCCCTCCCCAAGCCTCAGTAAAGAAACGGAATCTTTTTTCTTCCTTTTGGTCCAAAATGAGGAGTGACACAAAGAGCAGACAATAGCCTGGAGGCCAAACTTAACCCATTGACTGTTTATGTAAATAAAGCTTTATTGGAGCACAGCCACACTCATTTGCTTCCGGTTGTCTCTGACTGTTTTTTGTTTGTTTGTTTGTTGTTGTTGTTGTTGCTGCTGCTACAATAGCAAAGCTGAGTAGTTGCAACAGAGACCACATGTCCCACAAAGCTGAAAGTACTCACCATCTGGTCCTTCACTGGAAAAGTTGCTTATCCCGGAGGTAGCCCAGTAGCCAGCCCAGACTCACATTTGAAGACCAGATGGGACCTAAAAGCCTCAGGACACACCAGTGTGGCCAGATGATAGTACTGAGACCCCATTGCCCCCCAAGTAAATCAGCACCAGTAAGGCTCCTGCATCGTAGACACAAACCGTGGAAGTGGGTGAAAGATGTCGCCTGAATGTCACCAGCACAAGGAGGGCTTACAGTGCAAATTTCACTATTGAAAATAAAAATAAAGTTATCTTTCTTGGCTGTCTGTGTGATCTGGGATGGCATATCTCATGGACAGGGCCACGTTTGCTGACCCTGGTTACTTTCCCCTTCCTCATTCAGACACCCACCTTTGTACTGACCAGGTGAAGCTTGGGGCAGGGCATGCAACTCCGAGGGACCACCTTCAGAGACCGCATTCCCACAGGGCCTTTCTGAAGGGTGAGATGCAGGTGCCCCTGCCTGTACCCTGGGAGCCTGGGGAGAGCTGAGCTGTCTAGGACAGGCACCCGGGCCAAGAAGACCCAGGCGGCAGAGAGCCATAGCCTGGTCTGGGACGAATTGTACTGGAGGGAAACTGAGACAACCCATCAGACCTTCTCTTCCAGGAAGTTTGAACTGAAAATGTGCAGAGAAAGCCAGAGGTCAGGAGAGGGGACAGAGTGGGACATGAGGTAGCAGTGAACTAGAGCCACAGACCCCCGGGGCCTTGGCAGCAGCTGTGGAAGCAGAGGCTCAGAGCAGCTGAGGGGCCGGGAAGGGGGCTGTCTAGGTTAGATCTAGGTTAGAGGGTGGTGGGCACCACCATGGGGGAATTGACACCATGACCCCATCACTGTAGCTTCCTCGGGTCCGTCTCCCAGACAGCAAGCATTCCTGCCTCCTCAAGTCCCAGTCAATGATCTGCTCTCCTTCTTCTTCCTGCCTTCTTACCACAAGCAACCCTGGGTGGGTCTACATTGTTTGCTGTCTCCAGGAACCGGGCAAATAACTCTTCCAGTCACTCGCTCGTGCGTTCAGCCACACATGCGTGCTGCATTCAGCACACTCTCTGTGTGGTCTCTAAGACACAGAGACCAACAGAAAAGGTCCCACTCTCAGGAGCTCGCTGACCAGTGGGTGGTTCTCAACCCAGGCTGCACATCAACTGCACACAGGGAACTTTTTAAGAACCCTGATGCGGAGGCCTCTCCCCAGGCCAAACTAACAGTATCGCGATGCGGCTCGGAAAACAGCATCTTTAAAAAGCAGCTTAAGGGATTCTAAGGGCGGGCAGGATGGACAGCCTTTCCTCTAATGGATTTCTTTCGACCTTTGTAGGTTTTTGCTTCTTTAATTCTTCCTGCCGTTTCTTATCTCCAGCCTTTCTTTTTCAAGGTTCTTTCCGAACTGCCTCCCTTTCTTTTCATGCTTGGCCGGTCTCTACTTTAGGTCACAATTGGCCTAGATAAGGCACCGACTCATACTACCATTTCCCCCAAACTTTAGTTAGTCACAGTTTTTCAAGGGAAATATCTCTTGATGGAATTTTTAAAGCCTCAGGCCTCTCACAGCTGCTGGGAATGAGGGGGAAGGTTTGTTTGAGAGAGTCGGATTCAGACTCTGGAGCTGCATGGGGAGCAGGAAGAGCTGTAGACAGGGGACAGGCAGTAGAGTGGGGTCAAAACGAAATTTCATTCCGGCATGGGGGGGGGTCAGTCTGGGGTTGCCATGGCAACTGCCCAAACCACCCCAACCCCCCACCTGCCAAAGCAGGTATATCCACAGTCAATGCCACCTCCATCTCCACATGGAGAGGAGGGATGCTGCATTCAGACCACCACGCCCTCCTGTGGGAGCTACTGAGGCCCAGGGACAGGCGCAGAGGCAGAGTCCCCCTTGGCACCTCCCAGGGCCCAGGCAGCGAGCCACCGTCCAGAGGACCAGCCAGACCTGCCAGAGGAAACTTTCTGCCCATGGTGCCCTCTGCCTCCATCCTCCTCTCTTTCAGGAGGATGATTTAATTTCAGCCTAAGACACAGGCACTGACGTGGCTTCTCCAAGAGCATTTATTTCCAAAACTGAGGCCACAGATACAGAAACCCCCACTCCTTGACCTCTGCCCACTCCCAGTAATGGGTCCCCAGCCTCCACCATAAGATGCCTCCCTGGCCCGTAAACACTTTCTCTAGAACACGCCTGTCCGGGTTCCCACAGGCCCCCAAGGCCAGCTGCACCGCCGGTCACAGCTCGACGTGTGCTGTCCGGGATGCCTTCTTCGCTGCCTCCTTGGACAGGAGCTCGGTCCAGAAAGCCACTTCCTCGGCTTTCAGCTTCTCGGCTGCCTGGGTGGTGACGCCAATCTGAAGGTAGCCTTCCTTTTGGTCGTACACCGGCCAGTGGGGCAGCCCCTCGCCATTGGGATTCCTGGGAACAGAATCAAATAGAAATTCCTCAAAGCTACTGTGTGGTCCCAACACCCCTCCGAGACTGACAGGGACCCCTGGCTTCACTTCTGCCAACGTCTCCTATGCCTCCAGAGACAGGAGGCTGACCGTCTCCTTGGCAGCCTGTCCACTTTGGGGAGCTCTCAGGTCGGACGCCACGGGGCTGGGAGTTTGCCCATCACACGTTGGAAGCGCCCCCACCCCACAGCCTCGCCCCGCGCCTTCCCAAGCCTGCTCCAGCCTTGCCACCTGCTCACCCGTTCCGAGCAAAGTTGGCCCAGAATTTCATCACCATCTTGCTGAGATTGGTCTCCTCTTCTGAGGTGCCCCCTGTGGGAGAAGACCAAGCCCTGCTGCTCACAGTGAGTCCATGGGCAGCAACGGCCCCTGAGAGCTTGTCAGAAGTTCAGAAACGGAGACCCTCCTCCTGACCTACTGAGGCAAGCCTGCATTTTAACAAGATCCTGGTAACTCACGTGCACTTTAAGCGTGACACTTCCTGACCTGGGCCTCAGCAAAGGGCAGCGGTCAATCTATAAGCTGCTGCCCTTGTCTTTTGTGCCCGGCGCGCCCCTCCCCCCACCCAGGGTCCCACTGCCGCAGCCAGGGCTTCTGCTGCAGCCACTCCACCTCCCAGGGTGCTGTCCTTCGGGGCTTCCCTCAGTCTCCTTCACCCACACACACCTTCACAGAATCTGGAAAACAACCAAGCTGCAAGGTCCCCAAAGAGTCACCCAACCAGGAGATGCCCAGAGGCACTGAGTGCCATGAGCAGCCCTGAGGTGTGTCCCCACAAGTCGTCTGTAACTGCTGATGGCTAAGGCACTGAGGACATTGTGAAAAGGGCTTCATTCATTAATAGATTATTAACACAGTAATAGATGTATTGATATATTAATAAATTAGAATCCTAAATATATTCAAATATTGAAAGTGATAAGTTTTAGATAGATAGATAGACAGATAGATGGTGAGATAGACAGACAGACACACACTGGCCCTGATTCAAGGTTAACAGCAATTCTGACCTGCCCCTCACTCACAGTCTGCTGTGCTCTGCGAGTGGGGAGAGGGAGAATCCAGCCCCGGAGCAGGGCCTGCAGGTGACCCACCACCTGGCTCACTGATGCCCGGGTCTGGATTCTTAGACTGACCGTCAGTGAGGGCACAGGGATACACATCCCCCATCACGCACTTTAGGGCAACAGAAATTAGGGAACACTTGTCCTTCAACTCTGCTATGGTGAATTCTGGAAACTAAGGCCTGGAGAGAAGGAGGAACTTGGCTAAGGCCACTAAGCCAAGACTTCAACCCCCATATCCTAACTCCAAGTTTCTAGTCACCAAAGGGCCATCACCTTTTAAAAGTGGAGCCCCAAAGACAGAGAAGATCTCATCCCCGTGGTCTCCTGCCACCGTCGTGGGTCTCATGTCTGACGAGAAGCTTGGGCGATACTGGAACTCATACATGTAGGTGGGGGCCCCGGAATCTGGAAGACACGGAGTCACACAGTTCATGTCACCAGACGCACACGTGGGTGGTGTCCCGCTGTCCGGGGGGCCGTGAGCAATCAGGAAACTGGGGACATGTCTGCTCCTGAGGGAACAATCGCAGCAGTAAGAGTAGCTGCCCGTCGTGAGCGCCAACCCTGTGCTCGACCTCGCTGTGCCTGCAGGAAGCCTGTTAGCAGCAGAACAGAAGGAAAACCTTTCAGGAAAATGTTGTGACTGGCCTAAGGGTGCACAGTTAGGGAGCTAGATGGGGTTTGAGCCAGGCAATTGAGGAACGAATGAGTGAATGAAGAGTGAATGAATGAATGAATGAATGCTGAACCCTTGGCTAGATCCATTCAAAGTAACCATCACTCTCCGGGCACTGGGCCAGTCTGCAGGAGCCCCTTCTAACGCACTCACACGGGGGCCCTCTGTGCATACACTGTCCACTACCATCTTTCGTTGATAACAGGCTAGTTTTCATTCCTTTGGAGAATACCTGCGGAGCGACAGGTGTCATGTATTCTGCCCATTTTTGAGCGTTTCCAGTGTTTTCCACACCTATTCCGAGGAGAGTGAAGCTAATCCAAGTTGCTGGTCTGAAAGTGTGGATATTTAAATACAAACCTACGCAGAAAGGGGACAATCTGCCTCTTGTGTCTCAGGAAACTGAAATTCAGCATTTCCTTTTCCTCTGTCACCTCACATGTTTTGCTTCCTGCTCGGCCAGCGGAGTGTGCAGGTCCTGGTACTGCCCCCACGCTCACCCCCGTCTCCAGGTCCCCAGAAGATGTCAGGTTTCCTGCTGATGCTTCAGCAGACTCGCCCATCCCCGCTCCTTCCAGGCCAGTTGGCGGGCCACCAGTCTAGGGGGCGCTGCGCAGGGATCACACGCCCCCAGCAGAGTGACGCTGACCAGGGAGGGTCGGCCCCAAGTCAGCCTGTTGGGGAAATGTTACAGCTTGTCCCCCACTGGGACAGTAGCAAAGTTGTAAACTGCAGGAAAAAAGGAGTATGAACAAAGAAGATGACGTATAGCCCCACCACTCAGAGAAACCTCTGGGACTATTTCAGCACACAGCCTTTTTGTGTATATACAATTACGACGATTTTGTGTCTGTTATATTGTATGACTGTCATCATTTCTTCGTGTCATTAGATACTCGCTCACAAGGCTGTTTAACAGCCTCTGCCATCGTGACAGGAGGATGCAGACTGATGTATTCAGTTGCTTCCCTCACCCCCCAACATTGCGCCCTTGGTTTAGGAAGAGGTGTTTTTGGGGGAAGCAACCCTTCTGTGGTCCCATAATCCACTGATTAACAGCGGCTTCAAGCTCAAGCAGAAGTTGTTGGAGGACGGGGTTTAATCTTTCCTCTGCTACGCAGAAGTGTCAGAAAGGACACAGAACCCAGCTGCACAGGAGAGACCTTTTGTGAATGAGGGAACTTATTTTTGGCAGCTTGTTGCCCCAAACCTACTCTTCTTCTTTCCTTTTTTTTTTTCAACCTCTGAGATTTATAACATTCCTACAAACACCACATAAGTCTTCAGAAGAAAGTAGGGCACAGATTTGAGGAATAAGATTTAGGAACAAGAGAAGCAGAGGGAAGGAGAGAGCTAGCAATCAAAAATACGCAAATTAAAACAGTGTGATGTTACTCTTTTGGTAAGGAGGGGCTTATGGAATTGGCAGCATTCCCTTTATTTTTCAGCCTGAGTTTCGCAAATGAAAAAATTAAGAAATCCATACCCTCATGCACTGGAGAGCAATTTCACAACATGTATCAAGAATTTTAAAATATCCCTACACCCAGTCTAGCAATTTCACGCCTACTAAGGATTCCTAAGAAATGTATTAGAGATGTGGCTAAAGTTATATGCACAGAAGGCCGAGCATCATGCTCTTGTGGCATCAAAGTGTGAGAAGCCAGGACAGGAATCCTAAAGGAAATTGTACTGCACTATTCCCTGAAATAATGGACTTTTATGAAATTGTATTGACATTGAGGAAGTCTACAAAATAGGGTTCTGTCAACAAAAATAAAATCTAAAATTAATATTTCAATTATATGTAAGGCATAGAAAGATCATTAGAGAAAAAAGCGTCTAAAATTTACAGCAGATACTTCTACATAGAGAAATTACGAGCAGTACCTAGTTTCTTCTTCATGTGTTTACATATTTTCAAAAAGCCCTGTAGCTGTAAGGTGGTAATTTTATATTCAGATATTTTTTTGATAGAAAGGTAAGACAAGTAGACAAAAATATGAAAAGGAAAGAACAACATTGATAAAATCTGGGAAGTCCGTGAGAAAAAGACCCTGAACTCAAAGCTATGAGACGTCAGATGAAACACAAGTCCAGGATGACTGGGTCAGCAGACGACGAAGAAGAGGAAATCACAGGTCAGAGGTGTATCAGGAGCCAAGACCAAGTTTATGAAAGAATAGATTGGACCCCGGGCAGCCCCTGGGTGAAAAAGAGTTCTATCGGGACCCTAGGGAGAAGGAAGTGGTCACCAGAACCTGTATTTTGGGGACACGGCAGGTCAGCTGTTGCTGCTTTTAATTATGCATATGAAGTCCCAAATCCTACACATTCCAGCCCAGTTGGAGAGAGTGCTCTGGAACAGAGAAGCATTTCCTGCCTCGCAGACTAGGTGAAGGAGGGCTCCTAGAAAAGCAGGATCCTGTGATGACCAAAGGGACGCCTCCTCCCCAGGTGAGCTCCTCCATCCCTGACCTCACACCCCGCACTCAGCCGTGGGTGACGCTGGGGGCCCCTGTGACAGAACCAGCACACATCAGGTGGAAGGAGGCGGCTGCAGGCATCAACATTCTCCAGACCGCCTGCCCTCACTCTTCCAAAGCTCACTCCTTCCTATTCTTGGCTTCACTCTACCCCCAGCTGCACTGGTTAACAAAGAAGTTTGCAACTAGCTCTGACCTTGGATACCTTCCAAGACACAGCTTCCAAGATGTGCCCTGGGGCCCCACAGATCACGTAGTTCAGGTGAGGAGCCCTGTGGCAGGAGCTGACGGTGCATCGCAGCTCCCCTGTTTCTGGACGTGTCAGCCTGATTTCCCCTCCAGCACCTGTCGCTCTTTGCCTCAGGTCTTTGGCTGCCAGAAACCACTCTGCCCATGTGTGCAGCAGGTCAAAGCACCGGGGGAAATTTACAGCCCCTCAGGAATCGGCTTCAGCCAATAATTTGTCAAAGGTGGAGGTTAAATACCCCAGCTCTCCTGCCGCTCATTCGGGTGAACCATGAGACGTGTCCTCTGCTGGACTCCCAGAGCTCCCAGCTCCAGGCGTCCACCCTGGATCCCTGCTTCACAGTGCAGCACGGATCGGCTGCCTTCATCTTCCCGTGTCTCTTCTCCACTTTAACTGCAATTTTCTGGGATCACCTCCCAGGTAAATGACTTGCATTCAGATTATTTTCTCAGAGTCTACTTCTGGTAGAAACCAACATAGGGCAGTGCCCCACCCCAGGCCTATGGGATGGACCTTTGAGGACTGACCCCTGGAGTTTCCACATGTCTCTCTATGCTGCGGGTGAGGACAGGACACCGTGTGAGGCTGGAGGGGTCGGTTTCCCTCTCCTGTCCAACGTCTGGGACTCACCTCTGTGGTGACGAGCCACATTCACAGATGGGACACCAAACACCCGATCTGCAATCAAGTCGAGTAACAGGTCTTTCTTTTTGACAGGGTCATCTGTCCCTGCTAAATACTTCTCAGTAGCCACCGGAGCCAGTTCCTTAGGGATGTTCTGAAATGGAACAATAGTTAAAGTGACCACCAAGCCCTCGTGAACAGCATGGCTCCTCCTGCCAGTGACGAAAGCTTGCATTATGGTGAGTGTCTCAAGCCCGATGCAACCCCTCCACCCCCAGCCCCTGGCGGTGAGGTGGAAAGGCAGACAAATGGGAGCAGAACCCTCCAGCCCCAGTCAAACGCTCTGCACTTTGGGAAAGCCCCTGTGCCTCTTTTTTGGCTCAGCCAGTTCCTGTGATTCCTGGATTCTTACAAGGAGAAAGTAGGACTTCTGCACGAGTGCTGTGGCCTCTTCCTGGTCCAGTTTGCCTTCAGAGAGTGGGTAACCCATCATCTGTTAAGAGAAAGGGTGAGCAACTGTGAAACGTCAGCAGTTAGCAAGAAGGACCGATGTGGGGGGTCAGACCAAACCGACTCAGGCTGGGGGTCACTCTGTCACGTCTTGACGGGCATGGGTCTTTGAGGAGCTGGGCAACATCAATGGATCAAGTGGACTTTTATATCCGGAAATCAAGAAGCGCAAAGAGAGAAAGTAATTGTTAAGGGAGGCTGCCCCAGCCCTTTGAGGTTTACACGTACACACATATACGGGTCAGGCTGGGGTCCCCACAGTGGTCCCGGACACAGGGACGGGAGGTTTCGGTCTGCCTAGAGTTGAAGGAGGGGCTCGGGGGCACGTGACACAGACCCCACAAATCCCCGCCTGGGTCAGGGAAGTGAGGAAGCCCCAAATCCGGCCATTATGGCTTTGGGCCAATGGTGCAGCCTCTGAAATCCTTCTGAAGGACCACGGGGCTCTGCACACGACTCCATCCAGACTCTGCAGTAAGAGACTTGACCAGACTAGCAAGGTGACAAGCAACTGAAGGCGTGTCCCCAGGGTGACGCCAGGTCCCCTTGGAAAGCTCCGCGCTCCCAGGAGAGTTTACTATTTGTTCCAGCCAAAACCTGGTGACAGGCAGAGAGGGCCCTGAACCCCCGCTGAGAGCAGTTACTCTAGAAACCTTGCCATTCTCAATCCTTTCTCTGCCCTTTGATCTGGCAACCTTCCACCCGAAACTGTTTCCTCAAGGACCTGAGAGCGATCTCTTTGAAAAGCCAACATTCCGGGGGTCACTCCCGCTCTCTCTCCCAGTCCCTGGGGAGGAGAAAGACCGCACTTCGGTGGGTGCCTTGCACCAGTGACACCCCTGCCTCCCGTCACGAAGACAGGAGAAGTCTGTGTCCCCTCCAGAGAAGGCCAGCTAACAAATCCAGGTGGCCCAGTCACAAGGACACCCCTCCTCAGCTTTCAACAGGCTCCAGCCTTTTGTTTCAGAGATTTGGGGTGAGTCCTCGCTGGACTCTGTCCCTACTGTGGTGGGGGGGGGTGACTGAGTCAAACCCGTTGTCCTGTCAACCAGTGTCCTGCTGTGTTGATTTCAGACAGGAGGGAAGGCCCTTGCCAAACTCAGGATCAGCTTTAACTCAGGAGGAAGCGAGCACCTCAGTCTCTCCAGTGAGACGACTGAGTGCCTGTGCAGGGGATTCATTGGGAAACTGGGGCCGCACCAGCCCAAGGGGAGGGGCTGCCGGCCCCAGGCCCCCTCGCCTTAACTCTGAGCCCCTTTCCCTTTCCCAGCCCTGAGTTCTCATCTGCCCAGTGATTCTCTGCAGCACCCACATTTCAGGATTCTTGGATAATCAGAGAGTGCTTGGGGACGTGGCTCCCCTCGGCCACACCTCCCAGGTGATAGGTGGGCATCGTGGACATGGTCTCCATGGAAACGTCAGCTGGTACAAAGGGGACAGCTGCCCTGGACCTAGAGAGGGGTCAGGAGAAGGTGGGTCCTGTGACAGAGGTGGGAGGGGTGATGGGACGCGCAGGGAGGCATGTCTGAGAGGCTTCACTTTCTCACCGTTGGAATAATCCAGCCAAACTCCTGCTTGTTGATCCCCACGATGTAGGGGACAGTGTTGAAGTCCTGTTCAGCCAGAATCTCTTCAGGCATCTTCGGCAGCAGCACTCCGTCCACCACCGTGGGCAGGAAAGCACGGTTCTGGCGAGGGGGCAGCGTCGTGCCTGTGTCACAGCCATGTCCCCCTCTCCCCTGCCTGAGCTCAGGGCCACCACAGACCTGTGTGCCCATGGGCGGGACCACACCCTCAGGTCCTCACAAAGGGGCCAGTCTGTGTTTCCCCACAGGGCAGACCTCTGACCAGGGGCCAGCAGCGGTCAGGTGACGGGAGCAAACCTGCACTCAAATTGGTGTAAAAATACATAGTAAGCCGTGGATACACTCTGAGGTGTGTGCATCTCTGTGTGCAGCTCTGCAGCTACAGTCAGTCCTCGATACTGGTGCTGGTTCGGGGCTGGACGTCACTGGGACTCTGCGCAGTGACTATGAGCCGCTGCTCCGGGGAAAGACGGGGTCAGGTTCCTGCGAGCCTCTGGCCATATTTTTTCAACCTTTTTTATGTGTGTTTTTGTTTCAAGGTACTATATGTAATATGTATACATAGTTTATAAAAAAATCAGTTATGTGTAATGGTTATCTATAATAAAACAAGGGCTCGACATTTCCTGGGCCCTGGGGAGGCTGCTGAGGGAGTTTCCTGGGTGGCTGGGCGGAGGGTGGTGTCCCCAGGACTGAGCTTTGTGACTCCCTTCCTCACAGCCCTGCAAACGGCGCAAGCGGCACAGCCCTGCAGCCTCCCAGGAGGAGATCTGGGCTCCCCATGAAGGCTCCCCGCCCCGGTCATCTCTACCTCCCCACAGTGGAAGTTTCTAGTCTGGCTTTCTCCTAATGGGGCATTTGTAGGAATGCAAACAAGATGAGGAGGTTGGCTGGGCCCAGTGGACACCGATTTGATGACTAAGAGCCCAGGACTCAGAGTCAGAGGAACTAATCCAGTCCTACATCTGGTCTTTGGCTGTGTTACTTTCCCAGGCAAGTCACTGACCCTCTCTGGGCCTTTCATGATTTCGTTTTCATTAACTGAAGCATAAGGGATGAAGATTTAAACTGTGTAATCAAGAAACTAAATACCTTAACCTCCTTGGTATCTGAAAATGAATCAGGACCGAAAAAGTTCTGTGAAGACAAAGACAGACATGTGGGTGAGAAGGCTTCCTGGAGGAAATGTGGACCTGGGCTCACCCAGGCATGAGCACCGGGTATAGGTGTGGGCCGAAATGAAGTGGGCCCCGGGAGCCCTGGCCTGAGCAGCAGGTGTAGGTGTGGGCTGGGTGGGGAGCTCTGGGGAGGCCGTCTGTTTGGGCCAGCCCTGCCCTCCACCCATTTCCCCTTCTTGCTCCCCCCAGGCTATAACATCCCAATTTTCCTTTAGGGTACCCCCACTCTGTGTTTATGGAGGCGGGGAGCGGGGATTGTGTGGCCAGGAGAACACATGTACCTACCATCTTAAGCGACACCTCCAAGAGCTCGTCCTCTGTCTTCTGGCGCAGGCAGTGAACAAGGACAGCCGAGGTGATGGTTTTACACCCAGCAAGGACCGCAATTTTCTGCAGAGATCACAGGTGACAGGAGAACTCAAGAGCCATGTCCCTTCCCTCCATCAGTAACGAGCTGTTCTGTCCCAACCTCAATTTCTAAAGGCAGCGAAAGATGTAGAAAATACTCTGGACAGGGTGTCTTGAATTCCAATCATGCCAGTTACACTCCTCTATCAAACCTGAACATCTAAAGAGAGACAGCATGCAGTGGGGCTTAAGAGCATGGAATCCAGAGTCCCACTGTCTCATTTCAAATCTCAGCTCATCCACTTGAGAGCCTTTTGGCCTGAGGCCAGACACTGGCAAAGTGCAGCCAGAGGGGACAATGCAGATGGAGAGGAGCCACGCTCCACCATGGCAGGACTAGGGAGGGTGAGCATGGGCTGCCCAGAGCCCGGTCCCACGTCTCACATACAGTCAGCACTCAGTAAGCAATTGTTGAATAAATAAAAAAGCACAAGGAGAAGGGGAGAAAGAGACAGAAGGATAGAGAGACAGAGAAAGTACAGAGGGAGAAAGAGGGAGAGGAAGAGAGTGGGTGAGAGAAAGAGAGAGAGGGAGAGAGAGAGAGACAACAAGAATAAGAGTCTTAGGTTCCTCATTCTGACAATTTCTGATCCTGTTTAATAGAAAAATCCAGCCTCATCTCTGCCACTTTGTTTCCTTCCAATCAATTCCCCCTTCTGGACTTAGCCTGGTCAAATAGGCTTCTACTCTTTATAACCAAGAATTCTGACAAACATTCTCAGAAATTCTAAGAGTTCCTGGTGCATTTATCTCCTCCCCTCTTTACTACCCAGTCCCTGTAATTCTGGCTGCCTCCTCTTCCCACCACCAAACCAGCTCTCACAGCCCTACATGACCCCTCCTCAGCGCACACTGCCCAGCAGAGCCTCCCTGTGGCTCACCCTTCCGTGCCTTCCTAACACCCTCCAAATAAAGACAGAGTCCTCACCAGACTTCGATGCAGCATGGCCCCCGGCACCGGCCCCACCCTCAGCTCCCTCCCCGCTCCTTCTGTGCTTCCCGTTCTGACCACATGACTCTTTCTCACTCTGTCTCACTTAAGATACTTCCTGCTGCCCCAGGACATTTGCACAGGCTGTTCCCTCGTCCTAGACACTCTTTTCTTACCAAGTAACTTACTACTTATCTATCTTTTCTCAATGCATTGATTTTTTTTTTCTTTTTTTCCTGGAACCCTTTCCTGATAACCTCCCCTTCCACACTGGACTAAGGACTCCTTTTGGATTCTGTTATATCAGGAACCTCTCCTCTATTGCTCTGGTCACAGCTGACATTTAACAATTTGTATAATTATGTCATCTGTCTCCTTCCTTAGAACAGAGCTTCATGAGGTTGCTAAGTGTCTGGCTATATCAAAGCTATTTGTTGAGTGAATGGATGAATTATTGAATGAATCCTCCAAGAACCCACCCCAGTCACAGGCCCCAAGGGAGGCCCCATGCAGTGCCAGTAGGTTTACCAGAACTCAGACCCTGGTAGAGATAAGATGAGATGACAGTCCTTTGTCCACTGTCCAGCCCTGAACGCCACCTGGCACACTTTGGGAAGTGGGGATGGTGGACAGTGCACGGGGCTGGCCGTCCAGACTCACGAGCTTGCGTCCAGTTCTGCGCTGATCCCTCACTGACTGCGGCATGTGCTTCCACTCTCTACCCCAGTTTGCTCAGTGATAGAGCTGGGAGGCTGGGTGAGGCATCTCCTTGCCCTTCCCGCTCAGCCATTTCCCACTTCTGTGGTTCTTTGAGGACGTCAGCTGCATCCCACAGCAAGAAAGGCCCCCCAAAACTCCAGGAGAGCAGAGCAAAGGGAGTGGGGACAGTCCAGTGTGAGATCTACCTTCATGGCAGCCTTCATGTCCTTCTGGACCAGGCCAGCAGTGAAAGCCACGCCGCTCTCAGAGATGGCCCGGTGGAAGAGATTCTTGGCCAGGGGAGATAACACCTGGGAAGGGAGTGGAGAGAAAGGGAGCTGATGCTCAGGGGAGGGGTCTTCAAGAGCTGCCTCACTCCCAGCTCTGCCTGGGCCATTCCCCTGGAGACCACGGGGCCCAGCTGGGGCTGGAGATTCTTCTGGCCTCAGGACACTAAACTGAGCCCTGAGCATCCTGGGGACACAGGAGAGCTGGCCATTAGCTCTCCAGAATCTCTGATGCTGAACGGAGCAGGGTCAGCCTTGAACCGGGTCTTGTCAGTACAGGGCCCGGGACTAGATGGGCTGGTCTGCAAGGGGTCCCATCAGCAGCCACGTCAGGGCCAGGAACACTCACAAGAACCGAGACACTTTCCCCTCCAGCTGACTCCCCAAAGATGGTCACAGAGCCTGGGTCTCCTCCAAAGTGGGCGATGTTCTTCTGGACCCAGTGCAGGGCGGCCACCTGGTCCAGGTGACCCCAGTTCCCCTGGCTGTGTTCGTCCCCTGTGCTGTGAGTACAAGGACAGGGCGGGGTTGAGAGCAGAGATGTCACGGCAGGGATCTCGGGATGGGGCTGGGGGTCTGGGTGAGCCTTCCGGAAAAGACTGGGCTTCCACAGCCCTGGCACTGGGGTCTTCACTGCCTCCCACCCCTGCAGCATCGCTCTGCTGTAGGGTCTACACATCTGTCCCGCGCCTGCTTCCTGAGCATCTACTGTGAGTCACACACTGTTCTGGGAGCTGAAGCACTTGTGAGAACAGAACAGGTAAAATCTCTGACTCCACAGACTCACACCGCACACCGTGAACTGGTACACGGCTGAGTCTGGAGTGCAGCGTCAGGTGTGAAAGTGCATTCAGGAAAACAAAACAGCGAGGGGACCCGCAGGGCTGGAGAGGGGCTGGGAGTCTTATTTCAGATCACCCCATCAAGGAAAACCACTCTGAGGCAGTGACATTTGAGTAGAGACCTGAATAAATGAGCCCATGAAAGTTGCAAATATCCAAAGGAGGGAATCCCAGGCAGAAGGAATAGAAAGAGCAAAGGCCCTGGGGCACAGGGAACAAGGATGAGTGTGGGACGCGCAGATGCAGAGGACCCTGAGGACCCTGGCAAGGACTTCGATGTCATTGTAAGTAAGGTGGGAGCCACTGTAGGGAATGACATGATTCCATTTATGTCCCAAACGATCACTCCGGCTAACGTGTGGATCCGACATGGTATAAAGGTCACTGAGTTGTGCAAGCAGGTGTGATCACAACAATCCAGGGGAGAGACACAGAGGGTTTTGAGCAGGTGACTCAACGGGAGGAGCTGAGAAGTGGCTGGATTCCAAATATTTTAAAGGTGGAGCCCAGAGGATTTGCTGGTCAGTGAACATGAGATGTGAGGAAAAGAGAAGGGTCCAGGTGACCACAAGGATTTATCCTGAGTAACGGGGGGTGGGGCTGCAGGCAGCTGAGCAGGAGGCCCAGTGGGGAGAGCAGGAGTGTTTCGGGGAGCAGTAGGGGGGGGGTCAAGGGTGAGGTTTGTCCCTGGAAGGGCGGGTGCCCTCAGATGTCCCATGGAGTCGCAGGAGCTAATTAATTATGTGCACGTAGGTTTCAAATGGGAAATGGGGGTTAAAAATACGGAGACTGGAGGTCCCTGAGTGACCTCAGGAGCACCAGTAGGACAGAGAGGGAGACGCACGGAGGAGGCCTGAGACGGGGAGGAGGGTCGGGAAGGGGCGGAGAAGGAGCAGTGCAGAGGGAGGAGGTGACCAGGAGCCAAGAGAAGGAAGCTTTAAAAAGCCGTGGGGGACCATGTGTGCATGATGCCAAGGTTGGGCCAAGAGCTGCTGGGTGGTTGGTGACCTGGACCAGAGCAGTCTGGTGTCTGGACGGGGTGAAAACCTGACTGAGGGGTAGGGGTGGCTGGGCGAGAGGAAGCAGTCGGAGTGATGTGCAGCTGTCCTAAAAAACAGAGCATAACACATGCCTGTGGGGGAAAAGACGAGGGGTCTCAGTGATGGAGGTACATCTGGACACCACTCGGCTGGGATAACCCTCCTCCTGCCCTAGGTCCTTCCAGTGAGGTGACCCCTCCCCCAGCCCACCCATCAGCCATCTCAGGGTAAGAGGTCCTGGGGCCGGTGCTTCCAGAAAAGACTGAGTAACTGGGCCTGCAGGAAACACTGTCCCTGCCCCACAGAGACGCCATGCAGGAGACTCAAGCCTTCCCTCGCGCACGTGCCAAATTCCAGAAAGGGCGTGAGTGCAACATCCCTCCCAGGAGGGGTGCCCACGGGGGTCAGATGCTCCCACACCTCCCAGTTCCGGCCACGCGCCCCTCCACCGCTAAGCCAGGCCTCTGAGTGCCGCGCTGCACGTTAGCGCGCATCTTCGAGGTTTGCGACACGCAAGGGCAGCACAGCTGCCACAGGTGAGTCTCCGGCAGGAGGTAATATTTGCGCTGGGCTTTGCAGGAATGACAGGAGTTTGTCAGGTAGATTAGGCGTTTTATATGCAAAAGCTCAGAAGCAATTGGGCCAGGGCGGCTGGGGAACAAGAGGGTAGGTGGAGCCCTGCTATAGGGGACATGGATGCCTTACTAGGAAACTTAGCAAAGATCCCCTTGAGGGCTTGCAGGACCAGAGCTGAGTCCTAACACCCTCACACTGGGGGTCAGTGTGCTATGAGGAGAGGCCAGTGTCTTACCTGAAAAACCCCCAGATGCCCAGGCGGTACTGAATGGTCACCACCACCACGTTTTCATGGGCAGAGAGGGCCAGCCCGTCATAGGTTGATGCCCCGCCCATCACCAGACGTCCTCCGTGGATCCACACCATCACCTGGACGGGGAGGGAGCAACCACACTGGTGACAGGAAGCCAAGGTGGGGAGGACCCCAAGAGGCTGCCTGGTTTGGTCACCCACCCATTCTCCCAGCTGGGGCCAAGGCCACCACCCCCCTCAGAGCACCCTGACTGCCCCTGCCTGTCTCCCCAGTCCCAGTGCCACCTCCTCCCAGGGCTCTTTGTCCTGACAGCAGTACCACGGGAACAGCCAAGGCTAAGAGTGCCAACTTCTCCCCAGCATCCCACCGTCCTCACTCCTGGACCGACTCCCCGCTCAGCACACGGGGCAGCAGCTGCCCTTGCAGTCCCACTTCACCTTAGTGACCTCTGGAGTGGCGATTCAGCTTCTCACGTGCACGGAGGATTCTGTCAAGAAGCCCAAGCCCTGGGGGTACCTCGTCTTCATATGCCTCCCTGCTGCCTCTTCTGCTCCTCAAATCCCACCCAGCCTCCGAAGCCCAGCCTAAAAGCCACCTCCTCCAGGTTTCCATCATTTGATGACTACGACCTGAACACCTACTATGTCCAGGAACTGTGGGAAGAGTTGAGGGTGAGAATGGACAGACACTTCATAAGTCACGGCTCTTGCATTAAAAGAGCAGGGAAGCGGGAATGGCTAAAGCAATAACAGTGTAATAATTATAAAATTATAAATTATAAAAAGGAACTTGAAAATGAACTACGCATCAAGCACTACCTCCGCATTAAAAACAAACCACCCATGACATAGGGACTACCATTGTCCCATTTACAGACAGGAAAAGGGAGACACTTAAGCAGCCTGAGGCCACACAGCTCACAGGGGGTCGAGGCAGGACATGCACCCGGCCAGTCTGGCTCCAGTGGCCACAGGCTGAGCCGCGGTGCGGGAGGGTGGCTGCTGGGGTGGGAGGAGTTTCGTCCCTCCCACCCTCACTAATGCGTCGGGGGACCCGCCCCGTGTGCTGTGCCCGACCCTGACAAAAAGCTTGAGGCTCATCACTGAGCACTTGTGGCGGATTACTCCCGTGCTGAGGAGCAGAGCCCGGTCTCCCAGCTAGTGAACATGGAGCCGGGATTCCCGGCCGACCCCGTAGTCCTAGAGCTGGCGTCCGTCAGCAGAGGTTCTCCATCCCCCAGGTCCCCAGAGCCCCTGGTCCTGCTACACCTGCGACCCCAGGCTCCCTGCGGGCGGAGGGACTGAGTCTGCAGTCCCCTCTGAGTCCAGGCCGAGCCCAGCGCTGCCCGGCAGCGATGTGCTGCAGCAGCCAGCCCAGGTGTGCGCAGCCCAGGTGGGAGGACCCTGGAGCGCAGGGCTGTGTGGCCGTGGCTCTAGGCTCCTCCGTTCTCCTAACCCCCAGTTCTAGCTGTGCGTGCGGGGCACTGAGTGCACACCAGGAGAAGGAATGAGTGAATGAAGGAACGAACTGCTGCCCCCACCTCTCTGAGCCAAGCATGTGCAGGGCCAGCCCATAGTCACAAGGTCACAGATGCCCTCCCCCAACCCCAGGCACCATACGGGGTGCGCTGGAGAGGGCTGGGCCCTCTCACCCCTCCAGTCTCTACCCCATGGGCCTGTCCTTTCTGGCAGACCAGCCCCTACCCTCCAGGCTGAGTCTGGAAGGCTGCTGCCTCTCTGGGCCTCCAATTGTTCTGGAAATGCTGACTCACTGGGTCATCAGCCAGGGCCAAAGACAATTAGGGAGTGAAATTAGCTTCAACAAAACCTCAGATAGTTGGCCAAGAGGAAGGGAAGTGCTTCTTGGTTGCCCTGGGCTCTGCCTCCCGACCTGCGACACTGGGACCCTGACAGGTGTCAGAGAAGGTCTCTATGTGCTGAGAAGAGGCCACACACAGGCTCCCCTTCCTCGTGAGTCAGAGAGCGTGGTCTGAGTACCAGAGACCTGGGCTCTGGTCCTGCCAACCTGCTCTGCGACCTCGCCTTCCCCTCTCTGGGCCTCAGTTTCTCTATCTGTAAAGGAAGGGCTGGGGTGTTGGGTTGCCTCTAGGATTCTTTCCAGCTCTAACTTTATTGGAAATTATTTCTTAGCTGCTCTGGGTATCAGATTCCTAATCTTACAATTTAGAGCAATCATTGCCCTATTAGCATGAGAGACCTCAGAAATATTAAAAATGCCATGCAGATGTACAGCAAACCTCCCCCGACTGGGGGAAACTGAGGTATAGAAAACTTGTGCTTTCTGATGTCAGGTTTGGTGGAGGTAATGGGAGCCCTTGGTCCCTTGAAACAGCCTTGGTCCAGGATGCCCCCACCCAGCACTGCCTTCATCGCTTCCAGTCCACACCAGCCTTAACCGGTGGTCCCACTGCTTACGGGCAGGCTGCTTCTCTTCGTCAAGTCAGCGGGGGTGTAAATATTTAGGTAAAGACAGTCTTCGGAAAATTGGAGTTTAATCTTCTCCTTTCTGATGGTAAAGAAGTCTGAGAGCATCTGCCCGGTCACTGGGTCTTGGGAGCACCTGGAGGAGCAAGGAGAGAGAAGAATTCTTGAGGTTCAATCAGAGCTGAGCAAGGAAACGTCTCCTGTGTCAGGCTGGGCCTTGGACTGGCAGGAATAGGCCAGTAAATATAGTTGTTCTGACCAGACTCCAGACACTGGATTGGGCAGGAAGGTACCTGGGGCATCAAATGGAGGCTTCTCAGGTTCACCAAGGTCCCCCAGGATCATGTGTGGGGAGAGCTGACCCTCTTTCCTTCCCAGATCATTTGGGATGCCTTAGTCTCTGTGTCGATGAGCCTGGGACAGGACCACTTCCTGTATGCCCTGGGTGCAGGCCGGCTCTCTGCCGGGATCTGTAGGGCGACCATATTCTACCAACTGGTAAGCATGTCATAGTCCACGGGAGACTTTCATAAAGCAGGAGAAATCACTCAAACGGCAGACATTTAGAGCGTGCAGCAGTTCAGGGATGAAACGCACACGAGGCGACATCAGGAGAATTCTGTTCTAGTCCTGCCTCAGCTGCTGATTTGCTGTGTTTCCTTGGGTGAATTCCTTGCCTGCTCTGGGCCCCAGTCTCCCAGGTATAACTGATGGGGGTGATTTCTATAAAGGTCTTGCAGAATTCACATGCTATCATTATCCAGCTGGGACAAGCACTATTGGTTGCCCCATCAATAGATCTTAAAGATGCAACGGAGGTTATAATGTGTAAGATTTATTGAGTCCTCCTACCATGCCAATCTTTATTTTAAATACTCCTTATATATTCACTCATTTAATTGTCAGATCAGCCTCATAATATGGGTTCTATTATTATGTACATTTTACAGTTGAGAAAATGAGGCCAGAGAGGCTACAGAATCTGCCCAACGTCACACAGCTAGGAAGAGCCATACTATGCATTACTTATTTCCAGGAATATTATTAGCCACATTTCCGGATTCCAATGTCCCCAGAAAGCAGGCATCACTGCATCCAGTATATAGATGAGGCAACTCAGGCACTAAGGTGCTGGGATGACTCAGCTGTCAAGTGGCAGAGTCAGAGCCCCAACAATAATCTCTTAATTTCCATCCGGGGGGAACTGACCCCAGATCACCAAGGCAACGGGCATAATATTCATAAAAGAAGAAATTCCAAAGTTAAAAAAGGGAAAAAGAGTTCAACGTCGTTAGTATTCAGACAAATACACAATAAAAAGAAGAGTTATATGTATAATGATGATAGTAAGTAGTATTATCATTATTTTTCTTATTCAACAGCAAAAATCCATTTTTAATAACCTCAAGCATTGCCAAAAATTCAGTTAATGGAGGCTCATTTATCAATTGAATAGTTGTAACATTTCTGGAGGAAAATTTAAAAAATACTCTTACTCAGAAATGTCATTTCTTGGAACATATTCAAAATTAGTTCATGAATACTTACTAATATTTAGTTCCAAGATGTTCATCACAGTGCTAATTTATTATCAAAAACAATTAAGGATGTCAAATAAGAGACTGGAGAAATAATACATGATTCAATACCCAATGTAATGCAGCTATTAAATGTCAGGTTGTGAAAGTTGATGACATAAGACAATGTTCACGATATACTTTAAGGAGCAGAACAGGCATCCAAAAATATGTGTGTAATGTGATTTGATACTGTGATATAATCAGAAATATATATTTGATCTTTGACCAGTTTCTGCCAATGCGCTCTTAAAACCCTTGTCATTTCCTGAGTGATAAGAGCAATAAAAGTGTATACAGTTGTGTTAAGGAGGTGAGTTTTGACCTCATCTCTAAGTGCCATCGTGCTGGGCTCCAAAGTCCAGGAGGATGAAAGCTCTTTTATCAGGGACCTCACCTTACTGATATCTGCATCTGGCTAGTGGTTTGTATCCTTTAATATCGTTCACAATAAACTGGTAATCTAGCGAGTAAACTGTTTCCTGTGTTCTCTGAGCTGCTCCAGCAAATTACTAGATTCAAGGAGGTGGGTCATGGGAACCTCTGATTTACAGCCAGTTGGTCAGAAGCCTAAGTAACTTGGACTTGGAATTGGCATCTGAAGCAGAGGGCAGTATCATGGGACTGAGCCCTGAACCTATGGAATCCGATCCTATCTTTGGGAAAAGATTGTCAGAATTAGTAGAATTGTTGGACACCCATACGGTGTGGAAGAATTGCTTTTTGGTGTGGAAAAACACACATACACACGTTAGAACTGGGTACAGAAAAGGATGTGATTCCATTTTAAGGGAGAAAGTGTGCAACAGATAAAAGGCCGGAAAAACAGAATCCAAGATATGAACAGCAGTTCTCTCTGGTTGATGGAATTGTTTGTGGTTTTCATTTGTGTAGCTTTATTTATCTGTGCTGTCTCACTTTCCTGTAATAAGTATGTAGTACTTATTACTTGTAGTCAGAAAATAAAAACAGTGAATATTATTTTAAGAGAAAGAGAAGAAGTAAGGGAGGAAAGAAGGGAGTAAGGAGAGTAGAGAAGGAAAAAAAAAAAATAGAAAAGAAAGTGTAGCTAGAGCTAGGACTGTGGGAACGCTCAGAAATGTCTTGCTGAGGTAGCTAAGATCTGAATCGATGCTGGCATAGATCCACAGTGTCCCGAGGGCCATCTATGAGCCTTCTTGCCCAACTTGGTCAGGTGACTAGAACACACCAACCAGTGTTCTGCTTGTGATCAGGTAGCGAGACACACCTGGGAGTTGAGAGCTTGCCCAGTAAACACCCCAAAGTATTACCAACATACACCTCCTGGCCCACCCCACTCTCCAGCTATGTTCAAGACAGGAGAATAAAGAGAACTGTGAAAATTTAACGAAGGGAAACCTCACTAAAATAGAATCCAGAGGTCATGAGGGAGAGCTCTCAGGAACGCACCACTCCACCTTCATACAGAGCACACCGGGAAGAGATGTACTTTTCACTTCTGGCCAAACGTGACACTACTTAGCCTCAAGGAAGATTTCCTCCTTGCCTGACAACAGCTCAGCCAATGAGTGACTGTCATTCAGCCAATTAACAGCCACTACTTATTAAAATCCCAGTTTTCATCAGCGGACTTTTTCTTTATAACAGTCCCTCCCAATTTCCCCTTCTCCTCTATTAAAGAGTTCCTTCTCCTTTGTTTTACCAGGCTTGCATGTGGTTCACCATAGTTGCATGTCCCCAGTTCCAATTCTTTGCTGCTTCCATTTTGCTGGTGACATATCTGGTTGTTTTATGCTTTTAGGTTAACAGAATCATTATTTTGGAACCCCTCACCAGCTCAAATTTCTATTTTTTCCAAAGCACTTATCAAATTCAAACATATTATATAATCTGTTAATCTGCATATTGTCTAGTGTCTGTCTCTCCCTGCTACAATGCAAACTGCATGAAGTGGGATCTCTATTCTGTTCACTAATGGATCCCGGGAAACTAGAAGATGTCTGGCAAAGCTGCTCAATGAATGTGAGTGGAATGCAGGGCTCTAGAATGCTGTGAGAGTTCTGGAACGTTTTGCAGGATCTACAGTATCTTGAGGATTCCAGAACAAAGTATGAGCCACGCAGAGTGTTGCCTTGGCTCCAACCTGCATCCTTAGGAGGCTGACATCCCCCCCG
Source organism: Camelus dromedarius (assembly GCF_036321535.1). Lineage (NCBI taxonomy): Eukaryota > Metazoa > Chordata > Mammalia > Artiodactyla > Camelidae > Camelus > Camelus dromedarius. Next base: position 45,413,853 of record NC_087444.1, read on the forward strand.
AGAGACGCCAAACCACACCCCGGCTTACATAGGAGGGTCGGAGGTGGTGTTCTTCACGAAGCTCCATGGTTCTGCAGGCTGCGGCGGGGCAAACCTCAAGGATCCGAGAGGGGGCTTGGCAAAAGGGACTCCCAGGAAAACGGCCACAGGCTGTGCAAGTCCTTCTAAGCGGACGTGCTTCCCCAGGACTCTGCCCTGCGCCGTGTCCACGACGGGCGGCGAGGGGGGCTGCCCTGCTGGACATTGAGAGCAAACGAGGGCACGTCACTGGTGAAGGTTTGAACTCGATTCCAGGGCGTCTTGCCACTTTCTGCATGTGACCTTGAATGAGTCCCCTCCACTCTCCAGGCCCCCGTTGCTTCTTATGTGAAAGAGAGACGGGGTGAACTGTCCTTCCAGCTCACGGGGCTACCCGAGGGAGGGAACTGGAATTGGAGGTATATCAGCATCCAGGGAAAAATAAAACAAGAAGGAGAGGGGCTGGGAATGACAAAGGCAGTCAGTTTCCATTCTTAGGAGCCTCTGGAAACATTACCTTTGGCTCCCGGTGCTTAGCTGAATGCTGGAAACTGAATGAAAAATAAGCAGCCCCTCTTCTCAGAGTGTGAACCTTGTAGGGAGAAAAAGCCACACACATGCACACCTGGCCCTACTGCTGGCGTGGAAATGGGTGTCGTCCCGGGACGGGCACCAGTAAGGCCCCACAGGAGACAGAAGGGGGAGGGAGGCCCTCTGATTGCTGGCATCATGGAGGCAATGACCTTGGATGGATGCAAGGAGTGACAAAGGCAGAGGGGAGAGCGAATATAAAGGTATAAGCTGGAGCTGAGACTGAGCAGCGGCAAGGCCCTGGGACAGCAAAGTGCAAGGCCTGCCTGGGGAGCGATGGGCCCCCTTGGAGCAGGTGGGGGAACGGGCAGTGGAACATAATCCGGCAATGAGACAGGTCACAGGGTCTCGGATGCCAGGCCAGTGATTTGGACATTTTTCAGTTTATACATGAGCAAGAGTGATCTGTTCTAAAGTACAGTAGAGTGACACAAGAGGGGGCTCTGAGCAGGGCCCTCCCCAGGGAGCTGCCGTCAGATTCTGTCTGTGCAGCAGACGTCTCTTTCTCACTGAGTGAAACCCATCTCCCTGCAGCTTCCACACCAGGCCTGCCTCCACCTGCTCTGGGACCATCCCACACTTTCCCATGCAGGTGGCCTTAGGGACACGTGTTCATGTCTGTCCCTCAGGTCTTCTCCTGTCCGTTCTCAATAGCTTCACTTTTTTAAGCATCACAACTGGAAATGATTTCTAGCTTCTCATCCTCCCAATTGCTCCCCTTTGGATACAGACAAAAGGTCAACATCTCCCTCAAAGTATGTGGCCAGAACAGAAAAGGTCTGATAGAAGAATATCAGTGATAACCTTGAAGAGACATGAAGTGGACAGAAGCCCAGTTGGCAAGGGTGCAAAGGGGGTGATGGGCTGAGAGGCGTAAGCAATAATGGTGCCGCAGACGTGACCCCTCTTGTGATATGTAATGTTTATGAACTGAGCGCTTACTCTGTGCCACATGCGCATTCCAGTTCATTTCAACAAGTCTGCACAAAAGCCTTGCTGGGGAGGCATTAATATACCCATTTTACGGGTGAGGAAACTGAGGCAATGGAGGCAGCCAGCATGGACTTTCTCAGGGTGGAAATGGCACAGCCCTGCCAGCGGGTAACCAGCAGTAAGGGGGTAGCCCACTCCTAATTTGGTTCTTACTCTGCTCGTACACTCAGTTTCACACACGCCTCTCGTGAAAAGGTAGAACCCAGTTGGGGCCTGGACTCTCAGGGGACTGATGGCCAGAGCACTGCTCTGGATTCAGGAGACAGAGAGACATTCCTGAGCCCAACTTTCCACTTGACCTTGGTCAAGTACACTTCCCTCTCTGAGTCTCAGTTTCTCCATCTATAAAATGGCACAGGTGCATTCTAGGTCCCTTGCTGCCCCCTTGCATTCCCTGTGCATTTATTGTCTGTATCCTGATGCTTTGACATCTGGGGTCTTGCCGACTCTGGAGGGACTACCCCTCCCAGAGTGAGCCACTCCCTAGAGATAGGAATCATCTTCCCTTCCAGCACGCCAGAGCCTCTACCTCATCCACCTTCTTTATTGGGCTCTCACACGCCAGGCCACCATCCTCCTACCCTGATCACTCCAGGGCCAAGGACCTGACAAGTGTGGGTGGGCCCTGTGCCCCACAGCCCATTGCAACTGGCCAGTTGCCAATCCTAAACCCACTCATCTGGTCTTCTCTGCCAGCAACCAAGATAAAGTCTCTTGCCCCAGATTCCTCCCTCTTTCCCTTGCCCCCTGGTCCTCCTTGTGGCCCAGCATGGTTGCACCTGCCCCTCCTCCAGGGAACTGAGAGCAACAAGCTATCATTTCATTGGCAATTGGCCCCTGACCTCCAAATTGTCTATTAATACACTGTCTTTCGAAACAACTCCTTTATCCCTTTTGCATTCTCCCTATTCCAAGCACTCTTTAGAAACAACAATCCATTTCAATCTCAGGACAGCCCAATGAGGTAGATACAGTTGTCACCCCTATATTATAGAAGGGGAAACCAAGACACAGAGAAAGGAAGTCCTTTGCCTAAGGACACAGTACTAACAAGTGCTGAGCTGGGATGTGAACCCACAAACTGTTTCCAGAGACGGTATGAGCTATGCTCCATGATTTGGCCATATCCATACTAATAATCAGGAGGAAAAAATATGGAGGTCTCTCAAGTAGTCAGCTGGGACCCTGGAGTTTAGCAGGTTGTCCTCCTATGGTGTGGGGCGTGCAGCTGAGTCCAGGGTGTTTACCATCCCTTGTGTCTCCTGCGGCCGGGGACTGGCTGGGGACTAGACTGTTTAAGTCCGTAGAGCATGCACTGCTGCAGAACCAAACCTGTCACACCCCTATCCTGTACTGATCTCTGCCACCTCGTCCGCAGACAGGAATTTCTTTCCAAAGGTTCTCTGGTATCTGCATTTCAAGAAGACTCACCCCAAGCTGCGTAAGTGGCGAGGGAGGTCACTACCAGAGCGAGGAGCCACATAGCTGGAGGATAGCAGTTCCCGTGCCTGCAGGTGTCTAAGCTGCTCCGAGGGGTTTTTGGGGTCCCGCCCCCTAACTCCAGCCCCCTACCAGCTCAGCCCCCTACCAGCTCAGCCCCCAGCTCCCTCTAAAGCTCCGCCCCAGCAGCGCAACAGCCTAGTCAGAAGACACCCTTCCAAAGACGCGGTGGGCCTGTAAGCCACGCCCACCCAGAGTTAATCTTCTTTCAAAAGGAGAGCCTGGACTAAACTCTTTGATTACAGTCAGTGACAGAGTCGTTAGACAACTTGTTTCGTATGCGTTTCTCCTTTCCCAGACTCTAACCGTGGTGCGCTGTGAGCTTCCCAAAGGCAGGTACAAGCAGACAGATGCCTTTAGACAAGGGGAGGCTTTGGACTGGGGTCCTCAGAACAACTTGAAAACTTTCAGAACGACTCCTAACCCCACAGCTGCCAAGCTAGGGTATTTGGTTTCCCTGGGCTTCTATTCCCTAGAGTTTCATGCTCTTATTTTGGAAGCATCTTAAATTTCATCCAGTCTCCTTCTGATTCCTGCATTAACTTTACAATATTCCTGCCAAGAGACTCAACTTACTGTCCCACACCTCCAGGATCAGGGAACCCATCACCTCACCAGGGCAGGGATATTTGGACCAAATGTTCTTACAGGAAGGAACTCCACCTCTCCATAGTTCTTTGCTCTAATTATTCATTCATTCATCCTCCCATCCATCCTTCCTTCCTTTTATTCATTATTCCATTTATTCATTCACACTTCATTTACCAAATGTCTGGCACTATGCTAAGTGTTATACAAAGATAAATTCAAGACATGTTCCATCTCCTGGAGGAGTTCACCATGTAGTAGGTAAGACAGAGGGAGGTGGTGGGCTCAGGCTGCAGTGAAATGTGAAAGCCCCCAAAATAGATGGATACAAAGTGCTCTGGGAAAGTGTTAGGGACACAAGGAAAATGCTCAAAGCCTGTTTCACAGAATCATTATGTTGCAGCAAAGTGTGTTACAGCTCAGTGTTACAGCTCAGTTGTGACAGCAACCTGGATCCTGACAAGAGACCAAGCAGCACTCTGAGGGTTAAAGAACTCAGGTTTATTATGCCAGTGGGCCCAGAGGAGTTAACACTCCAAGCTCTGGACCCTGTCTGTAGGTTTACACAGGTTTTTATAGGCTACCAGTCTAGACTTCGCAACATCATATGTAAATAAGGTGTAACAAAGTTGACTAATTAGGAATGAGCTTTGTAGAAATGGACCAATCAGGAGTGATAGAAATGGACCAATCAGGAGTGAGCTCCATGCATATGAGACACTACAAATGGACCAATCAGGAGTTAGCTCAGGGAACCAAAAGAATCTTAGGGGTAAGTTCTGCTTTCCAAGAAGCAAGCTGTTTCAGAGGCAAAAAGCCAGATAATGCTGCCGGGCCAGGGAATCGGATGGTGCTGGCAGGAGAGTAGTGGTCCTGCCTGGGGATCCTGCCAGTCTTTTTCAAGGGGCTTCCCACCTCAATTAAATGTCCCACAATAGGACATGAAATACAATCAGATACAGCTGGCTAAGGAAACACTATGCTTACACTCAAGCTAGTGACGCACATTGCTATTGACAAGGAAAGTCATGATCTATTGTGAAGGGAGAAAAATCAGCTTGTACAATAGTTATGGCTGCTTTGGGATACAGGTTGACAGTTTCTCAAAAATTTAGCACAAAGTTAAACAAATTTCCCAATAATTCCACTCTTAGGTATATGTCTACAATACTTGAAAACATGTCCACACAAAAACTTGGACTCCGTTAGCAGCATTATTCGTAATAGCCAAAAGTGTAAAGAACTCAAATGTCCACCAACTGATGAAAGGACGAATCAAATATGACCTATCCATACAATGGGATATTATTCAGCCGTAAAAGCAAATGAAGTACCGATATACGTGCTAAACATGGATGAACCTTGACAACATCACTCTAATGAAAGAAGCCAGACACAGAAGGACACATACTGTATGATTCTGTTTATATGAAATGCCCAGAATCAGCAAATCCACAGAGACAGGAAGTAGTTTAGCGGTTGCTATGGGCTGAGGTGGTGGGGATAAGGAGTGACTGCTAATAGGTACGAGGTTTCTTTTTGAGATGATGGAAATGTTCTGGGATTAGATAGTGATGATGGCTACAGAACTTTGTGAATATGCTAAAAAAAAAAAAAACCCACTGAATTGTACATGTTAAAAAAGTGAGTTTTGTGGTATGGGGATGATCTCTCAGTAAAATAAATATTTAAAAAAATCTAGCCATGTATAATACCCCATTGTAGGAAAAAATATATATCTCTTGATTTGAATAGGGAAAATTCTGGTAGGTTATACATCTAAGTTGCACTGCAACAGCCATTTCTTGGCTGTAGTATTGTATTCTTACTTATAAGTATTTTCCACTTATATTCACTGAGGCATTCATTTCACAAATATTTACTGAGTGCTCACCGTATGGGAACCACCATGCTGAGGGTTTTGTATGCAGGATCTCACTTAGTTCTCAAAGTAAATGTGTGAATTGATACTATTATCTCCCAGTGCTCAGTGAGGACAAGGAACTGACTGACAGTCACACATCAAGTAGGAGGAAGAGCCTAGGACTGAACAGAAGCTGCACAATGTTACCCCCCGACCCTTAAACATTGCATTAACTGGATCATGAGATTCACTGTTGCTGATGGGAAGGGAGCAGAGGTGAAGGGGTTGCTTCCAGGGCAGCAGAGGAAACAGGCAGCTGTGCCTTCTCCAAGCTTGCACTGTTTTCCAACTGTCATTTGTCAACAAACGCTGACATTGATAGAACCAGACCAAAATTGACATTAGGGAGAACTGGGCAACCAGAAGCCACAAAGCACGTGACAGTCTTAGAAATGTTCATGGGTTCTTGGCCAGGCTTCATAGGTTATAAGTGTAACGAAGTTTCTAGAGACCTAAATTTTAAAAGATATGCTTGTTTGCACTCTTTCCAGCCACTGTGGCAGGTCGGTGATGGGGAGCCCTGTGGTAGGGGTGCAAGTTTGTGACAGCAGTAGAGTCAGCCCTCAGAGGTGACTGTATGAAAATTGACCCGGGCTGAGATTCCTCCCGTTTACCAGGAAAGAAACATGGTTCAAAAAGGGCACCCTAAAGAAGAGCACCCCTGTCTCTATCCACATGGAACCATCTAGGCTACCTTCCTAAGCAGACAGCAAGGCTGTTTCTAATCACTTAGCATTTATACAGCATGCACACACGCACAGCTGTTAAGGCATAACCATCCTGCCTGTTGCCCTGACCAGCTGGCCTTTGCAACTTGGGACACAGACTTGGCTCTTGGACTGTGAGGGCTGTAGAATGCTGTCTTAGCAAAATAGGAAAGGTAAGGATGAATTATCTTCCCAGCCCCACTGTTCCATCACATGCCTTCTTGTGACACCCACAATTCCACAAACAGAACAGACCTTGATGTATCTGGCTGTACAGCCTGCGTGCCCATGCCTGGCTCATCATGACTCTGCAGAAGCCGTGGATGAGGCATCAAGCCAGCCCTCCACTTGCTTAACCTTTGTACTCTCCCTGGGCCACACTAGCTGTGAGTGTTACAGCTCTTACTTCAGTGGCAGTTGATAAAGATGATGGCTTTTACCTGGGGAAACCCCGAAAAGTTTCCCACATGGAACTAGACAGTCTGAAGAGTAAAATCCTAGACTAGCCTTAATGCCTAAGTAGTCGGGCAGGTCTTAGGGGAGAAGACACCCCTAAGCTCCAAATTCCCCCCCAACTCCCCACCATCTCCATCAATTTATTCAGCAGGTATATGGAGACCACATACTAGAACAAACACTGGACAAGTATGAACCCATGTCCTACTGTGCCTTTCACTGGGCTTTGCCCATTAATCAGGCATAGCCTTCCTGGTGGAGAACACTGCACTGGGAGACCAGAGGTCTGGGAACCTACAGGGTGACATTTGGGGGTCCTTTTTGGAAAGAGAGTGGTAATAGGCAAGGGGTGGCTATGGTGAGGTGATGTCTCATACGCGGTTCACCCTGGATCAATATTCTGTGAACCTAGAATTTTGTGAAATTTTTCAGTGCAGCCTAGACATATACAGTGTTGCTGGAACCTGACATTCTTATACTAACATCACGGTCTTTACCGTATCAGCATACCATCTGTACTCTCATGAATATTTATCTTAAATGGATCAATTCTTTTTATTTTAATGCAATCATTCAAAAAAGGAAATTTTACACATTTCCATAAATGGAAAACTGTATAAATTGCCGTGAATTTAAAAGTGTTAACAATAAAATTTCAACTAAGTCAATTTTAAAGATCTTACTGGCTTTAATCAGTGATTTATGAATTGGGCAGCTCTTTTTTAGGACTGCACTGCTGGAACTTTTCATAAGGAATCTCAGCTTGAGCACTTAAAAGCCTTGAGGCTAGGAAGCCAAGCCAAGATTTTGTCTACAATAAGATGTGGGTGAATTTCTCTCTCCTTGTGGGCCCCCCTCCCAAATGCTGACGTCCCTGGGCCTGCCAGGAAGTGGTCTTCCTTACTCACCTGGTGAGGCTGCCAAGAACCCTGTAAGCAATGTACCAGGTTGGTTTTTTTTTTTTTTAATTTTTCCATATTTTATTGGTTCCATAAAGTTACCTTTAGTTCTTTAGAGCTGTCTAGTCATATCCGAGTCCTTGCGCATCCAACTGAAATACAACATTTCAGTCAAACCTTTGGTAATATAACCTATGTTTCCAATTATGGCCTGTTCCAAGGATAACAGATTCTTACTGAACATATGCAAATAACTAACTGTATTGGTATGAAAAGAATACTCAAGAGTTTCTGAATTCCGAAGGGATCGGGTGTGCTTACCAAACTGCTATAAGTCATAGATCGCTCAAGAGAAAAGGTTTCCTTATATCTGGGCAAACAAGACATTAAGGAAAGAAGCATTGTTTCAAACCAAATGTTCTAAAAATTATAATCCTCCTCCTCAGTTTATTCAGTCTCATGTAATTAACACTTGTTCTGCTTGAATCCAGTTCTGGAAATTCTTCCCCGGTTCAGTTTTATGATCTTAAAGTTAGTAGAAAATTGTACTTAAAGTCTTTCCCATGAATCTCCTTGAAGATGAAGCAGTTTGCAGGAACACTTTAGCAAAAGCATCAGAGTAAGACAGTGACTGTAAATGACAAAAGACTTTTAAATGGCCATAGTTAAAGATCTGATGAGAGTTTATTATAATGCAATGGACAAAGAAATGTGGTTCTCTCTTAACAAAATATTTCGAGATAATAGCTAGAATAACTAATAACATTATACCAGGGCATAGCAGAATTTTAGGAATTTTATACAATTTCTGGAACATTTATATTAACTATATCTATATAAAAGGAGATTTAGTATTACTTCTCATTGGACAATGCCTCCCATGTAATTTAATATATCAAATGAGCCCAGTTAGTTTAACATCTGTCTTTTTATATGGAGAGAGAACAAATGTATTGAGATGTTCTAGGGGCCCTCTGAAAAATAACCAAAGTTAGTTCAAGGTTAAAAATAATTCATTTAGTATTTGATATTTTGAAAGTCTGTGAAAAATATCAAAAAGTTTAAAAACATTTGGTCATATAGGATCATAAGTCACTGTGAAACAATACTTGGTTATTTATCCCCTTTAAACCAAAGTGATAATTAAAGACTACACAGTTACGTAATTGTTTTTAAAATTTTTTATAAAAACTTATCTCTCTTAGCTCTTTTAATAAAGAAGACTCAGTTTTCTTAAGTAATCAGGGACTTCATAAACACAACAAATAAATCTATGCTAGCTTTGTTATAAAATTTATCAGTGAATCAGGGGAGGGTGTAGCTCAGTTTTCTTAAATAATCAAAGACTTCATAAATACAACAAATAAATCTATGTTTGCTTTGTTATAAAATTTATCAGTGAATCGGGGGAGGGTATAGCTCAATTTTCTTAAGTAATCAAAGACTTCATAAACAGAACAAATACATCTGTTAGCTTTGTTATAAAACTTATCAGTGAATTGGGGGAGGGTATAGCTCAAGTGGTAGAGTGCATACTTAGCATAACAAGGTGCTGGGTTCAATCCCCTGGCACTGGCTCCAAAAATAAATAAATAAATAAACCTAATTACCTCCCCTCTCAAAAAAAGAAAGAAAGAAAGAACAATTTATCAGTGACAAAGAATAGCTTGGATTATGGCTAGCTTTGCCCAGTGTTTCATGAAGTTTTTATGGGTAAGTGTAAACATAATTAAGAACAATTAAACAGGTGTACATAAGATATAAGTTTATAAGTAAACTTTTCAGCAATTGTGCCTTATGGTATGTCTACTTAAATAGTTTCCTAAAATCTTTTTGATAACTTGAAACTTTAGAGTTTCTCTAAGTGAAGTTAAATGATGGCCAGCCATTGAATATCTAGGTCACTTCCAAATAAGAGAAAATACTAAGACATTGATTAGTGAAGATAGGTCTATCCATTTTGGGTTTCTTTTTAAAGAGGAACTAAAGATATTGGTTCTATTAGTAAACATGTCTTGTGTCACATTGAAAAATATACTCGGAGGAAGAATATACTTCTAGAAATTATTAAGTATACTGTGTAAGTCTGCCAAGTCACAGAATGCTAGTGCAGGAGCCCACAATTCCTCACTTCTTAGTTTTCACTAGGAATTAAGGATTCTAAGAGCTAACAATTCTAGCCAATATATGTAATTCAAGCTACTTAGAAACAGTAAGGGGAACGGAGAGGGGATAGCTCAGTGGGAGTGCTTGCCTAGCATGCAGAAGGTCCTGGGTTCAATCCCCAGTACCTCCACTTAAAAAATAAGTAAATAAACAAACCTAATTACCTTTTCCCCTAAAAAAAGAGAAAGGAAAAGAAACAATAAGGGTGTAAGAAAACAACTGCATATAAACAGTAGGTAAGGAAAGTAGAGTGGTTAATTGTCCAGAATGAGAGGTTAGACTACGTATGTGCATAACTGAATTGCTTTATTATACACCTGAAACTAACATTGTAAATTGACTATACTTCAAATAAAAAATTTTTTAATTAAAAGAAAAACCAAATTGTAGAAGGCCTGTGGGCAAGGATTCTTGGTAATGAATTTCATGTGTGGTCAAGCTGGCTAAGATTGGAATGAGTTTATTTGAGTTAAAAAAAAATCAGTTAGCACTAATAGTAGCATACTGTGCAAAATCAGAATTGGTTTCAAAATCTATGCTAAAAAGACCAAGAGTTTCTGTTGGGTTTTTTTTTTTTCTTTTTGGACTATTGGTATGCCCTTGATAATAAGAGATTGTGAAAGATTTTTCTTTGCCTATTAGGTAATCTGCCTAGAAAAAAAGATTCTGCGTTTCATCAAAACAATTTCCTGTATCTCAGGTTGTCTTTACATAAAGTCCTTGATTACTTAAGAAACCTGAGTCTTCTCTATCAAAAGAGCTGAGGTTATTTATTTATTTATTTTTACAATTATATAGCTTTGTGTATTTGCCTGTGGAATCTTTGTCACTCTGGTTGTGTACAACAGAAGTATTGTTTCACAGTGACCTATTATCTTATTTGACCAAGTGTTTTTCACTTTTGATGATTTTCACAAACTTCCCAAAAGTTATATTCTAAATAAAGCCTCTGTGATCTCAAACCAACTTTGAGATTTTCGCAAACATCTTTTAGGAATATCCTAAAAGATTTGTTTTCTCTCCTTATAAAAAGAGAGATGTTCAACCAACTTGGCTTATTTGATACGTTTCCTTACATGGGAAGCATTGTCCAATGAGAGGCCCTGGAACTTCAGGATATTTGGGGAGAACTTCAAAAAGAGAGGAGTTCACCCTAACTATATTGCAAGCAAAATTTTGGCTTGGCTTCCTAGCCTCACAGGCTATTAAGAGCTCAGTCTGAGATTTCTTCTGTAAAGTCCAGCAGACCCGTCTTTATCTTATACTTGTATGGGTGCATGTTAATATAAATGTTTGAGAAATTGTGTGAAATTCTTAAATTTCTGATAGGTCCCAGTATAATGTTATCAGTCATAATTCTAGCTATTATCTTTTTTTTTTTTTTTGCTATTATCTTAAAATAGTGTATGTCACAGCAATGCCAACATTTCAGTGTCTATTGATGTAATAATGATCAGCATTTTTTCAGGCCTCAGCTTTTCCTCTTTCTTGATGTGTGACTGTGGGCCAGTCCCTTGATCTTGCTGAGTCCCAGGAGATGACAGTATCAATTCATGGGTTTATTCTGAGAACTAACTGAGATCCTGTATACAACACCCTCAGCACTGTGTCTGCCACAAAGTGAGCTGTCAGTAAATATTTGCCAAGTGACTGATAAATGTGGAAATGAATGAAAAAAAGTAGAAAACACTAATATCTAAAAACACTCACAATACTATAGCCAGAAAGTGGCTGTTGTAATACAAATTAGATGTATAAACTTCCGGAATTTTTGCTACCCAAAGATATATATATATATGTAGTATATATATATGTAGTAAAAAAATATATACATATTTCATATATATATTTCATATACATATATATTTTTTTTACTACATAGGGACATACATGACCAGATGTTTTTTTAATTTCCTTACTGAGAGATCATCCCCACACCACAAAACTCACCTTTTTAAAGTGTAATATTCAGTGGTTTGTAGCATATTCACAAAGTTCTGTAGCCATCATCACTATCTAATCCCAGAAGATTTCCATCATCTCAAAAAGAAACCTCGTACCTATTAGCAGTCACTCCTTATCCCCACCACCTCAGCCCGTAGCAACCGCTAAACTACTTCCTGTCTCTGTGGATTTGCTGATTCTGGGCATTTCATATAAACAGAATCATACAGTATGTGTCCTTCTGTGTCTGGCTTCTTTTCATTAGAGTGATGTTGTCAAGGTTCATCCATGTTTAGCACGTATATCGGTACTTCATTTGCTTTTACGGCTGAATAATATCCCATTGTATGGATAGGTCATATTTGATTCGTCCTTTCATCAGTTGATGGACATTTGAGTTCTTTACACTTTTGGCTATTATGAATAATGCTGCTATTCGAGTTCAGATTTTTGTATGGACATGCTTTCAGCTATCCTAGGCATATACACAGGAGTAGAACTGCTAGGAAATAAGGCAACTTTGTGTTCAATTTTTGAGGAACTGTCAACTGTATCTCATAACTATTTTACAAGCTGATTTTTCCCCCATTCACAATAGATCATGACTGTCTTTCTTCGTTAATAGCAGTGTGCGTCACTAGTTTGAGTGAAAGCATAGTGTTTCCTCAACCAGCTGTACCCGATTGTACTTAAAGAAGGTCCTATGATTGGGCATTTAATGATTCTATGAAACAAAACAGGTTTTGAGCATCTTCCTTGGGTCCCCAGCAGGTAAGGGACACTTTCCCAGGTGTACCCAGAGCACTCTGTGTCCCTGCTTTGGTGCTTTCCCATTGCACTGAAATCTACCTGTATCCCCTCTCCCCTCACCTGTCTCATCCATTGTAGTGAGCTCCCCTAGGAGAAGGACATGTCTTGAACTCATCTTTGAACCAGAACACACAGCACAGTGCCAGACACTTGGTAAATATCTGGAGACTGTTTAATAAATAAAAATGAAATAATGAATAAACAGAAGGAGACATGGATGGTTAGAGCCAAGGACTGTGGAGAGATGGAGTTCCTTTACTATAAGGATGTTCTGTCCAAAGATACCTGCCTGGAGCCGTAGTAAGTTCCCTGCCCCTGGAGGGGTGAGACAAGAGGCTGAATCACTTGGCAGCAATATTGAAAAGTTAATTTAAAAATCAGAAGGGAGACTGGATGAACTTTAAGATGTTTCCAAATTTAAGAGCATAGAACTCCATGAACTAGAAGCCCAGGGAAGCTAAGAGACTGGCCCTAAGTTTCCCAGCTGAGCAGCTGTGGGGCTGGGAGTTGCTCTGAAAGTTTTCAAGTTGTTCTGAGGACCCCAGTCCAAAGCCTCCTCTTGCCTAAAGTCATCTGTCTGCTTGTGCCTGGCTTTGGGAAGCTCACAGCGCACAAAGGTCAAAGTCCAGGAAGGGAGAAATGCTTATGAAACAAGTTGTTGAACAAGTCTGTGGCCAATTATAATCGGAGAGTTTGGCTCTGGTTATGAATACAAAAGAGGGTAAACTCCAGCAGGGGTGGGGGTGGGGGCGGGCAATGTTACAAGGCCCCAAGTTGCCCAGGTTGACACAGAGAGATCTTTGGAACCTGGAGAGCTTTTCTGCTGTCTCCTGGTTAGGCTTCTGGGTGGTGGGGGCGGGAGCTTGTGACCTGAGCTGGAAAGGGCAGTAACTAGAGGAGGGTGGAGCTGGGGGGTGTTAGGACCAGCACAGGCCCTCCAAACTCAGGGACCTGCAGGCACCAGAGCTCTTCTTTTTCCACTTCCCTCACCACTTCCACTGTTTGGAGGGTGAGTCTTCCTAAAATGCAGACAGCAGGGCGACATTTGGAAATTCTTGCCTGGGACAAGGGCAAAGGTTCCGCAGCAGTGCATGCCCCCTTGGACTTGGAGCTTCAAGCCCAGCCAATCTGGAGGCAGGAGACACAGGGGCGGGTACACATGCCGAGACACAGCTGAGCTCCATCCATGTGCCAGAGAAAAATCAGCCAAGCTCTAGCCTTGTAGTTGAAAACTTTGGAGAGCTCCTAGTATTTTCCTCTTGATTATCAGTACAGATGAGATCAGATCATGGAGAGAAGTTTACCAGAATAATAACATTGACTCTGGGGCCAGGGTGCGTGGGTCCGTATCTCTGCTCAGCGCTTCCCAGCCCTGGGTCCTTAGACAAGAGACTGCCCTTTTCTGTGCCTCAACTTGGCATTTCTAAAATGGGGGTGACAACTGTATCTACCTCGGGCTGATGTGAGGTTGAAATGTTGTGAAGACAGACAGGAGAAGACCTGAGGAACGGGGACGAGCACGGGCCCCTAAGGCCACCTGCACGGGAAAGTGTGGGATGGTCCCAGAGCAGGTGGATGCAGGCCTGGTGTGGAAGCTGCAGGGAGATGGGTTTCACCCAGTGAGAAAGAGACGTCTGCTGCACAGACAGAATCTGACGGCAGCCTCTGCCTGGGGAGGGCCGTGCTCAGAGGCCCCGGAGGGGTCCTCTTGTGTCCCTCTGCTGTACTTCAGAACAGATCACTGCTGCTCGTGTACAAACTGAAAAAAGTCCGAATCAATGGACTGGCATCTGAGACCCTCCCATATGAACTGTCTCATTGCCGGATTATGTTCCACTGCCCGTTCCCCGAAATGCTCCAAATGGGCCGATAACTCCCCCAGGCAGGCCTTGCACTTTGCTGTCCTAGGGCCTCACTGCTGCTCAGTCTCAGCTCCACATTGTACTTTTATACCTTCTCTCCCCTCTCCCCTTGTCACTCCTTCTGAGGTGAGAAGCCCCATGAAAAAGACCTCTCCTGCTGGCACCATCTGACTCCCTGGCCCAGTGGCATTATCTCGCTTTTTAAACTCTGAAATGGCTTGCTTCTAGGAAAGCGGAACTTACCCTAAGATTCTGTTGGTTCCCTGAGCTAACTCCTGATTGGTCCATTTGTAGTGCTTCATTTGCATGGAGCTCACTCCTGATTGGTCCATTTCCCTCATTCCTGATTGGTCCATTTCCCTCACTCCTGATTGGTCCATTTCTACAAAGTTTGTTCCTAATTAGTCACCTTTGTTATACCTTATTTGCATATGATGTTACAAAATGTTGCAAAGTCTAGGCTGGTAGCCTATAAAAGCTTGTGTAAACCTACAGACAGGGTCCAGAGCTTGGAGTGTTAACTCCTCTGGGCCCACTGGTGTAATAAACCTGAGTTCTCCAACTCTCTGAGTGCTGCTTGGTCTCTCGCCTGGATCCAGGTTGCGGTCACAACTGAGCTGTAACACTGAGCTATAACACACTTTGCTGCAACACTTCCACCACTGCAAGTCCCAGCTCCAAGTCATCACCTCCACGATGCCACCAATCAGAGGGCCTCCCTCCCTCTTCTGTCTCCTATAGGACCTTACTGGTACCTGTCCTGGACACCGACCACTTCCTTCCCAGCAGGAGGATCAGATATGTATGTGGCTCATTCTCCCCACAAGGTCAGATTTCTGAGATGAGGGACCGCCTCTTGTACATCCTCTCATCCAGCATGTAGCTCAGCACCAGGATCCTTTGGATAACTGTTTCCAGAGGCTCCTAAGACTGGAAACTGACTGCCTTTGTCGTTCCCAGCCCCTCTCCTTCTTGTTTTATTTTTCCCTTAATGCTGATATACCTCCAATTCCAGTTCCCTCCCTCGGATAGCCCCGTGAGCTGGAAGGACAGTTCACCCCGTCTCTCTTTCACATAAGAAGCAACGGGGGCCTGGAGAGTGGAGGGGACTCATTCAAGGTCACATGCAGAAAGTGGCAAGACGCCCTGGAATCGAGTTCAAACCTTCACCAGTGACGTGCCCTCGTTTGCTCTCAATGTCCAGCAGGGCAGCCCCCCTCGCCGCCCGTCGTGGACACGGCGCAGGGCAGAGTCCTGGGGAAGCACGTCCGCTTAGAAGGACTTGCACAGCCTGTGGCCGTTTTCCTGGGAGTCCCTTTTGCCAAGCCCCCTCTCGGATCCTTGAGGTTTGCCCCGCCGCAGCCTGCAGAACCATGGAGCTTCGTGAAGAACACCACCTCCGACCCTCCTATGTAAGCCGGGGTGTGGTTTGGCGTCTCTCGGGGGGGATGTCAGCCTCCTAAGGATGCAGGTTGGAGCCAAGGCAACACTCTGCGTGGCTCATACTTTGTTCTGGAATCCTCAAGATACTGTAGATCCTGCAAAACGTTCCAGAACTCTCACAGCATTCTAGAGCCCTGCATTCCACTCACATTCATTGAGCAGCTTTGCCAGACATCTTCTAGTTTCCCGGGATCCATTAGTGAACAGAATAGAGATCCCACTTCATGCAGTTTGCATTCTAGCAGGGAGCGACAGACACTAGACAATATACAAATTAACAAACAGATTATATAATATGTTTGAATCTGGTAAGTGCAGTGAAAATAAATAGGAAGTTGAGCAGGTGAGGGGGATCAGAAATAATGTTTCTGTTAACCTAAAACCATAAAACAACCAAATATTTTATCAACAAAATGAATTTATCTGGGAGCAGCAAAGAATTGCATTGAGATATGCAACTATGGCGAACCACACACAAGCCTGGTACAACAAAGGAGAAGAAACTTTTTTATAGTGGAGAAGGGGAAGTTGGTAGGCGCTGTTATAAACAAAAAGTCAATTGGAGGAATCTGGGAGTTTGAAATGTAGCGGGCTTTCATGTGCTGAGTTGTGACAGTCTCTCACTGGCTGAGATGTTGGCAGGGCTGGATAAAATCTTTCTTGTAGCAGTGTCATTTCCTGCCAGACATGCGAGGTACTTCTTGTTAGAATCTGCATTGAGGTGAAGCTTTTTTACTGCTCTGGGTTTGGTGCCTCTCATCCCTGCATTATTCAAGAGTCAACTATATATTTATATGTATTTTTATATATTTAAAACATATAAATATGTATATATTAAATATTTCTACATATATGTATCTACATATATAAATATGTCTATATATTTATGTCTATGTACATTTCATTTTGAGTGAAGATCTGCGCCGTCATCTGACTGCTGCTGGCCCCTGGTCAGAGGTTTGCCCTCTGGGGTCACACAGACTTGGCCCCTTTGTGAGGACCCAAGGGTGTAGTCCCGCCCACAGGCACACAGGTCTGTGGTGCTGGCCCTGAGATCAGACAGGGGAGAGGGGGACATGGGTGTGACCTCGAGGGGGAAGCACAGTCACAACGCTGCCCCCTCCCCAGAGCCACCCTTTCCTGCACGCGGTTGTCGACAGAGTGCTGCTGCCGAAGATTCCTGAAGAGATTCTGGCTGAAAAGGTCTTCAACACCGTCCCCTGCATCGTGGGGATCAACAAGCAGGAGTTTGGCTGGATTATTCCAATGGTGAGAAAGTGCAGCCTCTCAGACCTGCCTCCTTGCCTGTCCCATCAGCCCTCCCATCTCTGGTCACAGGACCCTCCTTCTGATCCCCCTCTGGGTCCAGGGCAGCTGTCCCTTCCATACCAGCTGACGTTTCCGTGAAGACCTTGTCCACAATGCCCGGCTGTCACCTGGGAGGTGTGGCCCTGGAGAGCCCCACCCCAAAACATTCTGAGTGTCTTTGCCTCCAAGAATCCGGAAATGTGAGTGCTGGGAGGGCTGCTGGGCAGATGAAAACCTAAGGCCAGGAAAGGGGAAGGGGCTCAGAGTTAAGGAGAGGGAGGTGGGAAGGGCCCAGGGATGGGACCCGAGGGCAGGGTGTGCATAGGGACACACCTGTGCTAGGGCAGGTGATTGGAGCAGAGAGGAGGTGTGGGGTGAGGAGGGGGGGTTTGGATTTACCTTGCAGCCAATGGGAGGCCCATGAGAGGGCTTTAAAGAAGCATGCAGCAGGTGCTCAATAAATGTTTCCTTATCAGTACACCATCAAACTGAGATTTCCTGGGGACAGGGTTATTCCTTCTTTGTATTCTCCAGTTCCTTCCTGGAATATTAATAGGACTGAGTATGATTCTGATCACTGAATGAATGTGTGAATAACTCCATCCAAGATATAATGATACAAAACCAAATGGATCTTTTCATCCAAACAAGAACCATTTTCACACCCCTGATCAGGGAGGTGCTGGGGGTTCAAATAGGCTCTGAGACAGTTCCAGAGAACAAGACCCCTAGTCCTCCTGGCTTCCCTCAGCCTCTGCTTGGCAGCAGGAGCGTGTGCTGGTGCCACCTGGTGGCCACAGTGCTCATGTTCTACTTTGATCAGCTTCCTCAATTGCCAAGGTGCCCTGTCAGGCCAGAGAAGGGGAGTGGGAGCCTGGAGTGAGCAGAAACACTCTGCTCCGCAGACATACCCTCCCACCTACAGTTAGAAGTGTCTCTGTAAATGCCAACCCCAGGTCAGTCTATCCTCACCTGCAGGACCTGAGTCCCAGGTCCCCATAACTTGGGCCCAAGAGAGTAATTAATCTCACCCCATATCACAGAGAAGCCTGTACCTTTGGCCACTCTGACCATGGTGCTTTCTACAGGGGTCCCTGCCATTGTCAGCAGATGATGGAACCAGGTAAGGAAGCCACGGGAAGGGAGGTAATGACCAGCATCCTCCTAATATCCTTCTCATCCTCTTCCTAAGACCCTCTTCCTGATTCTGTCCAGGGCAGTGATGTACCCAGCCACGATTTCCAGAGGTTGCCATGTTACATGGAGATGTAACCCCAGGTGGGGTTATAGGAAATCTACTCATCTCCAGAGTCAAGAGGCACAGGTTCAGCTGGCCTCCGCCTTTCGCCCTGTCTGTTTATTTCCTTTCTACCTGCCTGAAACTTGGGCAAGATGTCCGTAGGTGGATTAGCCATTTTTCTCCGTAAGCATGAAAATCACATGCTACAGATGGTGGAACAGGAAATTAGAAGGTGTCTAAATCCTTGATGACTTTCTTGAGCATCTCCAGAGCCATCCCAGGCTTCTGAGCACGTCCAGAAGGAGGTCCTCACAAAAGCCTGTCCCCAGAACCATGGACACGTCTTCCTCCTCTTCCTGCTGAAGAACATTCCTCTCTGACTCATTGGTTATTTGTTATAATAATAATAATAATAACAAGAGACCACGGTTAGATTTCAGTCACATGCAGCCACTTGTCATCCTAACACATATACGTGTCATCTTCTTGCTTTTTGAGAGTGAGCCCAGGTGGACATAAAGACCAGAGAGCATGGGATTGGGATGTGTTTGGAGAAAGCCAGCAAAGGTATTTTCCTTGAGATACAGGAGGCCTCTGTTCAAGATGAATTCTCTTACTTTGTGATCCAGGGCAAGTCATTTGCTTCCTAGCACATTTAGGCAAATTATATTTCTATATTAATGTATATATATTTAAGTGCATGCATATATATATATATATACACATATAACATACGTATAGAAAGTATATATAAGTGTACAAATTACGAATGTGTATACATACAAATAAATGTATTCTTATGTCTATTATGTTTTTGTAATTGAAGAGGGTGTTGGAACTAGTTGAGGAACCACGCCCCTACCAGCTGGACCATATTATGCCTGGATGGCTGGGGACCAGGGGATACAGGACATCAGAGTGGTTAAAAGCCAGACTTCTTGGCTTCGAATCCCAATCTCACAAGCTAGAAAGTTATTTCATCTATTTGTGTCAGTTTCCCCAGATTGTAAACGGGGATAATAATACTACCTCATCGACTCATTAAGAGGATATGATAGTTGCACTTTGCAAAGACCTAGGAACAATAACTGCCGCAGGATAAGCCAGTGTGCTTGTTAAGTGAATATGCCGTGCACTGGCCTTGTCCGAGGTGCTGATGCTCCTAAGGTCTCAGTCCTCCTGGGAATTCATGGCTCATGAGGCTGGGATGGCCCCATTCTCTCTTTTAACAAAGCCAGGTACTCCTTGCACCATGCTCCCTTCCAATTCCAAAAGTCTGGTATGAACTCTATACATTTAATTGCTTGTCTAATAATTCTAGTCTTGGCTCTGACAGTTCCTGAGCCAACGTCTGCAACTCACTTGAAATGTCAGAGCTGCAATGTCCTTCCTTAATCTGTGATGTGGGTTTGTTGCATGTATCGGCCCTGCCCTCTCGCTCCTCTCCATGGATGGGGTATTGTTACTATCAAGTGACTGGAGATGGGAGTCAGGGGTCAGTAGAAACTACCACAGAAGTCTGAGGGGGGCTGTGGTACAAGAACAGAAATGTAGCAGGCACCTGGGAACGGACTCAGGGTGGGCAGCAGGCAGGTGCCCTGTGGTTGGCCTGACCATGGCCTTCAGGTCTGCGCCCGGCTCACTGTGGCCAGGGGCTGGGCTTGCCCCAGGCCTCTCCTCTTCTGACTCTGAGTCTTCCCGTCCTAGGCTGGGAGTCTAGATTGGAGCCTGAAGGTAGAGTGGCTGCTCCCTGTATAAAGCCACTCGTTGCTGTAGAAACAATGGATCTGTGGCTCCAGGGTATGTCTAGGCCTTGACCCTCGCCAGGGCCTTCACTGGGGATGAAGATGGTCTTCCTTGATTTCCTGCAGCCTTCATGCCCTGCTAATCTTCATGCCCCGCTCAGCCCCTCCCAGGCCTGATGCCAACAAGCCGGTAGCTGATAAGAAGGACATCAGAAACCAGTCAGTTGCCAGCTCTTTCAGGAGTCTCTGGTCACTGCACAT
Organism: Camelus dromedarius; assembly: GCF_036321535.1. Lineage (NCBI taxonomy): Eukaryota > Metazoa > Chordata > Mammalia > Artiodactyla > Camelidae > Camelus > Camelus dromedarius. Next base: position 45,434,308 of record NC_087444.1, read on the forward strand.
CTGTCTCCTCCTCTTCTGGGTCATAGCTGAGGTCAAGGCCTCCCTGAAATGTGATCCAGCTGAGGCAGCATCTCCCTTGCCAGCAGCCTAATGGGGATTGACAGTGGAGGGCTCATGGGGCAGTCGGGTCCTGCGGGAGGTTGGCTGCTGCCTTTGCAGGCCCGTGGAGGCTGGTATTTCCCGAAGCTGGAACTTCCTGCCTGGGTGATCATATGCGGCCACGCCCAGCGAGACTCAGATTTGGCTACTCAGACCCAAATTCAAACCTCTGGGGCACCATCCTAAGGAAGGGACAAGGGTACAGAAATATTGTTTTGGCTACATGAAAACATAGCAGTAGCTGGGCTGTCTTTGGGCAAAAATGGGTGAGAAGGAGAAGAAACCGATATTCATTACGTAGCTGATATGTACTAAACGTATAACAACAAGCTGTGTAAGTTAGTACTGAATCCAATATTAATATTTAATCCTCTCCACGACCCCACAAGGTGGTCACCATTGTCAGTCCCACGGACAGATGATAAACTGAGGCAAAGGGAGGTTAAGTAACCCAAGTTAAGTAGCCCAAGTCTTCATACTATTGTGATGGAACCAGGGTTTGGATGCAGGCATGGTGGCCCCAGAGAAGTTGCTCTTAAGTGTTCCTCATCTTGTTTGATCCTGCTGATAACTCCCTCTTAGCAGTCTTGTTCCCACCCTTCAGAAGCTAGAAAGACTCAGAGATTTTACGTAACTCATCCAAGATTCCACAGGAGTAAGTAGTAGAGCTGGTGTTCAAACCCAGGTCTAATCTAAGGAACCCTTTGTTCTTTTCACTAATCCAGGGCAAACCACACACTGCAGGCCAAGTCCAGCCCATAACCTGTCTTAAAGCTGTGAATAAAGTTGCTTTCATGCTAAAACAGGAGAGCTGAGTACTTGTGACAGAGACCTTTACAGAAAATGTTTGCTGAAATGTACACTAAAAATGTAGGATGGTTGAAAGGCAGCAATTTCTGCCTCCATCAATCAGTGGCTGCCTGGAAAGGTAGTCATTCACAATTTAATGTGAATTAGTCCATTACATCTGTGATTGTTCCCTGAGAGTATGTCATAGGGTCAAAAACAGAAGGGACTTTATAGAATCACCTAATCCAACCATTTCATTTTCACCAATTAGAAAACTAAAGTTTAGTGATAACTTTTCCAATGTGACTCAATCATAACGTCAGAGTAGGTGGTCCCAAGTGGGCTCTGGGTGTCCCAGGTTTTTCCATAGCTTCGAGTCCTTGCAGACTTAACTCACCCAGACTCACCACGACTGTCCTGTTCAGGGCCGTGTGACAGAGTGATCTTCCCAGTCCCTGACAACAAACCCTCCCTTGATGTCCAAGACCTCAGAGCCCCGCTGTCTTTTCCCGCAGCTCTGGGCACCTGTCAGGACTTGTCTTATCTCTACCTCCACGTCACCTCCAGAAGGCAGAAAACATAATGAGAGAAGCAAAGAGTTTGTCTTTCAGGGGCTCTGTGACCTTGGGCCACTTCTCAACTCTAGCCCTCAATTCCCTCATCTGTCCAGCGGGCACATGCTTCCTGTTGCTGCCTGCATTGCAAGATTAGGCCAGGAAAACAAATGAGACATTGGATGTATGGGGTGGATTCAAATGAAAAGTCAACCTAATGCAGGGTGATGGAGATTTAGAAATGAACTCTGCTGTCATGCTAATTTAGCAGAGACAGATGCTATATACCAGAAGAGAGAGACCCCCAAAGGTAATATATACTCTTGAGGCTTCAACATTTGAGAATCTGATGAATGTATCCATTCTCTCTCCCAGAAAAGAAGACACAAACTCATGCACACAAAAATTTGCACCTCCTCTCAGAAGGTTCTGACATCTCTAAAGCCCATCCATGGCCACTTAGTTTTAATAACCCCAGGCCCAATGTACAGAAGAATAAATTGAGGCCTAGAGAAAAACTCCACATAGCAGTGCCTTTTGGATGGAGATAAAAATGAAGCTCTCTGTTTCCAAAAGTAGGATGGGAGTGCAATTAAAATTGGGACAATTCAGAAGCCACCAGTTACTCAAGTGAGGCTCACCTGTTAGCCTTCTCCGACCACATTTGTCAGCCTAGGGAACAGAGTGGCAGCCTGCCCCCCAGAAGAGCTGCCCTTTCCCCCCGGCCCAGGCTCCCTCCTCTACTCCCACAGGTCACTTGCTCATTAAATACCATCAGGTGTGAGGGAAGAGCTGGAGGCACTGTGGCTGCCTTTTGTTTGATTCATTCTCACGAACCCTAACTCCGATTCTGGAGTTAAAATTAACGGATCAGATGATAATACCCTCTCTGGGATGTCGGCCTGACTCCAACTGGACAGGCCAAACAACTCCCCACCCCGGGATTTTTAGCATAAATGTACTTGACTCTCCCAATGCAGGTGTGCAAGGCTGGGCTCAGTGGAAGGGGCCTCAGACGCTATGCAACCCCCTCCCCTACCCCACCTGTCACTAAGTCCCCTCTACAACCTCCCCAAGAGACATTGCTGCTGGGGCACTCCCTGCTTCCAGCACCAGCCCGTTCTCTGTTCTGGTCTCATCTTGTAAACTGTCTTCTTGGACTGCCCATCACTGGCCCCAGTTCAGCCCTTGAGCCCACCACCCACTCCCTGGCAGCCTTTCTATATTCGAAGACATATCCTGAACTGTTGTTTGTCAGTACGTCCCTTATATTGGTGTCACTATCTACTTGCTTACTTGCATTAAAAATAATAATGTAACATCACACTTTCCCCACACAATTCAGCGCTCAGCACTAAGGCCTAAGTATTCATGTAACCCTCTTCCCAGAAAAACTCACACATGCACTAAACTGGGTATTCAATTCAACCCAACTAGAAGTTCTGATCCCCTTGCAACTCAGCCCTAAAAGTGAAAAAAGCAAAACTAGTTAACCAACTTGGTATCCACTTTCTATTTAAATAAAAATATGTGTCAATCTTAGAGCTAAGATTACAGATGTAATTCCTTCCCCCAGTCTCTTGTTCCATAGATTATGAAAAGGGTTCTTTGGGTGAAAGGTGGGCTACTATGACCAGAAGCTCTTCTTTACTAACTAGAGGCTGATCACAGAAGACCCACTAGACTTAGTTAATTGGTAGCATTTTACCTTCATGGCAGAAAGAATTCCACTACCAGATACATGGCACAGGAAATATCCTTTATTATTCTGTACATTTAATTTTCCATGGAGAGAAGAGCTTTTAAAAGAAATGCACACCAGATATAGAAATCTGCATGACATTGGAACAGTCCATGACATGGGGCACCACTGAAAGTCTTTATTTACACAGAAGTGGAGAAACAGAGGGATGGGGTGGGCACGTCCCGAAGCAATGTCACATTCACCAGGATTTTGGTGACTTCTACGACTGCAGCAATAGTCATGCTGCGTATTCGCAGAGAGGCGGATCCTAGGACTCACAAGGACATGACAAGTCTACCCTCAAAATCCTCAAAACAAAAGGGTTGGATTTATTTTTTAAATATCAAGTGTTTCTGGCATCTGTTGAAGAAATATTGGAGAAAGAGGAACTACTGACTGTCCTGAAAAATCATAGGTCTGACATTTCTCTGCTCAGTAGTAGGTTTTGGGTCACTACATCATTCTGGGAAGTCCTACAGTAAGCAGGGTGCTTCCTTCATTGTAAATTTAGCACGATAACACTGTTACAGAGACAGGAACTTTTTTTTTTTTTACTGGATAGGACCTCTGATTCTCTGATCCAACCCTTGGTTTTACAGAACCCGAACTCTGAAGCCCAGAGAGGTGGAGCCCCTCTCCCCAGGCCACCCAGCAAGATAGCTGCAGACCCAGGTCTGTGCAACTCTAAGTGCTGTGCTGTTTTCACCACACTACACTCCCTCTCTGTTCTTCTCCCTTCCATGGCTCTCAAAGGAAACAGACAAACGAAATGAAATGAGCTCAGTGGGCTTCTTACTAAGAAATGACATCTTTGGTAAGAATATCCGGTCTCACATTACCACAGCGGCAACACAGACCATTCTGCACGAGACCAGTCTCCCACCTGGGCAAGAACCCCTCTGAGAATGAAGGCGGCTTTGGGGGCCTTTATTCAGCAGGATACTCAGCAGGAGTTGGCAATTCCCCTTCTCCTCTGTCTCATTCGCATCTGGAATGAAGACCAACTCACAGGTAGACGCTAAATAACTAGACCTTGAGTAGATATTAACGTGATGGTCTTAAACAGATATTTGTACACTTCATGGAAAATAATAATTCCTTAAAAATCTGGGAAAATATCAAAAGTGTCCTGTACAGTACACAGGAGCACCTTTATCCCGGGTAACCTCTATCAAAAAAAAAGGTCCCAAATAAGAAGTCAAACATCACTTATGATAAAGCACATGTTCCCTCCTCATGAAGTGTGGGTGAAAGGTGAACCCAGAAGGTCTGCCAGCACCTCCTTGAGAATGTCCATGGCTGTCCTGGGTCCCCCCCAACCCCAGGGACCCTGGGGTTGGATCAGGTTCCCCCCCAACCCCTCCAGGCTCAGGAGCCAACTTCCCCCACAAGACAGCACCACTGGGTTGGTTGGCGTGGGGTCAGCTAGCACCACATCTCCGGTTCGCCTTCGGACGAGTGTCTGGAGGCAGAAAGGCCATGTGCAGATGGCAAAGAGGAAATGGCAGGCTCTCTCTCAAGACTGCCCTGATACACAGGCTCTTCTGACTGTTTCCCCTCATTTCTGCCAAGCAGATTCAGCTGTTCACATCCCACTGTTCCCTAGAGGAACTGTTTTCACCAAAGGAGAGCAGCTAAGAACTGCCTCTCTGCAACCAGCTAGAGGAGGATAAATGACACCCCCTCTTCCCTTCTTTTGACACACTCTTGCTAAGAAATACTCCTTGGCTACTTGACTGGATGGATTTTTGTTTATTCTAAATGACAGCTCTGGGTGGGGTAAACCACACTGCGCTGGGAATTTCAAAGTGCTCTCAGCTGAGAGTCAGGGGATCTGCTTTGAGGATCCGACTGGATCCCTTCATAGCTGAGGCACTGAGCAAGACTGACTGAAATGCTGGACCTTGGTTTTCTCACCTGGGAAATGGGGACCCAGAAGCCAGCCCTGTAGTAATCTCTAGGCGGATGGGAGGCAACGTAGATCAAAGTGCTTGTGGAAAAAAAAAATTACACCTAGGGAGTAATTACCCTTCATGGGAGGATTCAAAGTCACTGATGGGGCCAGATTCCATCAGTGATGGGTCACCCTGCTCTCATTCCCAGACCCCTACCTGATTGGCCCACTCTGTGGGATCCTCTCAGGCCCTACCTTTTTCAGGGCCCCAGTCACTTGCCACTTGGGCTATCTCAGATTTTGAACTGGACTTTTTATATGGAAAGATCCAAGGTCTCTTGTTTCTCCCACTTTTCTTTAAAGAATGACATAAGGACCCTAACCCAGTAGAACCTTGCCCCCAGCTGGCCCCCCACAGCCATCTTCCACCGACTGCACCATCAGCAGATGGGGCTCAGTGACACCCCACTTTTCCCAAAGCACCTTTTGGATGTGTGCCTCCCTAGACGCCAGTGGAAAAAATGTGGCCTCTCTTTTTTTGCCCAAGATTCTACAATGGGGGTTCCCACAGTCAGAACAAGAACCCACAAGTCTAGATTTCCAACGAGGGTGTAAGAAACTCAAACCATAAATAGAAATTCCAAACAAATGGCACTGCCTTACCAAACTACAAATCATTTCTCTGAATGAGCCGAAACTAACCAACAGCACCACCAGGGGGCACCACTCATGAGTTTGTATCAGAAGTCAGCGTAGAAATTCTCCACCTACCAACCTGCTCCAGCAACTCAGAATAGTCTCCCCTCAACCTGAGTGACTGAGGTGCTACGTGCTTGGTTCCACGCTGCCCTCCACGGTACCAAGTCTGGTCCATGAAGAGAGACAAAGGGAGTTTTCAGGGCCTACTCTCCATCACTCCAGACGCCTGGTCTGTGCTGGGTGGGATTCCCAGGGACAGGCTTTGCAGGTATCCATGAACAATACAGAAACAGGCAGCCTGTCGGGCCGTCCTTGGACACCCGCCTGGCCCCATGAGGACAGCAGAGAATCCCATAGTGGAGACACCCAGCTGGCCTTGCTGGGTTCCTGGCCCAAGTCCCCCAGGAAGGTCTCAGGAGCCACAGACAGGTTTCTGGGCTCCATGTACCTGACACAGCGAGGCCCACATACGGTCTCTACAGGCTTGTCTGGTTCTTCTGCAGAAGCTGCTCACTGTGTCACCATCTGGACTCTACACACCAGAAGCCAGAAGAATGTTCCAGAACACACACAAATCAAACCCAGGTCCACCAGAGTGAAAACTAACTCTGAAGGTTTCTGCTCATGACCCCCCAAAGCTTCTATCCACAGACTTCATGGCAGCGATAAATACACCCAAGCTCCCTGACCAAGTTCCACACACCAGAGCACTGACTGGGGTGGACAAATCTATGGACACCCCCCCCCCCGCCGCCAGCCTCAGCTGGGCTTTTTATTTGTGTTTTGGTTTTACGGTGTCTGACCAAAAGCAACCTCCTCTGTCTGATTTGCCTGATGGAGGATTTCTTCTGAGGCCCAAAGTACCAGCACTCGTGGCGGGGAGTTCTGCCCGAGCCGTGGACCTCAGCCCAGGCCGGCTCCCACGCTGGGTGAGACTGCCTCCACACTAAGGAGGTTCCACAGAAGTCATTTTCTGGTTCCCTCCTCTCCTCTTCTCTCTGAGGCTTACCAATCCAAGCTCACAGCCTTCAGGCCAGGTGAACAGAAGGTGAACGAAAACCAGGGCACTAAATCAGTGGTAACTCGGAAAAGAGGGAGGTGGGGTGGAAGAGGAACCCCGAGACAGTGCCCGGGGTGGTAGGAAGCCTTGGACCTGAATGCTGGCGCAGCAGGGCTCCTCCTCGGGGTCAGGCTCAGATGGCCAGCCAGTGTTGCAGCTGCAGAGAAAGACGGCGAGGCCGTTAGGCTAGGCTCAGGGCAGGCAGGGACCGAGGGACAAGGGCCAGCTGAGAAGGGCAGTGGGAAGCACAGAGGGGCACAAAACACAGCTGCTTCCTTCAAAGACCCGGAGAATATGCAGGCTGATTCCCTCATGGTTACCAGGATCCAAAAAAGGCAAAGGAGCCTTTGCCAAGTCACCCAGTAAGTCCGAAGCAGGGGGCTCATGGGGCCCCTCCCCAATCCCCCACCACCACATCTTTAAGGGGAAGGGAGCAGGACTCAGGTCAACATGTTACTGATACACCTGCAGCGCTTCCTTATAGATAAAAAATCCTCAGCCTAATTTGGGGACACTCCAAGGTGACAACTCAAAGAGAGAGAACAGAGTTTAGGAAAGCTTGGGCATGTGGTATTCCAGGTCCAGGAAGCCAGAGGGGCAGGCAGAGGCTGGTGGAAGGCAGAGGACCGGCCCTCTCCTCCGTCCCGCCCAGCATCACACTCGCCGGGGCTACCGCCCTCAGCTGCTCTGGGGTTTCTGGCAGGTGGTGTGTGGTCCTGTCTCGGCCAGCACAGCGGGGAGCAGCCCCCGCCCCGTGGCCCCCACCAGAATGGTCCAGGCTGCACCTACCTGGAACTGCCTGACGTCCCTCTGGGCCACCAGGTGATGCTCGTTCTCTGGGGTGATGCCATAGGCCAGTCTCTGTGAGAGGATGGAGAAGGGGAGGCCTCAGCTTGGCCCAGAGGACAGCCCGCGCCCTGGTTTGTGGAGCTGGTCGGTTCACTCTGAGACATTCATCCAGTGAATGTTCATTGAGCCAACTACCAGACTTTGGGATTTCATAGACAGGAAACATGTCACAAGGACCTAGAGGGGAGGGGGTGGACACAGCCCTGCCTGGGACCCTCTGCCCGAAGTTTCTGTATGGCTCACTCCTTACATCCCCAAGTGTCTTATCTGTCCCCTCATGAGAACGTGAACTCCGGGGAGTCTGTCTACTGTGGGAACACTTCCTGCCCCGCACAGGTTCTCAGTTAATATCTGTGAAGCAAGTGGATAAAAGAACAAAGGAAGGAAATCTTTATATTTCAAGTAAGGACACTAGGAAAAGACTGTCACCGTTATTTATGAAAGAAAGGGCATAAATAACAAGGTCCTACTGTACCGCACAGGGAACTATATTCAATGTAGGTAATAACCTATAAAGAAAAAGAATGTGTAACACATATACAACTGAATCACTATGCTGTACACCAGAAACTAACACAACATTGTAAACCAACTATACTACAATTTAAAAAAAAAAAAGGAAGAAAGGGCATTTAACAACCAAAGAATAGGGGAGACATAATTTCAGTTAAAAGGCTCTCTTTCCTAAATACTTCTTCTCTGCATATGTATCTGCAGGGCACACTGCTAAAAGAAGAAAACACATCTTGGAAATCTCCAGTTTAAGCTGATCAGGTGTCAGGTTCAGGAAAGAGGCAGGAGAAAGCTGAGATACAAGGTCACAGTGAGCTTGGATGGGGAGAGCGGGGACTTCTGGGGACATGCCAGACCTCAGGAGGTGGGGCAGGGGTGTGGGCACCATGGATGCAGTCTGTCTAAGTCAGCCTGAGATGGCGGCTGAGCTTCTTATATCCAGAAAGTCTGAAGAGAGGAGGGGCACACGCCACACACGACGCACGTGATAGTAGGTACCACGTGTTGACCGTGTCCCATGTGCCGGGCACTGTGCTAAGCACCCCCTTTCACCTTTCGAAGTCCATATTATTATCCCCAGATCACAAATGTGGAACCCGAGGCTGTGGGAAGCAACATGGCCGATGTGGTGGGTCTGACTCTGGAGTCGGTGTCCTTCTGTCTCTCTCTCCCACCCCCACGGGAATGACTCCGGATCCCCCGCCCACGCTGGCCCCCGCCCTCCCAGGGCCACCCAGAGCTCACCTCGCGAAGGGAGCCCCGCGTGCTGAGGAACTTGTAGACGATGTAGGCCGGCACCAGGACCATGGAGGAGCCCGCGATGCCCCACCCAACCCAGTTGGCCCAGAGCGGGAAGACGTAGTCATCGTAGGTGAGCGGCTTGAAGTTGATGATGCTCACGACCACCACGAACTTGGGGGGGAGAAGGGAGAGGAGCGATGAGGAGGGGGAGAGACAGGGAGAGATGGGGTGGGAGAGAGGGAGAGGGTGGGAGAGAGGGATAGAAGCAGCAAGACACAGGAGAGCAGTGAGGGGCAGTGCGGGAGATGAACATGGGGAACAGAGACGGTAAGGAAGGAGGAGATAGAGAAGGAAAGGAGACAGAGTTCAAGTCAGGAAGGATAGCAAAAAGGAGCTAAAGAAGCAGAAGCAATAAAAGGAGGAGACTGGAAAGGTGGCCTTGGAGTTGGGCTGAGTGGTGGCACACAAAGCCCCAGGAACCGGGCCCCAAGGAAGCCCCCTTGGAATCAACAGGGCGGAGCATCCCGAGCACGTGTCTGCATGCCCAGGGCCCTGCATCCCAGAACCTCCTCCCTTAGAAGCACATAATCCCCCCTCCCCCTCCCCCCAGGGCGCCCCCACCAGGCACTACACACCAGGAGGAAGACAGGGCTGACGAACTTCCAGCAGAGTCTCCAATACAGGCCCGGCTTGAACCCCATCATCCGCTGGATGTCGTTGCTGAACCTGTCCACACCTGTGCACACAAGGGGCAGTGTCACAGCCACCCCTGCAGAGCCCAGGGCTGCCCCTGCTGCCTTCCCACGAGAGTCTGTCCCCAGAGGGCCAGCTGAGCAGTGGGGCAAGACAGGGACACCCTGGCACTTAGGAGACCTGGGGATGGGCACTCGGCTGGTACGGAACAGGGGAGAGGACTCACTCAGGGACAGTATATCCTTGTAGGTGCCCCTCAATTCATTTTTCAGAGGACAAACCAGGGATCAGGGAGGGGAGGGGACCTGCCCCAGGTGACACAGCCAGGGTGGCCTGACTCCAAAGCCCAGATCTTTCCTCTTGGTCCCTGCTTCTTAAAACAATGATGACTGTGTAGTGTTTGCCCCGACTTTAACCTGGTAGAAGTACCTAGACTCATGTCGAAATCCCTTTCTGATGAGTAGAAAGGAGTGAGGGCAGGACTAAACTTTGCTGTGACATGTAGGGGAGAAAAGGAACAGTTACAACACGTGTCACACTTTGTACCATGTTCTCCCCACTCAGGGCTTTTGTACCATGTTCTCCCTACTCAGTGCCGGAACAAGATTGGTGAAAAAAGCAGATGCCCAGTTACATTTGAATTTCAGATAGACAAGGAAAAAAATTTCAGCTTAAGAAAATTCTGTGCAAAATTTGGGACATACTTATACTAAAAAAAACTGTTCACTGTTTATTTGAAATTCAAGTTTAACTGGGTGTCTTGTATTCTATCTGCTGAATCTGGCGACCTGACTCTAGAATGAATTGCGTGCCCTGGGGAGCAGCAGCTTCCTCTGAGTTCCTCTCCAAAAGCTGACACTGATGCCTCTGGGGCCCTTGCATCACGCAGAGATGAGCTGAGGGCTGGGAGACCTGCGCCCAGTTAGCAACTTGCTCAATTCTAGGATCAGCCAGCGGCTGCCCTGGAAATGGAGAGTCACTCTGCATCTCCAGGTGAACAGGCTCCAGAAGCACAGGGGCCAGAGGCTTTTCCACCCGCTCAGGGCCCAGCACGTACCATAAAACCAGGAGACCCCGATGGCTTCCATGAGCACAGCAAACAGGATGGAGGTCCCCGCCGCAAACGTGTCCAGCAGGGTCAGCACATATATCCCACCCTGGGGCGTGGACAGAGATAGCCTGAGGCCATCACGGCTAGAAATGGCCACTGACTGTTACATCCATCAGAATTCACCTGTTCCCTGTCCCGCTCACTCAGAACCCTGTTTGAGAACTCAGATGATGGGGCTACAGAGCTACTGGGTTGCTGTTACATACTCTAACAAAGACCTTCTGGGGTCACTGGGTCTGATGTTAGTTGGGTACTTCAGCCAGTAAAAAGCAAGATGCGCTTCAAAGGGAATATGCTGCCTCCCAAACCAATAGGCAGTTAAAAGTTTTGCTCTAACAGGAGAGAGGACAACGGGGTGTAACCCTAGGGTATCAGGCCACAGAGTTCAGGATGCCAGGTACCACCACAGTTCCCCTGAGCTCACCCTGGCCCTGTCTCCAACTTCATGTCTGGGAATATCTGGCTGGATGGAAATGCAGCCCCACAAGCTCCAGGTGACCCAGAGCCCAGCCCCTCCTCACCTTGGTTATGCAAAACAGGGCCAGAAGGAAAGTTCCAAACGCAACACCAAATGTGAAGAGTTTTCGGTGACGCTTCAGGACCTGGAAGTCGTCAGCCAAGCCCGTGATGACCGCCTCCATGCCCCCCATCTGCGGGGAAGCAGGCAGGGTGGGATGCCGGAGTGGGGGTCCCCCAGCAGCCCTGGATTCATGCACCCTGCCAGCTGCCTTGTTTCCCTAGAGAAATCGGCAGGTCCTGCCTCCTCCCCCTCCTTTCATCCACTTCCGCCCTGTTCTCAGCCAAGCTCAGAACTCAGAAACCGCGTGGGAGAGGGTGAAGGGTTAAGTCCCGTCTCCTTCCACTCAGCAGGTACCTGACTCCTGTCCACTCTCTCAGCCTGAGTGGATGCTGAAGGGCAGATCGGACGGTAAAAGGGGTCACATGCCAAACCACCTGTTAGATATTTGCGTGCAACTAAGGGCCTTCTGGAAAAACTACCAAAGAAGGGCTTCTAGTGGTGGGAACTTTAGGCAGCAGTTTCTGGTAGGGTTTTTTTGGCCGCCTTTCTAAGTATCAAGCAAAACGGTCATCTCAAACTCCAGACAGAGTCTCACAGGGGCTCATATCCCACAGCTAGGGGCAATTTTATTCTCTCCGAGGTCACTACTGGAGTCTCATATGAGTAATAACCATGTGTTTATTTAAGTGACACCCCAAACCTGGATGACAGACAGGAAGCATCACTCCCCACCTTTTACCCTGGACACAAATTGGGGATCAAAATCAGTATTTCCTCCTAGGAGAGCAGAAGCAGCCTCAGAGTCCTTCTCAGCACACTGCTCTTAGCAGATCCACTAATGGCCAGGAAAAGCCAGTAAGAGGAAACCTATTTGCCAGCTGTCCCCGAACACTTCTGGCACACTTATCTGCATCGTGTACTAAAGGTGGACCTAGCTACGAAAAGGGGCCAGTACACCTAATCTTGCAGATGGGTAAAATAAAGGATCTAAAAAACTAATGCAGCTCAAAGTGTTTTTTGGTGGTGGATGATGAAACATCACGGGAAGAGTGGCTGGTTCTATCCGTGCTCTCTTGGGATGAGTTCCCCACCTACCATAGGAGAGCGCTGGGCCGGTTTACCTGAGGTCTCTCCTGACGTGGATTTCCAAGATGCCAAGGGGGTTTCTACTGGCTCCTGGATTTGGCGTCAGTCTTGCCTTTCTGAGTGAGTACTGATTTCCTTGTTGCATTTAAATAGGGCCTTATGGAAACAACTACTTATCAGGTGCTTGGGGGGATCTTCAGACTGAGTAGTGTGTGTGTGTGTGTGTGTGTGTGTGTATTTGGGGGAGGGAGGGTCAGGTCCAGTGGTGTCTGTCGGGGGTGGTATCTGAGCAAGATCACTCACTGAGCTGTCAATTCCCAGAGCCAGGAGCATGATGAAGAACACGACGGCCCAGAACGTGGATCCCGATAGGGTGGAAATGGCTTCCGGGTACAGGATGAAGACTAGGCCAGCTCCTGTAAGAAACATTGAGGACCTCACCAGTGGCTGAGCTGCAGATGAGAGGGGAGTGTTTTGAGGTCCAATACGCCCCAGCCCTGCCCCATGATATCTGAGCAGTCACGTGTGGTCTGGGCAAACCACGCTCCGAAGATGACTGATGGAGCCAGTTCCAGCCTGAGTTCACCGATGCACCCAGGAGGTTGACCTCAAACAGCCAAGCCAGAGAGCAGTGCCTCACCTGGACAGCTACACACAACGTGCTTCAAACCCCACCACCCGCACACTGTGAGGGATCCTCCTACTCTCCAAAATGCGTGACCTTCAGAGTCCATGAGAGGCAGCCCCTCCCCAGGTCTCAGCCTCTTTGTGGCCATAAGAATATGAGAAGCAGCGGGGGGAGGACGCAGGCTCTAGAGGCAAACTGGTTGGATGCTGGTGCCACTGCTCACTAGCTGGGTGACCCCTGAACAGCTTCTATGGCCTGGGTCTCAGCTTTCTCATCTTTAAAGTGGGTCTATTAACACCTGTCTAGCAGCACTGCAAGAACTAAACGAAGATATGTCAAGTGCTAAGCACAGGGGCTGGTACAGAGTGGGTGCTCCAAAATCTGTCTTGCCTGGCCTCAGGAGAAGCTTCTGCCCAGAATTCCTACTGATGGCCTCAAAGTCCAACAAATGAGCAGTCTAGAAAGCTCTATGTCCAGCCCTCTCAGTCCTGCAGCCAAGAGAGAACTGCACAGCCAAGAAGGAGGTGGGTTTCTCAGCCCCCTCCTCTTCTGTGGGGCAGAAGTCCACCCACCCACCTTCAGTGGCAACATCCTCAATGTTGACTTTGTGCTCATGGGCCATGTAACCAAGGATGGAGAAGATGGCGAACCCAGAGATGAAGCTGGTGACACAGTTGATGGTGCTGGTGAGCAGGGCGTCCCTGGGGGAAAGAAGCACACTGTTAGTTCAAGTTGCTTGATTCTCCCCAACCCTGCTCGTTGACGCTGGACCACCTATGGAATCCATGGCTTCAAATGCCATTCCCCTCGTCAGTTTCCCTGCTGCCACATGGGCCCCCAGTGCCCCACTAACACTGGGTCAGAACATGTAGGTGCAGGAAACAGGTCAACAGCTTCCGGATGAAACACCTTGATACCAGAGCCTGACAGCAAACTCTTGCTGGGAAGCTGAGTCACCAGCCTCCTTCAACAAACTTTTCACTTCTCTCCCAGGCTTTCAGGGGCTTTGCTAAGATGACCCAACCTTCTTTCCAGGCTCCTTTTCCATGACTCCTCAACATGCACGCTCCGAACAAACCAGTCAACTTGCTGGTTCATGAACATGCCACCTCCTCTGGCTTTGCTCGTACTGTTGGTCCACTCCAAGCACGTCATTCCCTTGCTCAACGTCTGCCTCTCCCAAACCTAATTATCCTCCAAGGCTCACCTCAAATGCACCTCCGTGCTCTCGCTGATTGCCCCATTTCCTTGGCCTCTCTATAGCCTGCCCCACTAGTATGCATGCATCCTACTCTGCCTTGTACCAGGGAGGCTGTGATTCTGTCTCAAGCTTTTGATAAAGAGAGATGGAAGCAGGCCAAATTGGTGCCCATGTCTGAGGCCCTTACAGCACCGGGCCTGCAGGGGGGCAGCATTAAATGCTGACTGAACCAATTGATCTAGAGCATGGTCTTCTGACTCCACTGCCCTAAGCGGACTTCTCATTATGCCCTGTGGTCTTAAGCTCTGACCCTGCCAGGCCCTCAGCCCTCATGTAACCAACCTGGATATTCCACCCGGGCATCAGGTAGACAGACGGACAGGCAGTGCTGGATGCTCAGAAAGTCACACAGTGGCCCTCTGTCCCAGCTACCCAGCACCATGATTTCCCAGTGTTAGTGGCCTTAACTTTCCCAGCTTCTCACCTTACATCTGTTTCAGAGGTGTCCTGAACTGAAAGATGTCCATCAGGACCCCCAGAGGCCACGTCAGCCTTCACAGAACATCCGGGATGGTCTGTACTCTGCCTTGCTTCACAGGGGATGGAACCCAAGAAGAAAACTTGACTTGTCTCAGACCAGAGCCCTTTCTTCCATCCCTGCAAGGGTTCATCCCTAGGGTTTAGAGCTTTCCAGGGCCCCAGTAAGGATCTTACCTGTAGCAGTTGTTGTCAAATTTGTTGTAACTAGCAAATGCAATCAAGACTCCAAATCCAGCCCCCAAGGAAAAAAATATCTGAGTTGCAGCATCAATCCATACCTGAAATGGGCATACAAAGGCCATCACCCTCTGCTTCCACAGAATTGGACTACCTCACTGCTCCAGAAGGGCTGGGAAGCCCCAGGGATGCTCTGAGACCTGAGGAAACGAGGTCTAAACCAGAGATGGGCAGTCATGCCCCTCCTGCTCCCCAGCAGCCTGTACAGAATCACTGGGGAGAGGGTGGGGTGTCTCCAGCATCTCCCAGCCTTGGGTGGCCATGAGCGAGCTCATCCCGGAGGAATGCACTGACTCAATTTGATGTCCTTATTTTCAAAGAAATAGACTACAAGTTCTAGGCTAGAATGTGGATGGGGCAAGGGCAAAGGGTTATGACTGTAATCTCTGGGGTTATGGAGACAACATCTTTGGAAATGGGTAATGATTCCAGTAGCTTCTGCCAACCCATAGACAACAGTGACTCCTTGGTGGGCAATGGGGTTTGTTTATTTCATCTTTTGGCTGATGAAAATTGTGTGGCTGGAAGCCCAGAGATCTGAGCCCCTCTCCAGCCTCTCAGCCTCATGGTCTAGCCCTGGTAAATTTCCCTGTCTGTATCTCAGTTTCCTCATCTGTACAGTGGGGATCCGTGTACCGAGCTCACCTGGACTAAGCTGCAATTCAGACTTGCGAGATTTCTGTCATCTCCCCACTCATGTTATTCTAGACTGCTGCTACTTTGTAAGCAGAGGGTGTAATGAGAGAAGCAATCCAATGGAGGAAGACAGATTTGCTCTTTGGGACGGCACTCAGGCTCCATTCGTACTGTCTGGAAAGACTTAGGATGTTTAAACAGCGCAGAACAGACAGAACTCCGATTTGTTTCATAGTTTACAAGGCTGACTCGTGCCTCCTGCTCTGTTCTTTCTGGCCTTACTAAGGAAATGGGTTTTTCTCCTGGTTCTCAGGCTGTAACACTGTGGTGTGTTGGGACTATGGGAGGTGCATACTAGGAAGTACCTCTCCTAGTCCTATTTGACCCTGCCTCCTGGGATTATTGTAGGTTCAAACAGAGGATGAGGATGCCTTTAGGGATCGTGAGGGGAAATGTTAAAGTGCTGTCCTTGAGGTGGACATGGGGGAGGAGGGCGGGAATAATCTCAGCTGTGATTTGAAGATGCTCAAGGCTCTAGGACCTCTGAGATTGTCTCTGCTTCCAGCCTCACTCCGCTGCTTTGGACTCCACTCCAAATTCACCCCCTCTTCATTGTAATCTGTGTCTCTGGGCGGGACAGTGAGCTGGAGGAAGCTGCACAGGGAGATAGTCAGCAGGGTCCGGCTCTCCCTGTGGCTGATGCTGCTCCTCATGTCGACATCACAGACGATAGCAGAGGCCAGGATTGGGGACTAGAAATAGGGCTGCAGTAGCTGGGGAGGGGGTAGGTTAGGAGGCCCATGGCACAGGGCAGGGGTAAGAACCCAGGACAGGGTATTGCTCTCCTTGACAAGAGGGGTCTGCAACACTCAGTGGAACCACAGATTCCAGACCATCAGAGCTCATGGAGACTGTCAGGTGCAAATCAAATCGGCAATGATCAGATGGAGAAGCTGCAGCCCAGAGAGGAAAGGATCTGTCCCAGGCTACGCAGAGCTGGGACCAGATTTTCTATCACCACCTGCACTGAGAACCCTCCCCAACCCTGGCCCAAGGGTGGGTGGTCCCTGGGCACTGACCGTGGCCTCTTTTAGACGGTAGAAGTCGATGTGCAGATAGGCGTTGATGCCGTTGGAGGCGCCGGGGAGCGTGACGCCGTGGACCAGGAGCACAAACAGCACGAGGTAAGGCAGCGTGGCAGTGATCCACACCACCTAGCAGGGGACACACTCACGGTGAGAGCCTCGCTCTGCTGCTGGTGGGGAGCTGGCAGGGCAGGGACGGTTGGGGGGGGTGTGGTGCTCTCTCCCAGGGAGCCAGTCACACCCTCCCCACACCTTCTTTTACACAGTGCATATGCTAAAAGCTCCATCTCTGGGCCAGACATGGGGCATCCCAGGACAGAGTGAGCAGACAAAGGCCACACTCTAGAGCAGTTTGGAACCAGGTGGAAGTCAGTGCACTGAGGGTGGCACTGCCGTGGAAGCAAAGGGCAGCGAGGACGAAGACTAGGTTCTCATAGCACCCAATGCCTCCTCCTCAACAAACGTCCTGTACAGACTCCTTCACATTGGCCCAAGCAGAAGTAAGCACACCCACCTTGTGGCTCTCCTCCCTCCCTCCCTCCCTCCCTCCCTCCTCTCTCTCCCTCTCATTTACCTTCATTCAAGTATCTCCTCCTAAGCTCACTGCCCAAGGAGGGATGTGGTTGAGCAGAAAAAAAAATCTCAGAATCTCTGTCCGCTCTTTATTTGGGGATGGATTTAGGACAAAGACAGACTGTCTTGTTCAGAAACCCATAAGGGAAGAGATTATCCCCAGACTGAAGAGAGACAGCAACCCACCATGCCCAAGATGAAGAAACAGAGAAGAAAAGTCGGGGGAGGGAAAGACTGTGTGGGCTTCCTCACTGTTCCTTCTTACCCCTAACTCTACATTAGACTACTCTGGGGGAAGTCCCAGATTAAAATGTCATGGTTCAGGTCCCATTCTTGGAGTTTTTGATTTAATTGGTCTAGGGTGGAGCCCGCACTCCACGGTTTAAAAGCTCCCCCTGGGTGATGTGATGTGTAGTCAAGTTAAAAATCACTGCTCTAGGCAGATGCAGCCACGGGCAGCTTTGCAGAAAGAAGACTGTGCCCCTAGCAAAAAAAAAAAAAAAAAAAAAAAATCCATTCAGGGCCAGGGTAGCCAGACCCTAGTAAGACTCAGCTGAAATACAAAAAGACAAATGTCAAAGACTAGACGGTCCCTCCTCCCCAAGCCCTGGCACTGTGTATCTCCTAAAACCTTCACATATCCTTAGAGAGAAAATGGAAGCCCTGAAACATGACCGAGGGTAAAGTTCTTTGCTAGCCTAGAAAGATATGGCCTCAACACAAAAACAGATGTAGCATATAAAGTCATGTTTTCCATATCTACACTGAAGGACTGTGGTTTATCCTCCCTGTCTGTCTTTCCCACTAGACCAGGAACTCCTTAGACGCAAACTCGCCATATTTTTCAAACTTGTATCCCCAGCCCAGGGCACACATGGGTGCTTAAAATATGTTTGTTAGATGGATGGATGAATGACAGGATAGTTGTACAGATGAATGATTAAACTGATGGGTAGATGGATGGATGGGTGGATGGATGGATGGATGACTGGATGTACAACTGGGTAGATGATTAAATGGATAGATGGATGGTTAGCTGAGTCAATGGTTGAGTGGATGGATGGATAGATGGATCGGTGAATCAGTGATAAATCAGAGGGTTAATGGAGGACTAAATAAATAATGAATGAAAGAATAAGTAAGTGAATGAATGAGCAAATGAGCTCAAGAATAATTCAAAGCATCAATGTTGGTCATGCCTTCCAAGGGAATCAGAAGAGGAATCAAGCTCTTCTGTTTTGTTATCCAGCTTGAACGCCATTGCTCCCTTATTCTATGGGGGGGTCTTTGTAGGTATAGGCTTTAGGCTTCTGTTTTCTTTCAGGGGCACAGGAACAGGGAGGACAAATTGCCAAAAACAATAAAAGATGGAAACATGCTTTAGAAAGTGAAGCCACTGCATCTGGGTGGCCTCATAATCCTGGATTGATTCTCCCAAACTGAGACAAATGAGTCTGGCTTCTTGGTGACAGGCACAAGGAAGAGCCCTCACTATCCTTGTGTTGGATCCTAAGTGCTGTGCCCCCTACGACTCACATCAGCAGATGCAGGCCCACTGCCCAGCCCAGCAGGCCTGGTGAGACCACACTCCACCCATCAAAAAACAGCATCCTCAGGTCTGACTCTAAGGAATCTGCCACAGGGTCCAGAGGCAGCCCTCACCTGCCATGTCTGAGGCTCCAGCGTGGAGCCCATTTCCCCAGGGAACACATCAGGACATGACTGAGCTGTCTCTGCAGTCAAGCATCAGGAAAGGGGATTCTGTTTTGTCCGTGCACACGTGTTCAAAGCTAAACCTTCTGAGTCCTGCTGAAATTTCTCAGAACTCATGGCAGAAGGGAGTTCAGCTGCCTAAAATCTTCTGCAGAAAGGGAGGCTCCTGGATCCTTGGCCAACAGCTTGCTTCTGCTAACATGTACCCAGTATGCACACTGGGCAAAGAGAAGGGACACGTGGGCACTGTCATCTCCACCCCAGGCTGCTCTGCTCTCAAAACTTCAACTTGCAGTGCATCTCTGGCCATAAGAAGCTAAACTTGGTCTGTCTCTGAGCATCAGATGAAGAGAGCAATGAGCAGCCCAACGTTTGGGCAAGTGTCCTCAGTCCCTAGGGGAGGCCACTGCTTCCCATCACCTCAAATTCGACTTCTTATCCACCTTGTGTTTCTATGGATAAGGGTTAGAATGTGTGTGTTTCTAGAGCCAAACTCAAACCAATGGCTGATAGTCACAATGAGGAAGATCTTGGCTCCATAAAAGGGAAAACTTTCTCACCAAACAGAGCTCTAAAGAGAGAATGAGCTTCCCAGAGAGGTGGTGAGGTCTCAGTCACTGGAGGTGTACAAATCTTGCTAGGAATCCAGGCATTAGGCAATTGCCAAGGTCAAAGTGAGGCCCATGGCCCAGCAGCAGCAGCATCACCTAAGAGCTTGTCAGAAATGCAAATTCTCACCCCACCTCCAAGGAATCAGATTCTCAAGGAAGGACCCAGGAATCTGAGTTTTAACAAGCCCTCCATGTGATTCTTACGTGCATTAAAGGTTGAGAAGCACTGCTCGGGGTCACCTCTAAGGTTCACTCTAACACAGAGATCATAAATGCCCACACTTCATCACTACAAAGCTGTGTTCATTTAGCTTCTAATGATTTAAAATTGGTGATCCTCTGAATTGGGTTTTAGGGACATTTGCTCAAATAATTAAGATGTACGTACTAAGATGTACGGGGGTGAGGGATATGCACTGAAGTTAGTTAAGAAAACACTGAGCTGTAAATATTTTAGTAAATTCATTGCTCCCACGCAAATGATGCTGTACACTGTACCTGGGCTTGACCGAGTCACTAAAGCAAGCCAGGACCAGCCTGTATCGACACAGTGGGAAGACGTGGCTAGAATTATGACTTGAACACAAAAGTAACCAAATGACCTTTCTATTGAAATATCTAGAACTCAAGTTTTCTTTGAATAGGTCTGTCTTTCTCTCTCCCCAACCCCAACACCACCGCCAGAATTCGAGAAGTACTCTGTCTTTTCCCATCCCCCAAACAGCCTGGCAGTGAAGTGGGCAGAATGGTGGCCGACCCTGGCCAGTTCTGTTGTCTGGGTTTCTCTCCAGGCATAGGGGAGTCCAAGGTTTCTGAAAGTTTAGTCCAATATGTAGACAGAGCAGGTGGAAGCCTGGGCCTCACCATCCTCCCAGCCCCTCAGGAAGTCAGCAGAGTTCGGAAACCACTGAGGTAGGGACAGAGCCCTGGAAGTGGAGCTGATGCAGGGGACAAAGACAGATGAGGACCATTTATTGAGCAATTTCCATCTGCTAGCTCTGCACTGAGGACCTCTCACTCCCTCCTCCCAACTGCCCGGGAGGCTGTCATGATCTTTAACTGCCCTCCCTCTGCTGGTGAGGACACTGAAGTTTAGGGAGCGTCATTAATCCTGAGGTCACGCAGCAGGGAATGATAGATCCTGGACTCCATCCACGTGGGCTGACCACAAAGCCATGTTCCTAATCACTTACATTAGTATATACTTGAGACCCAGATTCCAGTCCGAACCTTGCCAAGACGGCTGTGAAACCCGGCCCCTCTCCTGGCCTCAGCTTCCCCATCTGTACAAGCAGGCTGGAGTAAGGGCCTTGGAGTGCCTTCCAATTCACATTTACGTGCTCAGTTATGGGCCCGTAGTTGCTAAGCGCCAGCTCAGCCAAGGACTCACGAGACGGAGGAGGCAGGCAGGACTCCAGGCTGGCGAGCAGCCCTGGGTTGCATGCTTGCCCAACTTCCCGGGAGCTGACTGACTCCTGACTGACTCAGACCTCCGCCCTCTCCCCTGAGGTGGTCAGCAGGCCAGGTCCCAGAATGTGTGGTCTGCCGTAACCCCTTTCCCTGATTCAGACTCTACCCCACCCCCACACCCCCAGCTGCCAGCTGTGGAGTCACTCATCCTCCCAAGCACAGAGCCTTCACTTGCCAAGACAGGAAGAGTGAATATTTGCAATTCATTTCAGGCCGGCTTTGTGGCTGTGGAAGTCTGCTAAGAAAAGCTCTGTGTCCCGTTCCAGATGGAGTCTGGGGAGAAATAAACAACATTCTCGGTCTTCTCATGAGCCAGTGCATAAAAACAATTAAAGACAGGGCACAGCCATGTCCTGAGTGGAGTTGCCTATTCTAGAAGGCCCTGCCCCATGGGCAACAGGGCCCCTCGCCTGCTCAGCTGCCAGAACACTGGAGGACTTAGGCAAAATGTGGGCAGGACTTCAGTGGTTGGCGTGTTTCTATCTCAGGGAGCAACACTCCTGTCCTGCCCCTTATTACATTCTTCGGGGGGTGGGGGAGGGGATGAGTCCTCCCCCAAAGGTGCCTTTCCTCAAAGAAACGGAGCATGCACAGCTCCACTCCTCTTCAGCATCAGTCTCTGCAGAAAACTCAAGCGCTGCTCCGCCAAGTGCTATACTGGGTGGCGCAGGCTGCACCCCTTTTGGCAATGGCTATGGGAAACTTAATTTGGGGATGCAATATTAGAAGCCTGTGGTGGCCCCACACGCCAGCTGGGAGCAGTCATAAAACACATTCACCTTCTGCAGTTCTGCTGCCTGCAGAGGCCAGGAGAGCCCTGCTCCGGATACCCAGGAGAGGCGCGGAGAGGCTGGACAAGGCTGGCCTGGGGCTTCCGCACCTCTGTGGCTTTGCATCTTTCCACTGAAAACCCCTCCCCTCTGCCCCATCACTACCTGTCCCTGTCCTTAGAAACCCAGCCCGAATGCTGCCTCCACCACGGTCTCTGCTGACGCTCTCAGTCTGAAGCGCTTCCTTCTTCCACTAATGCAGCATCTCATGCTTTTTTTGGCCATGACAACTCATGGTAAGGAAAACCTGATATACTGAGACATATGGATCGCTGCAAATGAAACACAAATTCCACAAGGCAGCTCTTCCTTTGCTCTGTGCAGTGTAATCCGTTACTATTTAGACTATTTCATTTAAAAAAAAATTGTGGCTGCCCCCTAAATTGATTTAATGACAATTGGAAAATCCAGTTTGTATCTCAATTAAAGTGCAGCCTGACTACCTGATGTAAAATTATCTTTAAGGTAATGTTAAGTTTAAAAAAGCAAGATATGTAATAATGTGTATAGTTTGGGACCATTAGCCTTTATTTAGAAGGGGGCACATATATGTCTCTGGATAGGGACTCAGGAAACGACACTCGGTGGCCTGCCTGTCTGTAACACACACAAAACCATAAGCAACTGAATCTGTCTTGTTTGGAGGAGATTTGTCCAAGGTCTCCAGCCAGCCGGTGGCAGGGCTGGGCTGCAAACCCAGGCTTTATACTCCAACCCATCTTTTCTTTTCACCAACTACCTGATTATAGGTAGAAAAAAGAATTTTTTTTTTTTTTTGAGGCCAACTTCCCAACCAGAAGAGAAACCAAGATGTTACCTTTCCTGATGTCTTCACT
The DNA here is from genome assembly GCF_036321535.1 of Camelus dromedarius. Classification (NCBI taxonomy): domain Eukaryota; kingdom Metazoa; phylum Chordata; class Mammalia; order Artiodactyla; family Camelidae; genus Camelus; species Camelus dromedarius. The sequence continues at coordinate 45,457,020 of NC_087444.1, forward strand.
CCTTTCCAGAGGCTAAAATACAGGACGATGACCACCACAATCAGACAGAGCAAGAGCTGCCACTGGGGCAGGCCGATGTCGTGAATTCCACTGCTCTCATGCAGATGCAGGACGCCTCGCCTGCCCAGAAGAGAGGGGAAGGGACGGGGGAAGACGGTGTCGTCAGGGAGGATGACCAAGGCTTGGACCACAGGCCAGTCCCCAGAAGTGCACATAGATGGAGAAGGGCCCCGGGCTGCTCCTGCCTCTGGCCTGATCGTTTGGGCTTGTGCTTGGCACCACCCGGCCCTGGACCAGCAACTCACCGGGGGAGATGCCCCCACCCAAGGCTGCTTTTTAAACCATAACAGAAATGTTCAATGTAACAAAAATCTCTCGAGTGCCACCTGCATGCCTCGTCTGGGGGAGATGGTGGTAAATAAACAGAGGAAAGATTTCTCCCCACTATCACAGTCTTTCTGCCTCCAGTTTCCCTCTTAAATCCAGTCTGTGCTGCTGAAATTTTGTTTTAACCTTGTCACTCTCTTGCTCCCAAATCCTCAGAGGCTCCTTATCACCTGAAACAGTGGTTCTCATGGAGGAGGCAGTTTTGCCCCTGCCTTGCCCACACATTTGGCGACACCTGGAGACATCTTTGGCTGTCACGTCTGGAGAGCAGGGGGTACCACTGGTATCTAGCGGGCAGAGACCTGGGATGGGGCTATACATCCAAAATGTACTGGACGGCCCTCCCCCTGTAGCCCAGAGTTATCCAGCCCAAACTGTCTCAAGTGTCGAGGTTGTGAAACCCTGGTCTGGAGGATGAAAACGTAAGCCTTTAAGAATCTGAGGCCTTTCACAACTGTCCTGTGCCAAGGGCACCCTGCCTTTGGCTCCTGGCGATGGCCAGCCACTTGTCACTCCCCAGCTACAGGAAGCTCTCATTGCTCTGGGATTGGACACGTCTATTCCTTTCTGCCTAGAACACACTTCCTGGCCCAATTTGTCTGTCTGGCAAACTTCTCTCCCTGCTTATCTTTTTTTTTTTTTTTTTCAATAGAAGTACAATCAGTTACAATGTGTCAGTTTCTGGTGTACAGCACAATGTCCCAATCATGCAAATACATACATATATTCGTTTTCATATTCCTCCCTGCTAATCTTAATTCAAAAATGGTGCCCCTCTCCTGTGCTGAGAAGGAGGAGGGGAGGAGAGAGACAGAGAGAGTCAGAGAGAGAGAAAGAAGGAGGAGAAGGAGGAGGAGGGAAGGAAGAAGGGGAGGGGGGAGAAAAGTATAAAGAGGAGGGTAGGGAGAGGGAGCAGCAGCCGGGAGAGGAGGGGAAAGGAGGGGAAGGAAAGAAGAGAGGGCAGCACATCTAAAAAGACAGAACCAGAACCAGGTACTTGGCCCATCTGACTCTTAAATTAGTCCTGCTTCTTCCCACTGTTTTATGGACCAAGTATTTAATCAGTAACCATTTGGCCAATTTGACTGTTAGAATCATGAAAAAAAAAGGCACTGAACCAACTATGCTTGCCCTGAAACTTGCTAAAATGACTCTAATGTCCAATCAGATGACCGAGATGCCTCCTGATGGGCCCAGGCACCCCCACGTGTGTGTGAAGTCCACTGTCAGGGTTGCACTGGTTGTCTAGATATTTCATCAGTGAAAAAGTCAGCCTCCAGAGCCAATTCCTGAGGAAAGGAATGCCAGCCCAGCCTCCTCCCCGCCAGCAGGCACAAGCCTTGGGGGTGAGTACGAGTAACTTGGGTTTACTGTAGTTTTCCAGCAGTTTAATGAAAATGAATCATTGCGAAGTACGCGGCCCAGGCTTTCTGAAGTCTACGAGCCAAACGGGCTCCGATCTCGCTTGACGTTTAAGCCCAGAGGGTTAGTGCTGGGGTAGAGTGAGCGTGCTCGTTCCCCCCAGGAACGGGCAGGGGGTAGAAGTTTTCCATCTCCCGGTGCGTGTTCACCCAGGGTACCTTTTTACAGATAAAGGTACAGAGCATCATGGCTCTTTTAGCCACCGGCTGCTTGGCTTCAGGCCTGAAGCCTTGGGAGAATCAGTTTTGTTACATTGAATGATATGATATGGTCAATCCATCAGCTTAAATGAATACAAGGTGGCAAGAGAATTGGCCAGCAGGCTCTGAGAAAAGCAAAAACAATGACCTAACCTCCTCAGGGTTGGCACTGGGAGTCCTATTCGCTGGGTCCCCAGACTGTGAGGGGGTAACTGTTTTAAAGCAGAAACATTTAGCTGAAAGGGCCATTAAAAAAAATCCAGAGGTGGCTTATGATTTAGAGACTTAGAAGCACACAAAAGCCGCCTCCAGGTGAGAACGAAATGCAGAAGAAGGACTCCCATCTACCCGCAGAGACTCCTGCACTCCTGTTCTGTATACACCTCACTGGAGACCCTGCAGGATGGAGGAGAAGACAGAGGAGAGGCCCGTGGATGGGCTGACAGCCTTGACTCAGACGGCCTGGGTTCAGATCCCAGCTCTGCCCTTGCCTAAAACCTGAACCACTACATTCTTATCTGTGTAACAGGAGCCATTCCCACCTCCATGAACCATGAAGACTAAATGGGACTTGGATATGAGGAGATGCTCGGTACATGGCTCGTGGAAGCTATGAAGCTTGGGGTGGGGGTGGGATACTTAAAAGGATGGAGGAGGGGCGGGGGAGGGGGGAGGGAAAGGGAGAGGAGCTCTGTAGAGCAGGAAGCGGCTGAAATAAGCCCTGGATTGTGCTCCCCATTACGTCCCCCAAGCTCCCTTAGCCCCACACATCAGAATGTCATCTTCTTCCACCATACTCTGCTTACAGCCAAGCCTGGAGGAAGTTTAAGGCTGTAATTAAAGCAACCTGGGTCTCAAAACCCAGCTCACTTCTCCCTCCTGCTGGGGCAGACCCGCTGGCCATGAAGACGTCAGAGGAGGAATCAAATAATAACTAGACTAGAGACGAGGCTATCACTTTCCATTTTAATTTATGAGGAAAAGGGTTGCCAAGGGCAAAAAGAAAAATTGTGTTTTTCCCTTTATCATGAGACGATAAGGGAGAAAGCATGGAACCAATTGTACGTATCAGCAGCACCCTGCTCTGCACTCTCCTTCACCATCTCCCGGTCCAAACCACACTCATAAACTAGGGAGGCCTAAAACCTCCGTCACAAGCTCCTCAACAGTTCTGGGATTTTCTGAGGCCAGGTTCCCCAGGAGAAGAACAAAGGAAGCCCTAGATTTTCCATGACAGAGTACTGTAGGGATGCCAGCCCGACCCGCGGAAGAATTTCATTCTGCCTGAGACAGGGGAGTACAGAGGCTAAGACAGAACTTTTCAACTTTGGCTGAATACTTGAACCGTCAGAGTTAAAAAAAAAATTCCCCTGGCTGCACCCAGACCAATGAAATCAGAATCTCTGGGCACAGGGTCCAGGCATCAGTGTGTTTTAAAGCTCTCTGAGAGGTTCCGATGAGCAGCCAATTGTTTAGAATCAGTGGGCTAAGAGCTTAGACTTTGGAACCAGATTTTTTGGGTTCAAACTCACTTCAAATGCCACTTCCAAATGCACGGCTGGGACATACGCTAAGCTGGATAAATGTCAGTTGTGACTATGACTGTATTTCGGAATAGTTATAACCATTTATAATGGTTAGAATCCAATATAACACAGAGGTTAAGACTGCAGGCTCTGGAGTTTCACTGCCTGGCAAGGCAGGGGCCAGGGTGAGGAAAGCTCTCAGGGGGCAAAGGGCAAGGTGCGCTCCCTCTCAGAGTCCTGCAGGTGTAAACTGCCAGGGTCCAAATCTTGGCTCTGTTCGGTCCTAGCCGTGCAGCCATGGGCCAGGGATTTTCTGTCGCATCTACAAAATGGAGCTAATATTTGCAGCCTCGTCACGTATGCGATGAAGGTAAGACTTACAGAAGCCTCATTGGGTTGGTGTGAGGTTACACTGAAATACCACACACAGAGAAGTTAGCAGAAAGCCAGGCCCACATGGTAGGGAAGTGATCAGCTGCTGATGCGACAGTGAGGAAGACAGTGGTGGTGCTGTTCCTTAAACAGAAGCTTGCTTTAAGTAACAACAATCTTTCAGATCCTTTGGGGACAGTAGAGGGATTTCTAATTCCATGACAACTGTAGACCCTCTCTCTGCCTCCCAAATTCCCAAATCTACGTCACTGTGCGCGTGCCTGCTGGAAGTCCACGGGATACACAGATAGAAGCAGGTGGACAGGCAGGTCCAAGACCCTTAGCAAATTCCCCTGCCGTGGCTCACTGAGGGTACTTCCTGGGTCCTGAGAACCCTGAGTCCCTGAGCCCCAGGGGGAGGCAACAGACTTTCCAGAGGCCACATTTAATCATACCAAATCTCCGTGGTCCCGCTGCACTGAGATGGTAGGGTGGCAATGGACCCAAGGAACCTCATTCTTTGAGTAATCAGGACTCAGGACTCATTCCCAGGGTTTAGGGGATACACAGAACCAAAGAAGACTGGCCCTAAAGTTTTGTTGTTGGTGAGTCTGTCTTTTTATCCTCTAGACCTGCACCATCCAGTATGGTAGCCACTGGCCACATGTGTCTATTTAAATATAAATTAATGAAAATTAAATAAAACTAAAAATTCAACTTCTCAGTCACATTAGCCATATTTCAGCTGCTCAATAACCACACACTAGGCTGTGCAGGTATAGAATGTTCCTATCGTTGTGGAGAGTTTCCCTGGGCAGTGCTGCCCTAGACCAGGAGTCAGCAGACCAAGGCCCCCAGGCCAGATCTGGCTGTGGCCCATTTAGTTATGGCCTGTGAGCTGAGGATATTTTTTTATCTTTTTACAGGGTAAAATTAAACAAAGAGTCTGCAAGAGACATATGCAGCCCACAAGGCCCCAAATATTTTCCTATCTAATCTTTCACTGGAAAGTTTTCCAACCACTCCTCTAGACCATGCGGACCGTGAGAGTGTGGTTCAAGTGGGATTTACCTGTCCTGCCCCACAGCTTGTAACAGGGACTTTCTGCTTATCTGCTGACACTTGTGTAGGGATTGCTAAAATGCAACCACCCCCACCTGAGGGCTAAAGACAAGAGATGCTACATCTTGGAAGGGGAGGGTATAGCTCAGTGGTAGGGGGCTTGCCTAGTATGCATGAGGTCCTGGGTTCAATGCCCAGTACTACCATTAAAAAAATAAATAATGACATACACAACCCCCCCACACACACACACACAAAAGATGCTACGTTCTGAAGAGACCACCATACAAACACTTGAAATTAGGTGGCTGGAAATAAGTTGACTATCAGCAACCTGAAGGACATAAAAGGATGGAGTAGAGACTGAAAGGATTCAAGGGAACAAAATAAATAGTGATGGTTATGAGTTAAAAACCACAGAAGAAAATAAATACCCATGAGCCCATACTGATATCAATGAATAAGTGAGTAAATGAACAGATGAATAAATAGGAGGAAAGGGACAAATTTTCCCTTCATTTTGGGGGAATGATGGGACGAGAAATCACACTTAGACCAACACTATAGTAATAATCCTTGTTTGCAAGAATCATTGAAGGATGCTAAGAATTGTGGGCAAAGTATGATGAGAAACAAGATATTTACATAACCTCAAAGTAACTCCCCAGAAGACACTCACTAATTATGAAGAGAATAACGCCACCTCTGCATGGGAGGAAGCTGACAGATAGCACTTTAGCTGAGTGATTAAGGTCAACATTCCTAGCAATAGGAGCCTGGCATCAGGTACCCCCTGATATGACGCACCGAGAGAGGACACAACATCACCTCCAAGTTACTCTTGCCAAAAATACCTAACCTCAGTCTAACCTGGAGAAAACAATGACCAATCCACACCGAGGGCTAGTTTACAGAATAACTGGCCGGTGCGCTTCAAAAAAGTGTCAAGGGCGTGACACTCAAGGAAAGACCGAAGAACTCTCACAGACTGGAGGAGACTCAGGAGATGTGACAACTAAATGCCACATGGGGACTCTAGGCCGGATCCTGGACCAGCATAGGACATTAGTGGGAAAACTGGTGAATTTAAAACAAGTCTTTAGCAGGTGGGTTAACAGCATAACAATGTTAATTTTCTGGTTTCAGTCCTTGCACTGTGGGTGCATAAAGTGTCAACATTAGGGGAAGCTGGGAGAAGGGTCTTCAGGGCTCTCTGGACTACGTCTGCAACCTTTTTCTACGTCTAAAATGATCGCAACATAAAAAGGTTCTTTTTTTTTTTTTTTTTAAAGATATTCTATCTTCTACCACCAGTCAGTGACTCTCAGGCACCCATAGTCCAGATAATTTCTCTGAGCTGTAATAGCCGGGCTGCATCCACTTTCTAATTTGTACTCACAAACTCTAGCTACTTACACCCATGGAAGCCCCGGAGAGACAGCAGCACAGGGTGGACCAGATGACAGCTTGAGGATCAGACTGACTTGGGTTCAAGCTGCAGTTCCATCACCTGCCACCTGGGCCCCTAGATGTTCCCGTGGCCGATTTCATCAGTTCTTGTGACGCCTCCTCATAGAAGCCCTCCTTGACTACCTGAGCTAAAGCTCCTTTTCCCTCCACAATCACTGTGTACCACATGCCTGGTTTTAGTTCCTTAAGAGCACTTACACTTCCTAAAATGTGTTTTCTTCCCCAAAGGCCATGTTCACTCTGTAAAATCTTCTTGCTTCCTTACTTTTCTGCTAGTGTATTGCCTCCCCACCCCCACTCTGTGCCAGAACACAAGCTCCTCCAGCTTGTCCACGGCTGTACCCTCAGCTCCTAGCCAGGGTCAGGCCTGCGGTGGTGGCTCAGTACACATTACACACAACGACCAGCATGTCCCTCTCTTCTCTTGTGGTTTTCCTTAGCGTTTGGTTCAGGTCCTGCCCAGCATGGGTCTCTGTGTGCTTGTATGAATGGGACGAGAGGTCGATGACTTACTCATAAAACTCTGCTGCCGGTGTGAACTTGTACTTGGAGTACTTGGTGTGGTTGCCCAGCACGGAGCTGTTGAGGAGCTTGGGGTCGGTGCAGTTGGGGCTGTTCCAGGCGTGGCCACAGTCCGTCCAGGGCAGGTTGAGGGTGAAGGAGGAGAAGAGGTAGTAGAGTGACCAGGCGATGATGACATTGTAGTAGAAGCCAACATACAGGGCGATGAGGATCACAGCGTAGCCAACTCCTGGGCGGGGAGGCAGAGGGGGTCAGGTAGGGGCTTCCCCAGGCCCACCCCAGAGCCACCTCTCATGGGCAGCTGGCTCCAACTGCTGCACTACCCCATCCCCACAACTCTCTTTTTCTGCAGCAGATTGTCATAGCCTCATCTATTTCCCTTAGGCACCCACCACCCCTTTGCCTGAGGGCTCCCTCTTGCCACTGGAGCCCCTTCTGCCCACTCATCAGGCAGGGCAGAAGTGCCGGGACCCTAAAGTCCAGGGAGCAGCCGGGTCAGGTGTTGGAGTATAAACATCCCAGCTGCCCCGCCCCTTGGGTAGGATAACACTGAGATATGATAACATTCTCTCCCAGTGGGATTAAGCCCTTCGCCCATGGTGGAACTGGCTTATTGGCTGCCTCCCCTTCCCTATTTCCTACTGATGCTTCCTGGGATCACCTCCCAAAATAACTCCTTACACTGAAATCCTTGTCTCAGGACCTGCTTCTGAAGGACCCAGATAAGCAACCCCTGATCAGAGGTGTGTTCTTTGGGTCTTGCTTCATGTGCCAAGCTCACCTTCCTGAATGCATCAGAAGCCCCTTTAGAGCTAGTTTTATAGCTTTTGACTACAATAGACATATTTGGTTTTTTGCCTACACAGCTTTACTAAAGGAAGTAGCCTTAAGCAATTCTTAGCATGTGAGGTTTGGGTGAGGCTAATCCTTCCTTGATCTAGATGTAGGCACGTGACTGAGGTCTGACCAATCAGAGTTCTCCTTTCCCACAGCCACAGTGATTGGCTGATAGTCGGGCATATGACTCAAGTCAAGCCAATGGGAGTCTTCTCTGTGACTTTTAATAAGCTATAAAGATATATAAGGTGCTTTTGTTTTTCTCATTATTAAACTTGGAAATTTTAATTCTTGTTGTTGGTGATGGCCATCTCTGCTAGCACTTGAGGAGAATGTGGCTGAGACAAATGTTAACACAGAAGAAAAGAGACTTGAAGTAGAGAGAGATTCCGAATAATATTATTCAAGCACTTGAATCAAGTTGTACCTGAAGCCAAAGAAATTCCTGGATTTTACTATAATACAAGCCAACAAAAATTCTCATTTATATTAAAGCCAGCTTGAGTGGTATTTCTGGAAAATTAGACAAATAAATCCTAACTAATACACACGTCTTATTAGCCTCTTGTACTAGCCTGTATCTACTAAGGACTGAGTACACAGGAAGTACTTAGGAGACATGTGCCAGCTAAGAGGCTCATAGAAGTCACACTGGACCTCATGGCTATTGGGGCCCAGTTCTCTAACCAGCACTTAGGAGACACTAATTTCTACTCCATGCCCTTCTCACAGCTGCAGAGGGACCAAGAAATGACAGTTGCTGTGGCCACTTTCTCCAGATGTGTTCTAAGTTTCAAATCCAAGTTGGCTTCATCTAATCTCCTGGCCGTAATCAATTAGTTATGCCTGTCATATTAAGGATTGTGAGGCAGTCATCTGGCTGAGGTTAAAAGATGTATGATCAATTTGTCATGTCTGCCATGGAAGCAAGAGGGGAGAATGGTGGTATGTGTGCCAGGTACTTTTGACACTTCTGTGAGTATTTCCCATTCAGGAAAACAGACTCCCTCTGGTCATTCAGCTGTAGAGCCCAGACTGGAATTCAGATTTCCAGACTTTCTAGGCTAACACTGTTCCTGACATACCAGATGCTCTCCATACAACTTTGAATGGTAAACACACTTGACCTTGACAGCACCTGTAAATCCCACAAGAGAGTTGGTCTCCCACAGATCCCACCTCTGGAGCAGATTCTCCAGGGGGCACATGGAAGTCTTTGAGAACCACCCTTGACTCCCCCAGACTCCTTCTTTACCTTTGAAGAATGGGCAGATCTTCCACACAGTGGCCGCCCCTTCCCGGTTGTACTGGCCCAGAGCCAGCTCCATGTAGAACAGGGGCATCCCAGCAATGATGAGGAAGAGGGTGTATGGGATCAGGAAGGCGCCTGGAGGACACAGAGGCACAGCGTGAGACCCTAGACCCTGCCCAGCCTGGACCTGCGCCTCAGAGTGTGTAGATAGATCCTGGCCAGAGCTGCAAGGTTCCTCATTTATCTGCTCACCCAGCCATTTCTCAACGGATGTTTTGTGGTAAGTAAATAGAGTGACACAGAGCAATTAATATACATTAACTATAACCATACTAATAAAAGTTACAGCAGTAGTCATAGTCATAATCATAGTAACAAGGTTCTGTGCTCAAGTTAGTAAAATCTGGGTTCATCAAAACTAAATAGGCTTGTTTCTTGCAGGATTCTCCCAAGCCTTCACACACAAGCACACACTGTGAAGCATCATGAGGATCCCAAATACAGTCTTTACCAAATTGATTTCAACTCAGCACCTTTTCTTTCATGAATCATCCCTCTGGGGAATGTCAGTCACCCCAAACCCTTCCTTTTATAAGGAAATTGCGACCAAAAAGGGAGAGACAGTGCCCAAGGTTACATATGATTGAGTTTTAATTTTGTTCGTATCTGTATCAGTTTAAAGTCACCTCAGGCTTTCCCAGACATGGCCTCGCTGGATTGTCCTTAGTCCCACAACAGCTCACAGGCATAACCAGAGAGGGTCATTATCTCCCTCTGGCGGAAACCGAAGGCAGAGAAGGGAGTCGAACTGGTTTTGTTTGCACTGCTGCTAAGTGACAGAAGCAGGAATCACATTCAGGTCTTCTAACCCATCAGGCTCACTCTCACAGAGTCGAGGCTGAAGGTAAATAATCACTGGAGCAAAGAGGCCAGAGGCTCAAGTCTCTGATCAGGGAAGCTGCCCACCTGGAATAGTGCAGAAGCTAGAGGGAGCCCTTGGCAATGGGCAGCAATATCCTTGGGAGAATTCTGGCAGAATTTGACACATCTGAGTTTCCGAGACAGGGCTCGGTATGCCCAGTAGCCTGGGGTGAGCTTAGCAGGCTCTGACGCTGTGAGGTGACTCACGGGGATACAAGCCACATCAGCCCAGGCTGCAAGCATGACCAAAGTAAAATGCCAGCTCCCCTCCCGCCACTGGCCTTTGGCTGAGTTGCCGTAACCTTGGAAACCAAACACCCTCTGACCTGCCCATGATAGCGAAGTATAGAAACCAGGAAATATTTAACGATGGTAACATTAGGCATATAACATTCCCTACCGTGTTCCAGGTACTTTCCAAGCAATGTCTCATTCCATCCTCACAACAACCCTAAAATGCAAAGATTACTACTACCTCCATTTTACAGCTGTGGAAACTAAGGCCCCAGGCTAGCAGAGAACTGTGGTAAATTCACATGCATTCAGGGTTAAACTCACCCAGCTACTCAGACTGTCAGGAAGCCCAGGGCTTTTAAGGACAAAGCAAGAAGCTTTGGCCTCAGGGCTCTGAGACCCAGGCAGCTGTTGCAGATGGACCAGCAGGGTGGGTGGTAGAGAAGAAAACACCAGAAAATGAGTACCTCCTATGTATCAAGCACAGCTCTGGACATCTGTGATCCCATTTGCCCTACACAGAAACCATCTGAGGTAGCAACTACTGTGCCCATTTTTCAGAGGAAGAAACTGAAGCTTGGAGAAATTAAGTGACTTGTCCAATCTCACCAACTAGTAAGTGATAGATCTGGCATTTGGGCCCAGGTCTGTCTGGCTCCAGAGCTCCAAGCCATTCCCAACATATTCTGCAGATTCCAGAATATCGCAGCCTAGATGAAGGATGAGTCTGAATAGTCTTGAGAGAGGGTGTTCTGAAACCAGGAATCTGGGGCCAGCTGAGCCACCTGGTCTGTTGGTCATGGGCTGGTCCAACCCTCCAGCCCCTGTTCCAGGCTGGGCTTCTTTGAAATGACCACATGGCAACCTCCCTTTTCCTTTCCTCATTTCTTGCTTTCAATCTCCACCCTTTTCTTTCCCCACCCAGAGAGGGCTAGTCTGGGACCAGAACCCACATTTGTCCACATTGCTGATAGCAATGCTGGTGATGCTGATGGAGGCCACAGTGGTGGTGGTGGTGACGGTGGAGTTGGTAAAAGTAACAAGTACCCTTTATTGAGCATCCGTTATATGCTAAGCCACACGCTAAGCTTTTGCATAATTATTCCTTTAAAACTATCCCCAAGAGATAACTACTACCCACCTCATTTAAAAGATGAGGAAACTGAGGCTTAGAAAGGCTGAGTTGCTTGTCCAAACTGGTAAGTATGCAGCACGGCTTCACATCTGTTCTTTGTTTTTTGTTTTGTTTTGTTTTTTGTTTTTTTGGTTTTTTTTAATCCTTTGGTGATGGAGAGGAGGTAATTTTTTTTAATTTAATGGAGGTACTGGGGGTTGAACCCCGGACCTCATGCATGCTAAACATGTATTCTACCACTGAGCTATACCTTCCCCCCTGGGGCGTCACATCTGGATCCATCTGAGCCCCACTCTGCCTTGTGGCCACCTGCTACTGCCCTTGGGGGCCCGGAGTCAGAGAGTAAGGGAAATAGATGGGCGTATTAAAATGTTTAATGGGCCTGAAGACTGAAGTCAGTGGCCCAAGGGACAATGGGGAAGGGAGAAGCCAGGGGTCATGGCTCAGATCTTGGCACTGTGGTGTGCTGCTGGTAACAAGATTTTTTTTTCTACAACCAGAGGAAAGAGTGACACCAGCTAGTTACCCAGAGATCTCACGTTGGCCAGTTTTCTCAACTCTCAACCTCTGGGTGGTAGTGCCAGCAGGTAGGTAAATTGCCCAGTTTGAGATTCAATTTTGTGCCGGCTGGGAGTCCCAGGGAGGGGAGGAGAGGAAAGATGACGTATCTGCACAAACCCAAGACTCTTCCAAGGGTGTCTGATGTGGGCCAGGCAAAACTACAAGAGGAAACAGACTGAGAGCACTCAAGAATGATGGAATGGCTGAGTATGAATGAAAAGCAGAAAGCTGCCCAGTGGCCAGTGCCTTATTCTAACAGAGGACATCGACCAGTGAGCTGGCCCAGGCCCTCTTGCACAAAGATCTGGAGGAAGCCAGGGCAAATCTAAAGAGTCAGAAGGTGATTTCGGGGATGCCTGAGGTCAGCTGAGGAAGCCTCTGGTAGAAACAGCCCTGCAGCAGCTTCTGGGAAACTGAGGCTGGTTGCAAACTTCCTAGAAGGTACTGCCCTGTAAGGCCCGTAACTGCCACATCCCCCCTGCCCCGCCTCATCTCCATGCATGGCGTGTGCTAGCTGCAACCAGCCTCACCCAGAACCTCAGAACTGAGAACCTCTGGGGCCACCAGCCCAGAATCCTGGCTCGGGAATGCTCTGGCTGTGCAGGTGCTGGGAATTTTCTAGGCAAGGAGTGTCTTTGTTCTAATGAAGCCACTCTTTGTGGGCTTCTGGATGGGTCACCAGAAAGATCAAGCCATGATTAAACCCCCAGGGAGGGAGGAGGGACTGGAGATTGAGTTAATACTCATCATGCCTATGAGAGGAGACTTCATAAAAATCCCTAATACATGGTGTTTGGAGAGCTTCTGGATTTTGATGACCCGGTGAGACCCCCCATCTCCATGGGAACAGAGGCTTCTATACTCAGGACCCTTCCACATCTCACCTGATTTACTTCTTCCCCCGGCCGTTTATCTGCATCCTTTATGATACCCTTTATAACAAACTGGGAAGTGTAAATGTTTCCCTGAGTTCTGTGAGCTGTCACAGGAAATAATCAAATCTGAAGACAGCATCATGGGAACCCCTGATTACAGCTGGTTGGTCAGAAGCATAGGTGACATCTTGACACGTGACTGGCCTCTGAAGTGGGAGAGTTCCTGGGAGACTGAGCCCTTAATCTGTGGGGTCTGCACCAACTCCAGGTAGACAGTATCAGAATTGATTGTTAGGACACCCAGCTGGTGTCCCAAAAGTTGGAGAATTGGTCAGTGTTGGGAAAACTCCTACACTTTCGGGGTCAGAAGAGTGTAGAGTGTGTACAAAAATAGTTTTTTCTCTTGCCTCTTGCCTGGATCTAAGACAATCCTGGCTCCCCCAGCCCTGCTACTTCTGACTATGTGACCTTGAGCCAATGTGCCTTCTCTGAGCCTTTGTTCCCCTGCATCCCCTTCATAAAAGGGGATCATACCTGCATCATTGTTTGCTGTGGTAATTAGAGAGAATGGAGGTGAAGTTTGTGGCACTTGGTGCTCTGTAAATGGGAATCACGTCCTGCCACCACACACAAGGGCAGCTGGGACCTGCCTCCGTAAACTGGGAACCATGAGCACAGGATGTGCGCCCATGTGGTGGAGGGTGGCCGGGTCCTTGGCAGAGCACAGCACAGAGGCTAGAGGGACAGGACTCTGGGCCAGTCTCTTGGGCAACTCATGTCCCCGTCCCAAGTGAGGCTGGCTACTCCTCCTCGTGTCCAAACATGACCGCTGACCATGAGCAAGTGCGGGGGCAAGGATTCCCGTAGGCCACAGGCAGCCCCATGAGCAAACAGGGCTCCGGATTCCCCTTCAAGAAGGAAGGACCTGCTCCCCTGCCATGGGGACCACTCAGCCCCCACTGAGCCCTTTGGGAACTGTCCCTGCCAAAGACAGCGGCCTCGCCCAAGGCCACAGCCCCTTCCCAGGGCAGCTGGCATCCAATGACCGATGGAGTCTGGGGCATATAGTCCTGGCCACCTCACCCCAGTTCAGGACCAATCTCAAGGACTTCATGGTCACTGAGGCTTTGCTCAAGCCGGCCGCCCAACCTCTCTGTCTGGCCAGCGCCTTTTCCTCCCCTTCCCTGAATCCCTCCCCCTGTGGCCTCCACCTACTGCCTTCTTTCTGTCCTTCGTAGCATGGAGAACAAAACAAAGCAGACTTTTCCAGAGCATTGGGAGCCAGGTGTAGGGTCCCCCTCTGAGTCTTTGTCATTGGCCTGTGGCCATTTCTGTAAAGAAACACACCTGTTTCTAAAAGAACCCAAGCTCAGACCATTCAAGTCTGTCAACACAGAGAGACCCTCTGCCTTGGGGAGGGGAGCTGAGCCACATGGTGTCAACTGGTGTCTCTCCACCCTAAGATCAAGCTTGTCCTTGGAGCCCTCAGTGACCACAATGGGGCTCTGCCCACTAGCCTCGGGGTCCCTGGAACCTTCGCCCAAAGAAGCCTTGCACCTCTTCCCCGGCACGTTACTGAGACCAGCCAAGACCATCTATACAAGCCCCTGTGTAAGTTCATGCTGTTCCAAGATGGGATTCTACACAAAATGATGAGAACTGGCTTTTTTTTTTGCCCCACAAGGGGTTGCTCCCTCCTCTTCATTTTGGGTCTTCCTAGCTGACCTCTGGGTCTCCTCTGAGACTGTGTCAGTCCCAGCCAGGAAGGAAACACGCCCACTCCCCTGGTAGATTAAACCCGGCTCCTCTAAGGAGGTCAGTGGGGGTGGGATTTGGGGAAATCAGAGTTGAGGCTACCCCTCCTCCTGGGACAACTCTCCCTCCGCTGTCGGCTTTGCAGGATCTGACTGGATTCTTCCTCATGAAGTTTCTTGAAGGTTCTGGGTTCCCATCTCCTCCATCCTGGCCAATTTAAGAGGAACAAATTTTGGGGTGTTTGGGATGGTAAGAACTATATTATAGAAGGAAATATTACCCACAAAGATCAGAATGGAACTTCACCTCCTTGATTTGAGATATAATACCTCCAATAATAGAATCTAACATAACTTGTAGGCTATCCACAATAGACTATGAGTTCCCTAAAGGCAAGGATTGCCTTGTGCTCCTCTCTGTGTTCCTGGCATATGATGGGCATTAATAAACTTTTTTTTTTTTTTTTTTTTTTTTTTTTTGCTAAATAAATGGATCCTGGCAGTGACTCACAGAGGATGTAGCTAATGAAAGCCCCGGGGCCTTTCTCCACTTGTGCTGTGGCCTAATCCTTACTTAGGCACACAGGCTAGGCAGTTGGGTTTGGGACCGCAGGGCAGGATGTAACATTTATCCTTATGAAATCCCATCCTGATGGGCACAGCCCCTCCAGATCTTTTTGGCCAGCTCAGAGCAATGGGCCAAATCATGCTGGTAACTCCGGATCACGGTCTCAGCTCCAGCCCCTGATGAACGCCTCTTTCCTGCAAACTTGCTAGCTGGAAGGCTAAACCAGCTGGCTGGCTCCTCTGCATCTGACCTGAACAGCAAGCTCAGGGTCCAGACGGCCCCCTGCAGCCAGGCCCAATGTGAGGGCTCTGAGTTTGCCAACTCCTGCCCTTTCTACCAGCCGCCACCTCGTATCTGGCCTCAAGAACCCCTAATATTTTGGCCAAGAGGATTCCCAGAGGCCTGTGGGCACCTGAGACCCTGAGCTACTTGCTGAAGGAAGGGAACCCCATTTGGGACCCAGAACCACAGATCTCATGGGACCCCATACAGGAAGGTTAACCCCCATCTTCCAGGTGGGGAAACTAAAGTGGGATAAGGTTAGGCTGTCCGAAACCCAAGACCCAAGCCTCACTACTTTCCAGCCTTAGATCCCCTTAACAACCTCCTCTTAGAGTCAGTTCTGCTCCCACCAGAATCAGGACCCTGTCCTACTCTTGGTTCTAGCCTGTGTCTAGCAGTTCAAAGCCACTGAACAATAAACATAACAGTAACAACTTCATTTATTGAGCCCACACTATGTGTCAGGCACTGTTGTGAGTGCTTTGCTTTTATTATCTCTAATGTCGTGTCGCCCTACAGGAAGATGCTTCCTTTTCTGCACAAGGAAGCTAAAGCCCCTGGGAGGACGAGTGACTTGTCCAAGGCCACATTTCTGGGGAATGTCAGACTCAGATTCAAACTCAGTTCTGTCTGAACCTAAAGGCCATGCCTCTCTGATCAGCCGGACACATCTCAAACAGAAGCCATCATTTACAAAGGATAATTCACAGTGGCCTCTTCCCTGGCAGGGAGGCAGACACGGGGACCCAATCCATCTGTCTATTCCTCCCCAGAGACCAGCACAGGCCAGGTCCAAGACCACAGGAGCAGAGGGACAATCTAGGGACCCCGGAAAGACCCCTACTGCCCGACACTGCCTCCCTGTTTGAGAAGGTTCTGAACAAAGCCTTGGAATTTCCAAGAGTGGTTCTCCCCACCAGAAGCCACCTGCATCCGTGCATCCCAGCAGCTGGCTTATGGGAAAATGTTCAGACAGGCTGATCTTTCCCAGGAATTCATTCAGAAAATATTAGCCGGGGGCCTAAATGATTGGCACCTCTATCATTTCAAAACCTCCTCCAATCTGGGCCAGTGTGAACAGCTGGACTTGGAGGTTACCATGTTAATACTGGCACCAGAAGAGCACACAAGCTATCAAATAACAGGGCGTGTAAGTCCTGGCTTGGGTGCAGTGCTGAGCCAGGGCACTGAGAAGGACGGATCTTGGGGGTCATCCAAGCTCACCTCCAGCTGTAGCAGGGAATTTGAGCTCAGAGAGAGTGACAGAGATGGGATTTGAACTCGGGTCTTTTGGCTGCTTCTCCAATTACAGGCTATCCACCTGCCAACCTGCTTGCCCATCTCTGGGGCTAGCTTTATAGTTGCTGGATGAGGCTTGATCCACAGGGAGCAGCCAGGAGGTCTCAGCAGAGACAAAGACCGGAAGGGGCCAGCCGAGCATCCCCTGGAGGCCTGAGAAGAAAGTTGGAATAGGAGCTGCCTCGGACTCTGAGATGCAGGGCTGTACTGCTCCACTGTGCCAATCATGAACATCTCAGCCAGAAACAGAAATTCACTGGTATAACTTCCCTACCCGTAGCCAGCTAAGCAAGGTCTCCATAGCCTGGTCCCAACTTGCCTTTCCACCCTTACCTCTCTCAGCTTGCCCTTCAGCCAGCCTGCACTCCCGGTTTCTCAGATGCTCCCACCTACGTTCTCAGCTAGAATACCTCCTCCCTTCCCCAGGTTTGCTCGTGCCCCACCCATCCCAAGGAGCTGAGCGCCAACCACAACCCATCTCTCCTCTGAGTCCTTCTCAAGCAGCCCCTCCTCAGGCCTTTAGAGCACGTGGCACTTCTCCCATCCATTCCCCACATCTTCCTAAAGATGTGGCATAAGAAGCAGCTGCTACCTTTACTAAGGCTGGACTTCATGCCAGACCCTCCACGGGTATGATCGCATTTAGTCCTCACAGCAGCGCTCGGAGTTGAACACCACTATTTCCACTTGACAGATGAGGAAACTGAGAGATGCCCAATGTCACAGAGCCAGAATCTGGAACCCAGGACTCCACAGCCACAGCTCCCCATCTCTAGGTGCCAACCCCACCCACCACCAGCACATGCTGCCTCACTTTGTTCCTGCTCTGCCTGGATAGGCATTAGGTCTCTGAAGGTTTGGACCATTTCATTAATTTATTCATTCAATAGATGTTTGTAAGGAGAACTTCTATCACATTCCCAGGATCTAGGCCTTACCTTGGGCATTAGACATCCAGAGATGATAAAACCGCAGTCCCTACTCTCAGTGTGCCCCAGTCTGTTTGGACGACAGACCCACAAAGAGACAAATTACCAAATGACTCGGGATGGGTGATGTGCAGGGCTAGCAAGCCTAGGAGAGGGAGCTTCTGACCAGCTTCGCCTCAACACTGGAACATGTGACAAATCTGCTGTGTTTTGTGCCCTGGGTGCCTGGGACAGGTCACCTTGTATACAGCAGGCACTCTCAGTTGGTGGTGATGACCAAGTGAGCACACAGTGTCAGTGAAAGCCCTGGAATATCCATCTAGCTGATGTGTCCAGCTGGCCATCTGGGGTGCTTTTAGTTTCGACAAACACTTATAACAACAGAAATGACAGTGTAGCAGCGTGACAACGAAGCCCTTAGGTGACTAAAGCTCCTGACAGGCAGAAGTGGTGGTTAATACATCTAAGTGACCCCTGCAGAGCCCAGCACTGTGCCTCATGCAGAGAAGAACCCAATAAATATTGCTGATTAATGATAGCCCCTTCTGCTGTCTAGGGACACATAACCTTGGACAGTCATGGAGGACATGTTAGATGGAGTGTTCTAGGTTCTCTCAATCTGTCTTTCATTCCTAATCTCTTTGTCTGCTAAAAGGACAGAACATCTGCATTTCTTCTCTCCTTGGATCCAAAGGGCCAGGAGCCTTAAACCTGACCAGGACCTTTAAGAAGGGGCAGCAGCCAAACAAGGAAAAGTTTCCCCTCTGGATTGTCTGTTTCCCATGCCTCACCCAAAGCAAATGTCCAGAGTACATACCGAAGCAAATAGGTGGGTCCAGACACTAAGGGACTAGGTCATGAGCTTTCCCTTTACCCAGCCCCAAACCCTCATCCTGCCTCCCTCTGACGCCCTGGAGTCCTGAGCCAGCGCCCTGCCAGGCAGATGGCCCCATGGATAGAGAAAGGTTTCCAGAGTGGGGGCCCCCTTTGCCAACTTCTTCTTCTAGGTCATTTTCCCTGAGTTCCTTACAGGGTACTCCTGAGCTCATCCCAGCAAAAAGGGGAAGTTTGGGCAAAAGCTCTCAGGAAGGAGTTAGGGCTTAGGACCCAGTATCTTGCCCCCTGAGCTGCTTTGCCCAGGACTCTGCCCCGAGTGGGCTGTAGTTGATCTCTAGGCTCTCATTCCAGGGCAGGTGGGAATCGGGTCACCCAGCAGAGGGAGGCAGGAGAGAGGCTGGCTCTTGCACTGGAGTCTCCTCCAGGGTGGACTAGGGTCCTGGGGCCAGGACCCCAGGAGGCAGAGGTTTCATCCCAATCAACCAGGCCTCCTGCCTCAAGGACCCAGCCAGCTAGGGTACCTCTGACCCAATCCCACCTAGGCTGTGCGCCCTGGCCCCTCCGGCCAAACAACCACGAACTTGAGAATGGAATTCTCTCTACCACTGGCTTCTCTTTGCGTGTCTCTGTTCCAGGGTGTCTGTCCCTCAAAGCGCAGGGCCTCCCAAGTGTCTTCAGGGAACTCAAGTCCTCTATCGGAGTGCTGGGGTTAGAGTCACCGTGTGCCTGACTGTCACATCTCATACACTTCTGGCGCCCCTTCAAGAGCTCTCCAGATATACATCTCCTTTTCTGAGGACCATGAAAAGGTCAGGGTTCTTCACCCAACCTGGTGCCCTGGATTCTGTACAAGGTCATGCCTCGATTTCCCTCTTCCACAGGGGACTCCAATCCTTCATCCGTGAGCCCTGTCCTATCCCTTCCTGTGCCCCAGACTTGCCCTTCTTCCTCCTCTTCTCCGATGTATATCCCAGCTCCTCTCCCGGCCACCACTGCGGACCGCTAGCCTCCCAAGTCCAAACCCGCAGCCCATCATGGGGCTCACCGCCGCCGTTCTTGTAGCAGAGATAGGGGAAGCGCCACACGTTGGCCAGGTCTACCGCGAAGCCGACCACCGACAGCAGGAAGTCGATTTTCTTGCCCCAGGTCTCCCGGGGCTGCTCATCGCCGTCGCGGGACGCCAGGAGGCACTGGACGCCGTTGCGCTCTTTCACCACCAAGACTTCCGCAGCTTTGCGCTTTCGCGGGGGCTGCTCTGACCCCGGGCCCGCCCCGCTGTTCTCCGGCTGCACCTGCGGGTTCATCCGCGCCAGAAGCATGGGTGCGGCTGGCGAGGGACGTCAGCTGTATTGGGAGCACGCCGAGTCTGCTGGAATCAAAGAAAAAGATGTGGTCACTGGGCCTTTCTGCCCTGCCTGCGCCTCCTGAGACCTCCCAGGAGCGCCGGGACGCTGTGGTCGGCGCGCTCTGAGCAGACGCAGAGTTCCCAGAAAAGGGCGCACGTCTGTTGGAAAAATTTGGAGGCAGAGGTAGTGGCGCGCCAGACTGGGACAGAACTTAGGTGGAGACAGCCCCGGCCGCGCTGGGGACCCTGCTTGGGACCCTGCAACTCTTCCCTCATTAGCCCGCTCCCGCTCGCCCCAAACGGAGGGGTTTGGACACGCCGAGGCCGAGGTTTCACGAGGCGGTGACCTGGCCCAGGGCAGCAGGCTACCCCTACCCTCAGCTCGGGTCTGCGCCACCTCCAGCAGTCCCAGGAGTCTCCCCGGACACTTACACCCCTGCATTTCAAACTCGCTGGCACCCTAGCTTTGCACATCTCAGCCTGGGTCTCCCTGCACAGCTAGCCCGGTCCCGCGCGCAGGACGCACTCACGTGTCCGGCGGCGACGGGATCCCGGGTGCCGTGCGCCCTGCCTTCCTGCCCCGGACCCGCCTCGCCTCTCCAGGCTGTGGGGCGCGGGCTGGGGCTGGACTCCGCGGCGTGGCGCTCGGGCGCGGCGGAAGGAGCGCAGAAAGCGCGGGGCGGCCGGCGGGGCGCGGGCTGGCTGGTTCTGACCTCGCCGGGCGGAGGCTGGGCTGGTAATGTAGCCTGCGCCCCAGGTAACGCGCCGATTGCATTAACCCAGCGCCGAGCCCGCTCGGTCTGGAGCCTGTTAGCGCTAATGGAGACTGACAGCGCGGCCGGGGATGGGCAGGGGCGGGGGCGCGGCGCGGGCTCAGGGGACAGCGGGAGCCCCGCTCCCCGCGACTCGAGGGACCTGGGCGCCCATTCCCTTTCCAGCACACAATGGGACACCAGACTCAGCTCCCGGGGACACCAGGCTCTGACCTCCCACCACAGGAAGAGAACGAGACTCTCAGAACTAGGACCTCAGTCGCGTTTGAGAGGGGACCGGGAAGGGACCGGGGAGAGCAATGACAGTTCAGTACCAGCTCTATCATCCGCAGCAGGCCACTTAAACTGCCTGGCCAAAGTTTCTCCGTCAACAAAATGGGAATGTTCTGTTCAGTGCTTAGGACGGCAAACTGATGACTGGCGAGCCATGGGTGGGTTTTGGTGAGCTGGCTCAAATTAAAAGGTCGCAACCCAGCACTTATTCCTGCATATGTTTGTTACGGGCAAGTCGCAAGGCATTTGAGGTTGTGACCCCTGTTGTATGAGGCTTAAAATTGCTACTCATTCGCTTATTTATTCATTCATGCCCCACTTTGTTCAAGTGTTCTTACATGTGCCTATTATGTGCCAAGCACTGTTCTAGGTTTTGGGATACATTAGTGGGCAACTGACTCAAAAATCACTGATGTGATGGCATTTACAATCAGGGGGACTCAGGGAAAAACAAGAAACATAACAAATACATTATTATGTGGTATATCAGAATGTGATCTGTACTATGGGGTAAAAGTCAAGCAAGCTGAGGGGATGGGGAGTGCTGTGTGTGGGGAGGGTGCAGCTACAGTTCGACCAGGGAATTTGAGAAGAGACAGTGAAACAGGTAAAGGAAAAGAGTCATTTGGACCTGGTATTCATTCATTCATTTACCTATTGGTTAATTTATTCATTCATCAAGCAGAGGCTGATCACCTGCTATATGCCTGATCAGTGCTGGCTAGTGGAGCTATGGAGGTAGTCCTTGCCTTCAAGGAGCTCTCAGTCCAGTGTGTAAAGAGTCCATCACAACCCGTTGTGGTCAGGATTAGTTGTGACCACAGGGGTGTGGAAATTGAGTGTGGCTGAATTAGCAAGTAAGGGGTGGGGTGGTGATCCAAGAGGGCTTAATACAAGTGACAGCACTGAAGTAAGAAAGATAGGTAGGTACACTGACCTTTCTGTTCTTTAAACATTACAAGCTCAAACCCACCCCAGGACCTTTACACTTGCTGTTTCTGCTGCCTAAGTTGTTCAGGTCTCAGCTCAGTGGTCCTTTTCTGACCGCTCAAATTGAAAGTATACCCTTGCTCTCTCTCACATCACCCTATCACCCTATTTTATTCCTTTCATTACATCACTAATCCAGATTTATCTATGTGTTTATTGTATGTCTCCTCTTGGGTGGCATATAAGCTCCATGAAGGCAGGGACCTTGGCTGTCCTACACACTGCTATATTCCTAACATCTGGAACACACTAGAGCATCAATTATGTTAGGCAAATGAATTAATGGTGGTGCATGGGGTTGTTTAGAGCATCTCCATCAGAGCGGCCAGTATGACAGATGTCATCTGTGGAGGATGCAGAGAGAAGGGAAAGGGAAGACTAGTGGGGTGGTGGATCTGCCTGGACTTTTGGAGGCTGATGGTTGGAGGCAGAAGATCAAGGAAAGGATTGAGCAGAGGTTTCAGGAGAAAAGCCTGGAACTACACCCATCAAGGATGTTCGTCTCCTCTGACCCGTGCACCATTTTGACAAGCCTGTGAGGAAAGCACGAATGTAATCATCTTTCCATTTTGGGGGTCAAGAAACTGTGGCTCTGAGGTCTCAGAGGTTGGAGGTGACAGAGTTGAAGTGAGAACCCAGGTCTCCCAGCTCCCAGCCCCTGTCTTCTCCACCAGCTTATGGATGGAGGCACTCAGAATCTCTCTAGGAGTCACGTTCCCCTCCTCTCTTCTACCTCATATCCCATCCATCTGGTCCTGAGAATTCCACCTTTAAATGCCCTACAAACTCCCACCATCCCATGGCTGCAGCATCCCCACACAGGGTCCCCACCCATCCATCACCTTTCACTGCAGCAGCCTCCTGGCTGGTCACCCCATGCCCAGTATCTTTCCAGCCACATGATAGTCACCAGCTGCCAGAGCCTTTTCTAAAACTCAAGTCTGATCACCTCACTCTCCTGCCTAAAACTCCTCTAAGAGACAACACGTCAACGTGATTTAATTAACCCTGGATTTGAGGTAATTCAATTTTCTCCTTTATACTTCTCTTCATCTGCCAACTTTTCTTCAATGGGCATTTGATACTTCTGCAATCAGAAAAAAATAACCCATAATTTCTTAAAATCTTCCAATCTTTCTAAGATAATATCTACATACCTTCAACAGTACAGACAAGACTCTGCCTGTCTGTTTACCCACATCTCTTGCTATTCTAATTCTCTCCTCATTGTCCCTGAAATTCCTTTCCTATCTCCAAAATATGCTTTATTCTTCAGCAATGTGAGAGATACTCAACTATTAGTGGTTCCTCGGGGACCTGGTGCCTTTTTACACCTCTAGATTTTTTTTTTTTTACACCTCTAGATTTTTAAATAGCCTTTCCATCTTCCTCTTGTCTACCTGGAGAACTCCTATTCATCCTTTAAAACCTCAGATGTCTCCTCCACTGTAAAGCCTTCCCTGATAACCACCTCCCACAACAGAGTAAACGCCTCCTTTATACTGCTTTGTATATTTGTCTAGTACTTTATCTGTGTGACTTCCCCATCAGGGATGAGGACAGTGCCTGATCTATCCTGTTACGCAGCTTGCGCTCCAGAAATATGTACAAAACAGAACTAGGAGAGATCTCAATCGCTGGTTTGGTTTGGTGTCTTTGGTTGGGGTTTTTTAATGTTGGATCCTTCCGGAACTAGAACCTGAAACAAAAATTTGAATTCAAGTAGTTTATTTAGGAGGCAATCCTGGAAGCACTGACAGAGAGGTGGGGAGGTAAGAAAGGAAAGGAAACCAGTTGAGGGGACATTAAGGAGCAGTTATGGTTGTGGGCAGCTGGTGTTCAGTCCTGCTGGGAACCTCTTGAAGACAGCATTGATCTTGCCTCAGAGCCGTCCCCCCACCCCCCACTCCCAGGATGCTCCCAGGATGCTAACGTTCCAGCATTTCCAGCCTGCCTGGTGGGCTGAGCAAACTCCCATGAGAGTCCCAGGTACTGGCAGTAGGAAGCTGGTGGGCTGGGTCTGCGTTGGCAGGAAAACTAGGCGTCAAGGGGTGTGGGTGGGGTGCTGGAAGCGTTTGCTACAGGGATGGAGGGAAGCCCTCCCCATGCACATCATGGGTGCCAATCAGCAAATCCTGAGAGTGCCACCTTGTGGTTTCAAAGACTTCTGGAGGACAGCAGTTTGGACACTAGCCTGGGTCTGGGCTGAAGGGGAAGGTGTCTCTCTCCATCTCTGGCCCCAGACTCCCTGCCCTCAGTTCCAAGAGCCATGGGGCCATGTGGCTTCTCTCTGTGCTCTGCATCCTACCCTTCCAGGTGGCCTGAGGGCCAGGCGGCGGAGCATTATCAGAGCTAACGTGATCCCTGGGGAGGCGTCACTTCCACTTACCATGGCACTTGGTGACACAGGCCATGGGCACAAGGCTGGTGCTGTCAGTCCAGCTCTGGTCATCTCCCCAAGGACACCAAGACCCTGACACACAAAGGCTAGTCTGGAGGATATTTGGAATCCAGAAGACTGGGTCCTGGAAGTGTCCGGAGGATACTATCCGAACCTGCAGCTCCATTGCCCTGATGGGGAAACTAAGGCCAGAGAGGAGGAGAGGTTCGCCCATATATTCCTCCTTTCATCCTTCTCTCTCTCCATCCCTCCCTCACTCCTTTTCCCCCTTCTTTCTCTTTTCCACTTATTTGTGTGTGTGTGTGTGTGTGTGTGTGTGTGTGTGTGTGTGGTTTTTTATTTTTTTCTTTCTTTCTATCAGGGCCTTGGACCTCTGTCCTTGCCATGACCTGTCCTGGGTCGTCGGTCACTGGTATAGGTTACACTGCATTTACAGATAACAAAAAGTGCCCTCAATAAAAGACTCCTATGATTTGTTTCTGGGATCTTTATTCTGCTCCATTGGTCTGTTTTCTGTGTCCAAGCAAGACCACGTTGTCGCAATGAACACTGCTTTCCAGGTACGAGCTTTCAGTCATAAGATGACTCAGTTCTGGGGATATAAAATATAGCATGGTGACTACAGCCAGCAACAAACACTCTATCGTATGTTTGAAATTTGCAGAGAGTAGATCTTTTCTGTGTCACCACACACACAAAAGGTAACCATGTTGGGTGATGGATGTGTTAATTAACTTAATTATGGTAACCACAGCACAGCGTATCTGTATATCAAATTATAACATCATACACTTTAAATATACACAATTTTTTGGTAAATTATACCCCAATAAAGCTGGAAAAACAAACAACATTGCCTAATAGTAAGTATTCCTATTGGATGGGGCAAGACTCTCCAGCTCTTTTTCTCTGGAATTGTCTTGGCAATGCTCTTCCCTACAAATTTCACAATCAGCCTACTGAGTTCCATGAAAAATCCCATTGGAATTTCACCTGTGATTACATTGAATCTATAGATCAATTTGGGGAGAATTGACTTTTTTTTTTTTTTAATGGTATTCAGCCTTCTTATCCAAGAAAACAGGACTTTTCTGTTGTGTATCTTTAATGTACACAGTATTTAAAATGGAGTTTTAGGGGACTTGCAGATCCTTGCACAGACTCCATCTCCGAATCCCTGATATCACTGCCCACTAGTGTCTGTGCTCTTTTCTTTTTCCCAGTGGTGTCACCAGTACTACACATGGACCCAAATGATTCTTTCAGCTACTTTCCCTCCCACTTCCCACGTGTCTCTCTGGCCATCTGATATCTATTCCTAGAAAACTTACCAAGTTAAGCTTTCTCTGCGGACTGAAGAGGCAGAATGGCTAAAAGCATGAATTTAGGAGCCATATTGTATGAATTTGAATCCTGGCTCCAGACTTACTATCTGTGAAATCTTGGCCAAGTTCCGCTACTCCTCCCGTGTCTCAGTTTCCTCATCTGTAAAATGGGTAAAATGGTGATAAGAAATAGGACTTACCCCATCCCAAAGCTTGTTGAGAGGATTAAATGAATAAATACATGTAAAGCACTTATAACAGTGGTACAGCATACATGTTACTTCTTGCTATTGTTTCAAAAAGTTTAATATCTCCATGTCTGTGGGAGGCAGGGATCTTCGGAATTTTTAGCTAGGTTTATCTGACTTCAAATATAGGTTTGTATAACAACTATGAGTGTGGAATTGGAGTTTTTAAAAAGCTGGATGGGTTCAAAACCTTATTTCACCATTTACCTGCTGGGTGACTTTGGTTTCTGAGCCTCAGTTTTCCCACCTGTAAATTGGGTATAACACACCTGTTAAATTAGACCATCAATGGGAAAGACTTGGATGATACTCATAGGAAGGGATTCCTTTGTCAAGGCTTCGTGTTGTCAGTTGCATTCACATCCTTGAAGGTCATCGGTTTCTTGCTAGAGTTCTGTTGCCTCTTTTCCTCTTTTCCAGCTCCTGCTAATCTAGCAGATTGTTCAAAGTGCAGATTCCTGGGTCTGGCCCCAGAAATTTAGAGTCAGTGGATCTGCAGTGGGGACCAAGAATCTGAATGTATATGGCATGTTTAATGCCTTTTAAAATATGTATATAAATAATTCCAGTATTATATGACTCATAACCATGGTCCCAGGTTGAGGATGGCTGAAGTGATTTCCACTGTCATTGCCCCACCTGAGAGCCTTCTTTCCCTATCACTTGGGGCTTCTTCCTTTTGCTCTGGATACACTTAGCAAAAAACACACAGCCACTTCCTGGCTGAGCTGTCTTCTCCCTGGGAGGGGTGAACGGGTGCCCTCTAGGGCACAGAAGGGAGAAAAGCCGCTTCCTGCTCATTGTCTAAGGGACCGTTGCAGAGTTACCAGGAGCAGCAGTAAGGTAACTTAGCAGAGCAGATATGTGGGATGGGCAAGGGGACGGAGGTGGGGACTGCATCCTCATCAAGCTGATCTCCATGAGGCCACAACATGGGGTTGTCCACAATGAAGCCAAGGGCTGTGGGATCTGCCCCCAGTCTGGGCTGGTCCTGCTCTGCCCTTGTGCCCAGGAACCTGCATTTAATAAGCCACTTAGTGATGGCAGCGCAGGCGAGACCACACACAGAGAACACCTGCCCAAAGCACATCCTTACAAAGCCTGCCTCTTCCTAGGACTGTACCCTTGACCCCCAAGATGAAAGCTGAGTAGTTCTAGGGCAGAGTCAGGGGAACTATGGAGCAAGGCTCAGGGTAGTGATTTTCTGTCCTTCTTTATGGTAAACACTGTTACCAAGTCCAAACTCTGCTCACTGCAGGACAGGCCAATAAGAGGTGTTGGAGCAAGGAATGCCAGCTGTCCACGTAGGTCAGGTCATGGTGTTCCTGTAAACGTCCAACAAGGCAAATGTTATTCTCTGTTCTGTAACTTTTTTGTCTCTATACCAATGGGAAAGTGTTATACTCTTAAAGGTCAGAACCTTCAGAATGGGCTATCCTGTATATTTCAGGCTATCTACAACATTCTTTTATAAAAGGTGCAGAACCAGTATGACTGCTCATAGGAAACAGAGCACAGGGTTAGAGCTAAAGGAACAGATCTAATATGGAGTCAGACTTGTTCTTCCCTAGAACAACACCATCACCCTCCCCTCTTAGTTTCTCGAGATCCCTGCCCCTTGGCCTCCTTTCCTTTCACAGGCGGGCATAGTGGCACTCAGCTTTCATACCAACTACTTGGAGCATCATATCCTGGCTCTGTGGTTTATTAGCTGTGTCCACCTGGGCTGCTCTGTGCCTCGGTTTTCTCTTCTGTACAATGGGGCTCATCATAGCACTTCTCTCATAGGGTAGCTGTAAAGCTTAAATGCATCATGGTTGTGAAACTCTTCATGTTGGGCACGTACTAAATAGACAATAGGTATTTACTGTACTTTGGCAGTCTTCCTAGTCATTAAGCATCTATTGGTTCTAGGTACTATGCTAAGTATTATTTCATATAATACTCACAATTATTATTCCTATTTTACAGATTAAAGAATTAATGGTGAACGTGGTTAAATGCCTTGCCTAGGGTCACATGGGTAGGATGGGACAGAAGGTGGGATTTGAACAGATCTAGGCTGGTTCTAGGGTACATGCTCTTAACCACTGTTCCATCCTGGTAGCTCAGGACCAAAGCCCAGAAACACACCCTGCTGGAAGTCAAACCCCAGCTCACCAGGGCACAGGAGGGGGCTTAAAGGGCTGTGTTGGGGATGGAAGAGGCCGCCCTCCCAAGCATGAGTGCCCAGCTCCCAGAGGCTTCTAGACTGAGCCCCCGAAACATGAGAACAAATCACACAGTGGGGATTGCTTGCCTGACAGTCTCCCAGGCACTCGTGAGGCTGGGGGAGGGAGGGGGTCATGGGAGTAAGCGGGCTCTAATCATTTCACTAATAACCCCTCCTTTTTTTCCTCCCTGTTCCCCAACCCACTTAGAAGCCAGGATGTCTAGAGCTTAGAGGGACCTCGCTGCCTCTTTCTGAAATAGGGCGACACAGTGGGTTATGAGATGCTGACAGTTTAGGGTCACACAGGCATTGCTTTATGTGACTTTGAGTCATAGAAAAAGAAAGTCCAACCCCCAGCCATGTCCTTTTAACCCTGACTATTGAAGGAGTGCCTCACTCACTCACTGATCCCCATTTCAACAGAGGGAAGCCAGGCTCGGGGTCAGAGCCTTCTAGCCCAGGGTCAAAAAGTACAATTGAATAACAGTGTTTTCTTCTCCTTGCATATGTATTGTTAAGCTTACCATCTATTTATAGCATGTGGTAGTGGTTTTTGATTTCTGATAGTGATATAAAGTTTCTATCATTATTTACTAGTCTAACTTAATGATTTTAAACTTATCTCAGGCTTACATAATAATATAGACAATTTTATAAGAAACAACTAGCTAGCTTAAGAAACAAAAACGTTAGAAATATGGTTGAAATCCCTGTGTATCTCTCCCCAGTTATATTCCTCTCCCTCCCACCTCCCCTGACCGGACAGCATCTTTATATAATGTTGATTATTGCCAAGCACTTATCTATGCTTTCACTAGATGGATGACAGGTAGAGGGAGAGACGGATAGATGGAAGGATAAAGACAGAGACAGACATAGGGATAAATAACTAGAATTACATGTGTGTGTTCCTAAAATCATCTTATATATAAGCATGTGTGTCTATGAGGCTTAACACACAAGGAAAAAGTACAGAAACGTGTAATAATTGTAAGTGCACTTTTTACGTAGTAAATACACCCATATTTACACAACTCAGGCTATCAAAAAAGTGATCAGAACCCCAGCATTTCCCCTTGTACCCGTCTCCCAGCCAACATCTCCTCCCTGCTCCTGAGGTAACACTATCTTGCCCTCTAAGGGCATAGATTAGTTTTGTCTGTCTAAACAATAGAAAGCATTGTCTTGCACATGTTTAAAGTTTATACAAATGGCATCACTCTGCATGAATCTTTCTGCAAATGTTCTTGAGATTTTTCCATGTTGATACTTGAGCTTCCTTTTGAAAACAAATGTATTTAGTTTAGAAGAGTGAGTTGATTTAAAGGAAACCATCAAGTGCACACTAGGACAAGTTGGACACGGACTGCCAGAGAAACTCCACTGCCATCCCCCTTTAGAGTTGTGAAAACTGAGGCCCCAGAGAGTAAGAGCCATACCTCTGGGTCACTTTGCAAATTCCTGGCACAGCTGGGATGAGGGCCCCAGCCCGAAATGGCCAAGGCCAGAGATCTTTTCTACTATGTCATGTTGGCAAGAAATGTTTCTCTCCACCCCACCCACAGCAACAGATGTCAATGCTATTTCCTAGCCAGGGTTAGTTCTTAACCTTGAACCACACAAAGTAAACTGTTTTTGTGAGTTGATTGTTTCAGAATTAAGCCCGGGAGTGGGGCGGTGTGGTGCTGAGGGGAACAAGACAGCGGTCCAGCCTTCAAAGTTATGACAAGCCTTCCACTTGGCAGCCCACCTTGGTGACCTATATTTTAATACGGGCTATTAGATTATTGCTAATGAGACATCTTAGGGATAAAAGAATTATGCTCGCTGCCGGGCTGTGGTAAAAGTACAATTGAATTAAGGGCTGAAATCGTTTAGGACTCTGCTAGACAACCTGTCCCCCAGGCTGGGCCTGAATGGAGATATTAAGCTTTGGAAATTACACAGGGAAAATAAGTATAATTGATCTAAGGGAACTTCACTCGTCTAAATTAAATAATGTGATTGTTACAGGCAGAAAGGATCGGGAGGAGGAGCCGGACAGAAAAGGCTGGCTATCTGCAAACAAAGTTAAAAGTCAAAGCCTTGGGGAATTGACTTTCCCCTAATGAGCCAAGCACCCTCCTGTTGGCTCTGAGAGTCGTCGGGCACCAGTGGGAAATGGACCCAGTCTGAGCATCACAGAATCTGTGATGTGGCAGGGACCCCCGACCTTCCTCTTCATCATCCCCGATCTGGTACCTGAGCACTTCTGGCTCCCAGTGTGGGCACTCATGCCCACTGCAGCTCCCCCAGGCAGGCTGTCCAGCATCCGTACTCTTGGTTAGAAGAGATTTCCCTGCTGGTGGCCAGTTAGAAGCTTTAGCGTAGCACGGGTCCACCCACATAAGTCCTGCCCGTTGGAACGCCAAAGGTCCGTGCAATGCCACTTCCCCAGAACAAGATCCCACCACCTCCTGAGCCACCCTCCATCGCTGCTCAGTTGTGTGCGCAGGGCCCACCTGAGGCCAGGTCTTGAATAGACAGACTGCATTTGCACAACTGTGAAGCCCAGGCCCTGTCTCTAAGGAACTCACGGGCTGAAGGAGGGAAGTTATGTTCCTCGCTCTGACCTAAATGTTTGCATTCCACCAGCTCTGTCATTGATTCTAGGTTATTTGGGGGCAAGGCTAGTCCTAATGCTGTTTATACAATGGCAGATGCCTCCAGCCCAAGCCAGCCAGGCAGGGCAGGTCCTGTGCATCTGTGAGGGCGGAGACGCCTCACATCCTCCATCTACCCCATCCATCCCACGCGCCCCACCGGCAGCCCCCTTCACCTCCCAGCTCCTGTCTATCATACCCCTAGGCCACATAGCTGGTTATTTGGAAGGTGAGACTGGAGTCTCCCCATCCCTAAATATTGCTGCTTCTAATGCCTTAAAGCCCAGAGTTAATCCTGTTGTTTTAACTATTACCCTCTTCAGGCTAAAAACCAACTAGACTGTGTAGGTACAAGTGACTTCCTCCCTTTATCCTTTCTCTTTTTCTTCTCTGTCTCCCTCTCTCCCTCCCCTACCCCCGTTTCCTTCTTTCCCACAAGAGTTTTCTGAGCAACTATTACGTATCAGGAACAGTTCTATGAGCCAGACTGTAATAGTAAAGACAGATGAGGTCTCTGAGTAAACTCAAGCAGGGAGAAGTCTAGAAACAAATAAACAGGCAAATAAATCAGCTGTCACAAGATACTGACAAAGTCTTGCAGACAATACCAGAGCAGTGGGTTAACTTAGAAAGCCTGGGAAGGGCCGGGAGTTGGGTGCTCAGGGAAGCCCTCTCCAAGGCCTCCCCAGCTGAGAGACCAAAAGATGAGAAGGACCCAGGTCGGCAGAGGACAGGGAGGGGTGACTCGGGCAGATAAAGCACTGGTGTGGGTTGGAGGCAGCGGAACAGCAAGACAAGATGGGCATGACCCCCAGCTGTGAGTAAGGACAGAGGGCGGGAGAGGAAGTGAGAGGTGGGCGGTGACCTGATTTTAAGCTGCCTCTCGGCTGCTCTGAACAGGATGGTGTTACCCCAATGCGATGAGAAAGCCATCGAGGGCTTTATACAGTGAGCAGCACTTTCCAGCTTGTATTTAAAGGGTCTGTCCAGCCCTATGTTCAGAGAGGCAGGCAGGGGTGGAGCAGAGACCTGGCAAGAGTCCTGGAGTCACCGGGAGAGAAGAGGGGGCGGTGAGGAAGGAGGGTTGAGGCAGAAGGAGGAGGATGGGCAGGAGCTAATGGTGGTTGTAGTGATGAGTTTAAATTGCACCCCAAAAACCAGTCTGGGGACACTTTCTGTTCCTGAAAAAAGCGAAAGAAATACTGAGAGAGCAAATGGACGTGCTGTGTCTAGATCCTTACACATGGGGGCTGCCCTGCCCAGTCCTGCTGGCAACTCATCTTCAGACCTTTCTCTCTCTTTCAAAGTGGGACAACCAGGCTGCCTCTCCCTGGACCCCACCCAGGGATGGGCCTGCTCCCTGGACGGGTCTGTGAACGGGGCAGAGCACGGAGTCTGACGGTTCTAAAGTACATCCCCAAACCTCACCCTGTCAACAAAGAGGTGACTGTTAGTGTGTGGTTGGGAGATGTCTCTATTCCGCAAAAGCCAGCTACTGAGTTGGAGAGACGCCCATGTTAATCTCCAGAGATGATGTTTCTGAAAGCAGAAGCAGGAGCTCTAACGTTTGTGGTAGGAGCTCCTTTTTCTATTAATTGAGGGGAGAAAATGAATTGGCTCTTGCTGACCTCCATCTTCCCTGTCACGCTTGGCACAGGCTCCACCCTTTGGGCCTCAGCTTTCCATTCTGAATAATGGGTGGAGCGATTCCCAACGTTCGCTTCTCTTCTGACCTTCTATGTCCTTACGAAGAGAGAGTGATGAAATAGTGGGTTGATGGGCACTATAACTGGGGGTGAAGGAGATTGCTTTGAGCAAATGGTGAGCCCCCTGGCTGTCTAATTGTGTCCTGCGTGGGGTGGGGCGATGCTATTGGCTAGGAAAGAATCCAATGGGAGGGGAGGGCCGGGGCAGGATGGTCTGGCTGCTGCAAAGGACTCAACTATATAGTGTGTAATTAAATTTTCCTGACTTCCCTATTTGTTTTGGTCACCTGGGGTCTTTGCAGAGCCTTCATTTCTTTCCAACTGCCTGATTTTCTTATTCCCTTTTCTTTTTTTCCTGTTACCTTCAGACTTTGAAATTATCTCAGTGACTCAGCCAGTTGACTTCTTATTAATTCCAGGCTCCCATGTCCTATCTGCCCATTTTCCTTCCTATTTCTCAGAAGCCTGGCTTGTACTTGAACTCTTCCTGGCAGCCACCAATTAAGGCACTATCAGCGACTCCCTGTTCCCTTCGCCTCCAAAGTCCTGTGGTCCTGGGTCACCTTCTACTCGTCATAGTTCCTCGCTGGGAGTTCTAAGCCCCATTTCTAGAGTGGAAAGAGAATTAGAAGTTTCTGCATATTTTCTAAAACAAAACAAAACCCCAAACAAATAAAACAAGACCCCAAATTAAAGAGGTCAGCTGAACATCACAACTGTGACAAATAAGATAAATCACAAAACTTCTAGGAGGGAAGAGACTCCAGAGTTTGTCCAAAGCGGTGCTTCTCTCCACCATGTCGTCCCCAGACAGTGGCCACTGAACATGTGCTTGGATGCCTCCCACGACAGAAGGCTTACTTCTTCCAAAGGGAGCCAAGTCCACTTTTAGACCTCTCAGATTGTTAGGGAGCTGTCTCCCTAGAGCTTCCTCCCGCCGACCGTGGGTTTAGCCCCTGGTTCCACGTGGAAGAAGCGAATTCCTTCCGTCTGTAACAACCCCACAGATATTTGAGGACAGGGATAACTGCTCCCTCTCCCACCTCGTCACCACTCCTACCCACCTTGGGTTTTCTCACCTCTGGGCCAGGCATCCAGCCCCCATGCCTTTAAGTGTGTCTTAAGAGACAGATTCCAAATCATAGCTCCTGGAATTGCCTTTGGAATTCAGCAGCTGCCAGGGACATCAACGCTAATTGCTTAAGAAGCCACAAGGACACATTTCGTCCTCTCCCCAGCCCTTGACTTTCTCATGTTTACTTGATCTTTCCAGCATGGACCCCGCCTGCATCTGGGGCCTCCACACTTAGGGGCCCAGCATGACCTGGGGTGTAACATGGAGTATAAGCTTCCTGAAGGCCAAGACCAGATCTTGTTTATCTTACACCCCGGCTGCTAATACAGTGCCGGCACCAACCACTTTGTTGAGAGACTGGCTTGGCGTTTGGGCCCGACTGGGCGTTCTGAACAGGCAGGAGGGATGGGGAGGGAGCCATGTGCTGCCAGGCTCGTCTGAGTGTGAATTAGCCAGGCGCCCTGAGACAATCCGGTCTCTTGTTTCTCAGGGGGAGGCCTGGCAATGCAGAGGGCCGCCGCTGCAGCTTGTTCAGCACCATCTTTGGAAATAGTACATTTACCAAAAGGGACTATGAATTTCCTAGGGCTGCTGGCACAAAGTGCCACAAACTGGTGGCTTTAAACAAGTTATTGTCTCGCAGTTCTGCAGGCTGGAAGTCTCAAATCGAGGTGTCAGCAGGGTCTTGCTCCCTGTGAAGGCTCTAGGAAAGAATCTCCTTGTCTTTTTCAGTATCTAATATTTGAAGGCGATCCCTGAGGTTCCTTGGCTTGGAGCTGCATAGCTCCAGTCTCTGCCTTCCACATCACATGGTTGTCTTCTCCCTGTGTGTGTCTGCGTCCATGTTTTTCTCTTTCTATAAGGACACAAGTCATATCGGATGGGCCCTCACCCTAATGACTTCATCTTAAATTAACTAATTACATCCCAAAGACATTTTTTTTTCCAAATAACTTCACATTCTGAGCACTTGGGGTTAGGACTTCAACATCTCTTCTTTAGGGGGACACAATTCAAGCCACATCAAGTACCAAGATCTCTTTTACTGTTAGCCATTGCTGTCTCCAAGCTGATGGCCAAAGGATGACCTCAATGGCAAAGTAATTGAAAGGTTGCCGTGAATGACCCAAGACTAACAGTGCCGTTCAGCCGACTCTGGTCCACCCCCAGAGGTCCAAGAAGGGGCAGATGTGGGTGGTCTCTGCAGTATTTCCTAATCTCATTTAATCTGTATGATGCTACTCTGGCCAGGATGTCCGCACATGCCCTGTGCTAGGTGACACACCAGCCTATCTGGCAGTACATGGTTGGGTTCTAATCTCAGGGCCCTGAGGGTTGTCATTTACCTTTTCTTTCCTAAAGAAGAGTAAATATTATGAGTTGCTCCAGACAGAGGCTGAAAGCTTTCTGGTAGCTTCTTCTGATCAGGCTCAGATTGGGGACCTTGGACCTCTGGTGGTGTCTGAACTGGAGGATGATCTTTTGTGACACAGCCTCAGAGCAAATGTATTCAGTTCAGATGATATAATGATATTTGGATTTTTTTCCCCTAGTACACTAGTTATAAAGAAAAATTAAAAATTGATTCCTACGGGAATGGATTTATTAGCAGATGTTGGGGATAAGCAGGAAGCCACAACTTAACTTTCCTTTATAATTCAAGGGGAAAAAAATGACTGATCTGATTCAAGCTTTAGAAAATAAGCTTGATTTTTTTTTTTCCAGTTTAAAGTTCTGGTTCACATCATTGGACAAGACTGAAAAGCATGCTTGTTCTGAGGAAGGCAGTTTATAGTCATCAGAAGTTGTCAACAGGACGTTGGTACCCAGCACATAGTAAGCACTCCATACACCTCCACTTCTTCCACCCCCATCCCCCATCCCTAGCATGTGACTGCACCTGGGACAAATCGAAGAGCATCCCTTCCTTCTACTCCTCGGCTGCTGTGTGGAGGTGGTTGGGAGAATGAGCACCCATCTCTCCCATTCTCCCTGGTCCTACCTCTGCCTCTCTCTATACCTCTGCAAAATGGGTTGCCCAGGACAATCTAGGCAAGTTCACTGCTGAGCTCTGAGATCCTCTGGGGGAAGAAATATTAGATTATATCCACCTGAGTCTCCAGATTTCCCAAAGCTCAGACAGTAATGTTAGCTTTTAAGGAAACACTTTACATTTGCCAGGATGTTACAGTTTGCAGGGTTTTCTCTCACTCTCACTCTCTCGGTCTCTCTGTCTTTGTCTTTCTCTATTTCTGTTTCTCTCTCGCATGCCCATTCATGCTCTCTCTCTCACATACACTCACACACACTCACACTCACACACACACACACACACACACATTTGGTCTGAACTGGCCCAAAATCTCAGTGGCAGGATGTAAAGGAAGTAATATCTCCACTTTACAGATGAGGAAACTGAGTCCCAGGGAGGGTGAGGGATGTGACAATAAGTCAGAGGATGAACACAGGGATCGGAACCAAAGTTTCCTTACCCAGGCGCTCTTTCCCCTACATTACGGGGATGCTTAGAGCTGAGGCGAAAGTGGAAGTGAGGTGAGGTGCGCTGAGGCAAAAGTGGAGAGTGGGATGGGGAAGCCTTGAGCTCTAGGACGGGAACCTCCTGATTCTTTCCAGGCGGCCGCCGTCTGCAGTCTCTTTGGCAACGTGCAGAAGTCCCCACATCCCCCGTCCTGCTCAAATTTGCCCCAAGCCTGATCAAGGACAATAAACAGGGAATAAACAAGGCTTTTCCTCCCACCCCAGATCCCTCAGTCTCCCCTCTCCGTGCTGACCCCACCCCGGGGTCGATGCCTCATTGCTGTCGGTGCACTGGGGCTGGGTGACCTCTGTAAGCACTCGTCCGTAAGCTGCACAGACCATGGTTGAGGAAGTATGGGCCTCTGACGTGGCTCAAGGGCTGCCATGTGAGGGATCAGAACGAAGGGGGCCTCTGTTCAAGGTCCTATGACCACTTCTACCCTCAGGTGTGACTTCACGAGGGTCCTAAGCCCTCTCCCACCATGTCTTATCAGCTTTCTCCAAAGGCCCTGCATGGTAGACAAAGCCATGGTGATGATTTCCTTTTAGAGAGGCAGGAACGGTGGCTCGGAGAGATGGAAGCGGCTCTGTGGGGGGGGGGGTGTGGGGTCAGAGCTAACAGATGAGTTCGGGGATTCCGAAAATCAGGCCAGCTCTGCCCCCAGAACTGTGGGAACTGTCTGCCCCCAGAGCCGGACCCGCAGTGACTTGGCCTCACGGGCTCTCAGCTTCCTCATTTGTAAAAGAGGCCAATTGCTTCTTTGGAGACACTACAATGGTCCAAAGAGGTAACTACTTTTTTATTTACCTTGAGAATCATTAAAAAAAAAGAAAACATTTTTGGCTCCATCTTACAAATGCCCTACTGAGTCAATGAATGAATGGAGATAAAACTGAGGTATACATGTGACTATTATGAGTAAGCTCAAGGCAGAAAACAAAGTCATTTCCCAAAGACATCCTCTGAAGGCCAGAGAGCTGCGGAACGTACCACGGGACCAATGATCTGGTTCCTTCACTTCTGAGCCATTTATGGTTCACGTCTGAATGTTCCCTCAACCATCCAGCATTTGCCAAACTAGTTAGTCATGCCCATGACGCAGGCAGTGCAGGGTGATGATGGGGAAAGAGGTGGTTTTGGCAGATTTAAAGGCAGCTTACCCGCAGGTTGGGTTTCTGTTGACACACAATTTAAACAAAGAGCCAAACTGTCATTGGAGGAAGTAACAGTGCTTCTCTTTCAGGATTTATCTCTTTTGTTTCTTTGCCAAGAAATTCTGAAGTAGAGAGTACTCACTTACCAATTTGTCCAGAAATATCATGGCAGAGTTGAGGGGGTAACGCAAGGTCTACACACGTGGCAGGATTTGGATGAAGAGACCGGATACATTGTGATCAGGCTGGGGGACTACTGAACCAATGCTGGGTTTTACTGCACATTGAATCTATTTTCTGAGAAAACACCTGTGTTCAAAATAAATCTGCTGGATCAGAAATCCCTGTTTGCTCCCTAAACTTTCCCGTTCATTTTATTTGACAAATCCTTTGTTCTCCAGCCTATGAGTCTGAAAGGAAAGTCACTCTGAACGGAGTGAAGGTGATTTCAGTAGCCCCATTAACACAGTTCACAAAGCCTGTGTTTACCTTTCAAGAGAAATTGTTTTTTCTTAACAATTGGGCCAAGTGCTAAGATTTTGCTTCAATGATCTCAATTTGTGGCATCTTCTACTTTAATATACTGACAAGCAGGTGATTGAATCCAAGAAATCTGGAACAATCTGCACGTTTATCTTGTGAATGTTTTTCACTGAAGAAAACTTGGTGTATGTGTGTGCAAAATAAGCTTAGGGGAAACTTCTGGCATTTCTGCTATAGAGATGTGAATTACAATTCAGTAATGCTAACACAAACCACCATTCTGGAAGGGATTCTATCCTTCCTCCAATTCCAGCTCCCCAAGTTATCACTCACCTGAACAGAGGAATTTAATATTGAATACAAATTTCACTGGAAATGCATCTTTTAATAAAATGGAAAGATTTCGAATGAGTTCGTGTATCTGCTCACACTTATTGCTTAAAGAATTAATCCTTTGTCATCAATACTACACCCATTTTTATTTTTATAGATGTTAGCCCTGAAAAAAATTATTTACATATAAGAGGTAATAATAAACATTTTTGTACAGGCCTTTGTGGGAACATAAGCTTGATTTCTCTGGGATAAATGCCCAGAAGTGCAGTTGCTGGGTCATAGAATGTGGCATCTTTCTTCTTTCAAGAAACAATCAAACTATTCTCCCCAGCAGTGGTACCATTTTACATCTCACATGGGCAATGTATGACCAATCAAGTTTCCCCATGTCCTTGCCAGTAGGTGCTGCTGTCAGTTTCTTTCTTTTTTTTTTTTTTATTCTGACAGGTGTGCAATGAATAGTTCATTGTGATTTTAATTTGCATTTCCCTAATGACTAACAATGTTGAACATCTTTCCATGTGCTTGTTTACCAACTGTATATCCTCTGTCGTGAAATGTTCGGTCATGTCTTTTGCCCATATTCTAACTGGATCATTTTATTTTGCTTTTACTGTTGGGTGTTGAGAGTTCTTTATAAATTCTAAATATGTCTTTGTTAGATATGTGATTTGCACATATTTGCTCCCAACGTGTAGCTTGTGTTTTCACTTTCTTAATAGGGTCTTTCACAGAGAAAAAGAGTTTAATTTTGATGACCTCCAATTGATCAGTTTTTGCTTTATGAAATTATGCTTTTGGTGTCAACCCTAAAAACTCTTTACCTACCTACAGGGCCTAAAGATTTTCTCATACATTTTTCTCTGAAAGTTTTATAGTTATGCACATTACATTTAAATCTGTGATCATTTTGAGTTATTTTTTTGTATATGCTGTGAAGTTCATGTGATGGTCAGCAAGTAAATTAGCTGCCCAGCAGAACAAAACTCAACACTCTATTAAGGATAATAAAGTGGCATCCCTAACATACAGGAAATATTACAAAGTTATTTGTATAAATAATTTATACACATTTGCGTACAAAATAATTTGGATAAAGACATGTGAGAAGAAAAATATGATCCATTATAAACAGACCCAGCGATGACAGAGATGATGAGACAGGAAACATGGACATTAAAAACTACTAGTATAAATATATTCCAGAATGTTCAGGAATCTGTGAACATAATGAGGGAATAAGGATTTCTCATTAGTCAAACAGGAACTAAGAAATGAACCAAACAAAAATTCTCGGGAGGAGAGAGGGTATATAGCTCAAGTGGCAGAGCCCATGCTTAGCATGCATGAGGTCCTAGGTTCAATCCCCAGTACCTCCTCCAAATATAAATGAATAAACCCAATTACCTCCCCCTCATAAAAAGAAGAAAAAAAAAATTTTTTTTTTTAAATTTAAAAATTTTCAAAGCAGAAGTTGCAGTATCTGAAACAAAACACTTCCGTTGTGTGGTTTAGACACTGAAAGAGACAATCAGGAACTTGAAGAGCAGCAGGAACGATCAAAACTGAAGGACACCAAGAAAGAAAGAGCGGAAAAAACAGAAAAAGTCCCACTGCGTGAGGTCCCGCTCAGTGGCCAGTGGGGGTAACCCAAGCAGTTTAACTAACACAGGTGTAATTAGAGGAGAGAAAAGAGAAATGTGAGGGGCAGAAACAGTAGTTGAAAAAATAATATACAAAAAATTTCCAAATTTGATGAAAACTCTAGACTTACAAATCCAAGAAGTTCAATAAACTCCAAGAGGATAAACACCAAGGCAAGTCATAACAAAATTTCTCAAAATTAGTAGTAAAGAAAAAATGTTAAAAGTAGCCCAATGATAAAAAAGTACATTATATCCAAGAGAGCTATGAAAAGAAATATTTCTAACTTCTTATCAGAGACAAGAAAAGGAAGAAGACAATGGAATCTTTGAAGTACTGGAAGATAAAAAAAAAAAATAGTTAACCTAGAATTCTGTATCCAACAAAATTATTCTTTAAAAATAAAGGCACAAAAACAAACAAACAAACAAAAAGAAAGCGTAAATACAGGCAGAAATAGACTCACAGACAGAGAATACAGACTTGTGGTTACCAGGAGGGTGGAGGGTGGGAAGGGATAGACTGGGATTTCAAAATTGTAGAATAGATAAACAAGATTACACTGTATAGCACAGGGAAATATACACAAAACGTTATGATAACTCACAGAGAAAAAAATGTGCCAGTGAGTGTGTATATGTCCATGAATGACTGAAAAATTGTGCTGAACACTGGAATTTGACACAACATTGTAAAATGATTATAAATCAATAAAAAATGTTAAAAATAAAAATAAAGGCAAAATAAAGACATATTTAAATTAAAAAAAAAGCTCAGAGAATTTACTGTCATGAGATGTGCACTATAGGAATTGTGTAAGGACATTCTTCAGGCTAAGGAAAAACGATGGAAAGATGGAATTACACAGAGAAATTAAAGGTGCAGGAGACAGTAAATATGTAGATAAACAGACCTTTTTTCCCCTCAAATTTTTACCTATTTAGAACAAAAATGATGAAAGTGTCTTGTGAGGTTTAAAACACATAGAAAATATATTATAATAGCATAAACAATGGGATGGGGTAAATTGAAAGTATATCATTGTGTTAGTCCCAAACTCCCAATCCATCCCTCCACCCCCTCCCTCTCCCCGCTTTCCTCTCTGGTGACAACAGTTTGGGATTAACAGATACACACTACTATATATAATATAGATAAACAACAAGGACCTACTATAGAGCACAGGGAACTACAGTCAATTTCTTGTAATGAGCTGCAATGGAAAAGAAACTGGAAATAAAATATGTATGTAGGTATATGTATAACTGAATTGCCTTGCTGTACACCTGAAACTAACATTGTAAGTCAACTACACTTCCATAAAAAATAAGAATTAAAAAAAGAAAAACCCCAAACCTACAAAAAAACAGTATATCATTAAAAGGTTCCTATAAGTGAAAAAAGTATACTACTATTTGAAAGTAAACTATATTAAGTTAAAGATAAATATTGTATGCTCTGGAGCATCCATTAAAAATAAATATGTATAGCTAACAAGCCAAAAGAAACTATACAATGATAAAATACGAAAAAAAATTTGATTAATCCAAAAAAAAAAAAAAAAAAGTCAGGAAAGGAGGAGAAAAGCTCAAAGATCAAAGGTCAGACAGGATAAAAAAGACCCAAATGGACCACAAAACACTCATTTAAGAGATGCACAGTAAATGTAAAGACACAGACAGGTTAAAAGTAAAAGGATGAAAAAGAGGATGGAAAATACTAATCGTAAGAAGCTTGTTGTGGTTGGAGTGGCTACGTTAATAAACCAACAAAGCATATTTTACTGGAATTAAAGCAGAGTATCTATTATGTTAAAAGGGTCAGATTGTCAAGATGACGTAGTGATCAAAAATGACTATGAGCCCAACGGCAGAACTTCAAGCAAACTGACAGTTGATAAAACCACAATTATAGTTGGAGATTTCAACAGCCCTCTTTCAATAATTAATAGAACAAGTAGACAAAAAAAATTAGTAAGAATATAGAGGACTTACACAGCACTGCCAGCTCGCTGGATCTAACTCACATTTATAGAACATTACACCCAACAGCTGCAGAATACACATGTATACATTGGACATTCACCAGAACATACCACAGGCTGAGCCTTGAGTCTCAAAACACTTAGAATAGAAATTTTCAAAGTTATCAGAGGAGGATTTTTTTCCCCCAACCTAGAACCCAGGCCAGGGCAGAAAAATTTCCTCCTAGTCTTCCTCTACCAGATGAATTTGCCCAGTTCTTTCTTTTACTGAGAGTGTAGCCCTTCAAAATGTTTTCTTTATTTCCTGAGATCTCAGTTCCAATCCCCCACATCATATAAAAACCTTGTCTTCTGTCTCCCACAGCCACAAAATACCAGTCTCTCTGTTACTGAGACTGACAAATGTTCGCAGGTCAACTAGAACATTTATGCCTTAATGCAGTGCTGGGTGCCAGCTCCCTTTTCATTCTTGGCCTTGGAGGATTTCCCTCAGTATCATGTAAGCTCAGCTACGCATTTCAAATAAGTTTGTGACATTTTGTTCAACATTCCAGGGGTTTTGTGGCCAGAGCATTCTCAGATGATCTAGTTTCCGTATTTCTGGAACCTGAGGCCTGTCATATCATTTTTTTACTTATTTAATGGGTTCAAGTTTCTTGGCCTAATCAAAAATCCCCTCATTTCGAGCCAGGCAGCCTTGGGTTTGAATTCCAGGCCTTGTACCCACCAGTTATGTAACTCTAAGCCTTATTTTCTTTATGAGTTTTAGGGGTCATGATCCTAGGTTTTCAAGTTTGCTGTAAAAATGACCTCTCTTCTAATACCATGACAAGGTACAAGTCAAAAATAATGTTATCATTATTCATTCTTCAAATGTTGAGTGTTTACTACGTGTCACGTATCCCTTCCTAAGTAGGAGGAATAACAGACAATAAACAGATGAACATTATATACATAAATTTTTATATATAATTATAAAATAAATACATACTTCTTATGTATATAACAACTACAGAAATCCCAGAAGTTTAAGTGCAATAATAAAAGGGGTAATGGGGTTGAGAATGTCTGTAGAGACAGTTTTTTTTTAGGTGTTGTGGGTTTCCTATTTGATGATGTGACATTTGATTTAAAATCTGAATGAAGAATAAAAAATTTAGATGGATGTAATGGTTGTACAATTCTGTGAATATGCTTAAAAAAACGCTGAAGTGTACACCTTACGTGGGGGAACTGTATGGTGTGTCAGTCATACCTTGATGAAACTGTTTTTAAGACTGAAGGAAGAAGAGAAAGCGAGGTGAAAGTCTTTGGGAAAGAGCATTCCAGCCAGAGGGAACAGCAGTACGGAGACCCTGAGGCTGGAA
Organism: Camelus dromedarius; assembly: GCF_036321535.1. NCBI lineage: Eukaryota > Metazoa > Chordata > Mammalia > Artiodactyla > Camelidae > Camelus > Camelus dromedarius. The sequence continues at coordinate 45,499,962 of NC_087444.1, forward strand.
GGGGCTTTCATCCATTGGAGGAAAAGAAGGATTGGGTGGTGGGAGTTTAGTGAGGGAGGAGATTGGAGACAGTGAACTACATTGTGGTAGGGGCCAGACCATGCAGGGCCTTGCAGGCCATGTTGAATATTTTGGATTTTCTCCAAATTACAATGGGTGGTAGCCTTTGAAAACATTTCACTGGAGAAGTGACATCTGGTTTATGCTTTGAAACAGTCCCTGTGCTTTCTGTATGGCAAGAGGATTTATAGGAGGGCAAGAATCTAAGCAAGGAGACCAGCAAAGGGATGCTTCACGACAGTTAGAATGAAGGTCCCAGATATTCCAGTTCTGGCTTTGTCCTCAGTCCCTCAAACTCTGCTTTACTGATCAGATACTTTAGTCTGAGAGCAGAGGTGTGACTGAAAAGACCACCGCAGCAGAGGGGCCCATGAAAAGTAGAGACTTCACGCTCCACCACTCCTCACAAAGGAGAAGGGTTACTGCGGCGTCGACATTCACCTCGTCTTTGGTTTACAGTATCTTGGGCTAGTCCTGCAGGAAGGTTTCAGGGCTTCCAGCTGACCTATCCTGGGCCACAAGGGAGAGAGGCAGGAGGGTTCACCAATCTTCTCCCCCATGTCATCCACTGCTTGGAATCATTTTGAACCATCTCTTTCTTCCATTTAAGAACTAAGTCAAAATTTGATACGAGACCCCACAAGTAGGAAAATACATGGCAGATGTGAAATCTATAAATTTTATGCATCAGGCAACTGTGCTGCTTTTTATAAATGATTACAAGCCTGTCCTTTGGAATCAGACAAAATTAGGTTTAATTCCAAGCTCTGCCACTTAATGAGTGACTTTGGGAATTGTTCTAAATTTTGTTTAGTAAAACTAGGGGCAACAATACCTGTGCTTCATTGAGTGTTGAAACATGTTCATGCCTATAAAGCACTTAGCACAGTGCCTGATGAACAATAAGGAAATTGGTAGTTATTATTATTACTTATTGTAATAACTAGTAAGTCTGTTACTTTTACAAAGGGAAAAATACTATTAAAAAGATGAAGTCTACTTACCTTTAAAAGACATGAACCTGTCACCTACTACATGAAGTTAAAATTACTTTACTCTATGGAATCAAATTTTTTGGTCCTGTAATAAAATTAGCTTAAAATAAAGTTTAATAATTATAAAATCTTTAGTAAAGTTTTTCATTTTGGAATTCAGAAAGTATTAATAAGCCCCTTAGCAATCTATTCATAATTATGAACTATTAATGGAGCATGGAAGTTGATTATTTTTAATAGTTCCAAAATGAAAATCAAACTCACAGTTTCAATATTTGAAGAATGATCACACATTATATTACAGCTACATGAAGGAATAGCAGGTATACTTTGAAAAAAATTGTATTTCCACATAATTGTAATGATACTGGAAAATGTTATATTGCAAGTAGGATTTAAATACCATATACACTGTTATCTTGAGAACCTAAGAATATCTAGGAAAAAGGGTAAAATAAAATATGTTAAAAATTAATAATAGTTGACTTGGGTGGTGAAAGTAAACATGATTTTTTTTTGTTTATTCTTTTCCAATGTGCATAGATTCTTTTATAAGAATGATAAGGAAAGGATACAGTTGACATGTTAGAGAAAACAGCACGCTGGGTCAACACATAATGGAGACAATTTGGTAGAACATGCTGGGCCTTACAAAGACACTTGAGAAATTTGTTGCAAGAGAATGATTACCTAGAAACAAGAGTTACATTAAACGGCATTAATAAAAGGGCAAAAGCTCTTCAGGTTATTGTTCTAAGTAGAAACCAGTTTGTGATACGTATATAGGATGTTTGTCAAGAACTTTGTGAGGAACTTCCTCTCCATCAACTCATAGCATTGACAGAATAATCTGGCATAATAATTTAACCAAAAAACGGAAAAGTTCATCCAAATGCACAGAAAAGAAAAGAAAAGAATTATAAATATGTCTGCTTTTCTAGAGAATGGCTTCTTCCTAGTATCTTTTTATTCTCTTGAGTGACTCCTTTATAGTCAGTGGCCCTCTCAAGAGTATAAATTAACTACCATCAATTCGCCACCGTGCATTTGTAACAGCCCGGAGAGGAGAGTTCCTGAATCTGGGAACTGGATATCTGCACTGCTGTGCCTCATGCAGACAGCAGACCCCGCATCTTCTAAAAGGGGCTCTTTTAAATATGCATTAGAGGTAGCACTACCAGCGGTCACACTCAGCCTTCCAAAACTCTAAAAGCAGCAGCAGAGGAGAATTAAATATGCATAATACAAGCACTTTGTTCTGTAAGTACTCAGTCCATCATTATCCTTCAACAGAACTGTTCTGATTGAAGATTTTTATGGTTTACCAGTCTTAGGATCTAATATTTCTCATTTTAAAGAGGAACCTCATTTTTTTCAAACTGTTATGTAAAACTACAATGCATTTAACTGACTTAATGAAATTTAATTCCTTACTTTAAATTCTAAGAGGAGAAAAGCCCCTTTGAAGGAAATCCCTGTTTAGATGGCATAAAGGTAGAGGCCTAACTGGTAGTAATAGTGATGGTCATGACTTACTACATACACCCCACTAGCCAAAAGTCAACTTCTTTAGGAATACTAACTATTGCTGCTTTGGCTAAAATTGGGTCTTTCATTAGAGTAAAATTATGTCTGACATTTCATAAGTCTTAAATGTAAACAAAAATGATTAATCACATTCATAAATATGCAAACTTATATCCAAACCACAATATTAAAAAGGTATATTACATTTGAGACACGATGGCAAAACCAGAATTTTTAATTGCCAAGAATTTTATGTAGCAAGTTTGTTTATTCAGTTACATGATAAAATAGGAATATTACATTGGCAGAGGTGAAATTAAAGAGCATAAAATACTATTTTAAAACAGGAAAACAACAGGATCACTTTCCAGAGCCTCATAGAAAGCTTTTCATTTAAAATGCTACTTTTTCATGATTCATGGAGTTAATATGTGGCTTTTCTATGATTAAAAAATCATGGTACCTGAGTATTGCATACATTCAGTTGCATGTGACAGACAGTAGTATAAAGATGTACTTTCGTAATTACTTAAGCAGTTGTTCTCAGCTCATTCCATGCTTTGTCTAAACAGCTTTAAGACATGTAAAAAGCAAACAATTATACGCCTGCACTTAAGGATGAAACTTTTTAAGCAAGCATCCATGGCATCAATAAAATGGCACTTGAGGGCAATTCTTGCTTAACCTAAAGGCAAAAATATCAGCATTAAATTCCTGCCTGGGGGTTAAATTGTGGTCCTGCGTTAATAATGTAGCTTTTTGGATTCCTTAGCTTTTGTTGATAATTTGGACCCTTTTATATTTTCCCTCTAGGTCTTTCAGGCAAGCTCTAAAATTTGAGAGAACACTTAATAAAATTAAAACTCCCACTGAGATCGTAAAATATATTAATTATAATATTATATAAATAAAGTAAATCTGGTTCATTGACTGGGTAAGCGCTACATTCTAAACCACCCAACTCAAATTCAACTAAACTCTGTGGCAAACAATTCATTTTCTCATTAGGCAATTAATGTTACCTTCAATAAGGCAATTCCCGCATAGCCTTTGGCCATAGTGTCGTCTTTAAAACAAAATTCTAAATCTGCAGACCATGCAAATGGTATGATTTCCTTAGCAGGTGGTTAAAGAAATGTACAATAGGGATGCATGCTCGAGAGAATATGAGTTTTTAAGAAGTCTTATCACCCTTCCAATCCCCCCCAGAGTCAGTGATCCAAGAAACTGAAATGCAAATGAAAAATAAAATGAATCTGTGAAGTTCAAGGTATAAAATTCTGCAATGTTCCTCAGACTCTTCATTCTTATTTCCAGAACGGGAAGGGATTAGTGATAACAGAATATAATTTTCTTTAGAGGAAGGTAGATTAAAAAGGGTTTAAACTTTAAAAATTTTTTACAGTGCTGATTAATGCCCATCAGTAAGTAAAGGAGACCATTTCATTCATTTGGATATGCAAATTTAACTAGAAAATCCATAAAAACGTATTTATCACCAGTAAAGCAAAATAGAATGCAAAAGAGAAGGAATATTACTTGATCTATACATGTGAATAAAAGCATTTCAGTAAGAAAAACCTATCATTTTTAATAAAACAGCTTTCCATTTTAAACACCATTACGCAACAATCACAAATAAAATACCATCAATAAGTGCCTTTACAATTTCAGGTAAAAACCACTGCATTTTGCTTGTTAGGAACATTTGCTTTCAGTCGTCTTTTTTGTCTGAGGTACTCTCTTCGTGACTTTCAGGACTGACTTTATTACTTGCAACCGAGGGAGATGCTTGGATGTCTTTTGGTGAAAACACATGGCTCGTCTGGAGGTCTAAGTAGGTTGTAAATATCTTAGCATATTCTGGATGCTTTAGGGCAAAACTTTTAAATTCCTCTAAAAGAGGAGAAAAAAAAATCCAATAAATTGAGGTGAATCTTCCTTTGGTGTGATGCAGATTAACATATGATCTTAATAATACTATTATTGCAAAATTCTTTTACTCAACCCTCATAAATTGTACAGCTGCTTTGGAAGATAGTTTTTTCCATTACTTCATCAAGCTGAAGGCATGCATACTCTATTCCAAGGTAGAGAAATTTGTGCATATGTGTATGAGCATGTTCAGAGCAACATCATTCATAATAGGTAAGAAATGAGAGCAATTCAAATGACAGTCAACAGTTGAAATGGATAAATAAATCATGGCATATTCACGGAACATAACGCTATACAGCAATGAAAATGAATGAACAGCTGTGTTGTAACCATGTGGATGAATCTTAAAACCATAATGTTGAATGAAAAAAGCCAGACACAAAAGAACATGTTGTATGAGTCCAGTATGTAAAGTTCGAAAACTTAGGCAAAACTAAAATACATTTAAAGATGTGTGCTTCTGACGTGACATCTTTAAAGCAAGGTAGAGATTCCTTTTTAAGTCAGCATTTCCCTCCTTTAAGACAGAGGAAGGGGTTGTAGATGAGAAGGGGCACATGGAAGTTTCTCAAGTTCTTGAAAAGCTCTATTTCTTGACCTGGGTAGTAGGTGTACAAGTGTTCACTTTGTAAAACTTTATTATGCTATATGTTTATGTTTTGTTCATTTTTAATGTATTTTTGTTATTTTTTATAAGAAAAAAATGTTTAAAAAATTTTATGACCCAGGACATTCCATTACTGGCTTTTAAAACTATTTTAACCTTTAACTCTGGTATAGAAATATACCGTCTTGAAAGCTGAGCTCTGACTTATGATCAATAAGGACAAGGAGAGTGTACAATATGCAACAGTCATGTCACAAGACCCCTGAGTAGTGGTCTCTTTTTACCTTAGATGATTTAGATTTGGGAACTGAGGCAGAGTTTAGAAGGCTTATTAAATTAACCATCAGAATCTGACCCTCAAGCCTCCAATAACCTGGAGTTTCTAAAATATGACGCTACCCTCAACTTTGAAATTTCTCTCTCCTGTTTGGATGGAGAAGCCTTTATTGAGCTTATATAGCAAAGGGAGACTGGTCTTTGAATTAGCTCACCATTTGACTCTATAATAAAAGGCTTTTCACCAAATATCCTATTTCTATCTATTCATTAATCTCTGATAACCAAGTGTCTACTTCAAGGCGCACTAGACTACCTAACAACTCCTGAAGATAAAAACAGGTCTCAGTGATGAGGAAGTCACTGGATTGTACACAGATTATTCTTTGCAATTACATTATTTTGCATTAATAGAGCACTTTATATTCCCAAATCAGGTAATCTAGTAATTGTTCTTTCTTAACATCCAAGATAAAGGTTTATCTGCACGAGTCTGTATCAATGATGGAGACACAGAGAATGTAAATAAGTCCTTTAAAGTGGGCCTGAGAACTGATTTACTGGAACCATGAGTTTCAGGTTTAAGATTTGTGCTCTGCTCAAAAGATCAAGGTTTCTGTTCTCTTTGGGGATGCCAGTGACATTAAAGAGTAACTCATTTCTAAAAGCGCTGTGAGATGGCAAAAAGCAGAATTTGCGCATCAGTTTGGCTAATGGAAAAACAAGAAGGAAAACAATTTAAATAATCATATTTAAATAACGTTAATGGTCACATTCATGATACATTTCTTTACCTATTATTTTATAAAATCACACTTAAATACCTCATTCTTGTAAAAAAAAAAAAAGGGCTTGTGTAATATTGGAAAAAGAGAGATAGTCTGTGTATTCCAAAAAGAAAAAGGTTGAACTCCAAAAAACAAAGCAGATTTCCCTAAAAATATATTAAAATTCACAGGTAAAAATATGACAGGACTATCTACAAATAATTTTTAGTATTAGCTGCCATTGAAATAGTTACTGCAGTTTTTCAAAATTTGGTAGTTTGCCGTAAGAGAGAATCTTAATTACGCAAGGAAAATGTTCAGAGAGTTAGTACACATGGGGTTTATGACTCTTAAGTTTTATATCAGTATATACTTCTCATTTTATCCTTTCTATCTTTTTTTTAATGAACAAAATAGAGTAAGTGCCCTAGGCACTTCATTACCTAAAATAGAATAAAGGGCAGCCAAAATGAGAGTAATCAAAAACAGAGAGTAAGAGAAGTACGTGCTCTAACTCCCCCATCCTATGAAAGCTATCAGGCTGCAAACTCTTTGAGCCCCAGAAAGAAAAAGGCATTCAAGAGGAATCGCCCACCAGCCCGCAGGAGAAGACTAGGGAAGACAAGCCACGCTGACATTTACGACCACATCAAAGCCAAGGCAGGGACACCCTCACCCAGGCCTCGCCACTGGGGTGCGTTTCCCAACCACTGCACTGTGCAATCAGTGGAAACTGACGAACCATGCCTTCAGCCCTCAGGGGACTTGTTTTGATGTGCCGTCAGGAGAAGGTTGGTCACTGCTGGATGGACCTGTCGCTTGGCCACCAGGTCTTCCTCTGTGACAGGCCATACCTCACAGGGGTGCCATCAACATGACGCGAGATAATGAACATGAAAGCTCTCCTGAGCCACGAACAGGAAACACCAATAGATGGTTTAGCTATTGTTAGGGCTGTTGGTCCCTCAGCCCGTGTCCCTCTGCTGTGATTCTAACCTGGCTGGGCTATCTTGCTCAGTTTTGCCTGGCCACACTGACAGCAGAAAAGAAAAGCTCCGTAAGGCGGGGCAGCCAATACGAGAGGCACTACGGTGTGGAGGTCAGTGGTGCAGGCTCGAAAGCTACACTGCCTTGCTTTTGGAAACTTGGCTCTGACATTCTCTAGTGGTGATCTCAGGTAAGTCAGTTAAATTCTCTGCATCTCTTTTTTCTTCCCCAGTAACATAAGAATAATGAAGAGTACTGATTTAATAGGCTTGCTGTAAAGAATCAATAAACTAATATATATAAAAAGTTTAAAGAGTGCTTGGCATTTGGTAAGTCTGAAGGAGAAGTAACAAGATGGCAGCGCTTAGGCTAACTAATTCCTGACCTTATACCTGTCGTTTGCTTTTAAAACAGTCAGCAAATCTGACTGACCGGACACCGCCCCCAGCCCCAGGCCCATTGTTACAATTAGAGTTAGAGTTCTTAATTTTCCTGTTTGTTTTACCTCACTCTGGCAATTGAAATTTACAATCATGTTTGGATTCTGAGTCATTCCCCTAGAAAGGGAGTCACCGGAGAGTAACCAGACCCTCTGAAGTCCCTCCTGGCGCCTAATGAGTCTGATCAGATAAAGAAGGTCACAGGCTGATAACCCTCCAGATCCCGGGACGGTCCCCTGCTGCCGGACAGACTCGCCAGGATTTAGGAGGAAGCTTCACCATTCATTGACTCTTGCTGATTGACAGCCTCCTTTACTCTCCAATTTGTTCACTATATAATCACTAAGCCCCAACCCTAAGACAGGTTCCCAGTTTTGAAGGCACTAGCCTGCTGTGAGTCCCCTTTGCCTGGCAAAGTAATAAAGCTGCCTCTCTTCTTCTAAGCTCCAAGACCCGGTCTCTGAATTCTTTGGCTAGTCAGGGATGAGCAGCCGATCTTTCAGCAACAAGTCCTCAATAATTAGCCTCTACCATTACACCACTACTACTATTGTTACCATCACCATCATTCTGACTATTATTTCTAGTGCTGATATATTAGGGGAAGGAAACACACTCTTGTAGAGGGTCGGTCACCGTCTGGATGCCCTCCTCATACGCTGAATCAGGAGCCAAACTGCCTACTCACCATAGGAGACAGAATCCCCATGGGCTATTTCCTTGAAGAGACCAGAAACATCGAGGTCAGGCACCCCAAGGGAAGCCTGCAGAATGGTGGAGAACTCTTCCTCCGTTATGAAGCCATCCTCATCAACGTCAAAGAGCTGAAGGGAAAAGAAAAGAAGAATTAGCTCTCCCAGAGCAGTGGTGGTCTGCAATAACCCTGGAAAGTAAACTCTTTAGTAGTTTAAGCATTCATTGCGCCAGGGGCTAGGGATAGAGGCCCAAAAGAAGGGATGGTCTCTGCTTTCTTCACTATACTTGTGGTTTAGTGGTAGAAAGAGACAGAACTAAAATAGGGGCGATGACAATATTAAGTACAAAAGCACAGGGGAGTTCCATGGAGGACAAGATGAGTCCCACCCAGAGAGGTCAGGGAAGGCTTTATGACATTTGAGTTGGGTCTTAGAACAGGAAGAGAGAGTCCCAGAATATACAAGGCGTGGGAGATGATTGCCTGGGGCTCAAGTCAGGAGACAGACAAACAGGAGTCAGATCGTGAGGGATATTTGAGGCCTCACCTAACCTTGCAGGATTACAATGGGGAGGCCTGTGGTGTGATCGTATGTGAATTGAGGGAACTCTCTGAGGCAGACTGTGGAGGACAGGGATGAGGGCAGAAGGTTGAAAAGACTAAAGGCAGGAAAAACAATTAAGAGTCTGGGGTGGAGAAGCAGGAAGGGCGGGGAGGGACAGAATTTATCAGGAAGCAAAGCCAGGCCTTGCCTACCAATTAGAGGTCTGCAGTGATGGAAAAGACGGCACCAACGATGGCTGAGGTGTTCCAGCTTTGGCAAGTGGGTGAACGTGGGTTATGTTACCAAGAGTGGGAGAACAGGTACCCAGTGAGGTCAAGGGATAGACCAGAAGAGGTTACATTTGAGTAAGAGGCACCAGAAGGAAGTAAGATTCAACACATCAGCTGAGGAGAGTGATAAGGCTCTAGATAGGAAATCAGGTAAGAAACTCCAAGCATGTTTGAGCTTATCTGTGGAAAATGCAGAGTCAGGCAGAGCCCTGGGAACAGCAAGAGCTGAGGTGTGTGCAGGGAAGAGGAACTTCTTTCTTGCAAACAAACAAATAAAACTTGGAAGCAGTCAAGGAGATGGAGAACCGGAGGCACGTGCATCTTGGAAGCTAGAGAAGGCTTTTAGGAAAGAGGAAGAAACTCCAACCATAGTAATGGCCAGCACAGTAAAATGCCATAGGGAGGCCAAGCAAAAAGCAGGAAGTTTTGCTGGATTTGGCGATTAGGAGATCCTGATGACGGATGGAGGTGAGACTCAAGGAATGAATGGAGGAGAGGATTGGAGGTCACAGGCATGGACTCTTCTCAAGAAATTATGAGAATACCACTATGCTGTACACCAGAAACTGACACAACATTGAAAATTGACTATATTTCAATTATAAAAAAAGTAAGAAATTATGGAATAAAGGGCAGGAAATAAATGGGGTAGCAGCCATGCATAAATGTAGACTGCTTTCAGGATGGGAGAGACTGAATATGTTGATGGGTAGAGGGGAAAAGGCAGAAGGGTGGGATCAACTGAAAGCTGAGCAGAACACCAAGGTAACTGACAGATAATTAATATCCATAATTAAAATCCTCTCCAGGGTTTTAATATTTTTTAATGATATTAGCACTGACTCTTTGTAGGCACTGATCAAATGTGTTCGAATCACTTTGTAAGTATTAACTCATTTAACCCCAAAAAGTCTTACGTAAGGGAGTGTCGTTATTAACCCTATCTCACAGATGAGAAAGCTGAGGGACAAGGAAGTCGGGTAACTTCCCCAAGGTCACCCAACTTGGAAGTGGTTGAGCTGGCACCCAAATGCAGGCAGGCAATATCTAGAGTTCCTGCTGTTAGGTATTCACTTCCGACCAAATACGTGATCAAAAACAGGCATTGGATAAGGTGTGATAACCATGAAAAGACAAAGCAAATATTGAAGAGTGTTGTGACTGCCCATTAGGGTGGGAGGAGGAGACTCTAATTTGAAGTTGTGACCTGCTGCCTCCAGATGAGAAAGCACAGACTTCCAGTCCTCTGGCTGCCACCCAGCCCCTGGAGAGGGCACAAGACAGCTGGAAAGTGAAAAGTGAATTAGCATTTGTTTCCACAAACGGTAGCCCCAGGGCTCTTTATGGGCCCTGGACTTTAGACAGTAACTGCCAGGGTTCAATCCCAGCCCCTCTTCTCACAAACTCTAGGTTTTCTTTAAAACTCCTCCATTCCTAAACAATTCTCATCAACTCATCTAATGGTCTACATTCCTGTCACACTTGGTGCCTTGGTGGCTCTCACTCACTTCTGTGTAAGTTCCCTTCACACATGCATCCTGGGGACTTTTACTTCCTCTCCACCTGTCCTTCGTCACGACTACCCCAGGTTGTTCCCCTCACCAAAACCCCTCAATTGCTCTCAATTATTCATCACTCTTGGGGGCCTCCCTGCCACAAAGTTCCCAGATCTAAGGTAAATCCCATGCTCCGGGCTCTGGTTGAAGGTTTAACACCCCGGTTTCCTTTGAGAATGGGGAAGTGATAGCTCCCCAATGCAGAGTGCTGGGGGACTCTGAATCAAAAGATCCTGTCTTTCCCAGCAAGCACGTGGTCCACGATCATATGGACCTTCCCTGGAATATGAACGATGAACAGGGCTGGAGTTTGCTCTCTCTAAACGCAGTGCCCAAGGAAAGTGGAGAGCAGGCTGGAGAGCAGCTCCTGTGGCTGGGGCCTCTGGAGCTGCCTGCTTTTGAGTCTCCCCTGGAGCCTACTCGCTGTCCTCACAGCTGATTCCCCAGCCAGAGTCTACGCCTACCGCTTACAACTGAAGAACGCTAATATTCTGCCTCTAAAGGTCACTGAGATGATGAAATAAGATCAAAGATGGGAAGTTAACTTCCCATGTGAAGTGATGATGTGACGTGCTACCCAAATAAAAGGATGTGAATGGACTGTATATGTATATATATATATATGTACATATATATGTGTGTGCATGTATGCGTATATATACACATATACATGGATACTACTAAATAAAAAACAGAAGCATGCCAAAATATTTTCAAAAACATCAAACACACGTGAGAAGGTTAAAAAAAAATGTAAAGCATGACTGTTGCCTTACTGAAAAAAGAGCTAATTATAGTTTTAGGTCCTCCTTTCTTCCTTTCTCCCCTCCTAAAAAACCCCCAAGGTCTAGACTGCAGAAAAATCTCAGGACTTCTCTAAAAACAATAATTACTATGATTAAGGGCCAAATTTTCCATCAGGCCTTTCATTGGTAAATTCAAACTGACCACTTGTCCAGCTGAACGTCTAATTACACAGACAATCCCAAAACAGAAACAGGAATATCTGGATCGGAATAAGTTAGCTCTGTGTATAATTTTAGGTTTTATGATGAATAAGTCTGCAAAAGCCAAAAGTTTTCAGCTTGGAAAAAGTTCTGGCCCTTGTCTTGTGACCATCTGCTAAGCATCAACCTCTTAGGTTCTTTATAGGTCTGGCAGTTAACTCCGTTTAGACCAATCTGAAATAACCAGTCAGCTGGGGGACTCCTCTTGAAGTGGGAGGAAAGGCGTCAGGGCACAACCACTGAAGGGGTGACACAGCCATGGAGGACAGGACAAACTGGGCAGAACCAAGATGGCAGAAGACTCGACTTTCGGTAGACCTTGAGCCTCACGGCACACCCACAGGCACCATGACAGTTCCCCGGCTGACCATAAAAGGTCAAAAAGTGGGCAGGGGGAACGCTTCCTGGAAATCCTCGCCCCTTTCACAAAGTAGTTGGAATAACCCTCCCACTTATTAGCATATGAAATTACCGAGCCCATAAAACCTAACAACGCCACACCTCGTGGTTGCTCTCGCTCTGTCCCTCTCACCTTCTGAGACGGCCCGCACTCTGTCTTTGAAGCGTGTATCTACTTTTACTCTAAACGGCCCCACCTCTTGGTCTCTCTCCCTCTCCCCTTTCTGAGATGGCCCACATTCTGCCCATGGAGTGTGTATCTCCTAAACCGTTTTCCCTTCGGAGTGAGACAGACCGCACTCTGTCCTCAGAGTGTATATCTCTCTAAATACGCTTCCTTTCACTTTACCATGCCTTGCTCTTGAATTCTTCCCTGCGCAAGGCAAGAACCTAGTCCCCCCCAACACTCTGTCAGTGAGAGAACACGTGGAAATTCTGAGGCCATTCCTGGTGGCCTCTAAGATGTGAGAAAGGGCTCTGAGAGAAAAGAGAGTCTTTCTAGGTGACAGAGGGGTAAAAACTTGTGGAGGACACAGGGGTATCTTCTCAGAGAAAATTAGAAGAAACAAGAGTAGAAACAGGCCTGGAGAGGGTCCTCAGCTGTCACAGTGGATGAAGCAGAGACGCAAGTGGCCGGGTGATAAGAGGCAACACACCCCGCTTGGGGAGACAAGCAGGGAGCTCGAGTTTTTGTTTCACTTGAGAGCAGACCACGTGAGATTAGAATTCTGGAGGGAACGTCCCATTTAAACACCAGTTAGACGAAGCACCTTTCATCTCAGAAGAACCAAAAATGCACTCTGGGGATGTACTCTTCTCTTTGCACAGATAAGTAATACATGGAATCTGAGTTTTTCATCATTTGAGCCTCCATGAAGTTCTATTGGGGTCTGGGGCCAGGGATTTTAGTCGTCTGCCCTCCCACCCCCAACACTGCTGCGACCATATATGTGATACTACAGGAAAACACACAGGGTGGAAACGTGAGACGTTTCTGATGGTGTTCCCCTGACACCACCAGCACAAAATAAACTCCATCAGGAAAAGACCACCTCCAATATCTTCGACATACAGAATGAGAAAATCAGGATGGATGAGAACTTTCTGCATGCTGAATTTGGATGACCAGTGACAGACAGGTGGTGTCTATTTACAACCTTACCTTGGGGCTTCAAAGGAGGGAGGCTGAAAAGAAACCATTTTTAAGCTAATTAATTAAATCATCTGCTCTTCGATCTTGATGCTGTTAACTAGGCTGCTTCCAAAGACTTTTTTTTTTTTTTTTTGCTTAAATGATGCTTGTGTTTTCTTCATTCTCAGTAGCAACTGTCTTAATCACATTACCCTCCTGTACATGTCACCACGGATCTATAAACACTTGTAATAGATGCACTGATTTTCAAATAATACACTTAGTGTCAACACTTGTTTACGAGACAGACTACAATGCTTTCAGTGGGGCTGACAGTACCTTAAATGCCACCTGGATGATTTCCTCTGTGTTGGCAGGGTTGCACAGGACAGCCAGGCCAATTACATACTCTCGGAAGTCAATACTGCCATCATGGTTCTGTGAAAGGATGGGAGAAATCAATTAGCAGGGCCACTGGTCGAATTACCATTAATCACAGCCCGCAGGGTAAAATTCAGGCATGCCATGCAGCTCAACATCATTGTGCACTGAGATGGAACAGCTAGCAAGCGGCCCCGCCCATTCCCAATTCAGAAGGAGGAGAAATATATTTCTGTTCAGCCACAAATATAGACATTTTATCACTGAGGCTCTTTGGGAGCAGCTCTATGGTTCTCAGCGTGTGTCCCGGAGCTCCGCCTTGATGGGAGCCTCTCTGGGAAGCAGGATGGAGGATTTCATCCCAGCTGGGACTGAAGCCTTCCTTCCTCTGTGGTTGGTACCCTGCCATGATGGCCAATACCAGTGGGTCACTAAGAGACCCTCTACATGTAGGAGATAGAAGGAAAAGAAGGCCAAACTGAGGCAATGATCACAGCTGCAGCTTTTCTTCTTTCCAGGCTGAATTTGCCATAAAGCAGGAGAACAGAGTAAACCTGAGCAACCTCAATGGCCCCTTGGTGACAAGAGGCCCCAGAAGATCCTGCACTTGTAAACCTCTGGAAACTGAACCTCATGAGTATGATGCTAATGTCTACACCCTCAGGAGGTGTTTCATGATGACAACAGAAAGAAGGGGTTGGTCATTCTGATCCATGCTAAGTGCAGCGTTTTCCCCACACATGAACTACTCACCTAGACAGGACACCGCGAGGATGAAATGGGGAGAAAGGAGAGAGAGCCTAAGGAAGGGAGGGGGCAGGAAATGGGAGGATGGGAACGAACAAGAAGGGAAGGGGAAGAGGAGAAAGGAAAAGTGAGATGGAGATTGGAAGAGAAAGTTGGAGGAGAGAGAAGGAGGGAGAAAGAGAAGAGTCAATGAGCACGAGGATTACGATCCAGGTGTGGAACCACTGTGGCAGCAAGATCTTCCAGTGGTGGATTCCCAGATAAACTCTGAACTAGTAACAACAAAGCTAGTGCGGTACTTGGTAGGTGAGCAAATAATGCTTGGCACCGAAAAGAATGTAATCTTTAACGGTGACTAAGTGTCTACATTTCAAACATCAAGGGTTCCCCCAGGGCGGGGACTGCCTTCCCTGTGTGCAGTCCGTATCTACAACATTGTCACCACCCCAGAAGTTTCAGAGAAGGCAGAGTTTTAAGGGACATAATTCTCCCTGTTGTGTCACTACCATTTACTTTTCCCATGCACTATGTTCATTAGGCCTCGGAGACTGAACAGCTTATTGAACTGTGGCTATGTGCTCAATAAAGGTTCTTCTGCCATCAGTTTTCTCCACTAAGCAACACAGACAGCTTGAACAGATGTTCTGAAGAATGGATAGAAGAATGATCTATGGACACTGAAGACACAGTCACAGATAGTATGATTGGAAATCCTCCTTTGAATTTCTGTTGTATCTGTATTGTGAAGCATCTGACTTTTATCTATACCACAGAACCCTATGTATAACATAGGTCAGGCCTCATGACTTACTTTTCAGATGGAGAAACAGAAATATAAAGGAACTTTAATATTACTGCTAGTCACACAACAAGGTAAAACCCTGGACCCCTGATTTTCAGTAATAGTCTCATGTGAGAGGCTTTGGCAAAAGAATGTTAAAGTTGACTCTTCATAACCAATCACATGGGAAATGCTATGTAAGTTTTCATCCTCATAATGTGAAGGAGAAAAGGCAGCTTGGAAATTATTCTGAGAGGTTTTATTATTGGACTAATAAAATGATGCACTGTTAAGTTTCCAAATTCAGAATAATAAAATTTAGAACCAGAAGGAATCTTAGAAATCATCCATTCAACTTCTATATTTTCCCTAAAGAAAAAAAATCAAAACATAAGTTTTACTTGAAGTCACAAAACTCACTGGTTATTGCCATAACTACAATTAAAATTTAGGTAATCTGACTCCCAATCTTTCAAATTAAAGCAAGTAACTTGATAAAATATATTCAAAAACAGATCATAAAGTATACAAGCAAAGGATAATAAAGGATACTCTTTCAATTTCAAATCAGTTTCATGCTAAAAAGTTATTCCTCAAATTTGCGGTTCTTTCCTTTAAAACCCAATTGAACTCCTCATGAGGAGGAGGAGTATTCAAATTCTGTAAATTCCAGTTACCCAGGAGATTCAGGGAAGAGGTATTCTGTTTACCTCAAAATTCTTATTAAGAGGATATTTCTACCCACCTACATAATTGTATGACCAATTTTCTAGGAATTAAATGGTTTTAATCCACTTAGCAGTAAAAATAAGACATTAAAAAAAAGTAATTCTGAAAGCACTTCAAGATCCATAGGTACATTAGGGGTTTGGAATTAATAGGTACACACTATATATAAAATAGATACACAATGGGGACCTACTGTATAGCACAGGGAACTGTATTCAATTTCTTGTAATGAGCTGTAATGGAAAAGAATCTGAAAATATACACACACATATGTATGTGCATAACTGAACTGCTTTGCTGTACACCTGAAACTAATGTTGCAAATTGACTACACTTCAATAAAAAATAAGAATTAAAAAAACCTATAGGTACATTAGATAATCAGTGCCCTGCGGGTGCCTCCTTAAATATTTTTTTAAGGCCCTGCTGTGGGTTAGTTGTGAAACATTACTGATGAAATTTCTGATCGAGGTTAATCTATGAATCAACTTTTAAAAACACATGCCCTACTACTCAAAAAATATTTTCAAAGTGTCCTTTAAGATGACATACAAATTCTGAATATTTTTTGGCATTTGCTGTTTTTTAGGTACAGAACACAAATTTTCTCGTTGCTATCGGTTATAGAATTCAGTGGACTGCGTCAAGATTAAGGTGTTTTTCAAAATTATATGGGTTATTTTGAAATTTTAAAATGTAGACGTATAATGTCACATTTAAGCAAAATCATTATTTTCAACTTACTATACTGATTGTATTGCTTTTATAAATTTAAGAATAATGAGGTGGAGGTCTATGAATCAAAGTCCTTCATCTTAGGCTATAAGTAGTCTTCCACGTAGAAAAGGCAAAATTTTAAAGCAATTATCAGGTAAAAACTCCCTCTTACATTGAAAATGTGCCTTTAAAAACATCACGTTAAAAAAAAAACCCATTGGATGGAAACTAAGAAATTCAATCACTTGTTAAGCTATTGGTGGCATATAATGCCAAAGGTCTGGTTATTGGAAAAATCCAGGCTTTGGACTAAATTTTCTGGGATGTGCTCTAGTGCCTGAGGTTACCTGTACAACTTTTACACAAATTCAGAAGAGAACAAAAGAGAAACTTATGTAACTTCGGGATGTCTTGCCCTGTGTATGCAGGAAAAGCATCCTAAAAACAGGTAATCCCTTAACTAATACCACCCCTAGTGTGAGATAATTGTCTGAACTTTCATAAAACATTTAAAATGAAGTGAAGGGAGCAAAGTCAGCTACATTTTCTTTTCCCCAACCATCATATGGAAAGGTTACATTATAAACTTAATACTCTGAGACCTTAAAAGGCATCTTGGCAGCCTTCCCCTTTTCTGGCTATATTACTACTACGCCCATGCCTAACATGTTAGCGGGCTTACTCCAAAATAGGGATCCTGGTATTAATGTGTGGTTGCTGGCAGCTGCCTCACTGTTATATAACCACACCTGGTTTAAGCAGCTCATCAGACCAAGCTTAAATTACAATTCCCCTGAGGAAGGTGGACGTGATCTCTGTGCGTGGCTCAACTCAGAATTATATGCACATGGTGTTTCATAAATATTATATGACGGTGATGATGGTGAACGCAGAGGCCAAATACCAACCTCTCCTAGTTTCGCTGGGGATTTCTAACAGGCAGCTGAGGGCTCTTAACAGGTCAGTTATATCATTTTCATCGTTATAATTTTCTTCTAAATGAGTCAAAAGAGGAAGGATTTCAGCAATCTTACTCCTGGACAAATATTTAGAGAAAACTCTAATTCAAAAAGCTACATGCACCCCAGTGTTCATAGCAGCACCACTGACAATAGCCAAGACATGGAAGCAACCTAAATGTCCACTGATAGAGGACTGGGTAAAGAAGATGTGATATACATATGCAATGGAATACTATTCAGCCATAAAAAAGAATGAAATAATACCATTCGCAGAATCATGGATGGACCCAGAAATTATTGTACAAAGTGATGTAAGTCAGAAAAAGAAATATGATATGATATCACTTATATGTGGAATCTAAAACATGACACAAAGGAACTTATTTATGAAACAGACTCACAGACATAAAAAACAAATTTATGGTTACCAAAAGGGAAAGGGGGTAGGGGGAGGGATAAATTAGGAGTTCGAGATTAGCAGATACAAAGTATTATATATAAAATAGATAAACAACAAGGTCTTACTGTATAGCACAGGGAACTATACTCAATATCCTGTAATAAACCATAACGGAAAAGAAAAAAAAAAGAGTAAGGCTTTATCTTCAACCTCAGGATGATCCTCAAAAGTAGACTGGGAGAGAGGGAATGCATTAAAAATCAGAAAAGCAGGAGGGATGGAAACCAATTAGTGGGCAGGTGAACAGAGCCCTGGCGAATGCAACCGCTTTAGCTGGGGCTACTGGCGGGGGACTCTGAATTGTGTGCCCCGCTGTCACCACCTGAATCAGAATGAAAAAGCCAAACAAGGGGCCATTCACAAGAAAGGCACAACTACCCTGGCTTCTGGGCGGCAGTTTCTTCATACTCCTACTTCCTTCTTTTGGGTGCTGTCAACACTGACTCCTGCCAGGTCTCACTTTTCTGTTGAGATTGAATCGAAAAACGGTCTTACCTTGAAGTACAGGCTGTCAACCTCGGTTACGCATCAGAATCACCGATGGACCTTTAAAAATACTCATCTCTGGGCCCCACCTCTAAGGAGTCTTATTAACTCACTTAGAGTGGGACTCAGCTCTCAGGATTCCCAAAGAGCTTTCCCAGTGATTCTAAGTTGCAGCCAGGGCTGCGAACCACTGCATCAAGAGTCAGCAAGATTTATATACATTCATGTATCTATTGCTTTTAATACCAAATAACTGGTTATGACTTATGTACGTTTTCTTTTTGTCTGTCTGCTTTTTTCCTGACTGCAGTTTTCAAAGAGGAATGAAAGAATATTCCTTGCTCCGAGGCAGGGCAAGACATGACAAGAGCTGGCTAACATAGCTGATGTGCCTGGGTTTGTCTGAAGTGCATGTTAAGCGTGATCATTTTGATTCATTAAGGCAGCCAGAGATATTTTGACTACAAGTACACCCTTTTATTTCCCAATGCCCTGACCCTCGCTACAAATATATCAAAACAAAATTGGGAGGCGGGGAGTTATAGCTCAACTGGTAGAGTACATGCTTAGCATGCATGAGGTCCTGGATTCAATCCCCAGTACCTCCCTTAAAAATAAATAAACCTAATTATCTCCCCTCCCTGCCAAAATAAAACAATGAAATAATACAATAATAAGTAAATAAAATATCTTTTTAAATTGTTACATGTTTATTTTACTAGAGAAACAGGACTTCTAGAATTTTAGATAGTAGCTCCATCATTAAAAAAAAAATTCTGCCCTTATATGAAATTGCTTAATTTCACATTTGTGAACCTGTTTCTATACAGTTAAATGGGTTTCCAGGAAAATACTTTACTTTTTTTTTTAATGCAAGGGAAAGACCAGATATGAAATTAAGACAAAAACAGATTTTGAACTTCCCTCCTCATCTTTTTAAAGAGAAACTAAATCTCCTGAGTGCTTTCTTAATTCACTCCAGGATTTTTTTTCAAAAGCTCATTCTTAACAATAACACATTTCCTGCTCTTTGGAAGTCAAACAGGCAATGACCTATTGAAATCTATTCCATTAGAGCCCACCCTGCACCACCCCCCATCACATATATAAGTCCCTAAAAATCCTATATCTCAAATAGCTGATATACAAACCACTCAGAAAATTTTTCATGAAAAATCTGTTTTAATTAAGCAGGAGAGGCAGCACAAGTTCAGAAACAGGGAGGGCTCAGCAGGGAGTGACAGCTTTAGATGGCGTCTCCGCAACTGTGCACAGAGCACGGCGGGGACCCCAGCGGTCCTGTCCTGCAGGGGCGACCTGACTTCTCAGTGCCCACTTCAGGAATACATGGTCAGCTGCAGCCATTCTTGAATAGACACCTGAACCAGGCCATCCGCATCTCCATCCAGGGATCTGAAGGCTCGAAACATGGCATCCAGGCGGACCAGGCAGCTGATGAAGTTGTTAAAATCCATACTTTCATCCTCATCGGCATATCGGCGGACAATCATTTGGTAAAGCTGCTCATTTAGCTGGAAGCCTGCTGCCTGCAGCGCTCCCCGCAGCTGAGAACTTCCCAGAGACCCAGACTGGTCCCTGTCATATTGCTTAAAAACACACTGCCATTTCTTGATGTTGTTCCAGAGATACTTAAATTCTTCAAAGCCCAGCTTCCCGGTCGTATCACTGTCCATGACGGACACGATGCTCCGGCAGGTGTCAAGACTAAAGCCGTCGGACTTCAGGTCCTTGTGCTTAGAAAGGACTTTGTTGAGAATATTCATTAGGTCAGTGGCACCCACCTCCATGTCCGGTCCAGCCAGCTGTGCAAATTGTTGCCGAAACCGCCTAACTTCCTCACTCTCATTGGCCTCCACATAGGTGAAATGCTGCTGGGTGGGAGGCGGTTCCGGGGTATACTGAGCTGCTGCAGCCTTGCTGATGAAATTCACAATCCCACCAACTATCCCTCCAATATTTCCTTCTCCTCCTCTTCTCTGGCCGCCTCCTCCAAGAAGGCCTCCAAGAGCATGGCCAAGACCTTGATCTGCTCCTTCCAAAAGAGCCTTTGCCAGAAACATACTTTCGGTTTACCAAGCAAGTGTAAAAGCTGCTGAAATCTTGGAGGTGGTATCAGCGAGATGAAATGGAGTCTAAGTGGCTTACAAGTGGGAGAACTGGCTTTTCTGAACCTGTTTACATTGTACCACACCCTGGGGTGTGACAGTTCACCTTCTAATGAAGTTGCCCGAATTCCACTAGGTCCTAGCACCTGCCATTTATCAGAGGACCTCAATAAAATATCCCTAACTTATACTGTGTCTGACACATTAGAAGAAATCATATTTTTAAATATAATATATTAAACAATACATTTCTATATGCTGCTAATTTTAGTTCTTTCTTAGCACCTGAAAGGTGATATGGATTTTCCTAACAAGAGAAAGTAAATGACTCCAGGATATCAAGAATTTCTTTTCTAAGGAATATTTATTGTTAGAGTATGATTGAAGAATTCTTGGGCATTGCTAAAATATTTACCTAGTTCCCTTCCTTTAGCAAAGATTCCCAGCATTCGATGTTCTTAAGAAAAAATTGGAAGGGGGATTTTTAAAACACAGGGTCTCCTGGTTCCATCCCTCAGAGATTCTGACTCTGTAGCCTGTTGTGGTGTTTGTTAGCTACATTTTTGGAGTCCTTCTGAAGTGCAATATTTTATAGAAAACTGTACACATCACAAATGTATAGCTCAAAGAATTTCACAACCTGTATATCCCAATGTCATAACAGCCAGATCAAGAAAAATCACCAGGACCCCCCAGAAGCCTCTTCATGCCTGTTTCCAGTTACCTTCCTCTCCCAAGGGTAGCCGCTATCCTGACATCTAACATCACTGATTCATTTTTGAGCCTTAAATAAATGGAATCATACAGCATATACTTTTTTGTATCTTGTTTTTGAATTTTTAATTAAAAATGTTTAAAATTCTGGTAAAATACATGTAACATAAAATTTACCATCTAAACCATTTTTAAGTGTACAGTTCAGGGGCACTAGGCACATTCACGTTGTTGTGCAACCATCATCACCATCCATCTGCAGAAATTTTTTCATCTTGTAAAACTGAAATTCTGTGCCTATTAAACATTCCCTCTTCCCACTAGGCTCTGGCCACCACCATTCTACTTGTCTGTATGAATCTGACTGTTGTAGGTAATTCATATAAGTGGAATCATACGGTATTTGTCCTTTTGTGAATGGCTAATTTTATTTAGCACAGTGTCTTTAAGCTCCTCCATGCTGTAGCATGTGTCAGAACTTATTGCCTTCTCAAATCTAAATAATATTCCATTGTATGTACAAAAATTTTATGTATCCATTCTTCCATTGTGGATGCTTGGATTGCTTCTACTTTTTGGCTTTTGTGAACAATGCTGCTACGAACGTGGGTGTACCAATATTTCTTCAAGTCCCTGCTTTCAGATCTTTTGGCTATAGTCCCAGAAGTAGAATTCCTGGATCAAACAGTAATTCTGTTTTTAATTTTTTGAAGAGCCACCATATTATTTTCTTCAGTGGCTGTATTATTTTATATTCCCACCAACACTGCACAAGGGTTCCAGTTTCTCCACAGTCTGGCTGATAATTGTTATTTTCTGGGTTGTTTTTTTTTTTTTTTTCCTTTCTTTCTCTCTCTCTCTCTCTTTTTTTTTTTTTTTTTTTTTTGGTAATAGCCATCCTAATGGGTGTGACATATCTCACTGTGGTTTTAATTTGCATTCCCCTAATGATTAGTGATGTTGAGCATCTTTCCATATACCTGTTGATCACTTGTATATCTTCTTTGGAGAAATGTCTGTTCAAGTCCTTTGCCCACTTTTTGATTGGGTTGTTTGCTTTTGATGTTGTGCTGCAGTTCTTTCTATATTCTGGATATTAACTCCATATCAGTTATATAATTAGCAAATATTTTCTTCCATTCCATGAGCTGCCTTTCTGCTCTGTTGACAAGTGTCCTTCAGTGTGCAAAAGTTTTAAATTTCAATGTAGTTCAATTTATCTAATTTTTCTTTTATTGCTTGTGCTTTTGGTGTCATATCCAAAAAAATCAACAAAAAAATCCAGTATCACAAAGCTTTTCCCCTATGTTTTTGTCTAAGATAAAACATGATAGTTATAAGCTCTTATGTTTAGGTCTCTGATCCATTTTGAGTTAATTTTTTATATGGCATCAGGTAAGAGTCCACTTCATCTTTTTTGCATGTGGGTATCCACTTTTCTCAGCACAATTTTGTTGAAAAGATTGTTCATTCCCCATTGAATGGTCTTGGCACCCTTGTTGAAAATCATCTGTATCCACACCCACAGGTTTATTTCTGGGCCCTCTATTCTATTCCATTGCTTTATACTTCTTCCTTTATGCCAGCACCACACTATTTGGATTACTGTAGCTTTGTAGTTAAGTTTGAAGTCAGGAAGTATAGGACTTTCAGCTTGGCTCTTTTGCAAGATGACTTTGGCTATTCAGGGTCCTTTGAGATTCCGTATGAATTTTAGGATGGATTTTCCTACTTTTGTAAAAAAAAAAAAAAAAAGGAGTTGGGATTTTGATAGGAATTGAATCGACTCTGTAAGACCACTTTGGGTTAGTATTGACATCATAACAATACTAAGTCTTCCAATCCATGAGTACAGAATGTCTTTCCACTTATTTATGTCTTCCTTAACGTCTTTCAACACTTTGTAGTTTCTGATGTACAAATCTTCCACCTCCTTGGTTAAGTTTATTCCTAAGTATTTTATTCTTTTTAATGCTGTTATAAATAGAGTGGCTTTTTAAAATTTCCTTTTTAGTTTACTGTTGGTGTATAGAAACACAACTAAGTTTTGTGTGTTGATTTGTATCCTCCAACTCTTCTGAATTAGTTTATTAGTTCTAACTGTGTATGTGTGTGTGTGTGTGTGTGTGTGTGTGTGTTTAATCTGCTGGATTTTTTTTTACATACAAGATCGTGTATTCTGTGAGCAGAGGTAATGTTACTTCTTTCTTTCCAACTGACGTTCTTTTTATTTCTTTTCTTGCCTAACTGCTTTGGCTCAAGACTTCCAGTACTACGCTGAATAGAAGTACAGAAAGCAGGCATCCTTTCGTGCTCCTAATCTTACAGCAAAGGCTTTCAGGCTCTTATCACTGAGTATTTTGTTGGCTCTGGGCATTCCGTATATGGTTTTTATTATGCTGAGGCACGTTCTTTCTATTCCTAGTTTTTTATCTGAAAGGGTGTTGAATTTCATCCATGTTTTTTCTTTTACATGAATTGAGATAACCAGGTTTTTTTTTTTCCCCTTCATTCTGTTAATGGGGTTTATTACATTGACTGATTTTGAACCATTGTTGCACTTAGGGAATGAATTCCACTTAGTCATGATGTAAAATCCTCTTAATGTGCTGTTGAACTCTGTTGGCTAGTATTTTGTTCAGGATTTTTGCATCGATATTCATAGCGGAAATTGGTCTGTAGTTTTCATGTACAGTTGATCCTTGAACAACATGAACTATGTGGGTTCATTTCTACTAGGACTTTTTTTCCCCAATAAGTACATACTACAGCAGGATATCATCTGAGGTTGGTTGAACCTGTGGATGTAGAACCATGGAAACAAAGGGACAACTGTAAAGTTATACACAAGTTTTCGACTGCACAGGAGGTCGCTTCCCCTAACCTCTGTGTTGTTTAAGGGTCAACTATAGTATCTCTTTCTGACTTTGGTATCAGGATAATGTTGGTCTCACAGAATGAGTTAGGAAGTATTCCTTCCTCCTTGATTTTTGGGAAGCGATTGAGAAGGATTGGTGTTAAATCTTCTTCAAATTCATTAATGAAGCCATCTGGTCCTGGGAATTTCTTTGTCGGGAGGTTTTTAAAAATTACTGATTCAATCTTCTTACTAGTTATAGGGCTGTTCAGACTTTCTAGTTCTTCATAATTCAGTCCTGGTAGATTGTACATTTCTAGGAATGTGTCCATTTCATCTAGGTTATCCAATTTGTTGGCATACAGTTGCTCATAGTACTCTTTTGTAATACTTTTTATTTCTGTAAAGTTGGTAGTACTGCCTCTCTTTTCTGATTTTGTGTGTCTGGCTTATTTTGCTCAAAATTATATTAGTGAGATTTGATTTTATATTTTTAATAAGTATTTTCAGAAATCAGTCTATGACAGGTGGTCCCAGACAATACTTTGAGAAACCTTACCTTTGATACAAAGTAGAGTCAGGGTACAAGTCCTTCAGAAGTCTCTGGAGGTTCTATTGGTAAACTCAGGGAAAGGTGGCCAGGACATAATAACTAAATCATGATATCACCCAGCATTTTGGGCCTTTATTTCAATCTGCAAAATTATAATTGTATCTCCCCTGCCTAATTCATGATTCAATTTCATTTATTATGTTTCAGGTCTTGGATTCAGTGTTTAGCAGAGAAAGATGAATATATCAGGATCGCAGTGCTCAAGGATCAGAGACCCACAGAAAAGTAGTTGTAAGTATAATCTGAAGTCTATTTTCACATTTCTACTATTAATGCTAAACGATTACATCTGTATAGAATACTTGTATAACATATTCTTTGTTATGTAGGTTTCATCGAATTCCCCTGAATGAAAGAAAAGCATTCAAGATAAAGAAAAGAAAAACTCAGAGAAGTTAAGCTACTTATAAAAGGTTGTACACGTAATAAACGGTACTGGATTATCAAACCACTAAGGATGCCCAAAAGGGAAGCAATGAGGTCCTCGAGGCAAAGGAACGGAGAACACTTACCTACAGAAGAGACAACGTGTAGGCCTGACTATAGGCTGCGTTAGGGTTCTCCAAACAGACAAGAGACATATTTAAAGAGACAGTACAGTAAAAAGAGAGGAACAAAAGGATGTGTGCTATTCAGGGGGTGGTGAACAGTCTGATGTGATGAGAGTTTACTGCTGGGAATGATGCGATTCAAAGGCAGCACAGCAGGATAGAATAAAACTGGAAAGGACCTGGAACTCCTCACAGGTTCCTGTGGACACTACCAAGGCTCTGATAGAAGTCAAAAGGAGATTAAATGTAAAGTTACTTTGTAAGCCGCACAGTTCTAGAACTGAATAATGATTATTCTAGCTATTACTAGGGAGGGGACAATAGCCAGGGACACGGCTCTGTGTAGGACATGGGAGACGTGTCTCCTTCTGCCACACGCAGGGGCTTGGGAAACACTCTCCGACGACTGGTTATGGCACAAGAACTCCAATACCTGGTCTCACGGGCACAATGACATGGTCCCTGTGAACACCAAAGGCCAAATGCCTTCCTTAACCACACAGAAGAAGCACCACAAAAGGACTGTCTTCCCTGTAGGGGATCCCAAGGGGCCATCTGGCCTCAGACAGATTTAAATCCATTCACATAAGCTTCTCTCTGAGGAAATGACATGGGCTTTGTTTTTATAATGCTGCAAATTAATTTGATAGCATCCACTGCCAGATAAAATGGGCCTCCTTATGTCTATCTGTAGTGCTTTTTTTTTTAAATTGAAGTTTAAATCCAATTCCTCTCATTTATTTTCTTTGAAGATGGAGAGCATTTGGCTAACAGTTTCTCATAAGCCATCATAGAATAAAAGACTGTTATTAGATTAACAAGACTTTTCTTCTCTGGACTAGTTAATCCCCCAAGGCTATTTATTAGAACATTAATAGCAACTTTGGCTGCCTTCTGGGGGAACTCTACTGTCCATATCTGGAGAAAAACCACAGGAGAAGAGGCCACAGTCAATGGAAAATTTAACCTCAATTTGAGGGGGAAGAGTTATTGAACTTAAAAAGCTAACAGTGATACATGAATGTTATTTAGCAACATTATTCATAATAGCCCCAAAGTGGAAACAACCTAAACATTCACTAATAGGTGAATGAATAAACAAAATGTGATATATCTGTATAATGGAGTACTATTTGGCAATAAAAAGCGATGAATTACTGATACATGTTATGACACAGATGGAGCTCAAAATCTTACACTAAGTGAGAGAAACCAGACGTGAGACCATACATTGTGTGATCCCATTACATGAAATGTCAACCAACGGCAAATCTATTCAGACAGAAAGTCTCTATTCTAGTCTTTATTCTAGACCGGGTCTAGAATAACACAGAAGGACTTACAACTCTACAGTGGTTGCCCAGGGCTAGGAGATAGGTAAGTGAGAGGAATTAACAGTTAATGACAGTCCTACTGGGGTGATGGAAAAGCTCTAAAATTGATTTATGAGGGGAGAAGGTATAGCTCAGTGATAGAGTGTGTGCTCAGCATGCACAGGGTCCTGGGTTCAATCCCCAGTACCGCCATTAAAAAATAATAATAATAATAAATAAATAAATGTAATTACCTCCCCTCCCCCCAAAAAGAGCTGATTGAAAATTGACTTATAACCAGAAATTGACACATTGTAACTGACTGTACTTCAATTTAACAAACAAACAAACAAACAAATAAATAAATAAAATTGATTTTTAGGGGTGGCTGCACAACTTGGTAAATTTACCAAAAAAAAAAAAGTCACTGAGTTGTATCCTTAAAACAGGGGAATGCCATGATATTTAAAATATGTCTCAAGAAAGTTGTTGGTTTTTTTTTTAAAGTCAACAGTGACAGTTTGTAGTAAAAAGAATACTGAACTCAGAGTTCTGGTCCCAGTCCTGCAAGTAACCAGCTGTGTAGCCTTGAGCACATAACTTCCTCTCTTGGGCTGGCAGCTTTCTGTGATATGAGGAAGATGGGGAATTTGACACTAAACGTCCTTTCAGCTCTAGATCTGTGAGTCGAGGTCTTCGTGTGCCATGAAGTGGTGACGGCAGCTTCATTCATATCTTACATTCAGTTTCCTTCTTGTGCCCCAGTGTTTTTATGCTATATATGAATTTAATTTAATCTTTTCTTGGGTCTGGTTCCTCAACTTTTAGAGACATACTTATTTACCCTTATACTCACTTTGACATATTGTCTGGTTTCAAAAGTATTCTGGTAACCTACCAAGTATGTTGCTCCTCCAAACAGAGTTCCAAGGTGGGGTGACTGAACCAGGCCTAGAATAACACAGAAGGACGCACAGCTCCCACTTACAGTGACGCTTTCCTGCCAGGTGGGGCTCTCACCCAACTGCACCATGATCTGGGCCAGACCTTCCTGATTTATTGATGAGGATGTCGTGTTGGATGAAATCAAAAGCCTTTCTAGAGTCCGTATAGATAACATCTATTTCTTTTTCTTTATCATCTCTGTCACTCTGTCACAGGAGGAAATTAAATTGGTCTGGCACAATTTGCTCTTTACAAAGCCCTGTTCCTTACTTCCTTATGCTCTTGGAGGAGGTCAGTAATTGCTCACTTGTTCCAATTTAAAAAAAAAAACTTCAACTTCAACTGATGCAGTCTCCTTTCTGCTTCCTCTAAGCATCTCCTAGGTGGACTTGCATTGGGAAACCAAAAAGCAAGCAGGTAGTTCTCATGCTTAAACGGGTATTTCTAGTGTAACAGTACTCAGGCAGGGAAAATACCATGATGGACTACATTGGGGAGTTAAGTCAACCTGAGAACTGAAAAGGGAAATGGTCAGACATACAGGACCACCAAACTTGCAGGACGACTTGTACAGCTGAATAGAAACGTTCCTCTGGCCCACTCAGACAGTTATAGCCTTCTTCTCTGATTCTATCATAAGAGCTTTAGAGCAGATTTCATATACCAAGTCCTGATTAATTGAGACTGGAATCCACATGAGTTCTTTCACATGAGCTATGAAATACTACAGTCCATATCAAACCTGAACTGCAAATTTAAAAGACAGAAGACTTCAATGTTTGTTGCAACCATTCACCTCTGGCACTGCATTGTGAAAGCAGCCGTAGACAGCCACAGACGTAGACAAGTGGGCATGACAGTGTCCCAATAAAACTTTATTTACAAAACAGGCATCAGACTGGATCTGGTCCATCCGCTGTAGTTTGCTGACCCTGCTATAATTTCCTAAGCCAATGAAAACAAAGCATGCTGGTAAAGTTTAAGGACTGGATTGAAGGGCTGCAGTCAGCACTTACAGTGACCGTTGTTCCTCACCTGATTTAAAGAGGATCACTTTGAATCTTTATTCTCACTGAATCTGTCTACTTCGTGTTGACATCCTCCCCAGTTCTAACCAGTGGTATATTATTCACCTTCACAGATGAAAGAGGCTGGTTTCTAATTACTCAGCTATAGTCTGGCATGAGCTCACGCTCTCTTTTTACCAATACCGTTGTGCACACAACAGACTACAGGCTAATAAAATTTAGAGAGATGGTTAACCACTTCTGTTCTGTAAAAAATGTGAAAACTATTATGATTTTTCCCATTTCGGCCTTCTAACTGGTACTTAGTCCTTCCGGCATTACTATGTACTTTGTTTAAATATATACAGGAAAAGTGTGTGTGTACCTTAGCACTTTGACAATCCAGCATTTTTGTCTACTGCAAACGTCTGTAGATCTTTTATTACTGTTTCGCAGTGTGTGGAATGAATGCGTTTCTTTATCCCGAGTTCTTCCTGTCCGCCCTGTTCCTGGCATGAGTTCAAGTGTTAAATCACGAGTGCCAACAATAACAAGCACCCTGGCTTGCTCCTTCCTGTTAGAGAAGGTAGGGTGTTATATCATGCAGATTTTCTGCTCGTGCTGAGAGTTAAGACACTCACATGGCTTAAGTGATTGGAAATAAACAGAGCAATCTTTCTGAGTGGAATGGATTAACTTTTTTATGTAGTTGTATAAGCTGTACTGAAAGTTTAAGACCAAATGTCTTACAAAGTCAAAAATATTTACTATCTGGCTCTTTACTGCAAAAGTCTGCTGATCCCTGAGATACACAGCTTTGCCACCAGTGAATATACATCCCGTCAGGGTGATGTGTATCAGATGGAACATTATGCTGATTGTATCATAAGATGTGGATGAGACGTGACTTGCCGCTAGTAAGAGGCAGATAACATGGTGTACTGTCAAGCAAGCAACAAAGATGATATGTGGGCTGGAATATTTGAGGACTCTGTCTCATGGTATATACTATATAAGATACTTCTGGCAGGGCAGCACATGGTTCTGCTCAATAACACAGTGCTGACGAATGGCATGAAGTGATGCTGTATGGACAATCTGAGACATTACAACTGTGAAAATGACTGTGTCATAATTATCTCTGACTTAGCCAGTGTTACTTCTTAGTCTCATTAAGTGTATTTAAATCCCTTCGAGCGTGCTGGCTAAAAAATCTAGTATTGAAAACTGAATTATGAATACATAAAAATGTTGAGAAGCCACTGTTTTAAAAGCTATTGTCTTAGCTCTCAGCTCTAACTCATCTGGACTTCTGACTAATCCCAATTAGCCTCTAATCCAGCGAGACCAGTGCACATTCAGGAAAATAAGGGAGCTGAATGGAACCTAGAGATAGAAAGCATCTTCTTTCTTTCCCCCTCCCCCCAAACAGGTGAGACCTCTCCAAGGGGAATTATCCCAAATGAGTGAGCCATGCCATGCTCTGGAGCATGAATGCTCCATTTCTGTTGGACCTTTACATTATCTGCCATCAAATAACTGACCATCTAAAAGAACATATCAGACTGTCAGAAGGAACTGAATGGACAACATGGTTTTTTGTTTTTGTTTTTGTTTTTTTAGGACAAACTGAGACTAAAACCATTATGAAGTTTTTGTAGACTAGCCAAGAATGGATGTGGGGAGAAAAAGTAAGAGAATGTGGAGAGAGGAGATACTCCTCTCCCCTTCCTCAACATACCAACCACAACTGCACCAGATTTGGGGAGAGACTGAGAGAAGAAAAGAGGGAAGGGGAAAAGGAGGGCAAAGTGGGAAAGGCACCTGGGAGCGGCTTGTGGGAGCCCTTTGCACTGCGAAAACTTACAGCTATTGAAAGAGCGAGAGGAACACCCTGCCCTCCCTCTGTCCCACCCTCTTCCTCCTCCACCCCTCATTAAGCATTGAGTTTAGCAAGATAAGCTACTAGGAGAGAAACAAACTATGACGTTAGGGAACTTCTCTGTCTTTCCCATGGAACATTCTCCAGCTAAATCCCTTAAAGAGACAGGGGAACGGAGCCTAGCATGGAAGTGGGGATGTGCACAGGGTGTGGCAAAAATTGCATAATTCAGCTTCTCAAAACAAAGCAGATCTTCACAGGCACAGACATGCAGTTTATGTTAAAAACAAAAAAGGAAAGACAGAAAGATAGAGATAGAGAGAAGAAAAAAGAAAGAAGGAAGGGAAGATGGAAAGAAAGAAAGGTCAAATGCATTGGTCTTTAATACTCCAGGTTATTTTCTCTGCCTTCCAGTATGTTGGAGATGAAAAGAAAAGTGTTTTAAAGAGCAACTCATGGTCTGTAGCTAAAGCCAAGTCTGCACACTATACAAAGGAGTGAGGAAAACTCACAATTGGAATTGATATGTGAGCTGACTGAAGTAGTCCGTGTAGAAATGTGATCGACCACATAGGCCACAAAGGCTCATGGGTCTCCTAACTGCTTGGGGCCAACTGCGTGCTCTAGTTCAGAGTGAATAAGTCTAGCTAACTGGGGGTTATTTTAATCCCTGATTCACACTCCCTTTCTACTTTCAAATCTTCCCATACTTCCCAGTGCTACAGAAACAATGGGGCCATGGGCAGGTATCATCAGTCATCAAAAGACGCAACTGGTGTCATAACAATCCTGTTACTGCTGTTATGACAGGTTGATGCCTGAAAGACAGGGCAACCTCTGGAGAGATTATTTTTAATCCTGATTAAAAATCCTGATGAGCATAAAGTCTATGATGTGCACTGAACTTCTTGGTCCCTGTTTCACATCATTTCCCAATTCCCCATCTCCTGTCCTTATTGGTATGTCCCTGCCACATTCCTTCCTGTCACTAAGTCCATATTTATAGAAACCTTAATTTAAAATTGCTTGCAATGCATGGTTTCCAGAGCCAAACTGGAAGATACTGTATGAATCTCACAGAAGTACAAGTGAAAAGTGCCTCTATTTTCCCCACATGCACTATGACATCCAATAATTTACCTCTCCTTTCCCCTAAATCTTCATTACACTTTATAGCAGCACCACTGCGGTGACACATTACCATTTCACGGATGAGGAAGGGTTATTTGTAGGCTGCAGCAAGCCCAGAAGAGAGGCCTGGGCACTCTGTATGGAAGAAGGTTGCTTGACTGCATCATGTTACAGGGCAGTTCATCTAAGAGACCTCACAGTAAGTCATTAGGAGCATGAGTGTGCTCTGGGTAAGAAGGAAAAGCTCTGCCCTGATTTCGGTCATCAAGCTATAATTTCTTTGCAAAATGTCTTTTCCCAGTGGTTAACAGAGAACTGGGACTTCTGGTGGCAGCCAGGATGGAATGAGCCCAGTTCAGCCTATCTCTTCTTCTCTCATTACAATGAGAAATTCTGATCAAAACAACAAAAGCACGACATCTGGACAAAATACCATAGTGGGAAGGACTTGAAGAAGAACTGGACAGGCAGTGAAGGCAGCAGGACACCATTACTAAATTGTTGACAGGGAAGAACTATCAACTCCAAATTCTCTCTATATGTCTGACCAAAATATCCCCCAGGGATGAATGCAAAATAAAAACATCACAACTCCAAATATTTATCCAAGGGAAATGAAAACTTGCATTTACACAAAAACCTATACACGAATGCTTAGACCAGTTTATTCATGATTGCTGCAAATTGGAAACAAACCAAATCTTCCTCAGCTGGGGAGTGGATACACCAAATATGGCACATCCACACAATGGAATACCACTCAGTAATGAAAGAAAACAAATTACTGATACCTGCAACAACATGGCTGAATCTCAGATGCATTATGCTAAGTGATAGGTGCCAGACTCAAAAGGATATGCTGCTATGATTCCATTTATATGGCACTTGGAAAAGGTAAACCCATAGGGATGGAGTAATCTCCAGGGGTTAAGGGCGAGGGAAGGGCTTGGCCACAAAAGAGTAACTACAGGGAAATCTGTGTGTGTGTGTGTGTGTGGCAACTGTTGTGTATCTTGAACGTGGTGATAGTTACATGCCTTTGCACATTGGTTAGAACTCATAAAACTGTAACCAAAAAAGTGAACTTTATTGTCAGTTTTATATATTAAAAAACAAATGAAAAAAGAGAGAAGTTGGAAATCTTGATACATTTTTCCAAAGGAAACTTTCTGACAATTCAATGATCTAGCTCCATGTACTTACATATTTGTAAGCAGAAAAGTGAACCCCAATATAAGGACAAACAGGTCAAGTTTTAATTGAAAACTCTGTTATAAATAAAATAAAATCTACCTGGTCTTCAGATGTTTGGGGGGAAGTCCAGCAACCTTCAGAAAAGAATATACCACCCATGTCATCAATGTAGGAGTTTTGCCATACATTTTAAAATTCTTGCTAGCTGTATAAGCCTTTTTGATTCCATGTAACAGACATGGTTATGTAGTCACAATATTTATTTCCGATCTGTTGCCATATACAGACACACAATTATTATATTAGTTACTACTACTACCACTAAGGGGAAAAGAAAGCACAAAAGTCATGCAATTAAACCAGAGGCTCAGCTTGCTTCTTCTCACAGGGACCTCACAAGTTTTTCTAACACCTGCCATACTGATTTGTACTCTGTGGGGACTTGCAAAATAAAAATGTTTGCATGTTTAAAATTAAGCTTCAACTTACCCTGTCAAAGAGTGCAAAAAGTTGTCTCAAGACATCTGAAACAGGCAACTTTAAATACTCCGCAAATTCTTCAATCCCGATTCTTCCTCCTTTTGAGGAACTTGCAATAGTGGCATATTCATCCAAATGCTTACGAATGCCGTCCCAATCCAGTCTGTGCAGACAAAGAATCATAAAGACATGTTACTAGCCCCTTAGAGTCCCCATGGACATTTTATGAGCACAGTTTTATTCATTTGTCTGAGGGAAAAATACTTTCAGTGTCACATTTGAAAAGGAGAATAAAATGGATATTTTAAAGCACATATTGAACATGTATATAGGCTTCTAATTTTTTAAAGGGTATTAGCATTAACTGTAATGGTCCCAAATATGTGAGGGAAAGAAAAGTAACTGGGAAGAAGAGCGATGAGGTAAAATAATAAACGACACATGAGAAGAAAGTGTGAAATCGCATTTTAATCCCAGTATTACTTAGTAAGTCAACAGTATATACTAAGTTGTTAAAAAAAACATGATTCTTGCTTTCAAGGAGCTTTCTGGCTGACAACGAACTCACATTTCACAAAATGTGGTGATGGGAAATGCATTAGACTATGTGCACTTCCTCTAATATTAGTTACAAAACACTTTTAAAACACTGGAAAATATACTGTAGTGTACATCACAGCCTGCCTGTCTTTGTCTTGTAGAATTAAATAGGTGACTTAACAAATACTTCTATATCCAGCTTCAGAGACTAAATTTTTCAAATCTATAGGAATAGTGTAAAAATACAACATCAAAACACTGTCATCTTGGAGGAAGGTATAGCTCAGTAATAGAGTGTGTGGTTAGCATGCACGAGGTCCTCGGTTCAATCCCCGGTACCTCCATTAAAAAAAAAATTTAAAAAAAATCTAATTACCTTCCCACCCCAAAAACAATTACTGTAAAAAATATACAAAATTTAAAACGTATTAAAAATATATATACTTTTTAAAAAACACTATTGTCTAGAAGATATAAATAATATTTGCTGTATCAGTTACCAAAATTATTTTGTAATATTGAACTTCAGTACAGTAACTGGTTCTGCAGCTCCCTCCTACAGAGGACGCCAAGGTCTATTGAATGAATAAATTCTGCAGCTCCCTGATGGAGCTGCAAACAGAATGACTTGTAATAAGAGAGGGATGTGGGAGTTACACCTTCATACCAGATAGCTCAAAAGGAATGTTCTAAACAGTTTAAACTAGATCCTAGAATCACAAAGGAGTGTTTCTGCCTTAAAAAATAAATTATATACTCAGAAGGAAAAGGTTATCTGGGGAAGGATTTAAAATTCAGTGATGTTCAGAATTGCTACTTTACAAGTCAATTCAGATTTCACATGAGAAGTTCTGACCACCTCATGCCAGGACCATCTAATTACGCCATCCTTCTTGTAAGAAGGTAGCAGGACTGACTGACTACTCTGAGTCATTTCTAAGTCAGGAAGCAGATCTGCTGTGACTCATATTTACTATCTCTTGGTCTCTTCCTGTGATCAACACACTTATTTTTGAGTTAACTGTTCTTGAAAAAACAAAACTAGATGAACTAAATGGGAGACAAATTCACATCCCTGTCTTCCTTAACAAACCCCATGTAGGTTCTAGAGTTGAGCATTCATGAAACCAGAGAAAATAAACACACAGCATTTCAGATCTCTTTTGGACATCTTTATGAAAGTATAGTGGTTTTAAAATGCGCTTACCTCAATTTCCGGCTGATTTTGGTAAATTCCACCAAGCCAGCTTCCATAGGCAATGTTAGCTGTCCTGCTGAAATCATCAACCTGCAGTCTTCATAGGTGTGATCTGTCACTGGGATTTCCAATGCTCTAAAAGTATTAAAAAGCCCACAAATTCAACTTTTTAAAAAAGGTAATGATTTTTCATTAGGCTGGAATTGGTCAACAAGGGACAGTAAATGGAAAAGTATTTACTACTTTTTGAACCAGTAGCTTTGGCTCTTTTGCCAAAGTGACATATTTCTCTACTTCCCAAATTACTGTGGCCCGAGTTAATCTCCTCATGTCTGTGTGCTTCTGCCAATGGTCATTTTTATTTTGTGTTTTAACTATAACGATAAGAACAGTTGACTTCAGTCCGTGGAGAGTAAGGAGAAGACAGGTTCAAGTCCTAGTGGAGTCTTTTACCAGCGGTGGACCTGCTGGCACTTAACTTAAGCCTCACTCGTCCCATCTGCACACAGGAATACTTACTCCACAGGGTTATTGTAAGGACCAACTAAGAATGCCTGTGAAAGTGCCAGTTAAAAGGATCAATGGCAACTGGACATATTATAAGTGAACAGTCTATCCAAATCGCTAGGCATCTGCATTTTTTCATCTTTTGAGACTGAAGATTGCCTTCTTGCTACACTGCAGTCTTCAAAAAATACTGATGAGAACTGATAATAAGCTCTTATTTCTTCCAAACCTAAACATCCTCCATCCTCAGAGGAGAGCATAACCCCTACTACCTCCCTCCTGCTCAGAGACCTAATAATAGTGAACTAGACTTGGAAAAAATGTATTAATAAGAACTTGAAAAAAAAACAGTGAGTGACAAGAAGAAAACCTATGTGGTTGATAAAATAATTTTATCAACCTGTAGATCCCTCTTCGTTAAACTTTTATTCACAAATATTCAGTGAAAAATCATAAAATTATGTCATCAACTGTTACTTGATTTTTGTTGAATCATCGCTAAGAACATTAAATTTTTAATGAATGCAATATGAACAAAGCATTTTTTTCCTACCTGCAACTAGGCTGTTTTTGATTAATGGCTTTTTTGGTATAAGAACATACCAAATATAAGGAAAATAAAAATTAAAAACACTTCAGGAATTATAATGATAAACAGCAGAACATAATGGTTAAGAGTTCGGGTGTTGGTAACAGGGAATGTGGACTTGAGTCCCAGCCCCGACCCCCACTATCTGCCATCATCTTGGGCAAACCACTTAGCCCTCAGAGCCCCAGTTTCCGCACCTGCCTTGGAGCTGCTATGAAGATTCTGCTACTAGATAGCACAAGCGAATAGCCTAGCACAGCACTTGGTGAATGCTTACTGGTGGTAAACACCACTGCCTTAGACCGACTTTGCTCTTCACCATTTTCAGATGCTGTTGTCATGTCCTTTCCTACTTGACTCTCATAATAACCAAAACCATGAGAAAGGCCAGGCAAGGATTAGAATTCCCCCTTTACACATGTGGAAAGCAGTCTTGGAGGAGACTTGTCCAAGACTGGACAGCCAATTGAGGTCTTTCTTACTCTTTATCCAAAGCCCTTCTACTTCCAGGCCTCCAAGCCCAGGGAAAAGCTGTCTAAACTAATCCATCCTGTTTTTAGACACACTTGAGGAAGTCAGAGTGTCTGACATAATTTCTCTCAGTTCCTAATACTCATCTTCGTTCCTAACTGTTGGACACAAGCTGGCCTGAAAACATAAGGGAAAAAAGAGGAAGACATCAAAGCAAACTTTGTAGCTGGTCTGGAAACTAGATAAATCAAGTACATGTAGGGACACATAGCAACAGAGCTCTTTTGGCTAAATACTGAAACATGTATTCTTTCTTGAAAATAAAGTTATTCTCCTGGGAAATATCAATATATAGTATGCATATCAAACATATGAATATTTGCTTATAATGCCAAATTCAGATATGAAGCTAAATTCAGAGTTCTCATAGAATTTTTACTAAGAGAATAAATACTGTTGGCTTATTAGATCCGTACCTACTGCAGGAAATGATTGAGGGAGGCGGTGCCTAGGGAGCAGATGCACACCTGGAGGGCTCTGAGGCTGCTTGGGTGGTGGGGATAACCCATCCTTTCATTATAGGAGGAGAGGTGATACATCTGATAGGAACAGTGGCCAGTTAAAACTCCCTTCCATGCAGGAAAATACCTGCCTTATGTTATGCAGTTTCTAAATGCTAAGTTTATAGCCATCCCTTAAGGGGGTGACTTTCCCCTTTTCTATGCACCTACTGCATTCCCTTACAAACTTTCTCCTCTTTGGTGCTGTAATCACTAATGCCTTTGAAACACCGGGTCTTGGCAGCCATATGGAGGCTGAGGAGATAGAAAATGGGCCACGGCAGGAACCACTCAGACAGCATTAGCTTTGTTGGACATCGACAGGCCAGCTTGGGAGAATCCACCCTTGGGAAGTCACTGGCTGGTTTCTTCTGGTTAACGTACCCCCCCCCCCCCCGTTCCCTTTCCGGCAATGGCACATCTCCATTAGTTTGGGGGTTCATCTGGGAGAATATTTATAGATTGCCTTACTGACCACATTTCTGGGCACATTATTTTATTTACCAAAATGAGTTGGGAAACGAGGCCCTTGGAAAGAAAAAACAAACCTGCATGGGGGGATAGGTACAGCTCAGTGGTAGAGCACGTGCTTAGCATGCTTGAGGTCCTGGGCTCCATCCCCAGTACCTCCATTTCTAAAAAAATATTAAAAAAAGAAAAAACAAACCTTCAACCTATATTAAATGCCCCTTGCCAATAATTTAAAAACAATTTACCGATTATAACCACATACAGATACTTACTCTGCCATTAAATTCCGGATTCTACTAGCAAAAAGGACAGGATCGTTCTTTTCTTCATCACTGGGTACTTGAACGGGCATAAACTGAAAGACAAACACATCTTCCCATTACACCTGTGAGGCCCAAGACATTAAATGCTAAATAAATCCATTTATAAGCTACCTGTCGTTGTATGTAGCCCCTTGCCTTTCTAGCACATGGGTTACATGATATAATGCGAAGAGCACTGTGCGTGGACTCAAGAGATTAGAATCCAAGCCCTGGGTCTTTCTGTGTGTTACGGCATGACCTTTAACTCCTCTGAACTGTCTTCTCGACTCTAAGAAGAGGGCCATGATCACTCCCTTCCCTGGTTGTCATAAGGATGAAATGAGCCGACGGATGCCTGGAATTCTGGAAGTTGTAAAACTGTAGCTACTGAGATCTTATTCTCAAAGCTGCCTTTTCTACCACCCACTCTTTGTGTGAAAATGTTATTAGTTGTAATA
Source organism: Camelus dromedarius (assembly GCF_036321535.1). Lineage (NCBI taxonomy): Eukaryota > Metazoa > Chordata > Mammalia > Artiodactyla > Camelidae > Camelus > Camelus dromedarius. The sequence continues at coordinate 45,538,353 of NC_087444.1, forward strand.
CTTTGTTTTTTATAGTTTATCTTCTCTATCCATTCCTATATTGGTCATATTTTTATCACTTGATCAAACTTTATGTTTAGTCATTTCTCTTGCTTGTTTTTCAGCCCTTATATGGGCTTTCTACCTTTTGCTTAACACCGTATTTGGCTTATCATAAACTTCACTTTTTTTTTCTTCACTTGATAGTCTGTGATACCTCATTTTTACTGCCTTTGTTTTTATTCATGGTTTTCTAACATTAACAAGGTTTTGGTGCTATGTTTATGCCATTGCAAATTTTTTGAGCACCTCCTACATACCAGGCAAGATGAATAGGACCCTAATTCCTGCTCTCAAGAAGATCCATATTTTAGTAGAATAGACCGACACAACACATGCTAACTATCATTACCCTTAGTGGGAGGGCTTAAAAGCTTAATTAACTTACTTAACTTTATACACGTTACGTGACCAGGACTCAGCCCAAGGCTGTCAGATTCTAAAACCCTTGTTTTCCCCACGTAACCATCCTTCCTGGAATGTGAGAGTGAAGGATAAGAAATAATTAATTTGGCCAGGAGGCTGGGAAAAGCAGCCAAAGAGGCTTTACAGAAGAGCTAATACTTGATCTTGACTCTTTGAGGATGAACGTGATCTTGCCAGTAGGCACTGGTCATTGAATTGTAACTATGAACCAGGTACCATGCTAGGTGCTTCATATGTGTTATTTCATTTCCCTAATCCTCCTAGTTCTAGTCATAAGGAATTGGGGTTCACAAAGATTAAATGACTTGTTCAAGGTTTCATGGCCCATTTCCACTCAACAGATACTGCTTAAGCACCTGTCATATGCCAGGCATTGCACTAGGCCCCGAGGACACGACAATGAAGGCCTGCCCTCCAGGAACTCTCCCTGCAGTGGGGTAGAAATTTATGACACAGTAAGCTAAGTCTACCAACAAGAGCGGCCATCCATCAGGCACCTACTGTGTGCTGGGCACTTCACATAAAAGGCTTTATATGATTAACTCTTTCAACCATTCCTTGAGGCAAATTCTACCATTTCTCTTCGACAGGTAAAGAATGTGGTTCCACGAGGTTAAACAATATAACTAAGACCACAGAAAAAGGCAGGGTCATGATGTGAAAGGAAAGAAAAGATCTGTATAAATAACATCACTTTTGGACTCACATGGAGCTGTTTTCAAATCTCGTTCATCATGTTTGAGAAGCCTACGGGCAATGGTGACTCAGAGATGAAGTTTAAGCAAGGGAGTGAAATGACTAGGTCCAAGTTTTTGAGCAGTAGCTTGGGTAGCAAGGAATAGATGAACGAAAGAGGAAAAAGACGTAAGGGCAGGGAGAACCCCCTGGAGGCTCCTTCAATCACCCTGTAAGCGATGGTAAGACCAGGAATCCAAGGGAGGATGAAGAGGCCAGTATGGACCCAAGCGGCCTTTTTAGGAGAAAATGGACATGAATCATAGGCTAATGTGCTAGATGTCATTTTACTTCTCACATTTATTTTATTAACATCCTCTCCAAGAGGACAGCGGAATGCTGCAGAAAGCCCTGGGCCTGGGTTGTTGCCATGGCTCTGCTGTGTGACTCCAGAAAAGTCATTTAGCCTTTATGGGCCTCAGTTCCTTCTCTCGTCAAATGAAAAATTTTGACTAGATGATCTCTAAAGTCCTTTCCCCCTGGAGTTCTAAGTCTAGCTTTTCACTTAGTCTCCAGTCACTCTTTAAAATGGAAAAATAAACTAAGCCACCAGAGGTCTCCACATCACTTATATATCCAGAGCAACGGGCAATCTGTGCAAATATTTCTAAAAATTCCCTCCATCCTGTTCTAGTAAAATCTCTTCTATTCGCCAAGGAAGAAACCCAAGGAAGAAAACAGTATGTTAAAATCAACGCTCACAGAACATCTAACAAAATAGTGCAATCAAAGTTTTAAATTGCCATATAATCCTTCATTTAAAAAAAAGCTAAAAGATCATTTATGATACACTTGATTGGTAGGTCATAAAAGCACATATTGAAAACTCTAAATATAAAGTGTTGTTACACTGTTAACCAAATATAATACAATGAACTATGGGCTTGGTTCTTCTTAGTGCAGGGAATATTTTCCATAAAATGATTTTTAATAATTCTCATATTGGCATGGCATTTATTCTTGAGAAAAAAATTCTGAGAGTTCAAAATAATTAAAAGTTTGAATTTGACAGTCACTGGTCTTTGAGGCCCCACGCCTCCTGAGGAGCAATTGAATGGCAATTCTCATAAGAAGTCACCTCTCCTTGGATGAGACCTTGCCCTCTGTATCACATTTCCAATTTGTACAAAGGCATTCAACGCTCACAGCAGGAACACAGCCTTCATTTGGAAAGGAATGTCAGCCAGAGAGAGGGGACTACCATTATCTGTTACTGAACCCCAACACACATCTAAATACCCCAGTGACCCCAGGGACCACAGATTTCCTTTCCACATTTATCTTCTCTCATTGTCCCCAGTATCTCCATTGATGACCCCTCTGACATCTTGATTTCACAGCCCCTTCACTTGGCCACAGATATCCTTCTCAACTCCACCTGGGCCATGACAAAAAACACACAGTTCTAATCTCCTCCTCTGACAAGTTCTTCATTCAGTTTCCCCTCGTTTACTTCTCCCCAACCTGGTCCTGCAGAGACTGTAAGTACCTGACGGTCACTCTCAGGACCTATTCATCCCTTTCTACCCACTTCCTCCTGGCAACATCCGTCTACGCTGGACATCAGGTGTCAGACACTCCCATGTGGCCTGTCACCTAGAATCTGTCACTTCTGCCACATCCATAGTGCTAACCACAAACTCGGTCACCTCTTCTGATCCTGCCTTCCCACTCCTGTTAGAGTGATGCTAACCGAGGGATACTAAGCAAAAGTACCAAACTTAATTGGCTGAGGCTACTACAAATTCATGCTCGGGTCCTCAGAGCTGCTTGAAAAATTATTTCCCAAGGTGACCATGCTGTCTGTCCCCCAATATAAAAATACTTTTTTGTTTGTTTTGCCAAAGACCTTCCTTTATCTTTCTAATCTGTGCAGATGTGCCAAAAGATGTGATCCTAACACTGAGTCTATTTTTTTTAATGTCAAGGTGATGGGCGAGGATCAAGTGCCTTGAACAGAACCTCACAGTTGCTTGGCAGCCCTCTTACACCCCCTTCTGACCTGGTGCCATCATATCTTCCTGTTTCACACATGGTCCATGCTTCTCAAGTTGCAATTCCACTAATGCTAGCAGTCATAGGAAGCTCACTATAAGCTTTGCAAAGGAATTTTCCTAAAGCCAAAAAAAGTCCCTATGTCTATAGATAAGTCATTTTTATGTATCTTTACTTTAACAAGTTGCTTTAAAGTCAATACACTTTGAATGTAAACTAAGATATAGCCCATGAAGGAAACTGATGGTACAATCTCTGCGAACGCTGTGTTTCCGTTCAGAAACTAGCTGCTGTCTGCATAGTGCTATATAGTCTGACTTTGCTTATGGTCTCTCTCAGGAGATAAACTGGCAGGGTCTTAATTTATGCCGTATCTGGGGATGTTCCCTACTAGCTATCTTATTCCCTATGCCCCTAATCCATCTGCTTGTTAAGTCATACTTGTGAAGTAGCTGGCCGATAAAAGCGACCATTAAAAGATGCTTTAAGTACCCCCACTATGCCACATTATGATTCAAAGAATAACTTTTAGTGGAACCATTCTGTAGACACACACGGCATCACCATTCAAGGAGGCCAGAAGATCAATTATATGGGATGTGAGGTCTGGAACTTACTATATTTTTAAGATCCAAGAGTCAAGGAAATAATAACCTTTTCAAAACTAAGTCTGTGTTGGGGAAGCGGGGAGGGCGTGGGTACCGGAGGTAAGGAAACAGTCCTAAATATTATATTCTCTAGACTTTGAATAATGAATGATTTTGGTAATTAAAGAGTCTGATAATCATCATTAATGAAAGGCCACTTGTGAAACTGACGGATACAGCCTCCAACATACTGAGATGTCCCATGACTCACAAGAGCAAGGGTGTCTGAAAGGACATTTTCATAACAATCCAGTCACAGCTCATCTTAAAAACCATAAAGCTAAGACCCTATGCTTGAATAACACCTCTTGAATTAGGTTTCCTTAATTAATATTCAAGGAGGTCTAAAAATATGTTAAAAATAATACCTAGGATTTCTATAAGTGTTGAAGAAAAAGGAAGGAGAGGATTGGTGTTTCTGAACAACCAAGCCAACTGAAATTGTAGCAACTAAGTGCACTGAGACTTCTAACTAAGCTGCGTGCGGGGCAGCTCAAGGTGGGCTGGGCTTCCTTCGACATGGTGAAGAGCGGGCCTCAGAGTCAGCGCCCAGCTCTCCAGTGCCCTGAGTGTCCAGCAGGCTGCTGGGAGACATTTCCCAGTTACATCCAAACAGTGGGGAATTAAACTATTCAAAAATCATGAAGTAGTTAGAGGAGTCCCCTCATAAATCTAAAATAAAATTCTAATTAAAATAAGAACATCCAATTGGAAGTCTACACATTCGCATCTTCCTGCCCTGCACTGCAATTCTTATTCATCAAATCCATACCTATTCAACTGTTTTAAACTGGTTGAAAGCCATTTTGTGTGTGGAGTTATCCACCAAAGGATATATTCTTTCCTTGGCAGAAAATGTTATCCAAACCGGTCTAAGAACTGGTCGGAGAATGCAAATACTGTAATTGAAAAGAAAGAAATCCATGACACGGAAAGGAAATGTGGTAACAGTGGTCAGGGCAAAAATATGAAGAATTTGCATACCTCTGTTGTAACCCAGTTTGACCACTGACACGTGTGCTAGACAAAAAAATGCACAGTGCTATGTGCATTTCCACATCTATTGCTAGATCTTAGCTAAAGAGGGGTAAATTTAGAGGAAGGAACATATAATAAATATATATATTTACTCTGAATTTGTGGAGAAGATAGTATGGCTGTTTTAAGTGTGGGTTTTCTGGGGATTTTTTAGAGAAACAAAACAGGGCTAACTAGCTAAGCAGCTATTTAAGAAGGAAGAGCAGTGCTCAGTCAGAGTACTTAAACATAATAAGATATTTCTTTCAAACAGGGTTTCCCCAAATGTATTCTGTGGAACACTGGGCGTAGGAGGTATCCAGAGGAAAAAAAAAGAGTTTGGTGGTCAAACATTTCAAAGGTATTGAGAAGTCCTGAGAAAAGAAATCTGATTTATTTTGTTTACCCTGGTACTTCCTAAACTTACTAGGATATAGATTCTTTTTTTTTTTTCCCCTTTAGAAGTATCTAAGTATATTCCAAGATTGAGAGTTTTCTGGTCACACTGAGAGATACTGACTGGTTTGAAAAGTGGGGAGGTGTCGCATGTAGTGAATAAACAGGTATTTTCAAGGCAGGTGGACAAGCTGCAAGTCTTGAAAAATTTCACTGAAGTTAAACTACTTTAAATATAACCTGTCCTCCTGCGTCACTTGGTATCGATGACAACGTCTAAATGGCTGAACAGCTAAGTTACCTAACAAAGTGAAGAAGGATTATTGTGATGTTAATTAGAGAGTCCTGTCACTTGGAGCCCTGGCCCCCACTCAGGACTCTGAGTTACATATGTGAACTTGAGGTTTTCATTATGAAACCCATAGATGGAATTGGAAAATCCAGGCAAGAGTCTGGAGAATTCATATTCTGACCCCCTCTCTTCAGAGGCTATCTGAGGGTATTGCTAAAACCAACAACATTCTGAATTCAGGGGTCCGTTCCACGTCATCCCTAGAAACTCAGCACAGTTCTTGGAATCAACCTTCAGAGTCTCAGGAATCTGGTTAGAATTTTCAGAACACTCTAATTCCTCCTCCACTCCCCACCTGCCACTGTAACTCAAACTGAAAAACTGTCCTATGAATGATGATACAAGCCACCTTCACGGCTCTTATCATACGATTTCCTCAGGCTTTCAAACAGGGTGCGCAGATTGATTCTGAAAGTGATGGTTTCTGACTCTGTGTCTCTCCCACAACCCCAAGCAGCACCTCTCCGCTTTCATAGCACATCCTTCTCCAAGAAGTTATGTGGCTCCACCAGCTACTGAAGCCCCTCTGGTCAGGGTGTGAAGATGTATCATGCAACCAGGCAGAGATCAGCACTCAGCGGAACAAAAACATAGGAACAGGTGATGCACACCTGGCCAGCCAGCGTGGCGACATGCTGCAAGTCCCCAGAAGTTAGGAAATTGTATTTCTTAATGCAATTCTAAGGGCTAACTCTAACAGCGTGGGTTTAGATACATAATTTGCCAAAGACCAGGGCTTACTTTCAAGTTGGAGGACTTAACTTCCAATCTTTCCACATATGGTCTCTCTAGATTGAAAACTCACAAGGAAAGGAAAGGCCAGATCTCAGGTTCTCAGGCTACATTTTGAACAACTTACCTCAACTTCCACCTTTGTGAAGGGCTGGCAGAAAGTGAGTACACAAAGCTGAATGCTGGAAAGAGAGAAGGACATCTTTACCGGGTAATGCAAGGACCACCTAACATGACTCAGTAATCCTTGCTTTACACACAAGCACCCCCACATCACGCTTCGTATGTGTTTTGTATTTGTAAATACCACACTACAGCTCTAACGCTTCTTGGGCTTAGAGACCTATTCTTGACACTCGAAAACTGAATTGCTGAATGCAATACCAAATATGTATTTTGAGCCACAGCCACAGCTCAACAGACCACACCTCAAATTTGAAGTCTCCTTGACAACTCAGATTCATCTCCCTAGAGGAACTACCCAAGGCCACGTTTTAAGGTGCATTAATGTGTTCATAGAAAAACTCCGGAGAAGAACATCACATTATTAAATTCTTTTCTAATATTACCAAAAAAAAAAGTGGGTCTTTCCTTAAAAGCTGAAACTTTATCATCATTATCTCAGTTACTAACATGTTTCCCATAGCTAATTTTCTGAAAATTTTCAGAAAAGTTTCAAATTTCATTTTTAAGCTAGACAAAGGCTTTCCTTCAAAGTGGTTATAACCACACCTGTGAAAGATAAGTTTTGAAACTGTTCCTACTTGCAGCGTTCCAGGGTTAAAATTTCTACAGAATTTTTATTTAGCCTCATGTAGATGTATCTGATGAGCGAGAAATCAGGCAGAGGGGATTGGAATATATGTTTAAGAAAACGACCAACCAAACTTTTTTTTGCTATTAAGAAACTAAAATATGATTTATCTGTAAAACTTGCTTGAAGGAACTTAAGGAATTTAGGAGTTTGAACAAGGAGTTTACTTAAAAGAAGGAATTTAGGAAAACAGGTTTACCAATTCCATAATTAATTATAAAGTGTTCTTGTAAGTGTTGGTTCTCAAACCTTCTGTCTGAAAGGGAAAAAATCTTGTACTAACAACTCCAAGCCACAAAGTCAATCCACAGTGCCTGTCATTAAGTAAACTGTTCTTTAATTATTTAACTTGAGTGTTGGCATTCAATGATTTGAATAGATATTCAGTTCTCAAAATTCTGAATGCTATAAAAAAAAAATGAAACCACACATAAGATCTCCTTAAACATGACTTCCTCACACTCCAGACAAATCAAACACCACTTAATAGACTGACACAAAACAGCTCTTCCGTAGAGTCCCCTTCTGGACATTTATTCCGAGCCCTCTCTTCCCTAGGATCTCTGCTTTGTGTAAAATCCCTTTCTTAGACTCTGAGTTCAGAGTAGTACTTGGAAACAAGGACAACTGAGAAAGCTGACTGAGTAACAGATGCAGTGCCAAGTAGAATGTGAAGTAGGTCACAAGATAAAAGTGGAACTCCTAAGAGTTTGAGATTTGCAGATTACTAACTACTACATATAAAATAGATCAACAAGTTCATATTCAGGGAATTATATTCAATATCTTGTAGTAACCTATAATGAAAAAGAATATGGAAATAAATATATGTATGTATATGTATGACTGAAGCACTCTGCTAGACAGCAGAAATTGACACAACATTATAAACTGACTATACTTCAATAAAAAAATAAATGAAAAAGAAGATAAAGGTGGAAATGGGAGGTCACCACAGGTAAGTGAGAAGTGGCACTAGGGCAAAACAAGGTTGTATCTTTAGATTTTCTCTTTGTTTATAAGAAATCTTTTACTCTGAATATGTTTTTTTTTCCCTCTCTTTCTCTGCTGAATTCAGTCTATTTTTCCCCCTCTATCATACACGTCTCAGGGTAGAAGGCCAGATGAACTAAACCACTCTAATTTACCCTTGGTCTCCCTTCCAGAAAAGGCTCCCATTTGACCTTTACATCCAGCTGGACTGCTGCAAATCCCCAAAAGAGTCACAGTGAACCCCAAATCACTATCTCTATAAGGACTTAACTTGTAAAGGTCCCAAAGATGACACACCTCAGGAAATAAAAATATGTTATCCACTCAATTGTTGGGCACTTCTTTTTCTAAGATACTCTCATACTATTTGTTTCTCCTCATTTTCCCTTGTACAAACACTGAAAACCAGGAATTCGAAATGAGCAGCAGCAGGAAACATGTATTCTAGCCAACAGAATACACTGATTTCCTGGAGAGCTGAAGGTAACGTCATGTCTAGATATCCTTTACAATTTATGCCCTTTATTCTTGGTTTTATTTACTTAACTTCGCCTACCAAGGACTGAAGCATACCAGGAATGTAAATGTCTCACATGTGTCAATGTTTATTATACATGTTACATATGTGAACTTAAGGTTTTCATTATGAAACCCACAGATGCAATCAGAAAATCCAGGCCCAACTATTCTGATTTAAATGTATTATTTTAAAGCAATTTACACACACCAAAAAAAAAAAAAAAAAAAAAAATGGAGAAACTAAGTATGTGGTAGTAAAAAGAAAAATCTAATTTTCAGAAGTAGGGGAGGGAATAGCTCAAATGGTGGAGTTCATGCTTAGCACGCATGCAGTCTTGGGTTCAATCCCCAGTATCTCCATTAAAAAAAAAAAAACAACCAAAAACTAATAAATAAATAAATAAATAAATAAATAAATAAATAAATAAATAAATAAAATGACCTCCCCCCACCAAAAAAAAAAAAAAAAGTTGTTTGCATTGTCTACAATGTACTTGAAGGCAAACAATGATTTCTTTTCAATGTTTCCAAGTGGTTGTCATGTATCCATCAACAATGCTATTTGAGCTCTGTGTGTAACAGTATCAGAAGGCATTACTGCCTAAGCCCTGGGAAAGCTCTCAAATCCGAAATGTAAAAAGGCTATATATATTTTTTTGAAACTTTGGGGAAGGTTTATTATTATTTTTTGTCTCTTCTGTAGCCCGAGGCCAGCCAGGTTCCTCGAGGTCAGCACAGAGGGATGTCAGCGCTCTCTGCTCAGGTAATGGACTAAAGGAGGCAGCTAAACAGACTCAGTCTCATCCAGGGGAACTAAACCAGAGAACTTCTTGAGAGAATGCCAGATTCTACATGTTCTGTTCTTTTTAAAGGTCTATTTCACTTCAGCTTGCTTAATATTGAAATTCCTCTCCTCGCTTAAATACTTATAGAAACTGCTGATCCCTAGGCTTTCAAAATCCAAGAATAGAACTGAAAGCATGGTGAGCTATTTCCTCAACTCAAATCAGACACATCACAGCTATTTCAGGCACTATGACTAAATTGTTCTAGACTGCTTAAACCAATATAGTAAAATAATGATGGAGACACTAGATGATGCTAAATCTGCAATGGAAAAGAAACTAAAATTTACACTAAGTGGAATGCAAATGAGGTCACTGGAATGTTCCTTAAGAATTGGTAGATAAACACTTGAGACCCACTAGTACGTGACAGACGACTAGAATCCTGCACACGGGAGACACTGGGGGTTAATGGGCATGACAGTTATGCTCTACAGAGAGTTATCCATTACAAAATTTAAGGATCTGATTAGAAATCTTTACTTCTGCAAAAACAAGGCTTAAAAAAAAAAAGGAATAAATTTTTTCTTTTTCTTCATTCGAATAAAATTTATATAAACTAACAATATAAGCGACTTACAATGTATATCCTTGCCAAGTCCAAGTCACAGTATCCTATAATAACAATAGAATTCAAACTGTTAGTTCAGAAAAAATATCATATAAAATAAAAATCTTATTTTGATACTGGTATTCGTATTTCTTTCTAAATTAAAAGCAATATGTTGAAAAGTAAAACAAGCATATTATTATTGTTAAACAACAGTGAACTGATCTATAAATTCTTAGATTATAAGTCTACATGGAAAAGATTTGTCTTCCATAGGTAACCACCTATCTTTTTATAGAATTAAGTTGCTCTGAATTTTTAAAAAATGATTGTACATGCCTAACTATTTTTCTCCTAACATGAACAAATCTGGATAATTAATTGGCTTACAAAAACCAGACTACACCAGTTCTCAAAAAAAAAAAAAAAAAAAAGGTTATTTGGGAGAAAAGACTATAGTAGTGAAGTAGTGCATAGTGAGAACTTGAATACATTTGAATACACCCATAGGCAGAAGTACAATGAGTACAAATTTGATAAATTTTAATTTTTTAACTATAGGTGTCTAAGGTTGAGAAATCAGCCACTGATAGAAAGTTGAACTGATCAAGAACTCTTAATCTTACACAACATATATTGTTACTAATTACACCCTGCCTTTTAATGTAAACTCTCTAGTAAAGAAATCCCTCAGAAACAACACGTCCCTCCCCCTATCAGAAAAACACTTTCTTTAGGAAAATGGTGACACGATCAATATCCAGAAGATGACAATGTACTTTGCTGGAGCGAAAGAGACTCCATGGACTGTCTGCAGGATATCAGGTCCTTTTCAGATATTTTCTTATTTCTGCTACTTGCCAAGCATCACACAGCTACTAAGTACTGAGCCAGTAATTAAACACCAAGCCTCTTCCAAATTTACCCTGCTCCTTCACTCCTTCCCCACTGTGACCACTCCATCAGGAGGCGTTTCCTTCTAGGCTGAACGAAAATCACAAATCTATGAGAGTTTTCTCACGTCCACTCTAAGAGACCCTGAATCTGAGACTCAGTTGTACCATCACAGTGACAACAGAGAAGCTAGGGAAATATATTCCTGCAGCTTAGTAACAGCAAAAGCAATGTGTGAAGCTGGTATCAACCAACATATGCCCATCTTGCAAACTTTTAAAAAACTAAATGTCGCAAGGAGAATGAGTCTTCCCATCTGCTTCCACCATTTATCTATTCATCTATTTTATTTAGTAAAACAAAAAGGGTCCTAGAGAATGTGTGCTGTTTGGACTGTTTATTATGGGATTCTTCCCATAGGAAAAAATGATGCTCACCAGCTTGTTTGGGTATCTGAGCAGAATTGGCTGCACTGGAACTCCTGGAATGAAGGCTCCTAGAATCACACATTGAAATTTTATAACATGCCCTTTATATGAATATAAGTTATACAATAAATAAAAAAAGGAATAATAAATGATACACTAAATGTTTTAAGAGTACACATAAACTATTTGATAAATGTTGGTAAATCCTTAGTGTTGACCAAAATGAGACACTTTTTAAATTCAGAATTATATAAGCAGAAGGTTAAATATTATGCTTAAGCCACTTAAAATATTATTTATATCTCCATTTGTTCTCATTTTCCATATACCTATTATTCAACATGGTTAGAAAAAAAAAAAGGAATGACAAATCAATACAAAGAGAAAGTAAAGAGAAGAAAATCTAGGTGAAACCAAATGCTTGAACCATTAACTATCACACTTGCTAGAAGCGAGTCCTAACTGGTTCAGAGCATTCTAGCAGCCAATACAAAAACATTTTAAAGTATTATGAATTACCATGAAATGACATACAAAATTACAAATTACTATAAAATTCACAATTTCATATTTTAAAAAGAAGTGAAACTTAGGAGCATTGAAGGCGTTATAACGATAATTGAAATAGATTTTCTAACTTGATGACACAGGACCCCAGGTGTCTGTGAGGGTATGCTCGTATGAAAATAAAAATCTTCCAGTGGTTTTTGCTCAAAAACACACACACACACACACACACACACACACACACACACACACACACACACACACAAGACACTTTAAGGAAGAAGGGATTATGATATCAAAAGAGAAAGTGACACAGTAAGTTCTGTGCATTCACAACATTGAAAACATTTAAGAAGAAATGCTCGGAGCAAACTAATGAGTTATTTTGTGTATTTATTATCAAGTCATTTGAGAAATCTTCCATACTACTTTGTCACAACACATAATTTAATTGATCTCACCTGGTTTAAAAGTAATCAAACAGGACCGATTAGTACAAGTACCTTCTGGGAAAATTAGCATCTTGGGAGAAAAGGAATAGATTTAATATTTCAGTCTAATTAATAGATTACCTCTTTACTTGCTTTCTTATATCTTCACAAATAGTTGCCAATTTTTATAAAGCAAAAATAAAATAAAAGGCCAACACTTGATTCTAGTCAAAGCCAGAATCACATTATTTGGTTTTCCTCTAAAAGGAGCGTAGTCTGACCATTAAGGTAACTAGAAAATGAAATAAAGCTTTGAAGAGAGAATACATATAGCAATTGTTTCTAATCATGATGCCAGTGATCTGAATAGGCTTAAAAGAAGATGCAGACCCTCAGTCATGGTCAGATTGTGCATTTTAGGCAATATTAAATTCTTCTACTGCTACACATGCTTAACCAAAGCATTTCCTGTTTCTTTGTTTCCGTTTTCCCACTAAATGATATTCTTTCTTACAACATATAGTTTCAGGACATACGGAGGAAATGCCTGCCATATGTTTTATGCTTACTTGACTTCATTAACACATGGAATACAATTTAATAATTTTTTTTTTGAGGACACATTTTTAGCTTTTAACATACTTCTTTATGTTTTCCATGCAAAAGATATGCCGTATAGTTCCCAACTGAATAAAACAGCAGCTTGGTTTTCTGAAGCTTTTAGAATTTAGCAATGAGTAAATTGCTAAGTACATAGAACAAAACAGAACAAAATCCCTCCCACTCATTGCAGTTAGTAATGGGCATTTTATAATAATTAGAGAGGGAAAACATTATTAGGCTATGTTGCCACCATAAGTTATTTGCAAAATAAAAATTAGGAATAGGTGCAATTCCATCCTTCAATTAAAAAAAAAAGGTTCCCTATCACAATTGGATACAATATTAAATAAGATTCATTCAGTGGATACTCTACAGCTATACTATGAACAGTAAATTAATATAGAGTAAGTCGTAATCTCAAGAGCTGGAAAGGGCATGAAAAGTCATGTAGTTGCTCTATCGCTTGAATTCTTTCTACAATATCCCCCCAGTTGGTTGCTTAGCCAATGCCTGAAAATTTCATAAAGAGATTCCAAGTCAGACCGCTCTTCTTCTGGAGAGAAAGTTCCTTGAGATGAGCAAAATGAACTTAAATCTACTTGTTTACTTTCATCTACCAGTCCTAGATCTATTTCTTGGGTCCAAAGAACAAAATCAAACCCTTATTCCAAATGCCATTTCTTCCCAGTCACTTTTTAAATCATTCCGCACATGCCCTGGTTTCTAAAACCTCCTGGGTGATCATACTCATCTCTGTACTTTAACATCTACCCATCATCATGGGTGGCGAGGTCCCTGCAGGACCATGAGCAAAGTCCTGGGCAAAGTAGAGGGACACTTATCAGCATCACTCATGAGTCTCTCTTTATGCAATCAGTGCTGCCCCTCTTCCACACCTTCAAACAGCATTCCAGGGGAAGGAGGTGGTAGGACAGGAAAATTTGAAAAAGTTCTACAGGTGATTCTGATACGCTCTCTGAACCTACAAAGCACAATCTAGATATGCACAATCTAGATATACTTCCGACAAAGATTAAAGATCTTCACCACTTTCAATAAACCCACCATACTGTGGAGGATAACTCAGCTCCAGTATCTCCTCTGTAAAACAGTAAATACATTCAGAGGTAGAGAAGCACTTTTTATGACAAAGTAAAAACCAGTTCAAAGAGTCTGGAGTATAAAAAAGAATGATACATTCAATTCCACAGAATATTTTATGGGGAAGAGGATTTCTTAATACTCATTTATTCTGCTTCTATTATGTTAAAGACATCTAGCAAAGACTGCTCCCTGTCCCATTGTTATCTGTGGATACAAATTAGTGTGTATACAAACGTACAATAAATAAAACTCTCAATATACTTAAATAAATATCTACTGCGTTTTACCTGGGGCCATTCTCCTCCTGATGTGGCCCTCCTTATTATTTCATTTATTGTGTTTTTTCGAGAATCTGGATCTACACGGGACACCAAAACTGGTTGCAAAGCCCGCAACAGACCTTTAAAACAAATGAAAAGTCACAACCAAGTCATTTTTTTGGCTAAAGCCTACTACAGCAATGATACCAGATAAATTATAAAACAAATTTTATGGAAAGTTAAAATGACAGCAAATCAAAGAGAATAACTTTAAAAAAAAACCTCTAATTCAAAGTTTATTAGAATTTAGCTTCCAGTTTCAAAATGACTGGTAGATATCTATACCTAAATATATTTCATCGATTTAACAGAAATTAGCAGCAGGAATCTGAAAAGCAACAAATGCAATTTTCTCCTTAAAAGACTTCTTCCTCAACTGACTTTAAATGTTTGGAATATACTAAAAGATTATCTTGCTTTATTTTGGGAATATCCTGCAAACTGATTACGTGAAGTCACAGGACATACGGGTAGGGGGCAATTATTAGTTATCTCACTAAAATTTTCAGTGCAATAATCTTCTAAGTAGTTAGCTTCCCAGCACATGCAACATAAACCTCAATTTACCAAAAATCTATTGCTAAACCACTTTTCAGGAAAGTGTCATATTACACAAAGTAAGGTGGTTACCCTAAAAAAAAGAGAGAGAGTGAGTGAGTCTTTCTCAACTGAATGACAAAGCTCTAAGAACTACTATTACTACACCAAGGCAACATGAGGCAATTTTCACACCCACTTTCTCATCACTTGGTGCTTGGCAATAACCTTGGAACAACTAGGAGCTGTTACTTGGAGACTAATCCTCTGGAGAGACAGCAAAGCATCTGGTGGAAAAAAATTTCACTTGCTTCATTATCTTTTACAGCAGGAAGCATTTATTGTTCCGCATGATAATTTTCAAAGTTACACACTGGTCCCCCGTGGAGGTTTGGGGGCAATAAGGAAGAAAACAGAATTAGGAGAAAAGACTTAGTGCATTTATCAGCCTAATACCCCGAAGAGAAATTCACTGAAATAGCATGTAACCAGCGCTTTCACAAGGTCTTCAATTAAATTCTCTCTCCCCCAAAAATCTACCATGTTTGGTATTTAAAACCTGTTCTTTCTGGTTTTATTTAAGAGCAGACAGAAGTGATGGTACAGTGACAGGATAAGATTTTAAAAGGATGATAAGGGTACAGATAGGGAAGCCTTTAATCTTTTTTCATAAGTTCATTCTTTTGATAATAGTCCCTCATTAAAAGCAAGGAAGTATGTTTGAAGTGTTTTATTATTTTAAAGATCTTAAGAAGTCTACACCAATAAACTATACATGATATTCTAAATGTAAGGCATGAACATATTTCATCTTTGTTATCTTGCAAAGTACTTACGGCCAATCAGCGGCACCTCCATGTTCTCTTGTCGCGATACCATGGAAGGTAACCCAGCGACGACACAGGCAATTCCATCGAAGAAAGTTGAATGCGGGGCGACGACAAAAACCGGTGCTTCCTCAGGACTTGCGATCTTGCCTTTCACGGTAACTCTAAATCCCATTGAAAAGAACAGGGCACGACCTAGAAACGTCAAAGCTGGCTGAGTAATTTTCCTTTGGAAATAAATAACAAAAAAAGACATAATTAGCTTTGCCAACTGTGGCTAACAGCAGGGTTTTTCTCTAGAGCACAATGCAAAAACCAAAACAGGTCAGAATACTTCATTTTAAAATATGAGCTAAGAAGAACAGCTAACAGGTTAGTGGAGCTCTTTCCACCAAGCACTATTCTAAGTAATTTAAATATATTAATTTCTTTAATTCTTAGCCTGACTTTATGAAACAGCTAGCATTTATTACTCTCCCCATTTTACAGACAAGAAAACTGAGGCCCAGAGAAGCAATTTTCCCAAGGACACATGGCTAGTAAGTGGCTCAATTATTCTTGACTATAAAGAAATAAAAATGAATTTTCAACACACATCCTCCACTGAGAAATCCAAATCAGTATTGCCCTTAAAGGAGTGACCTTGGAAATCTATATTGGTGTAACAAAGATGCCACGATCTCCCAAAACACTTTCTGAGCCCTGAAATTGTCCTCAGAGTTACTTCAGGAACAAAATTTTAAAAGTAAGCCTTGTTACCTATATCATTACAGCCCACAGACATCAAGAATCTTAAAAAGCAAATTCACCATCCCCCTTCCCTGGAACAGAGATGCACTTAATTCCAGACATCTAACTGTTTACGCTTTAAAAAGAATCTGTCATTACAGAAGAGTTAATTCATCGAACTGTCCCAAGAACTGTGCTGGACACACAAGACACAGAAGATCCGGTCTCTGTCCATGATAAACTCAACTGAGCAGAGAAGCAAAAACATAATCCTAGAAATGGAAACACATGGTGGACATCTCCGCACGTGAATAAGCATATAGCTTTTCATGAAAAATACGTGTGTTTTCTGTAAGACTTCTCATGAGAGCTTTAAAAAATGGGCCTCCTACCTAACTCTCTCAACATGCTTATAATAATATAGGGAAGAGCTATTAAGTAACTAGCTCCTGAGGAAGTTTCTCTAAATTTATTTCACAGTAAGGAGAAGTGAGACACAGAAAGCCAAAGTACTTTTCCAGAGGGCACAGGGAAATGACTGGTCTCTCCTTGCCCTGTAGTTTAGAGCTGAGATCTCTATCTCTGTAAAGGTAAAAAGCTCATCCCTTCACAGAATTCCCATATCTCCTATTTTTGATCTATAGTGATGTAGTCTCTAACAGTGACATTCCAAAATAGTTATTTCTTACCTCCTCCAACCAGCTATTGGGTGGGTCAGCTTTTCAGGACAGCATGCTGTTGAAATGGCCGCAAAGGGCCATGCCAGTAACAAAGTGAATGCAATCAATAGGACACGAATTGGAAGCAGGATAATTCCAAGGAAGAAAATCTAAAAGTAAAAGTTGATTAAAAAAAAAACAAATGACATTATTTGAATGCTGTAGTTACCAAACAGAAACTTGTAAGAGGAAAGTTTTAAGCTGCTCATGCCTGCACTCCAAGATGAACTGCACGTTACCCTGCACCAGACAAGGATCCAAGTACAAAGAAAACTACGAAGTTATATCTGACCTCATAAAGCCTACTATGTGGCAAAAGAAACAGGGAAGAAAACCAAATACTTTAAGACTATTTGAAAAATGAAAAGAAAATGATCAAACACTGGACAAAGGTGAATTTATAAAGATGTTCTAAGTGTTGTTTATGATGCTGAAAAGCTGGAAACAATCTAATTAGACAGCTAGAGGTAAATAAGATACATCCCTGCAATGGAACACTAAGTAGCTATTAAACGTGGAGAGATAGGTCTAAAAAAAAAAAAGAAAAGAAAAAGACTACTTGATCTGTATATTAATGAATGTGAACAGAGGCTGCTGAAGGAACAAGTAAAAGGTGTGTCTGACTCAGCAGTCAGGGAGGCTTCCTGGAGGAGTCGAAGCTGAAACGTCCTGCTTTCAGAAGCAAGCAGAAGCTAGCAAGGTAAGAAGGGAAGACAGCTTTTTGAGAGTCCTAAGTAGGATGAATATTAATAAAGGCATTAGGGCGTGAAAAAGTAAATGTATTATTTTATATAGCTGCCAGCCCTTTATAATTAATAATAATGAGATGGGGGAGGAAATATAAAATAAATAATAAAAAATAAATGAGAACTAAATCAGGAAGAATAGCAAATAATACATGCTTACTGTGTACCAGGCACTATAAGCTCTTGGCACGTAGGAACTTATCTGAGTCTTACAACCTTAAGCTGTTCTACATACAAGAAAGGCACCGAGGGAATTAAGTTAGACTGCTTAAGATCACACAGTTAGTACGTGGCAGAACCAGAATTTGCACCACATTTGGTTACAAAGCTCTTGTTCTTAATGCTATCCTATAATACTTTTTAAGTGAAATAAACTACCCATGTCTTTTTTTTTTTTTGCCAATTACACTACTCAAACAGTGCTTCCCTTCTTCTCTCTACTGGCCTTTAATGTGAATCTGAGCATCATTAAATAACTTGCGAGAAATGCCAAAAACGTTCTAGTTATCAGATCTCAGTCAAATTACTTGTGTGCGTGTGTGTTTGAAGTAAAAATTATATACAAGGAAATGTACAGATCTTAAGTGTATAATTCAATGAGCTTTGATAAATGTATACTGTTGTAACCATCATTCCAATCAAGATGCAGAACACATCCGCCACCCAGAAAGTCACCCCGTACCTCTTCCAGTCAGTTCCTACCCTCTTAGGCAACCAATGCTGGATGTCTATCACCATAGATTAGTTCTGCATGCTCCTGAGTGTCATATAAATGGGATCGCACATCATGCATTCTTGTGTGTAGCACTTCTCCCACTTAACACAATATTTTTGAAATTCGACTATGTTGCTTTCAGTATCAGTTAAGTTATTCTTTCTGACTACAGAGTATTATCCCACTATATGACCATATGATAATTTGTTTATTCTCCTGTTGATGAACATTTGGGTTGTTTCCACTTGTGGGCTATTACGAATAAAGCCACTACAGACATTCCTATATAAGCCTTTTTGGGGATAGTTCTTTCATTTCTCATAGGTAAATACCCAGGAGTGAAATTGCTGGGTCAAAGATGTGGTTTAACTTTTTAAGAAACTGCCAAATAGTTTTCCAAAGTGGTTGTATCAGTTTAAAGTGTGACTGGCAGTGCATGAGAATTTTAGTCACTGTACATCCTTGCTGACATTTGGTGTTTGTAATCTTTTTTTAAAAATCAACTTTATTAAGGTATAATTTACATAAAATAAAATATACCTATTTTAAGTAGAGATAAGTTTTTTTCAAATGTACAACCCTATTCAGACACCACCATAATCAAGATGTAGATCATTTCCATCACCCAAAAAAGTTCCCTTGTGCCTCTTTGCAGTTAATACATCCTCAGTGTAAAGCAACCACTGACGGTCTTTCTTTCACTATAGTTTTTGCCTGTTTTATATTTACATATAAGTGAAATTACATAGTATGTACTCTTTTATGTCTGGCTTCTTTCACTTCATATTTTTGAGACTCAACCAGGTTGTCATATATATCAGCAGTGTGGTTCTTTTCACCTGCAGAGTAATACTCCATTGTATGAATATATCACAATTAATCTACCCATTTATCTGTTCAGGGACATTTAGCCTATTATGTGTTTAGCTATCATGAGTAAACACTACTGTTCAAGTCTCTGTGTGGACATACATGTTCATTTCATGAAGAGTGATCCTGTTGGAACAGGATATGCTTAAAGAATCTGCCAAACTGTTTTCAAAAGTGGTTGTGTCATTTCATATCTCCACCAACAAAGTACGATAGTTCTTGTTGCTTCGCATCTTCATCAATATTCAGCGTTGTCCGTCTTTGTAGCCATTGTAGTGGGTGTAAAATGATACCTCATTGTGGTTTTAATTCATGCTTCCTTGATGAACAATGATGTTGAGCACCATTTTTCATGTGCTTATTGACCATCCCTTGAACCTAACTGTCTATTCATGTCTTTGGCCCATTTTTACTGGATTGTTAGTCCTTTTCTTATCAATTTGTAGGTGTTCTTTATATGTTATGTATATAGGTCCTTTGTCAATATATGTAATGAAAATATTTTCTCCCATTCCACAGCTTGCCTTTTCATTTTTTTTAACATTTTTTATTGATTTATAATCATTTTACAATGTTGTGTCAAATTTCAGTGTAGAGCACAATTTTTCAGTTATACATGAATGTATATATAATTCATTGTCACTTTTTTTCTCTGTGAGCTACCATAAGATCTTGTATATATTTCCCTGTGCTATACAGTATAATCTTGTTTATCTAGTCTACATTTTGAAATCCCAGTCTGTCCCTTCCCACCCCCTGCTGCCTTTTCATTTTCTTAATAGTATCTTTTGATAAGGAGTCCAATTCTGATGAAGATGAATTTATCAATTTTTATTTTCTGTTTAGTTCTTTTCTGTATCCTTTCTAAGAAATTTTCACCTATCTCAAGATCATGAAGATATTTTATATTTTCTTGTTTTTCTAGAAGATGTATGGGTTTTGCTTTTACATTTCAGTCTATGATCCATCTTAAATGATTTTCTTTGTGTGGTGTGCAGCAGAGATCAAGGCTCATTTTTATCCATAAATATATCTAGTTGTTCCAGCATCATTTGTTGAAAAAACTTGACATTCCCCAATAAATTTTCTTGGCAACTTTGTCAAAAATCAATTGAATATATATGTGTGGGCTCTCTATTCTGTTCTGTTGATCTATTCATCTGTCCTTCTGTCAATACTCCACTGACTCAATTGCTGTAGCTTTGTAGTAACTCTTGAAATCAAGTATATATCCTCAAACTTTTTGGGGGCTAATTTAGATCCTTTGCATTCCCACATAAATTCCAAAAATAATCTGTCAGTTTCTACACAAACAAAAAAGCCTTGTTGGGATTTTTAATGAGATTTCAATGAATCTATAGATCAATTTGGGAAGAACTATCATCTTAATAATATTGATTCTTCCAACTTATAAACATGGTATATCTCTTCATTTTATGTAAATCTGTGTTAATTTCTCACAACACTGTTTGTTGAACAACAGTGTTTGTGCATAGCCTGGGGCAAGTACGCAGACCTATACTTGTGGATAGCCTGCTAGATTCTCAGGAATATGAAAAAGCTTTACAAAGTCCACTACGGACATCTCATTTCCTAGCTTTGTCCTATAAGCTTTTTGGTTATTGTTTGCCCCAATCATTATTCATTGCCAAGGCAGCTGTGATGTTAAGCAGTCACCTCTGATTGTTTTTGACAAACACCCCTGGAGAAAAGACTATTTGCAGTGGGTGATCTCTAAGGTAGGGCAAATAAAGACAACTTTGCAAATGACCAAGAAATATTGACTGCAAGAAAGGATCATGGGCATAGACCCTGGAGACAGAGCTGGAATGAGGTGAGAGCATATTTATATACGACTTACATTCACCAAACAAAACAAAACAAAACAAAAAAAGACTAACATGGTGTGGGGGTAGGGTATAGCTCAGTGGTAGAGTGCATGCTTAGCATACATGAAGTCCCGCATTCAATCCCCAGTACCTCTGTTTAAAAATAACTAACTGACTAACTAACTAAGACATTCACAATGAGAAGCTAATATGGGTTTTAATTAAGCTGTCAAATATTGGGCAACTTTTTTTTCCTGTGTCATTTCTAGGTTTGTGACAAATAATAGCACTTAACTATAAATCAATTTTGAGTAATTATTTGACAAATTAAGAGGCTTAGCCATCCTATTTCCATTTGGTAATATGTCATCTCTGTAGGATGGCCTTCTTCCAACACTCTTATTGGAATTATTTTCCTCTCTGGATTTTCTTCATAGCGCTTACTAAAACACAGATTTATATATTTCTGTATTTGCCTGTTTAACTTTTTCAGTGAAATATAAGCTTTAGATAGGCGGGGTCCTTCTTCTTGTTCACTGCTATATCTCCAGAGATCAGCATTGTGCCTGGCACACAAATAATTCTGGTATGGTAAATGACTCTACAATTACAACCAAACGCTCATTTCAATTGAGGAAATAAAATCCAAGCTAATTTTTCCCATGCAGACCCTTAAATAGTCAAAAAAAGAGAAGGGGAAGAGTAAAGCTAAGCGCTATGATGAGATGCAAAATGTGATAATACTCCTCAAGCAAGATGCTGATCACCATTTAAGATTAAATTTAATCTGAATTAATTATAATGAGTCATACTTAAAAGAAAGTATATCAATCTTTTAAACTAGACAAAACAGACAATACTTAAACAGAGGTGGGAAGCCCCATAAAAAGACAGGCAGGACCCCTAGGCAGGGCCACTACACTCCTGCCAGCACCATCTGATTCCCTGGCCCAGAGGCTCTAGCTTACTCTTTGCCTCTGAAACGGCTTACTTACCCCTAAAATTCTATTGGTTCCCTGAGCTCACTTCTGATTGGTTATTTCCTTCACTCCTGATTGGTTATTTCTCTCACTCCTGATTGGTCCATTTCCCTAACTTCTGATTGGCCCATTTGTAGTACTTCATTTGCATGGAGCTCACTCCTGATTGGTCCACTTCCCTCACTCATGATTGGTCCATTCCTACAAAGCTTGTTCCTAATTAGTCAACTTTCCTTATACCTCATTTGCATAGGATGTTGCAAAGTGTAAACTGGCAGCCTATAAAAGCCTGTGTAAACCTACAGACAGGATCCAGAGCTTAGCGTGTTAACTCTTCTGGGTCTGCTGGCATAATAAACCTGAATTCTCCAACTCTCGGAGTGCTGCTTGGTCTCTCGCCTGGATCCAGGTTGCTGTCACAACTGAGCTGTAATACCGGGCTATAACACTGAGCTGTAACATATTTTTCTGCAACATTTCTGGAGGCCCCAGAGAGATTCCAACCACGCCAGCCCCTTGAGCTGCCGGGGCAGTGGAGTAACCGCCTGGAAGTTGGGAGCTCCGAAAGCAAATGAGGAGGCGCACCACCCGACAGTATTCTGGGTCATCATTTGCGGAGGTGATTCAGTCCTGTGGTCGGCTGTGCCCCAACCAGACTCAGTGTAGGGACGGAACAACTCACCAAGCAACACAGCTGAACAAGGTAGGAGCCCCGGGAAG
The DNA here is from genome assembly GCF_036321535.1 of Camelus dromedarius. Lineage (NCBI taxonomy): Eukaryota > Metazoa > Chordata > Mammalia > Artiodactyla > Camelidae > Camelus > Camelus dromedarius. Next base: position 45,561,372 of record NC_087444.1, read on the forward strand.
TGTCCATATTTAGGTTAGGGTAATCAGATTGTGTCCAAGTGGACAGAAGAGGAGACTGATCACCTCCTCCAGGCTCCCCGCCTGATGGTAGTCTGGACGGGGAGATCAGGTTAGATTAGGGACGCACCGGTGATAGGGAGGGGAATGTGCAAATAATTTCTGTGTGTTTGTGTGCAGCCTGAAAAGTATGTGATCAGGTTCGAGTTTGTAGCCCCACGGCATTCTGCTACGGAGTTTGAATGAGTCCCAACCTGCGGTTCCGTGGTGACCTCAAGTGGCTCGTGGCGGTATCGGCCCCTTGGGGTATCAATCGGAGTCAGTGGTTTATATTGACCAGCCAAAGCTAAGAGGCACCTTTCTCCCTGCGAGGGGAGTAGCCAGGTGGATGCAGCAAAAACCCTCCCTTTGTCTTGTTTGCGACACCGGCACAGGGTGGCTATATGGGGAGGGAAAGGGACATAGAACAGCTTATGAATAAATGACCCCTGTGCCCTTAGGGACTAAGATGAGACTACGTTAAAGAGTTTCAGACACAACCTTGTCACCAGTCCCCTGGAATATCCTGTCACAATTAATTTATTATCAGCCTCAATATACTCCTGTGTCTAAAATTAAGACCACAAGACCTGAGCCAGAGGGAGCCAACACAGCACTGGCTGGAACTCTCTTTTGAGGTCCCCCTTATTTTGGTTCATTTAGTCTGCCACTGGCCAGCCATCCTGGCCTCATATTTTGTCAATTCAGGCTATAAAAACTTTATACAGGGAACCCTAGAGCTCATCCAGGCCTGAGGGAGCCTCAGGGTTACCTGCCTAATGTGGAAACCCGAACTCATCGGCAGCACTTGCAGCCAAGCAGATAGATGTTAGGCCCAGTGAGACAGCCAGCTTTTTGAGAACTCCACTGTTTTGAGGAGTGGGAATAAGATACTAGGGTCACAGTCCTCAGTGCCAGAAGCAGACCCATACCTGTAGGCCATAAAATCTGTCAACTAACAGTAATGGGATCCTGAGAATCAAAGCTGGCAGTTCTGGACGGCATGATTAAAAATTTCAAAAAGGGTTTCTCAGGAAACTATCGAATTAAGTTGACACCAAAAAAATTGCGCATGTTGTGCGAGTCATTGTGGCCCACCTTTGGAGTGGGATGGCCCCCAGAAGGTACACTCGACCTGTCAGCTGTAGGGGGCATATACTGTATAATCACCATGCTCGCAGGGCACCGTGACCAATTCCCGTATATTGATTCTAAGCTAATGATCGCCCAAACCTTGCCCCGTGGGTCCAGGTCTACACAAATGGTCAAGGACCATATAAGATCCTCATGGTTCTGACATTAAAGATGGAAAAAGACACAATGAGGCCAGTTCTTCAGGGCAACCCTGAAGAACTGCCAATGCTACCCCTGTCAAATGTTCCTCCTGCTTCTGTGGCTCCACCACAGCTGCCTCTACTGGACGGTCCACCACCGCCTGTACTGCCACGGTGGCCCCGGGCTCTGAGCTGGGTGCCAAGGGGTGGGAACTCTGTTTGGCCCTGCAGGCTGCCCAGCCAGTGGCCACCCTCCAGATGCCTCTCTGGGAAACCCAAGGGCCCCAACATGTTAACAGCCAAGAGCCCAAGGGTAGGAAACTCTGTTCAGCCCTGCAGGCCGCCCAGCCAGCGGCCACCCTCCGGATGCCTCTCCGGGAGACTCAAGAGCCCCAACAAGTTAACGATGATGACCCCGTACAGCCCGGCCACTCCATCCTGTACTACCAGCCTTTCAATACAACGGATCTCCTAAACTGGTGACACCACACTTGGCCATATTTGGAAAAATCCCAGGACATGATTGACCTCCTAGAGTCCATCTTCCAGACCACCAGCCGACTTGGGATGACATTCAGTAGCTGCTCCTGACACTCTTCAATACTAAAGAAAGGAAGCAGATCATAACAGAAACTAGAAAATGGCTATAAGAGCAGGCCCCAGAGGGAACCACGGATGTGGAGGAATGGGCCCGGAATGCAGCCCCAGACACAAGACCAGAATGGAACACTAACTCCCAAGCCGAACGGGAGGCTCTGAGGAGTTAACGGAGAGCCCCCCCTACATGGGTTGTGAGCCGGGGCAAAGAAACCAACCAACATGTCTACGACCACTGCTGCAAAAGCCAGACAAGTCCCCCATGTACTACGGTGAGAGGCAATTTGGGAGCCCACAAACATGTCAAATATCCACTATAAAGGACGTCGTAAAAGGAAATGACCCCATAAACAGAAGAAACCAACTAGCAGATCAGGCTATGCACAAAGTGGCAAGTGAATCGGGCCCTCCCAAAGGTTCAACCAGCACCCAAACTGCTGCCAACATCTCCAGCATACAGCCACAAGGAAAATTCATGGGCCAAAACTAAAGGAGGAACCAGCGGAAAGGAAGGATGGTGGGTAACGCCTGACAAACGGATATATATACCTGAACGATTAGCCCATCAGGTGGTCCTTCAGCAACATGAGCTCACCCACCTGGGAAAGACTGCCTTAGAGGCCCTGCTGGAGCAGTACTGTCTGATCCCTCAACTTCCATACCTCTGTGCCTCAGTCTCAGAGCGCTGCCTCAGATGTGCTCAGAATAACGCACAATGGGGGGTCAACTGGACCAAGAGAAATCCAGTGCTGTGGCCAGGCTCCTTTTAAAGATATGGAAATGGGCTTTGCAGAAATGGGGCCCAGCAGAAGATACAACTATTTGCTGGTTTTTATCTGCACCTTTTCAGGATGGGTAAAAGCATACCCAACACGGACTGAGGAAACAAGAGAAGTCTCTGAGTGAGGCCTTTATTACATTATTCCCAGATTCGGGATGCCATTAACCATAGGGTCAGACAATGGACCTGCATTCGTGGTGGAAATAGCACAAGAAGTGGCAAAAACACTAAACATCTGCTGGAATCTACATGAGGCCTACGGGCCTCGGCGATCAGGAAGGATAGAGAGCATGGGCGGACCCTAAAAAAGGATATGATAAAGCTCGGTCGAGAAACTCAACTACCTTGGACTGACACTGCCCCTGGCTCTCCGGTGGGTACTCTATGCCCCTTGGTCCAAGACGGGATTCTCCCCTTTTGAAATCTTATAGGGGAATCCCCCTCCCCTGATGTTACTAGGAGAAAAAGTTAGAGAGGTGGGAAGCTTAGAACTTCATAAGCAAATGCAGGGTCTCGAAAAAACTATGCAAAAAGTCCATAGGTGGGTAACTGACAGGATCCCAGTCTCACTGGGAACAATGTTACACCCATATGAGCCGGGAGATTAAGTCGGGGTAAAAGATTGGAAAAAGGAGCCCCTTGAACCTACTTGGAGGGGCCCCTACCCAGTTATACTAACCATCCCAACAGCTCTTAAAGTTGCAGGTATCACCCTGTGGATTCATCATACCAGAGTAAAGAGATAAGCACCACCGCGAGATGAGAACGTCTGGTAAATCAACCAGGACCTCGAGGAACCACCTGAAATCGGGACCAGAGACTCCCGCCTCACCTGCCAGAGAGCACCAAGCCTTGCTCTAGCCACACCTGGAAGCTGGCTAGTCAATGCACAGCGGAAGCCTGAGGAACCACCAATCAAGACATAAAATGAACTGCTGCCCTTACTTTATTAATGAGTATTGTTACTATATTGCTAGCTGTAGGACTGATAGCCACTGCACCCCAGGATTGGAACATAGGCCAGAAACTAATACTAGCTGTACTCTCTCTACAATAGAAAGCCTAATGGTCAGTCAGTGTCTGCTATAGGAACCATACCTCCCTGTTAGAAAAAATGAAACCCCAAACCCTTCTTCTGCTTGTAAAAGTAGTTGTTGACATATCTCTTTCAATGGCGGGGGTTCCAATGGGACCCATTCGCCAAATTGCATTTGGCAAGGACTTTCCCAGAAAAAATCCCCGGCCCACACGCTCAGGGCCCTTCTATAGATCTAGTAAGGATTGGGAAAAGAAAAATAGACCTAGGTCCATGCCTTATAACCAGGACCCCCAGTTAAGTCCCTTATTAAGCAAGGTCCATCACCTTCTTGATGCTGCTAACCCAAAACTAGCAAGTGATTGCTGGCTCTGCCTGTGTCCCGGCCCCCTCCAGCATGTAGCCAGCCTGATAGGTCTCTCAGATCTAACCAAGTTTAATGGCTGCCCTGGTTGGTCCCCAGACTCCGCAGATGTAAGTCCCAAGTCAGTTAATATACAGTTGGCCCATACAGCTCCCGACTGCATCTATAACTCGGGGACAGAACATTCTGTAGGAAATCTGGCCACTGCCCAGTGTGCCCAAACCCATAACTGCACAACTGTTTATGGTTGTATGCCTGCCAAATTCTGGTGCACACCGAGCCCAGGATGCGGGGCACATGCCTACCAGTGCCTGCCAGCCAGTTGGACAGGTACTTGCACACTGACCTTCCTTGCCCCACAGATGGACATAATACCTAGTAACCAGAGCCTTCCTGTACCCCTGATGACCCACACTCAATCAAAAAGGGCCATCCAGTTAACACCACTACTCATTAGGCTAGGAATAGCAACTGGAGTGGGCTATTCCTAGGAGGAATAGGAGGAATAGTCTCATCATCCTACTATTACCAGCAGTTATCTGCTGAGGTCATTGAAGATTTAAAGCAAGTGGCTGAGTCCTTAAGGACTCTACAAAACTAGTTGGACTCCCTAGCAGCAGTAGTCCTACAGAACAGGAGGGGTTTAGACTCGCTCACCAGTGAAAAGGGGGGACTCTGTCTCTTCCTAAATGAGGAATGCTGTTTCTATGTAAATCAATCAGGAATTGTCAGAAATGTGGCCCAACAACTACGAGTTCGAGCTGAACGCAGAAACCAGGAATTAGAAAAATTCCTGGGCACAATGGAATAACCTCTGGAGTTGGGCCTCCTGGCCCCTCCCTCTAGCAGGCCCCCTCCTTATGATCCTTCTAGCACTGCTCTTTGGTCCCTGCATCCTTAATCTCATTACCCGTTTCATTAGCTCACGAATAGAGTCACTAAGGCTACAGCTACTAGTTACTCAGTACAGGCCCCTGGACCAGGAAGAGCCCAATGATGAATAAGGAGCACCACTCTAAAGGTTGATGCTAACTACAGATGTTAATGAGAGCATCAGAAGGGGGGAATGAGGTGGGGAGCCCCATAAAAAGACAGGCAGGACCCCCCAGGCAGGGCCACTACTCTCCTGCCAGCACCATCCGGTTCCCTGGCCCAGAGGCTCTATCTCACTTTTTGCCTCTGAAATGGCTTACTTACCCCTAAAATTCTATTGGTTCCCTGAGCTCACTTCTGATTGGTTATTTCCTTCACTCCTGATTGGTTATTTCTCTCACTCCTGATTGGTCCATTTCTACAAAGCTTGTTCCTAATTAGTCAACTTTCATTATACCTCATTTGTATATGATGTTGCAAAGTGTAAACTGGCAGTCTATAAAAGCCTGTGTAAACCTACAGACGGGGTCCAGAGTGTTAACTCCTCTGGGCCTGCTGGCATAATAAACCTGAGTTCTCCAACTCTCCGAGTGCTGTTTGGTCTCTCGTCCAGATCCAGGTTGCTGTCACAACTGAGCTGTAACACTGAGCTATAACACTGAGCTGTAACACATTTTTCTGCAACAAAACTTTCAAATCTCTGGTCTATAAGGATTTTTAATTTTTTAAAAAATATTGTGACTATATTCTATTCCATCCAATCCAAGTGGTAAATGTTAAGTTCTATATACAATGTGCAGACAAGAAACAGTATAACTATCAATATTAAGATCGGCAAACTATACCAGGTTCTTTCATACATTATCTCACTTAATTTTAACCCTCCTTTGATGTATCATTATTCTAAGTTAATATAGCGCTTATAGGGTATACCATAGCTCTTACAGAATAATTTGGAAGTGCTCTCTAAACAATAACAGGCATGCTATTTAAAAAAGGGAAACAATAATTTACCCTAGGTGCAATGTAAATACTTATAAATAATACCACTTTGATCCTTTCTCCAAAATATGAAGCCAAACAGATGGACATGCTTTTAAGTATATGACTGATTTAACTAAACCAGACTAAAATGAATCTTGAATGATAGTCAATGTATTTATTAAAGTGTTTCAGAAGCTTTAAGATACAAAGGGAACATCTATCCATTAAAAGACATGAAGGTCAAATTGTGAACATAAACAGGTAAAGACTGAAGAATTGTCACAGATTGGGAGAAACTAAGCAGAAATAACCTGTAAATGTAATGTCAGATCCTGGATTGGATCCTGGGACAGAGAAAGGGCATCAGTGGAAAAACGGATGAACTCCAAATAAACCTGTCATTTAGTTAACAGTACTACACCAAAGTGAATGTCTTGGTTTTGATAACTGGACTTTGATTCTGTAAGATGAAAACATTAGGGGACGCTAGATGAGGGGTGTGCGAATCCTCTGTACTATTGTCACTTTTCTGTAAGACTAAAATTATTGCAAAATTTATTTTCAAAGTTAAAAAAGACGTGAAGGTCAAATTGTTAAACATTTAGCTTCTTTACAAAGCGGTATTACTACATTCAACATCTCCCTCTTCCTCTCTCTCATCCTTCTTCAACCAGCCACCCATTTACCATTATTCTAACCACCACCCCATGCTGCTCAGCCCTGCATTAACCTGTCTGCATCACAGAGAACAATGGTCTCAGTGCAAACAAGTAGGTTGTGCAAAAATTACACTATTTCAAATCCAAAGTTAAAAAAAAAAGTGAGATAAACAGGAAAACATTAAAACCATTTTTTTTTAAAAGGCAGAACACAAAGGACAAATGTAGCCTGCATAGCCTATCTTGTTTTCTGATCACTAACTTCACCAAAGAGGAAGTCCAAAGAGTGAATGTAATTGCTAATGGTAAAAGCAGCATTTTACAAGAAAAAGAAAAGGAAAGGAAACTTCCTTTTCGTATACAGCCATTTTTAACAGTGGAAGAAAGTCTGAGCTGCCTCTCATCCTAGAATCTAGGAAAACTGTTCGGATGAACACTGACTTGGGACCAAAAACTCCTGAACACCTCAAGCTGACCCACATCATCCCTTTTCTTAGATTCTGATTTCCCACCCTTGTTGCCCTTGCTCCACTGGATCATCCCAGCCTTTCTTCTTGTTCTAATTCCAGACCTGGATTCTCTGCCTTCTCCCTCTCTTCCCATCCCAATCAAACTGACTCCTCTCCTTCCCTAAGGCAGAAACAAAAACTTCTCACCACTCTTCTGTAGGAGGTTGGCCTCCCACTACACTCACACACACTCAAGTTGAAGTTCTCCCAGAGCCATTGCCCCTTCTCAGTAAGGAAAGCTTCCCCTGCAGCTGGCCTGCTCAGTCTCCTCATGTTTAGGACCCTCCTGGCAGACTCTTCTCTTCTCACGCCTAGATCATCCTCCAAGCGCCCTCAATTCTCAGCCCCACATCTCTGCCCCCTGCAGACTCGTGACCCCTTCAAAAGTCCCTCCTTTTCAGATATCCAATTCTTTCTTTCTCAGAGCCTTGCCTCCAAGACTCACGCCCCCCTCAACCACTTGCCCATCACACCCACCATCCCCTCAAACAACCTCCCCTGACGGGCCCATGGCCCCTTCAAACCGCCTCGCCTGTCAGATCCACACCCCTCCCCTGGATCTGCCTCCTCCCTTCTCAGACCCACACCCCTTCCCTGGACCTGCCTTTTCCATCAGACTCACGTCTCGCACCTGAATCTGCCTCCCGGGACAGACCCTCGCCCCTCACCTGGATGCGCCTCGCCGCGCCCAGCCGCGTCTGCTGCACGAAAGGGTTGCGCACTGGCGGCGGGAAGAAGGACGCCTGGCGGGGCACCATGGGCGGCCGCAGCCCCGCGTTCCAGACGCCCGCGCCCGGCACAGAGGCCGCCACCGCCGCGGCCTCCGTGCACCGGTTCATGGCCGAGCTGGGAGCGGGACCACACAGAAGCGAACCCCACCCCGGAGCGCACAAGCCAGCGCCACCGCCACAGCTGAGCCGCACAGGACTCCGGGGCCTCTACGCAAGCGCCAATGTTACCCAGCCGCCGCCTGGTCTTGTCCCGCCCCCTCCGACTCTGACCACGCCCAGACCCTGGCCCCACCCCCTGAGCGCAGCCCCACCCTTTTAGGTGTCTGGCTCTTCCCCTTGGGATTAATAGTTCGGCCCTCTGGGAGGTGACAGTTTTTCCTATCGAGCGATGCTTTCCCACCAAGAGACAGTTAAAGTTCCCTGCTTTAGAGTCAGGCCGACCTGAATTTCCTTTCGCTTTCACTGGCTTTTTGACGTTGACTAAATTACTGTCTCCAAGAGCCTTCGTTACCCTCTTCTGTAAAATGGGGATACACCTTAGATAAACAGAACCTGAATTCAGCAATGTGAGGAGCAACCCCTGGGCTGTATTCCATTAATTATTCCAGGGCGAGTTTGACTTCTGGTGTGTTTTGTTTTTGCTTAAATCCGTTTCAGTGGGATATTTTATCAGTTAGTTACAGCAGAAAGAGTCCTGACTAACATAGAAATTGGTGCCAGGCGTGCAATCTGTTCCACTCAAAATATGGACTGACAGTGGGGGGATGGTTTTTCAAAGGCAAAGTGAGCTGCTATTACTAAAAAAAAGACAAAACACCATTCATTGCCCTCTGTGCTGGATGAGGAACCTGGCTTTAAAAAGGGAAGTGAACTTCCACTTCATCCTGAGGAAGTTCAGGGGTCTATATGGACCTATATGGGTTGCGGTGGGAAAGGGATGTTCCCACGACCTGAGACCTGCTGGTCAGGCCCTGAGTGCCTGAGAGTCAGATGGAGATGGTGAATGACCTATCTTTACTGATCAGCTGCTCACAGCAGGCTGGAGGCACCCTGAGATCTGACTCTGGGTCCTGGGACAGCTGCTCCTTCCAACATATCCACCGCAGAATCACAGACTCTTCCAACCCTACCAGATAGCTGTGCAGCCTTCAGCTACTCACTTAACCTCTCTGAGCTTGCATACTCATCTCAGAATGAAAGATCAGTTCCTACCCCCCAGGGTTGTAGTAACAAGTAAAATAATGCATGAATAGTGTTCATAGAAAAGCATCAAGAAATGGCACCTTCTGGGCATTATGTTGTGGAGCAGAATATTCTCAGTATAACAGAGAACCTTAATAACAATGTATTAAGGTCATGGTACAAGCTTCCCCAGCCATAAGGTCTTCAGGTAGAGGCTGTCAGACCCTTGTGGCTCTTTAGTACATGAGGCAGTCTCTCCAGAGCCCTCAGGGACCTAAGCCATTGGACAGGCCATAGAAGAGAACTCTGGGCCCAAGGTTACCTCCAGACAGACCTGTCCTCTCCTCGTCCCCTTCCCCAAGAGCCTTATCACGAGAGGTCTGAAGCAATAGTCTACCAGAGCCAGAAGGGGCCTCTGAAATAATCCCAGACCTTTAATTTGTTTTGCAGCAGCTCTAGAATTTTTATCTATATAGGAGGGGATTAAGGATGGGCAATCAGCTGGGAAGGAGGGGTAAGGAGCTTACCCACTAATAGAAAGCATACACTTTCCTCCCCTAGCTGTGTTTACTTAGGGGACTATGGGGAAGGTGGAGGGTAATACGGCTGATGGAGATACTCCCCTTTGGCTAAAGCTCCTTCTCTAGGTCGTCTTTGGCCTTGACTCAGGATGTTACCCGATATCTACGGTACCGTGGGCAAATTACTTGTCTCCAGGCCTCAGTTTTCTCATCAATAAAATTTGAGTAATAATGGCCTCTCCCCTTCAGGTTGCTGTAAAGATTAAATAAAGTGATGCATGTGAATTGCCCTGCACACAGCAAGCATTCTGTTAATGGAGCCGGTATTACTGGTGTTCATTGTTATTAGTATTAGAATGTGTATTGCTGTCAATTATTAAGAATCTGAGACTCAAGAAGTATGGAAACCTTGAACAAGGCCTTGCGATTAAACAGAAAAGCTGCTGTTCGAGGGCTCCTTCCACAGGACAGAGGGACTCCAGCTCACCCACCCCGAGAGTATCTTGCTGCTTATTTTGGCAACTCTGACCTTTCCAGATGTCACCTGTCCCCTGCAGGGAGCAGAGACTTAAGACTTTAAAAGTTTCTTCTTCTGGCTGGGGCAGGAGCCCCACTAGGCTCTAGGCTCTGCTAAAACAGCCAGCAAACACACGGCCACTCAATTGGTGTCTTTATTCATACTGTTGATGTTTCCCACGGGGAACTGTTGATGGGAGAGGAGGGGAGGGCTGAGCGGGGGCCATGGCTTGGTTTTCCTCCATCCAGTGAAGGAAGTAACAGAGGAGGGACATACTAAATAGAGCGCACAAGGGAACCATCACTATGTGGACTGAGATGCATCGTGCAGTGACTTCAGACAACCTGAGCCCTTCTGTCAGGAAATGCAGTTTCAAAGTGGAAAAAGAAAAAAGATCAAAAGAAAAGAACAAAGTGCATCCAAAGCAAACTGCTAATGTAGGGACAGTCCTAAGGCAGCCAGCAGTGAGAAGGCCAGGTGTCTGGGGTGGGGGGCCACCCGGCCATGCCCCTCTCCCTCAGCCCCATGCCAGGCCAGGCTGTCGGGCCACCAGTGCCCTCTCGAGACAGTCTCTGTTGGATCCTAGGGTGCTGTAAGCCACAGATGGTTGTGGAGGGAGAGGAGCCTGAATGAAGTGTGGCAGCACCAGGGCAGCCCAAGGCAGGGCTGCATTGAGAATATCAAAGCATCTCTTTGGGGGTGGCTCTGGAGGGCTAGTGAAATATGGGAGTGGGGAGGGACACGGGGAGGGGTACAATCAGCACCTTTCCTTGAACATAGGGCAGAGCCACTCTGCAGATTCTTAAATTACCAGGTTGGGGTGAGAATGCTGATTAACTACAGAGCTAGCTGAGGGCTGCCAGGCCCAGCCGGGTCCTTCCCTGGTGCCCAGGGCCCGGTGTGCAGAAAGTGATGGAGAGGCAGGCCCCTGGGGGAGCGGGGCCAGCTCAGCAGCCTAGCCAGTCGGATTTGACGCTTCCGAACTTCACGCTCTTCAGACTTTGGTTCTCCAGCTTCAGGTAATATGCGCCCTTGAAGAAGTAGCTGTGACCTGGGATGAGAAAGAGAAGAGGGATGAGAAAAGAGAAGAGAAGATATCATGGCACCTGGAAGGTTCCTGAAAGCTTTACGAGTCTGCCTGCCATAGGGAAGAAGCTTTTACATCACAGAAGACCCTTCTGAGGCCAAACGAAGGGAGATAGCTTGGAACTGAGCTGAGTCTCTGCTTCTTCATCTTTAAGATGTGGATAAAGATACCCCCTCTTAGGCCTTGTGGTGAGGATTAAATGAGATGATAGATGCTATTATTAATATAAATTACAGTACTCCACTGAGCCCAAGCACCAAACTAGGCACTTTCTATTTCCAGGAGGCTGCTAGTCCCATCAGGCCCACAGACGGGTTTTATTTAGCTCACACAAGTTTGTTAACAGTTTTGTCTTGTGTTGAATTCTGAGTAAGTTGCCAACATGTAAACATCTGGAAATATCATACGAAAATACAGGCTTCTCGCTTTCTTTTGAAAGAGCTAGAATATCAAATAACACTGCTCCCCTGTTCTTGTGGGGCAGCGATCATCAGAAGCAGAGAAGCAACGGTCCCCTGAAAACGAGCCATGCGCTCTCTGGTTCTCCGCAGACCCCACCACTCCCTACTGTCTGCTCTGCCTGCTTCACTCATTTATGCTCCCAGCCTGGACCCTATGGACTTCGGAATTTCTTACTTCTGACATAGATGATCTCATTTACTTCCTTTAAAATCCATGCACGTTGTACATGTTCAACAGACATTTATTTCTGAAGATAATCCTTAACCTAACACCTCACCGTATCCTGCTTTTTCTTGGACATGTAAGACCTTTAGCCTCTGGAGGTCAGGGCCATGTGCTTAGCAGAGGATAGGAGCTCAAAAAGCATCTGTGTGGAATTTAATTGAAATATCCTCTAAAAAACCAAACTGGACTCATTTCTAGGACCTCCTAGAAGCCTCCTCAGGAATATGGTTTCCAAGCTCCAAATTCTATCCCTCACTGGTACTGGCCATTTTATTCAGCAAGGGACCAGGGACAACTTGAGCTGATGGGAGATCTTTGCCACATCAGCAGCAGGGTGTAACAAAGTTTGTCCTGTCTCAAACGGAGCCATCCTTCTGCTAATGAGAGGCGGTCACAAGGCCTCCTACAGAACCCAAAAGGGCCTGGATCAAACCCCAGAATGAATCCAGGGCACAGAGCCCGTGTTTCTCACCCCCAGCAGGCCTCCCGCCCTCCCTGCTCCCTGGCTCCAGGCCCTGCAGCTGTGAGGGGCCTTTCTGGGTCTTATTGCCTGGAGCCAGCTGAATGAGCAGAGGTCAGGGGTCTGGATGTCTTCCCAGCACTGGGCTGAAGGGGCTGGTTTGTTTTCCCGGGGATCTGCATGCCACCCCACACAATGAGGGAGTGTGTGCTTGCAAAGAGCGGGGCCCCAGCTGGGGGTGGGGAGTCCTAGAAAGCGGACAGAGGCCCGGGCAGCTCACCACCACCCTGCAGGTCCACCACGGCATCGAGGTTATCAGGGATGGCGTTCCAGGCGTCTGCAATGAGCTTGGGGAAGCCAGGATCCATTTTCTTCTTCACCTCATTGTATCTGCAAGGAAACAGCCATGGTGAACCAGCCGGCCTCCCTAAAGGCCAGCACCCCCCGATCCCCTGGATGGGAGGGCCCAGCTGAGGGCTCCTGGGTGAGCACAGGAAACCAGACCTAGCCCTTCGGGGAGGCCAACAACTGGAGCCGAGGGGCGGGGAGTGAGACCTGGGTAAATCCAACCCGACTCCTCACTAATCAGGCGATTGGACAGTCCCATAAAAACAATCTTGTGATTACTGCACTTTTTTCTTTTTAACTTTTTGATTCTAAATTGTCTAACTGCCTGTGGGATCTTTTTCTGAATCTATTCTTCATACTGAATGAGTCCTTTGTAAATATTATGGTATCCATGACAGTTATAAGTTTTTATGTTCTCATTTTGATGATAATCACATTCCTGGAATTTGATAACCTTGGATTCAGTAATAAGAAGCTGTCCTCAAAAGGCTTGTTTCTACCGCTAATGTTTAAGCAGTGCGTTAATCACTTTCCATCTACTTTCTCAATCAATTCGGACGTCAATCTTATGACACAATTAATACCCATTTTATAGACCAGAGGCTTAAAAAGGGCACCCAGTTTCTAAGCGGGAGTCCAGCCCAGGACTGTCTGGCTCCAGGGTGGCAAGTTGCTCTCTGACACTCAGTTTTACCAGCTGTAAGATGGGCTGTGTTTAACGTATTTAATTAACATATATATGAAATGAAATAACACATGCGTAGTGCCCGTCCCAGGACCTGGTACTGGGTAGGTATTTGGCAAGTGTTAGTTTCCTACAATCTATAGTACCAAGAGCACTAGGCTAGGAGCCCAGGGACAGGGTCCTGCCCCATCACCGCCCTTCACTGGGTGGCTCGGACACATGCCGCTTCTGCATCTGTCAAGTGGAGCTGACAGTCCACGTCCTGGGCGACGATCTTAGCCGGGACAGTGAGGTCACAATACACTGCACGAGCCCAAGCCCTGTTAGCCACAAGGTGGACCTCCCGTCACTTCAGTCCCAGCTGCCGGTCTCAGGGCAAGTTGTTATCCTGGCCCTGCCATCAGTTTGTGTAAATGCCTTGAGTATTGGTTGGCGCAGTCTTCTTCCTGGCTAGCAACATCTCTGTCTTCTTAATTTTTTTGGAGAAATTTTAAAAGGCTGGGGTCATTTTCATTCCTTGGCTCCTCCACTTACACTCAATCTATTTATTATTCTGTAAATATTTAATGAGCTCACACTTGTTGCTGGGCGTATCAGTCAACAAGATCAAGTCTTGCCCTCATGGTGCTAATTTTCTAGACAGACCTATGTCTGAATGCCATCCTGGTGACAGCCAAGCGCTCCTCTGGAGGGCCTCACACTGACTCTCTTCCTCCCTGCAGCCAGCCCGACCACCTCCACCCTGGATGCCAACAACAGCTTCCCCCATGAATTTCCTTCTACAGGGGTCTTCCCCATCTGCCCATCACCCTGAGAACTTCCAAGAAAGCCTTCCTTCATCTCAACTCCATCACGAGACTTCTTACAAAACCTAACATGCTTTCTTGTGACCTGAGGTACCAAAACCAAGTTTCCCAGCTTAAAATTCCAGCAACCCATCCACACCACCCACTGCTGTTTTATTTGTGTGTGCCTATGCCTCTTTCCCTCACGATATTGTTAAGCTCCACAAGCAGAGTGACTATGCCTTGACCCCCGTTTTCCAGCATCTAAGTAAATGCCTGGCACGTAGGAGATATTGAATATCTTTTTGTGGGCTTAGTGGAAGCTTTCAGAAGCAAGGGCCGAGCACTCCCTGGCATGAACCAGGGGATGCCCAAGCTGGAAGTAGCTGCTTATCCTCTATCACTGGGGCGCTCCCTCCTTCTCCAGCAAGGAGGCCTGGGCATCTACAGACTTTGGACCAGTGTTTCGAGCTCATTAACTGCTTCTCCTGGGAAAAAGAGCTGTCTCCTTTCGAAACCCAGCCCAGGACCTGCAATGGCTGGTTCAGTTCTGCTGCTTTTAAGGATTCACAGAGCTTCCTCTGTAGAGCAGGCTGTCCATCCCAGATCTAGGGTTTGGGAGGTGGGCTTGTTGCAGAAAAAGGACTGGGAAGCAGATAACTCTGCCCAAAGCCTGGCAAGGTACCACGGGAGCCTGAGCATCCCTCTGTCTGCATGCACGTGTGTGTGCATGCATACACACACTCACGATTACATGTGGACATGTCTGTCCCCATATGTTTACATTCACAGGGTGTGCCTGGAGGATGATTATAAATATCCTCCCAACACCATGATTCAAAGACACTAGGGTACTGTGACTCTAAGATTCACGTCTCTGTGAGGCTGGCTCTTACTGTGCACGATTCTAAGGTTTGGAGATTTGGGGCGCCGACCATGCCAAGATGCTGTTTTCAGTACGTGTGCGTGCCTAGGAGCATTTCAGAGCCTGTGGGCAGAGTGCCTGCTCTGCAGTTTCCTGGCTGACTGTTTTCTTTTTTGAGGCTTAAGATATCAATCAGCTTAAGTTGCTAAGTATCTTAGTGATATGTCTGGAATTCCACTCTGACACGGCAGACTGGGACATAAACAGCTTCTGAATGCAGGGCAGCTAGGCACAGGGGTGGGGAGGAGATGGGGGAGGAGAGAGAGGCCTTGGGAAGGAAGCAGGATTGTTCCAGGGATGGCAGACACAGGTCCAGATGCAGCCACAGGAGGAGTGTGGGGACAATGCCGGGGAAGGAGGAATACCATTCCTTCCCCACTGACCAAATGACCCTGAAGGTGCAGCGCAGGGGGCCCAGAGCTAGAAGACAGAAGAAGCTGTGACAATCCTAACTCTGTGGCCAACACACTTGCCTATACGTAACTTAGACAAGTTATTCAATTTCTTTGGAGCTTAGTTTGCTTATCAAAGGAGTGTGAAGGTTTACAACCAAATTCCTAAGGTCTGGGCTCCCTGACCCTTAGCCCTGACCATGGCCTCTCAAAACCAAACCCTTCCCTTTAGTTGGATGAGCTGGAGCAGAGAGCTACCTGCTTCCAAACTGGCACCCTACCAGCCTGCACCCACTGCCACTGGGCCTGTGGCAGACTGGCCAGAGGGTGCCTGCTGCTTCCAGTGGGGCCAGATTTGGATGCTGGCTCCCCAGTCAACACACCCATCAGTCTTCATCATATTTTGCCCTCTGCCATCCCTGCCTCCACCAACCCCATCTCTTGGGACCCCACTATCTCAGGTACAGAGTAGAACAGTGAAGAGCAGCAGGTCATCTGGGAGCAGAACCCCAGGGTTCAAATCCCAGTCTGTCACGACTTGGCTGTGACTTTAAGCTAGTTACTTAACCTCTCTGAACCCGTTTCCTCACTTACAAAACGGGAATAATAATACCCACCTCGTGAGCCTTTGGAACAGTGTCTGGCACACAGCGTCAGCAGTAGCAGCTGTTCTCTTTATTTTTATTACCCGCTTTTTTAGTGCTTCACCCTAAAATAAGAGGCTCCAGACCAGACAGGCAAGGGTCCAATCAAAAGACTTCTGAGAAGGGATAGGAGTTTAACCAGAATTGTACCAATAACGTGCCTAAGGATGGTTCACCCTTGGTGATATCTTAGAGGGCCCGTAGCTCTGAAAGATTAGAGACCAGAGAGGGGGGTATCCATGGCCCACCAACCTCCGAACGTGACCCAGGAAGCTCGAAGCCACAGTGTCTTCTCCACGTCCATGCAGCTGGCCTCCTCCGCACTGCCCTCCCTTACCTCCAGAACTTGTCTCCAGCGAAGATGTACGTCTTCTTGTTCTTGCTCCAGTTAAAGGCAGCATCCACTTTTTGGACATCAGGGGGAAGCCCCAGGCTGGTCAGCGGCTTGGGGTACCCTCGCTCCAGGGTGCTGGCTGAATAGACCCAGTATTCATTCCCTGGGGTGGAAGCAAAGGGTGTGTTGGTGGCAGGTGCTGGAGCCTCTTCCTCCCACCACCCACCTGCCGGGGGAGCCCAATGGGGCCATTCGCAACAGGAACACAAGTTCTGCTCACTTCCACATTCAATGCCCAGAATCAGGGCTCACATATAAAGTTCTACAAATTGGTTACGGAAGGTACAGGGCCAAGAAAGGCAGTGGGAGTGAGTCCCACCCTGGCTTCACTCACCAAGCCACAGATTCTCAGTGCCATGCCTGCCCTAAGGGGTAGCTGTTTCTAATTTGCACAAAGGTGTCCTGTGGGCCAGCAGTTGCCCTGATCACTCTGGGATGGAGGAGCTGGAGAGCTGGCTGGTGGAACGTGTACCCACGGTGCTGCCTGAGCCTTCAGCTCCTCCAGGAAGCCATCCTGTGCCTCCACTTCAGCCTCCCTCCCCCATCACAGCCCTTACTGTGCTCCCTCGTTAACAGCCTGGTTTTCTGTCTCTCCCACTAGTTTATGAGCTCCCTGAGAGCAGGGGCTGAATCCCTGGCACACAGCAGGTGCTTGAAAGAAGATTAATGAGCAGGGTTTCCCAACCGCTAGCCAGATGACCCTACCTTGGTGATTCTTCCCACTTACAGAGATTCCTCATCCTATTACTTAGCTCTTAACTTAATATTGTGTTTTCCAGGAATTAATTCTTAAGTCTACAGAAATAAATTAAACATTAAAAATGAAAACAAACTGGTATTTTAAAAAAAATTCTAACTAAAATGGGCATCTGCTAAAAGCTCCAGCATTAGACAGGAGTGAGAGACACCAGCACTAAACTGTCATTTTACTTCTAGAGAAGGAATCAGAAGGACTAAAAATAATTAAAAGGTAATTGAAACGTTCGCTCTGTGGGCCAATGCTAGTTGATGCTGGGTGTCTGAACCAGTCTCTCAGATGAATCCCAGGGTTTCGGAGATGATGGTCGAAAGAGTGGGTCGGGAGAGGAGGGAGGACACCCACAGGTGCCCAGGAACCTCAGTGCAGCGCCCCTGGAGCCGAGGGCCAGGCAGCTCTCCTCCCACACACCTGCAAAGAACACAGCCTTCTCCTCCTGTGGGGCCTCGTACACAGCATCGATCTTTTCCGGGAGCTCAGGCCAGAATGTGGCCACCAGCAGGGGTCCCATGGGCTTGTCACGTGGCGTCACTGTCCGCCAAATGAACCTGGGCGGGGGAAGGGAACACAGGAAACCACACCTTCACTCTGCAGCTGTAACCACATATGCCTCCCTGAGCCCATTCAGAAACATCCCAGGATGTTTCCCTCGATGGGGGAGCCAAGATCAAAGAACAGCTGGAGAAGGGCTGGAGAATGGGCAGAGCCCTCTGCAAGATGCCAGGGCTGAGAAGCAATCTCTTTGCTTCCTCTCTTGCTCCCTCCTCCAGAAGCCTTCCTTAACTACCTCTGTCCATACTGTGTTCTCCCTCCTCTGAGCTTCTCAAAATCATCAACATTGAGTGCCCGAACAGTAGTTTGATTTTTGCTTTTTGCAGTGTCTTATCTTTCCTGCCAGATTAGAAGCCAGTTGAGGTAGGGTCTGATGGCACTCAAAAGCATTTCCTAGAGTTGAAATAATGGATTCATGCATTTAGCAAGAGTAATAAGAGCCGTCGTTCATTGAGGGCCTACTAAGTGCCAGGCACTTTACGTGGCTTGTAAAACGTAAATGTCACAATACTATAAACACAATGTGCGTTCTCGGTGGTCTACCCTCCCTATCATCCTTCCTCATAAAACCCCACGTTGATGATCGTCCTTCCCCAAAAGTGGACCCAATCCCCATTCTGATGAGTTTAAGCTACCGGTTCTCAAAGTGGGATCGCCAGACCAACATCTGAAACTCATTAGAAATGCAAATTATTGGGCCCCAACTCAGGACCTATGAATCAGACCCTCTGGGCTTGAGGCCTAGTAATCTGTGTTTTAACAAGCCTTCCAGATGGTTCTAATGCATGCCAAAGTTTAAGAACCACTGATCCAAGCCTATCAGAGCTTAATGTTCCCTGGCAACTGTAATTGATTCGGCGGTGGCCATGTGACCTCGTATTTCACATCTGGAGATCTCTCTCCCTCTCTTCTGCTGGATGTGGGCAAGGAAGTTTATAGCCCCGGTTGCCACTGGCAGTCATCGTGTGGCCCTGCCTTAGGACAAAGTCAATACGGAGGACAGAAGTGGACAAAGATTTCATTGAGTCAATGACCCCCTTTCTGCCCCTGGAGGCAGCCCAACCCCTGGACTCTGTACCACATGGGAGTAATTTCTCTCCATTGTTTAAGCTGGTTTGAGTTGGGGTTCTCTGTTACTTGCAGCCAAAACATCCTGCTACAGGAAAGCATCACAATCCTTATTTGGCAAATGATGATCAGAGAGGTAATGGAATTACCGGGATTCAAATCCAGATCTGTCTCTGAAGTCTGAGTTTTATTATCCAACAGCATTGCTTTTCTTGTCTCCTCACAGTATCTAGCACCAATTTTTGCACGTGGTCAGGGCTGAAATATTTACTGATTAATTCAGCGAACCCATTAAACACTCATCAACATCTTTTTCAAAGAAAAGTGTGACGTGTCAGGCCAGGGATGGCTCCGACTTGGGCCCGGGCTCTGTGCCCTTTCCTAGCTCTGTACTCAGATCTGCACGTGTGGTCAGGACTTCCTTAGGGGGAAGTGATCCAGACTAAGGATTGTGCTGGGGAGTGGGGCCCCCAGACTCACCTCTTCCCCAGCCCTGTGGGGGGGGGGCTGTAGGACAGCACGGACATCTGCTGTTACACATCCTGGTTGGGGCGTTCGTGGCCTGATGGACCTGACTTCTCATTGCATTTTTGAGTCTCAACTCTCTCTGCACTCTTGTGCTCTCCCTACTGGCATCTGCCCCCAGGCACTTAGCCCAGTGCCTGGAGCAGAGGAGGCCTTTTGCAAGAATTTCTGGAACATCTTCCAGCTCCCCCAGGCTCGCTGGTCCACCCTATATAAGCCTGGAACTTTCACATCTCTGCAGCTTTGCTCTTGCAGTTCTCTTGTTTCAAACGTTCCCCACTTGCCAGCCCCACCACTGTCCATCTGAATTAACGTCCTCGCTCCAGTGAGGCTTCCTCTCTGGAACTTTCCTCAGAAAAGGAAAGTCGGAAGTGTCCACAAAGCATTTGGTCAATGCCTCTGTGGTCACATTTCTTTCATTCTGCCATGCACGCTGTCAGTCCTGCTTGCTTCTGTTCCCCAAACCAGACTGGGGGTGCTCAAACACTCATGTGCATCAGAATCACTGAGTGAATTTTCTAAAATGCAGATGCCTGGGACCCATTCCCTGAGACTCGAGTCAGAGGGCCTGGGATGGGGGCGGAACCCACACTTTTAACACTCACACTCCAGGTGGTTCTGGTGTGGGAGATCCACTGAGCTTTTTGAGAACACTGATCCAGGCAGTAAGTAGCCCCTCCGCCCCCAGCACAACACCCCCCACCTCCAGCTCCCAGAGCCTAGCAAAGGATTTGGCACAGTCGATGCCAAGTAGTCATTTGTTGATAATAACAGCTAGTATGACTGAACACACTTAACTCTGTGTCAGGTGTTGTTCTAAGCTCATCTAATCCTTACAACAGCCCTACGAGACAGGTTGGACTATTAATCCCATTTTAGAGAAGAGGAAATTGAGGTAAAAAGAAGATATACAATTGCCTTGCCTACAATCATGCAACCGGTTAGTAGCAGGTCCAAGATTCTAACCCAGGCAATCCGGCTCCAGAGCCATTCTCTCAACTACTATGCTCTATGAATGAAGGTGCAGATGGACATGTGGATGGATGATGGATGAACTGACGGATATGGGATGATGGATGGATAGATAATGGATGGATGGATAGATAATGGATGGATGGATGGATAATGGATGATAGATGGATAATAGGTAGGTAGATAGATGGATGGATGGATGGATGATGGAGGGATCCTTTAATGCAGTCCTAGATTCTGCCTGCCTCTAGGACAGTTGGGTGGACAGAGTGGGGGCCTTTATTTATAGCATGAAGGACACCACCTGTCTCTACCCTGTGGTTACTTGTTTCCCATACATAGAACATTTGAAGTCAAGGCCATTCCAGGAGAAGGCCTGTGGTAGACAGGATATTGTTCCCAATTCTTTCCTCCATCCCTATTTTAGAAATACACCTCCACGTGTGTTGTCATGTGACTTTGCAGTACCACCCCCTTGAGTGGGCGCTGGGCTTGGCCATATGATTGGCTTCAGCCAGTGGAATATTCTCAAACATGTTGAGAGTGGAGGCTTTATATGTGCTTATGTGGTTTGATCTAGCCTCCTGTGCTTCTGCCATCTGCCACGAGTAGCTGTTAATCCCAGGAGAACGAGGGACATGTAGAGCACCCCTGAGCCCAAACTGTAGCCCAAAGTCAAGATACCTAGTAGACCCACAGACTAGGAGAGAGCCCAGGAAATGCCTGCTGTGGTAGCCACCGAGATCCGGAGACTGTCTGACATGCAGCAAAAATGGTCTAATACAGGTCATCCTGGGAAGCCCCCAGTGGGGTCCTTGAGCAAAGGATGGGGGCAGGATAATGGGGAAGAGGCAGAGGGCAAGGAGGACAGGAAGGCAGCACTCGCACTCACCGGTCCTTGAAGAAGAAGATCTCCCCACGGATCTGAGAGATGCCATCAAAGACAATGTCCTGTTTGCAGATCTCTGGAGTGATGGGGCCCAGTGTGGGGGTGGGGCCAGTGCCAACATCAATGTCGGGGGAAGCCCCTGGGGGAGAACACGTGACCTCAGACTCTCTCCAGCTCCAGGGGTTCTCCCCACAAGGCTGAGCCCCCAGGCTGGACCACCCAACCCGCTGAGGGTCAGAAGGAAGAGTGTTCTGGCCTCAGTGTCAGCCCAAGGAAGGCAAGGGGACAAGGAGTCAAGGAGACGGAACAGAAACCAGAGTCCTGAAGCCCTTTGCCTTTAATAAATGCTTTCCCAGTATTCCCCAAATCAGTCCTCTCAACATCCCTGGGAGGAAGGCATCATTATAACCCCCATTTCACAGATAAGGAAACCGACGCCCAGAAAGGTAGTATGAACTGCCCAAGGATTCAAACCCAAAGCTTAGATTCATGAGCCCACGAGAGTCCAGGCAGTCAGAGGGAACACGTGGGTCCAGCACTGGGGGTGGCACTTTCTCAAGGGTTTACTCCTTCATTCCCTGGGATAACCAGCCACGGTTTAGAGATGAGGAAACTGAGTCTGGAGAGGGAACAACCAGCTCCGTCTCTTGCAGCTAGTGAGTGACAGAGGCCACACTTGACCCCAGAGCCTCTCATTCCCACTGCAGTTCTTTCCCAAGTCTAATGTTCCCGACACTTTGTCACTCCAGGACCATTTTCACCGTTTTGGCTTTATGCAGGTACCATCAGTACTGTAATATATTTACTTAAAAAAAAACAAAAGGAATCACTTTGTAAACTCTGGCCTCATCGTAAGCATTAATAAAAATAAATGGTTTTGGGTACTTGCTGTGTTGATCCTATTCCATGTTAAAATAAAAGAATTGTTAGGAAAACCAGAAACTTGCACTCCTGTATCATCAAGATCATTCCACACGCTGGGAAATTCTACCCTGTATTGAGCTAACTCTCCTGGATTCCAAACCTCACCTGGAGGTTTATACCTGGTTGACCTTGGGCCAGAAGGGTTACCTTTCTCAGGCCTCAGCTGACCCACCTAGAAAATGGAGCACTGATTTCTGCTCTGCCTGCCTCGCAGTGTGGCTCTGGGGAGCCCAGAGGGGCTCGGATACTATTGTTATCTGGAAAGGAAGGGGCTGTCCAAGGGCCCCTTGGGGTGTTGCTCTGATACCCCCGACCAGGTCAACACTCCTGCCTCCTGCCCTGGGCTCCCGCAGTCCTGGATGGATGGGGTCTGGATGGTTTCACTCCCTGGGCTTCCATTGCCAGCTGTACGACCTCCTCAGACCCCTCCCCAAGACCCCCAGGCTGCAGCTTACCATAGAGATCTTGAATGCCCTTGATGTCATCGTGGGACAGGCGGAAGTTCTTGGTGTAGGTATAAATGGGTGCCATCAGGGCTCCGGGATCCTGTGAGTGTTCCAGCCCCATCGCGTGGCCAAATTCATGGGCTGCCACCAGGAACAGGCTGTACCCTGGGCCACAGGGAGGGGAGAGAGGGGGGCAAGATGAGAGGGAGAGAGATGAGAGAGGAGTCAAGCCTGGCCCCAGCAATGGAGACATTTGAGGACATCCCCATGGTGGTGCTGAGACCGTGGAAGTGGCATGTCATGATTCTTCCTTCTCCCAAAATTCTGGGGTTAACAGACCATGCCTATTGCTTACAACTAGAGCCAGCCAAAGTCCCCTTGCCCTTTCCAGGTGGGCTGCATGTGTGCTATAAAGGAGAGAACACAGCACTTAAACAAATCTCTACTTAGAGTTCCATTTGTTAAAATTCCTGTTTCCTGGCTTTCTGTGTTTCTCTATAAAGACTAGGGGCAAAACCTGCTCTGAGGGGTATCCAAAGAGGTAAGACAGTGGTGAGAGACTGGCCCCGTGGGTCCACTGTTTCTGCCCCAGGTAAAGCAATAAAAAATTCTCACTTGGAGTAGCTGCCCAGGCTCAGCCACAGACAGCAGGTAAACCCTACATCACACGCTGTTGTGGGTTGAATCGTGTCCCCCCAAAAGATAGATTCAAGTCCTAACTTGACCGTGACCTTCTTTGGAAATAGCATCTCTGCAGGTAAGTTAAGATGTAAGTGAAAATGAAGCCATCCTGGAGTAGGGTGGACCCTTAAGGACCCATGTCCTTATCAGGAGAGATGCATAGGGATGAACACATATGGCCAGGTAACAATGGACGGATGTGGCCTTACTGACACCTTGATTTTAGACTTCTAGGTGACTCCCTAAGGACAAGAGATACATTTCCACTGTTTTAAGCCACGTGGTTTGTGGTACTCTGTTCTGGCGGCCCCAGGAAACTAATATGCACCCCGGGTGGACCCAGCTGGCTTTGGAGCCTTAAACCATTCCAGCAGGTGGAACATCCCACCTTTAGGGAGAGGCTGGAGCAGAGCAGGTAAAATCAGGACATTTCCTAGCATGGATTTGGAGGAGGGTAAGAAAAACTCCTTTGACACGGCATTCAATATATGTAAAATAAATAAATAAATAAAATTAAAAAATAAATAAGTAAAATCTCCTTTGGTCAGCCTCTATCAGTTGGCATTCTTTAAGCTCCATCTCATTGGGAGCAAAAAAGAAAAAAAGGAACATAAGGACAGGCCGACCTAATTCTGGCTGGCCAGGGACCAGCGCACTCACCTGGCCATCTGGAGCTCTGAGCCCAATGACACTGGGTCCTGCAGACTAGAGTGGGCACAGTCCCCCACAAGGACCCTGCTCACTGCACTGACCACACAGTACGGTCATGGCCTGTCTCCTGGACACTCTCTCACTCCAGCCTATGAGTCCTGGAGGGCAGGGAGCCGCCCCAGGCAGCTGTGTTTTCAGCACCTGACACTGACAAGGACTCCTCCATTCACAATTTGGCAAAGGATGGTGTAAATGGGGCAGGGAGGGTGGGCTCTGGGGGCTCGCCTGCGCTACGTGGCGGGTGGGGGTGGGGCAAGGATGAGGCTCCTCCCATTTTCTTCTCTTTTCCTGCCCAGGGTTCCTGCGCCCAGCATTGAGATATTTTGGGCAGTGACAGCCCCACCTGGAGGGGTGGAGAGGTGGAAAGAAAGCAGCATCTCCTCGGGAAAGCTCCTTCCCATGCAGGAAGTGGGTACTGGGATGGATGGGGTTTTATTTTGGAGGCCATGTCTCCATCTCACGTCTAAGCAGGGGACGGGTCTCCCCTGGAATGGGCAGCATCTCTACCAGGGTGGGTGGGCATCTGGGAGGCAGTGTCTATGCCCGTGGCGGGTGGGGACTCTGGAAGATTTGGGGTGTGTGGTGCCTCTGCCCATGGCCAGGGCCTGTACCTTGGTCAGGGCAGAAGCCCCACTTGCGGTCATCGTCGTAGTTGGCCGTGGTTGCGCACCACAGCTTCCCGTCACTGCGGCCAGCGCTGGTGCAGCTCTCATGCTTGTTGCCCAGGAAAGTGAAGGGGAAGACACAGGGGGCACCTTCCGAGTTTCCGCCGACAGTGGACATGGCTGTGGGGTTAGGGACATGTGTCAGAGGGCAGCGAGGGGTCTGAGGCCACCACCGGGGAACGACACGACATGGATAATAAAACAAGCTTAGCAAGTACTCGCTCAGCTCAGGGCACTGGATCAAATGCTTTGTATACCCTTCACCCTGCTGGCCCTCCACAACAACCCTGTGCATATTCTGTCCCCAATTTCACGGATGGGGAGCCTGGAGCTCAGAGAGATGAAGTAACTTGCCCAAGAGGATACTACTGGGAAGGGCCAGGGCTGGGATTCAAACCCAGGCAGCCAGATTCCTGAGCTTTAATTAGCCACCCATGGATAGGGCCACAGGGGCCAGAGGCAAAGGGAGCTGGGCAGAGCTGATGATGGCAACACACTTGCCTAGGGCAGGAGACCCATCACAGACAGTCCTGCGGAAGGCCTACCTGTGTCTCCTGCAGAGAGCAGGTGCTCAGTAAATACCTGTTGGAGGGAGGGAGGGAGGAGGAAGGGAGTCCTTACTGAAAAAGAGACTAAAAAACTGAGATACAGAGTAAGACAAAGAAAGGCTGGGAAGAGAGACTTTGAGATTGGAGAGAGGAAGAGACCACTGTCAGGGGGCCTGAAAGAAGATGGGTCACTCAGAGAGGGTCCTGGGCGGGACTGACATCAGGCATCACCAATTCGGCCGAAATGGCCTTTGGTGCCCAACGTCTGTGCTGTAGCAGCTGCTAAGTGTCCTGCCTAGCACCTCTGTCCTGGGGAAAGGGGGTGAGGAGGGGGCTCTCAGCGGTTTTCTACCAGAGGGCAGGGAGAAGCATGACACCCACCAGTCTCAGGGCAGAAGCCGTACTTCTTGTCGCGGTCGTAGTCCTCAGTGGTACCGCACCAGCGGTAGCCGTCGGTACGGCCCTCCGTGGTACAGCTGTCATAGGATGTGCCCTGGAAGCGGAATGGGAACTTGCAGGGCTGACCGTCGGCGTTGCCACCCATAGTGAACAAGGCTGGGGGGAGGAAAGAGAGAATGTGAGAGATACCACCCACCTGCCCATCCCTGGACACCTGCGTGGGCACAGAGCTGGCTGGCTCCCCACCTGCAGGCTCACACCAGGGAAGTTGTAACATTGGTAAAATATTAAAAAACATCTACACGGGTTGGCGACTTGCTGCTTCTCTGAGCTGCCATGGATAACTACCCCTACCTCCCTGGCCAACCCCATTCTTCCTGTGGGAATTGATGGACCCCACCCCACCCCAGCAATACAACAGTTAACACCTGGCACCCAGCAGGGGGCCTCCAGAGCTCTGCCTCAGCCCCAGTCCACTCTTGTGCCCCTACATCCACAGTGGGCAGGAGAGCAAGAGCCTCTCCATTTGACAGACAGGGAAACTGGGGTTCAGAGAAAGCTGATTCTGGAATTGCTCATGGTCACAGAAACAGGAAAACTGGATGAGAGCTGTAACTGAAAACTACAGAACACCCTCATCTCACCCTCTCCCTGGCTCACTCTCTGTCACACACGCACGTGCGCGCACACACAGAGAAAGCTTCACTTCCTTTCAACCTCCCCCACCACCACCTTCCTGGATGCTGCGGTCCCTGCAGGAGGGAGAGGAGGAGGGGGAGGGAGGAGGAGAAGGTGGTATCTTTGGGAATCTTTTAGCACACACCCAGGCTCCCACTCTGACATGCGCCATGACTGGAGAGTTCAGGGGAGAGAGTAGGATTAAGAGTCTGGGCTTGTCTGTCTTGGGTTCTCCCCCTGCTCCCCCGTACCCTCATCCACCCCTAAGCTACAAAATGGTGCGTCTCTTGATTTGCCAACTCGCAAAACCACAAGTGCGTAACAAGGACCATCTGTGCACAACGGCGCCAGAGGTGACCTCACCAGCCCCCATTAACTCCACCATGGCCAGAAGAGAGCCTGCTCCCTGGCCCCCCACCACAGGTCTCGGGGACCCACACCCTCACTGCTCCTCTCTCCCCACCCCAGAGACCTTCTCCTGCTACACCAAGAACAATGGGACTAAAGGAGGAGGCAACACTGAGGTCAGTTGCCTTGGTAGCCTCAAAGTGGGAAAGGCAAAGTGTTAACCTCGATGGAGACCAGTCTCCGCCTCTGGCCTCCCAACAGCTGCACTTCTACCACCCAGGAAGCCCCTATCTCTCCTCAGATCCTGCCCCCAAAGGGATGGAGAGAGGCAGACACTGACTCAGCAGTCAGGAGGGGCTGAGTAACCAGCACCTCTGCCGCAAGACCCAAACACGTGCATGTCGTGCGAACTTGCATCTGGCTAAAGACCAAGTAAATGGCTAATGTCCAGAGCAGGGAAAAACCCTTCCCAAACTTACAAATTACATCTGCTCCCACTTCTATTATCAAAACATTCAGTTCTGATCACAGGGGTTGATACGTGGGAGGGTTAACGCCACCTGAATCCCTACTGGGAAATGCAAGACACATGAAATATATTTGTTTTTAAATACTGCTGACTTTCTGGTCAGTGCTTTGAACTCTTACTTAATACAAAGCATTGCGTGAGCTTTGGTACTAAAAGTGTAAACAGGAACACAGTTAATTCACTCTTTGTTTCTTTCCCTCTGTCAGCATGGCTGGTGCTCAGGGTTCAGTAAAGTCAGATAGATTCACGAACATGTAAAACTACAGCCAAGAAGACAGAGGAATCTATTTATCTGCAGATCAAGTGGTCTTTATGAGATGGGGAAGAAAAAAGTATTTTAAAAAATTTCGGATTTTCTCCCATTTTCCTCACATTTTCTGGGCTTTCAATCTGGAGAATCATTAAACACAATGACTTGATCGAGTATGAAGTTGTATGTGCTGTCTTTTTATGATTTTTGAAGTGTCAAGGGTGTACTAAAAAAGGATTGAGTGTGTACTTCATACCCTTACGCCTTTGAAAAACAACTTCCTCTACATGGCTTCAAAATATATGAAAATCTTGTCTCAGGCATTGACAAAAACACACACACAAATACTGTCAAACCTAATGCCTTTGTCAAGACACAGAGATGCAGAAACAAGCAAAGATAGATGGAGACCAAGAGAGGGAGAGGCAGATGGAACAGCCCTCGTGCCCAGACACACACACACACACACACACACACACACACACACACACACACACACACACACACACACACACACAGAGAGTCAGCATGACAATCAGGAGTAATGGCTGAAACTCCTGGGGTCAATGTCCCCAAACCAGGTTGGGTACCAACCTCTGCGTCTGAGTCTTGCCTCCCCATCCCACTGCTAGGCTTCTGATCCACCCCTAAGCTTCTACTCATGCCCTTGAACCCCTAATCCTACTAGAGTGTAGAGAGTGATTCTGGAGAGAATCATTGGGCATTTTAATCATTCTAAGTTCATTCTTTTTTTTTTTAACTCATTTTAAAAAATTTTTATTTTATTTTTACATCGGGGGGGAGGGGTAATTTATTTATTTTTTTGCTTGTTTATTTTTAGAGGAGGTACTGGGGATTGAACCCAGGACCTCATGCATGCTAACCATTCACTCTACCACTTAAGCTATACCCTCCCCTCATTCTAAGTTAATTCTAATGCATATCAGAAAAAAATAATTAGCACGTCAAACCTGCGATTTGAAAAATATTATGGCTAATGGCGAAACTTAAAAAAGGGAATTGGTTTAATCAAAGTATTAAGTGAATCATCGCACAGATGAGGGGGACACAGTGATGGCTCAGATTGGGACGTGGGGCCTGGAGGACGTTGTGGGGATGCTGGCTGAGTGGCAGTGCCAAGCATGGGGAGTGTGGAGGCCGGGAAGGGGAAGCTTGGGATGGAAAGCCTGGGGGCACGTGGACGCTCACCTTCATGGGGGCAGAAGCCGTACTTGCCATCCTTGTCAAAGTTGTAGGTGGTGGAGCACCAGAGGAAGCCGTCGCTGCGGCCCGTGTCCGTGCAGCTGGTGTACTCCTTGCCATTGAACAGGAAGGGGAACTTGCAGTACTCCCCGTCGGCATTCCCATACTTCACGCGGACCACTGAGGGGCCACACAGGGTGGAGGGTCAGCCTCTCCAGGCCTTTCTTTGGAGACTACGAGTCTCACTCACCCGGGTGTGTGACCTCCCTCCTCCTCCCATCTCTCTGGTCCCATCAGAGTAGACGGAGGGGCCCAAGGTAGCCAGGGAAGCCACAGTCCTTGTTGCTAGGTGACAGGGAGGCATGCCGAGGACTGGGGAGGAGGTTTGGGATGCGGACGGTCACTTTCTTACCTTGCCCTTCCCCCAGGGTCCACAGCTCATCGTCATCAAAGTGGGAGTCTCCCCCAACGCCAGGGCCGGGGGCGAAGGCGTGAGCCAGGAGCCCATCTTTGCCATCAAAGGGGTATCCATCTCCATGCTCTGAAACACACTGGCTCTCAGCTTCTAGCTGCCCAGGCTGGGCACTGAAACCCAGCGATATCGCACCCCTGGTTGGGGCACGTTAGCCCACCCCCTAGCATCTGTCCCCATCCCCAGTCCCAGCTGGGTTATCCAGGACTGGGGATAGAATGAGTCAACAGAGTTGCTGACTTGATTGTTGCCATCCTATGGTCTACACCACTCCAACTCTACACTACTTCATTGTCTACACTACTGCCAACGACACTATACCTACTCACATATCTACACTGCCACACCAGTGTCCTCAGCACCCATCCTCCTATCCTCATTGTCCCCAGTGTCTAAACCATCTACACTCACGCCCACGCTGCTCTCTTAGCCGTATCACCTACCTTCATGTCATCACGAATACTATCACCAACACCCACAGCACTAACCCTCGAAACCACTTTGCCCCCCAGGGCCACCCCACCTACCCACATTTACATTGTCTCCTGTGCCCATGACACTTACCCTTGTCACATACTACTCAGTATGTCTACACTGCCTGCCTACATGTCTACACTACTGCCAGTGTTCCCACCACCAGCCAGCATGGCACCCCTGACCCTGGGTTCTATTCCACTTACTTTCAAGTCTACCCTGCTCCATAGTATCTGACCCACTCTCGTATCAGGGTTCCTCAGCGTCTACCAGTGTTATCCAACAGAACGTCCCGCGTGATGGGAACATGCTTTGTCCAGTTTAACAGGCACTAGCCTCACGTGGCTCCTGAGCACTAGGAATGTGGCTAGTGTGACCACAAAACTGAATTTTAAATTTTATTTAATTTTAGCTAATTTAGAAGTCAGTAGCCCTATGAACCCAAGGGCTATCAAATTGGACAGTGCGGGCAGACCACTGCTTTCTGGTTCACACTGCCTCTGGGGAATACCCAGGGTCACGTCCTCGCCTTCACATTCACGCGGCAGACACTAGTCTGCTCCCATCCACACCACTCCAGTGTCTACATCTCTGCCCTCCTAGCTAAGCTGGAAAGGAGCCTCCTGTGCCTCTTTAATGTCCAGATCGCCCCCGTCTCTACACTAGTCCCCCTGCTGGCCCCCCTTCTGCCTACCCCAGCGGCCAAAGTTGATCATGATGTCAGCCTCTCCATCATGGATCCGAGAAAACCGCAGTGGGGTCACATCACTCCAAACTTGGAAGGCACGAGCGAAGGCATCATCCACTGTCTCGGGGTCCAGATCAGGGGTGTAACCAATGATCCTGGAGGTGGCAGAAACGCGTATGAGCATGTACGGCTGCACCTATGCACGCGATTGTGTGCGTGTGTGCAAGGGTGTGTATATGCAATTGTGTGTGAGCCTGCATGACTGTGCACAAGGGTGGGTGCATGTGCACAGGTGTGCAAGTGTGTGCATACGTGTGAGGGTACATGGGTTTGTGTGCACGAGTGTGTGCATGTGCGTGTGTCTGCACACGCAGATGTATGTGCGTGCATGTAGAGCAGAGCGCGCTGGGAGAAGAGCCCACCCAGAATTCCTTGAGAGCCCATGAATTCTTAGATCAGCCCGGATCTGTCTCAGCAGTCTCCGCATTCTGGGGGGCTGGTGGGGAGGGAAGGGGTATAAATAGTGAATTACGGGACACAGCAGAGATCTCATGCTTGGAATCCAGCACTAGTCATTCAGAACGGAGCTCTTAGCCCAGTTAACAGCCAATTATAACAACTCTATAATATAAAACCTAATTAGCAACTGATCATCAAGTTCACTTTACCTGCCCCAATGACCCCACCTACCAGTAATAGTAGCGTTTATTACGCTCTTACTAAACGCTGGACACTGTGAAAGCCCTTTACGTATGTGATCCAGTTCCCAACCAACCTACGAGGAAGGTTTTTGCTTTAACCCCATTTTGTAGATTGGAAAACCAAGGCTCAGCAGACTGAAAAGGAAGTAGCCCAATGCCCCAAAGCCGGTAAGTGTGAGATTCAAGTCCTGGTCTGTCCGACGCCTGTTCCTAAAGCACTTTGTATGCAGACTCCTTAAGATGCCTCGCCCTCCCAAGATACCTCCTGGGTTCCTGGAGTGGGGAGAGGGCAACACCCAACGAGTCGCAGTGTCCCTTGGCCCAGGGCCCCGCCTCCCGCAGCCCTGCCCTGGCACCTGTAAGTGACTTGGTTCTTGTCCCACTTGGGCTTGCGGGGGAAGAAGTTGTAGTTGGCCACATCGGGGTTGCCACAGCGCGGCTTCCGCATGGTCTCGATGGTGTTCTGGTCGAGCTCGCCTGTCTGGGGCAGCCCGAAGAACTTCTGCATCTTCTTCAGTGTGTCCTTCAGCACAAACAGGTTACAACTCTCTTTGGGGCAGCCGTAGAAGGTGTTCAGGTATTGCTGGAAGAAACAAGCACCCCGAGGCAAGCAGCCACGTTAGGATGGTACAGTATCGACCAAAGGAGTCACGAACGCAAGGGCACTGGGTGGAGCCCTGGGTTACCCCACTAGCTGAGGGACATAAAAGGTGAAGGGGGCATGGTTTGGGAGCACAAGTTGGGTGCTTACTATATGCCCAGGCACTGATGTCAGCACATATTAACTTATTTAATTTAATGCTCACAGCAACTCTACAGTGTCGACATTATTACTATCTCCATCATACAGAGGAAACTAAAGCAGAGAGGTTAAGAAACTTGCCTAAGATCACACAGCTCACAGAGGGCAGAACTGAACTCGAACCCAAGCAGTCTGGCTCCAGGAACGGTACCCTCTACCACCCCCTCTCCCTCCATCAACTCTTTTAATCCAACAAACTGCTGACATAGGGATGATTTTCCTCACTTTTCTTATAAGGAGATTCAAAGGCTATGTGTGTCGACTTCAGCAACAGACAGACCTGGGTTCAAATCCTGGATCTGCCATTTCCCAAAAGAAAACAGTCCTGTCCTTCGGGTACTGCGCAGCCAGCTCAGCGCAAACTGAGGCCACAATCAAACAGGCCCCTGCAGGGGGGCAGGGACCAGTCAGCTAGCTCATTTATTTGTTCAACAAATACTTTTTGACACTTCCAAGGTGCCACGCCCTGTGCTAGTGCTGGTGGGGGTCAAGTGGTGTGCACAACAGACGTTTCTAGTTTCTAGGGTTTGAATCCCAGTGTGGGAAGGCTGAAGGACCAAATAAATGCAAAGTTAATTATGTGATAGAAACGGCAGAAGGAGCCAGGAAACCTTATCACTGGCATCATAACCTTGCTTCAGAGGGTAGTTAGGAAAAGGGAAATAGAGGTGCAATAATAATAATAGTAGTTGTTGTTGTTATAATGACCAATGATTATTGAGTGTTTACCATGTCTCAGTTACCCTTCAAAGTGTCTAAGACTACCTCTCCTTTAACCCTGAAACAGGCACCATTTTTACCCTGTTTGCAGAAGAAGCCAAAACTGAGAAGTCAAGTCACTTGCTCCAGATTTACCAGGCCAGTTAATCAGTGCACCCACTGATCTGAAGCCAGGCAGTCTAAGTCTAGAGCCTGGCTTCTCAAACCCCCCCGCCACTGCACTGCCCCTGGGCTCCATGGACTTCCGTATGCTGTAGAGGGTATGGGAACCCAGTGCTCCAAAGCTTCTCCCTCACCCTCACCCCCAGTCCCATCATTAGGCAGACCAGCTCCAGACCCGTGAGAAAAGTAGCCCCCTAAACGTGTACGGTCTCCTAACCTATTTATCCAGAATGGGCAGAGACCTAGATGCTGGAAAAGGGGCAAGGGTGCTGTCACAGCCTGACAAGTGGTTCCCTGGGTGGGTCCGGCTGAAGGAGGGTAAGGGCTTTGAAGGAGAACCGGGCTGGAAGAAACATCTTGAGGGGACCCCAGCCCCAGGCCTTTCGGCTGCCCCCATCCCTGCTAGTGCAACGCCGTGGCCAGAATGCCCCTCGGGCCAGGCGCGCCCGCGCGCGCGCTCTCGCAAAACAACATACGAGCCGCAGCTCGGAGCCCCGCCAGGAGGGAGGGCTCCCTGGCGGCTCTCCGACCCAAGCCCAGCTCGGTCCGCCCCCGCCCCACGCGCCGGAGCCCTCGTGCTGGCCCTCCCTCCGCCCTGCCCGCCAGTTCTCTCTGTCCTCCGACCCCTTCGGAGAAGTTCGAGGAAACTTTCCAAGATCTAACCCTTGACCCTCTCTGACCAATTTGTTCAGTGAACCATTCGAAAAAGATGCGCCGTCCGCTTCCCTCCAGCTCCAAATATTTGCCAAAAATGGCCAGTAGAGAGGTTTGTCCAAGGCCCCTCTCCAGATGTGTGCCAAAGGTCCCAGATGTTTGCCAAGTCCCGTTTTGCCCAGAGCACTCACGCTCGTGTGTGCGAAAATTTATCCAACTCATGTGCCAAAAGACCCTCTCCCCTAAATCCTACTGGGGTTTAAAGGATCCGCTACCATTTGCAAGACACCCCTTTGGGCTTTTTGCCAAAGGCCTACCAGCACTCTGTCCAAGGGCCTGGTTAGTCAACCCTCCAGATGTGTCCAAAAGTTGTTTACAAAGCCGCCCCCTTTGCAAAATCTCAGATACTAGACAATGTCCTTGTTATTTGCAAAAGGGGCCCTTTCCAGGGGTTTGCCAAAGCACTCCCTTCCCCGCCCCCGCTGGCGGCTCGCCCCCCTGCTGGGTCCTGAAAGTTGCCAAGTTTTTTATCAAAGGCCTTCCCCTCTCACTAAAGTTCTCCTGAGGTTTGCCAGAGATCCCTCCTTCTCTTGGCCAAGGACCACCCCAGGCTGTTTACTGAAGCCCTTCCCCCACGCTGTGCGCCCACCCTGGGGACGGGTGGCGGGAAGACCCCCCCCCCTCCACCGCCAGCCTCCGGAGGTGGGGTGGTGGGAAGTCCCTCATCCTCCACCGCCTAAGTTGGTCTAAACTTGGCTCGATGAGGCCAGCACAGCAACTCACCACAGCCAACTCTTTGTCCGTTTTGGGGGCGACATCTCCAGGGAACTTGATGATGGGCGACGGCGCGGCGGCGGCGCGGCCCAACAGGCAGCCCAGGACGCAGAGCGCCCGCAGAGGGCTGGCGAGCGCGCCCCGGGCCACTCGCGCCTTGGTCATTGCGCTCCCGGGCCCCGCGCGTCGCCCGGGGGTGGCTGGCTCGGTGCGTGCGGCCGCGTCGCCGCCTGGCTGGCGCCTGCTCCGCCGCGCAGCGCTGCGCTCCAAGAGGCTACTTGACTCGGTGGTTTAGGCTTCGTCCGCCTCAGCGGCGCATGGTCCGGCCCCCGCGCCCCAGCCCGCGCCGCGCAGCCTGCTCTCGCCGGTCCTGGCAAAGCCTTTGTATGTTTAAAGCCCCAGATGCGCAGCCTCCAGCCACCGCCTGAGGAAGTCTGGATGCAGCGGAAACTAGGGAGGGCAGCAGCCAGATGTGGCCGGCTGGGCTGGGAGGGCGCTGGCAGTGTGGCGGCTGGGAGAGAGGGGCCGCTCAGGCCCGCCCCTCTCCGCCCCCTTCCCCCTCTCGCCCTCCTCCTCTTTTCTCCTCTCTTCCTTTCTCCGCCTTTTCCCCCTCGGCTGCAAGCACCAGCAGGGCTCGACCGCCCAACCTCTATTCCGTAATCCAGGCGCGAAACCTAAGGACTCTCTGTGGGGAAACATCTGGCGCGTGCACTCTAGGCTCTTGACCTCCTGAGCCTGGAGAGCAGCGGATCTTGGAGTGACTTGCAGGGGCAGGACTGCGGGCACTCCGGCCACTCCCAGGGGCATGGGTCAGAGATGGCGGGGAAGGGTCAGAAACAGATGATCAGCTGCACTGATGGATGGATTGTCAGAGAAAGAGATTTCAGATGATTAGAGATGGAGACAGAGAGAGATGGACAGAAATGGAAGGAGAGATGGAAACAATGTGGAGGGTCTCTCCCTCCCCTCCCTCCCTTCTTTCTATCTTTCTTTCTCACTCCCCTCTCCTTTTCTTTCTTCCTTCTGTAAATGTTTAAGCATTTACTTGGCAAGCGTAATGCTAGGTGCTACACTTGGAAACACAGCAGTCTTGGTCCCTGTCCTTGAGGAATATCCCCTTCCTCTCCCAGGAAAGAGAATTAATTAGGTGCTAGGCTGTGATGGGGAACTCCAGCAGGCTGTGGGAACACCTGACCTCAGCCCCTAAAGTAGCATAGGTGGTCAGGGACGGCTTCCTGGAAGAAGTGAGTTCTGAGTTGAGGAGACCTGAAGAGCGACAAGATAGGGGAATCCTAGGTGGAGGTTGGGATAGGAGGGATGTTGAGGGCACAGTCTAAGGAACAGCCTTTACAAAATGTCCATAGGCGAACAACAGCTTGATGCACTGGAGAAGGAAGTTCCTTTATCTGAAGATCTGGCAGGGGGCGGGGTGAGGAGATAGGACTGGGGGTCAGCAGGGACCCATTAAAGGAGCAAAGTCACGAGCTGAAAGGATCAGCAACAATCTGCCTGTGAGGACTTTAGACGTCATAGCGATGAGTCTGGTCATTCTCCTAAGAACCAGAAAAGCCTCTGCAGCTTGGGTCTCAGTGGGTTTCAGACAAGTACAGGCTTGCCTGGCAGGCATGCGCTGTTGGTCAGCCAGGAGTCAGTCTGAAAGGCGCCCCTTGGGAGGGATTTAACCCCAAAGGAAGGACACCCGCCCATCAGCCTGACCCAGGGAGAAGCCTGACTGCTTGGGGGAGGGTGAGTCTGAGGTCAGTGGGGTGCGGGTGGGGGGTTGCCTCCTAGCTCAGCCCCATTTGGCTCCAGTCCAGTCCTCTGGATAACTGGAGAGCCAAGTTGGAGAGCAGTGAGCTGGGAGTGAAAATGGAAAAAGTTGTCTCACTAAAGCAGGGCTTACAAACTCGTGGCCTGTGGGCTGAATCCCGCCTGAACAGCATTTTGAAACTTGGGAAACTTCATGTAAAAATCTGACTGTCTGGTTTTCTTTCAAAAATTTCCCCCAAATCTGGCAAGACTGGGTGCCAGTTTCCACATGGCAACAATTAGCTGAAGTTAAGGAGTGGCTGCCTCCGCTAGATGAGGCGTGGACTTTGGTTTGCCACAGTCCCCACCATTCTCTATTGCCCCTCATGTGACTCACTCAGCTCAGTTTTGCTCATTTACATCACTCACCCCATTTGAAGTTTAACCTTTTCCCAAAAATCTTTGTAAGACATGTGGGAATAAACAACACTGCTTTGGGGGTCCTCTGGCACAGGGCAGCTTTGACTGCACCTCTTCACAACCTGTGTAGTTTTGGCAATCCAGAGGCATTGGGGTCCAGTGTAGGTGACTGGTACCCATTTAGAAATGGGGACAGCTGCAAAAGCAGGTGTCCTTGGTGCCCAGCAGAGCAGTGGCAGTGCCCAGCAGCAACTGATACCCAGGGGACTAGCAGAACATAGTCAGTATCTGGTGATAATGGACTTGTTTGTGAGTGCATGTGACACACTCCAAGACCCCTGTGGACCCCTTTAGCTCTCTTTTTAGTGGCAACCTGCCATGGTCACCCTGGGAGCTGTGGTAACCCTGGGAGCCCCATGTTGATATGACAGAACCACAGAATGAAAACAACCAGTCTCCCTGTAGAAAAACAAACTTTCGTAGACCACTGAGCTCTGGGCATGCAGTTGTTACTGCAACATCTTTTAGCCGATCGTAATGCAGGTGTAAATTGTGTTCCTCCAAAAGATATGTTTAAGGCCTAACCTCCAGTACCTGTAAATGTGCCCTCATTTGGAAACAGTCTTTGCAGGTACCACCAAGTTAAGATGAGGTCATACTGGACCTAATCCAGTGACTTACATCCTAAAAAGAGAAGAAATCTGCACACAGAGACACACAGTGAGAACTCCACGTGACCATGGAGGCAGAGTTTGGAATGACACAGCATCAAGACAGGAATTCCAAGGACCGTCAGGAGCCCCTGGAAGTTGGGAGAAGTGAGGACGCATTTTTCTCTGGAGCCTTTGGAGAGAGCATGGCTCTGACGGCACCTTGATTTTGGACTTCTAGCCTCTAGAACTATGATAAAATAAATTTCTGATGCTTTAAACCACCCAGTTTGTGCTATTTTGTTACAGTAGCTCTAAGAAATTAATACAAGTTACAATTAGGTGACACCAGGACATGGCATCAATTTCTGCCACTCGTTCATTCATTCATTCATTCATTCATTCATTCATTCAGGAACATTTTACTGAACACTGTTCCAGATGCGGGGGTACATCAGCATCAAGATAAAGTTTGTACAAACTTATTTACAAAACAGAAAGAGACCCACAGCCATAGAAAACAATGGTTACCAGTTTACCAGGGGTGGAGGCGGGAGGGAGGGATAAACTGGGAGTTTGGGATTGGCAGATACAAACTACTATGTACAGGATAGATAAACAGCAAGGTCCTACTGTACAGCGCGAAGAACTATATTCAATGGCTTGTAGTAACCTGTAATGAAACAGAAGATGAAAAAAAGATGTATATATACACATAACTGGATCACTATGCTATGCACCAGAAACTAATAAATTGTAAATCAACTA
The DNA here is from genome assembly GCF_036321535.1 of Camelus dromedarius. Taxonomy (NCBI): domain Eukaryota; kingdom Metazoa; phylum Chordata; class Mammalia; order Artiodactyla; family Camelidae; genus Camelus; species Camelus dromedarius. The sequence continues at coordinate 45,599,022 of NC_087444.1, forward strand.
TACTTCAAATTTTTAAAAATGAGGGGAAAAAATAAAATTTGTATTGATGAAGAAGTAAAACAACGATGTGAGCTACCAAACAAGAAAACAAGGCCCCCGGGGAGGTAGCAGCCATCTGTTGTTAATACTTTTCCAAGGCCCTGTCCTCCTGGTTTTGGTAGCTGCCTCTTAATTTTCCTTTAAGGAACCTCCTCTCCCCAATTCTTGGTCTGTGAGGTTCAGTGAATGTGACCTACCTCCCGGCTCCATGTGACCCAGGCTTGGCTAAAAAGCAGATCCAAAACCACTGGCTGGGTGATGGTTCAGACGTAGGCTTTTGAATCTATTGTGTTAGAGCAGGCAGATAGCTAGATATGAGGAGAGAAAGGGGGACGCAGACCAAATGGCAGGAATTGGGCAGAAAGGAGGGGCACAAGCCCAATGCAGGAAACCACACATCATGTAAACACCAGGGGTCCCTGGGCAGAGAAAGAAAAGCGGGAACATTTGGGCTGATAAGGGGTCACACTTTTGGGGGGTGATGAGTTGCCTGGAGATCAACAAAGAAAGGTGAGAAAAGGCAGGAAATGCCAGTGTGCGAATGTAACCTTTTGCTCATTATGCCCTCATTTCAATAAAACCAGCCTTGCAGATCAGAAGTACCCATCATGCACCGATGGAATGACACTTCCGATCCAGACTAAATACGGACAAAAATCCCTCCTCCCTTTGGGAAGGTGGAGTTGGGATGATAATCAGGGAATATGACCCCAAACCCTTCCCTCCCCAATGAATTTTCCATCCATTCATTTTTACACCCTATGTAACTAACTTGCCAAAGAAACTCAGGGCAGCTTCTCACATGAGCCTGCCCACTCTCCCCCTGAGAGTGTACTATCCATCCTTTAGTAAATCCTCACTTTACTTTTTTTAACCACTACGTCTTGTCTCTGAATTCCTTCTGGGGTGGGACAAGAACCTGGAACACCGGTTGCATACACCGGCAACAATTGGAGCCCATGAAAATTAATTCTGGGACTTTCGCTGGAGGTTTTTGGGATGCAGTCTACACTTTCAGCTATAAATGAAGGTGTGAGGCAAGAATGGAGGTATCCTTAAGGACAGAGTCTTCCTGAGGTTGAAGATACACCAAACAGAGCAGAAATGCTGAGCCTGAGCTCCTGTTTCCAGCCCTGCCTGCAGCCAGAGTTTGCTGTGCTTTTTAGTTTAGTGTGTGATATATTGATATCCCTTCTTCCCAACTTTGTGTGTGTGTGTTTTGTTTTGTTTTGTTTTTTTGCTTAAGTCTGTTTGGGTTGAGTTTCTGTCACTTGCAACCTGAAATTCCTGACTGATAGAGTGAAAGACACAGGTGAGAAACCAGAACCAGTCAGACCCTCTGCCTGAGGTCACAGCCCTCCCTCATTTTGTCTCTGCCTCTAGGTCCCAGGGACATCTGAGAAGCAGTCCTGGGGGGCACAGGAGTGTGTCAGCACACTCAATCCTAGAGGAGCATAGCAGGCAGGACCTTCTCTGGGATCAGGGAACCTCGGGTACCACTGGGTTTCCCACTAGGACTCCAACCCCCAGGCTGAGGCCTGTGGATTCCAGGCCATGTCCCCTCCACACAGTCAGGAGTCCGGGAGGAAGCAGATGGCACTATCAGAAGGAGGATAATTCAAGGAGAGCTTAGTGACAAAGGGATTAAATCCAAAGTGTGTGGGTGGAGTGTAGGGGGACCAATTGGCCAGAAGCAGGTCCGTGACCATCACAGGCCCAAAAAGTTGGCAAGAGGGGCAGTTCTGGGAGCCCCCAAAGGACAGAGAATTGTACAGAGCAGGGGCCTTGAACTAAGCGGCAGCCGGAAGGACCTCCTGCGGACGGATCCAGGAATAAACATCCTCCTTTGTTCTCATTGCTCCCTCTGACCCTTTGTTGGGCTCCCCTAGCACAAAGTCTGGGCCCAGCGGTCCCAGGAGGGAGGGAGGTGGAGCGCCACCTGGAGGAGCAAACGGAAGTTGACCGGCACGCCCACCACCTCCTCCCTCCCGTACTTACTCTTTATACTCCAGCCACACTGGCTTTCTCTCTGTTCCTGAGAGATGGCAACTCTCTTGTGGCAGCCACAGATCTTCTTTCCAGAAAGAACATGTCGTTCAGTGGCCAAGAGTGCAGTGAGCTGACGCCCACCGCAGCAGGAATCGGCCTCAGCTTTTGAGCCTCCGCCGGGCTCATTCGGCCAAGCCCCGATGCTGACTGAGCACACAGGGTACCGGGGCTCCCCTCTGGGGCCGCTTGATGTTTTCTTCGAAACGCTGTCTTGGAGGCTATGCCCCATCCTGCTTCCCCCCTCTTTTTCTTTCTCTGGCCTTATCCTCCAAAACTTCGTGAACTCCTGACCGCATCCCAGAATGCACTTCCCAGAGGATGCAACTGACACGCCCGTCCTCTCTGCCTGCAGATCTTCTCATCTATTAGGAATCAGCTCAAATGCCACCTCCCCAGGGAAGCCTTCCTTGACTGACCATCCCCAGAAAGGATCCACCTCCTGTGTTGTTTCCTTCCTGGCAGCTACAACTGTCTTGAAATGATCTCGTTAACTTTAATATTTGTTTATTGACTCCTGAACTAGAATGTCACCTGTGGCCCCAGTATCCTGAACAGGGTTTGCATACAGAAGGTGCTTAATTAATACTTGTCAAATAAATGGTTGAATAAATTAATGAATCTCGCCTAGATGTCGGGAGATGGAAGGGCAGGCACAGTAACCGGAGGTGGGAATGGTGGGATGTTATCCTGAGTAAAAGGAAAGGCCAGAATGAGCACCCAGGGGCTCTGACCTGGATTGGATGACTCAAAATGTAGGGGGTTCTCTTGTGCCATCCTAGGTTTTTCCTTTCTGCCATGAGTAGGTCAAGGGAGAATAGACTGCTTTAGACTTTGGGGAGTCTCAGGACAGAGTTGTTAATTTGTAACCAACAGCAGGAGAAACTCAGGGTAGACTTCAAGTGGGACTTCCCAACAGTGAAGAGAAAGATTGAGGTCTTAAAGGGTCTGAGTTAGGCTGAGACATGAGTTAGGCTGAGACATAAGTTAGGCTGATACAACTGCTCACCCAAAGGACCTCAGAAAGACAGAGGACAGGCGAAACCTTCTTTGGTCACCCTGGACTAGGTGGGTGGATGCAAGGACCTTCAGACAGCTTAACAATTATGACTAGGTTGGGAAGGACAAGTGGGCCCTCAGCTTCTGTCTTTGCTGCCCCCACCTTGCCATTGGCCCTCCATTCTCTCTCCATCACTCCCACGCAGGGTCTCTGAGTCCTTGGGTCACTGCCTCTCCTGGGGCTCTGCCCCTGCCCACCTCCCCTCTCTCTCTTTGCCTTTGTTTTTATCCAGGTTTGTGGCTTCTAGCCAGGATAATCTGTGCCTGCTCAGCCCCCACTCTCCATTTCAGCACACTGTACAGCACACTGGGTTCTCCTGGGAAACCACACCTCCCTCCCTCGTATATAGCCCAGGCTTGACCAGTCAGAGCACCCGGCCCTCTGGGTACAGAAGGCACTTGCCAGCTTCTATCTAGCGGATAATGCTGGCCCAAAAGTGGAGGTGGAAACAGAGTATACAGACTTGGGAACACTATTTGAGACCCTAGATCTATCTTTACCTGAAACCGTCCCACATTGGATTTCTCAGTTTGACGAGCCATTGAAAACTTAATCTGATTTGGGTAGCATTTCTGTTATTTGTACCTAAAAGCGTGCAGGGTAATCCACATGATACCTGGGAAAGGCTCACCACTGAGGTGCTTCTGCTGGCAAGATGTCTGCCTGTCTGTCTGCACGTCTCTAAGCCTGACAGAGAACCCCCCTTTCTAGGCTCCTGGGGGTCAGTTCTGCCTGTGCAGGCAGCGCGTGGTGGAAGAGATGTTGGAGTGCAGATCTGGCCCATGGGCTCCAGGGCATCCGTGAGGAAGGGCCCACATTCCCACCGCAGCTTGAATGGCCCTGAGAAGCGAGGGTTACTGGGAGGTAGATGGAAACCAGGCAGTGATCTCCCTGTACTTAGATGTGTTCAAATAGGCTGAGGCCCCCCATGACATGGAGGCTGCAGAGAGGACTTGGGGCAAAGTCCAAGGTTCTGGGGCTTTCCTGAGCACTTGGGGCACTAATGGTGGACCCCAGATGACAGGCAGGTGTAGTCAGGAAGAAAGAAGAAAGGAAGAGGCTGTTAACTAAAGACTAACTTCATGTCAGATCTAGATGGATCCTAGGGTCTGGTTACACCTCTCAGTTTGATGGAAGTCACCACTGGAAGGAGAGCCTCAGGCCCTGGGCCAGGTCGGTTATGGATGCTGAATTCCCATGGTGCTCCTTTGAAGCAAGTCATATGATCAGCATCTGCATTTTAATACTTGAGGAAACTGAGGCAGAGAGAGGAGGACCTGCTAAGATCATCACACGCAGCATCAGCACCAGGATGCCCCTTGGGGCTATCTGGTACCAGAGCCCCTGCACCCAACCACCATGTTACACAGCTGTCCTGGAAAGATGGGGAAACTGAGGCACACAGGAAGCTTTGCCCAAGACACACAGGGAGAGAAAACCAGGCACTCCCAAGAGCTCACTCTGATCTAAGGACTGAGGCAGGCACCTTCACAAAGGTCACTGTGCTCAGTCCTCCCAATGAACTGGTGACTAGGCTACGAATATGAGGGGAAAAGTGAGCCCAGAGAAGGTAAATGACTTGACCAAGGACACACAGCATGTAAGTGTAACTAGAACCTGAGTCTATTGATTCTTTCCCCTGAAGCAGCCGTTAGTTCCAGAGCTGCTAGGTCCTCTGTTAGCCCAGCACCCCAACCCCACTGTCTTCCACCCCTCCCAGCACCCCTGCAGCCAAACCACTGGCAGAGGGGATTCTGATGGAACTAGGAGCTGGATTCCCATCACCCTGAAAATAGAACTAGGTCTCCTCAGAGCGCCTTCTCCAGGCTAGAACCAACCTCAGCAGGGAAAGATGTCTGTGTACCCCTCAGACCACTGATTCTGCAAGGCCTGGCTATCCTCCCAACCCCACACCTCGGAAGAACAGTGCCTTCTGCAGATAGACTGCGCCATCTGGTGGCCACTCTTGGTGAAGCAGCCTCAGAGCTAGGAGCCCACTGGGTCAGACCATTCTCCGGGCTCGTGGCTCCATCTAGTGGCATTAATGCGCAATCACACACTATCAGCTTCAACCTGAGAATCCCTGGAGGAGATTGTTTAAATATCCTATGACTCCATTTTAGAGTTAATGAGCCTGATTTTGCGGGGTGGGAGGGGTGTATTCTAAAAACCTGGATTTTAGGTAAGATTTCTAGGTGATTCTGAACTCAAGGAAAGTTGAAGTTTGAGAAGCAGGACTTAAAGGAACTTAGAGATGTATTTGTACTGGCTGCCCACCTATTCCATAATAAAATCATCAACCCACTTCACATCTGAGATTCTCATTTTCAATCTAAACAGGAGGAAACCGAGGTTCCGAAGGTGGCAGTCACTCACCCGTGAGAACATAGTGAGTGAGGGAGCAGACATCTTCCTTCCCAGCTCTAGGGCATGTGGAAAAGCAGAAGGGAAGCACCTTCGCCAATAGGAAACCTGGGATCTGTTACCTGCACCTTGCAAACGAAGGGCTCTACAAAGGTGAGCTGGCGTCACTGTGGCAGGATCTCCTGGCCCTGGTCATATGAGGCTGCAGTTTATCTCTCTGATTATTACTGTAACTGTCTTGCTTGCCACTTCTTCATCCTTGTTGGGGTGATGGTGGGGCTGGGCACTGATCTGTCAATCAGGGATGAGGACTCAGAAGGTCTAGAATAATAACAACTTACATCATGACATCGTCAGGCTCTGCTCGAAACATTTCACATGTATTGGTTCCTCTGATCCTATAAACGAGTTCCTGAGAATATATTATTATGGTTATCCCCTTACACATAGGGGTACCCCTTTATGCAGTGGACACTGAGGCACAGTTAGTGGGCACTGACCCAGGCAGTCTGCTTCAGGCCCGCGATTTTAACCAGGGACCACCCAGTGCCCCAGAGCAGGCAAGGTTTGGCTTCTGCATCTTTGGGGACATCATTATCTTCTCTCTGGTCACCTTTGGCCAAGCCACCTTCTCTGTCTGGGTCTCCTTGTTCCTATTTGTTTATTGCCTTGGCAACTATGTATTAAAGCCCTGTGTTGGGTACTAGAGTTACAGTAGCAATTAACTACAGTCATTGCTCTCATGGTGCTTATATTCCTAGTGGGGAGATAGGCAATACAGAGTAGACAAATTAATAAACTAATGAACAAGATAATGTTGGGTGGTTGGGAGACCTGTGAAGGATGGGGGCAAGATGATCTGATGGGGAAACCTATGAATGATCAGGGAGGGCCTTTCAGAGAAGCTGATGTGAGATCTGACTCCTGCAGGAGGAAAAGGAACCAGACATGTGCAGAACCAGGGGAAGAGTGTTTCAGGTAGAGAGGATGGCAGGTGCAAAGGCCCTGTGGTGGGAGCAAGCTTACTGTATTTGAAGAACAAAAGGGCCATTGTGGCTGGAGCAGAGTGAGTGAAGGTCATACGGGACATTTGTGGGTTTGGTTCCCAAGCATCTGCCCCACTTCCTTTGAGGGACTTCCCTTCTCCCACTGAGAACAGCATTGCTGGGAAGGCACATCAGGGTACCTGCCTTTCCTCTTCAGAAGGCACGTGGGTCCTTGGAGCCTTCTTGGGGCAGTTCCTTCCTCTGGCCACCCTGCAGGGGTGGGCTTAGGATCTGGGCTCAGCCAACGGAACACTCAATGGAATCTTGAATGACACCAATATAAACAGCACACTGGGAGCCCACGCATGCCCCATGGGCCTGGTGGTTCCGTCTTGGTACCTTTTACCTCCACCCCTGTTATCATTCCAATAAACGCCCATTTGTTTTATGTTAACCAGAATTTCTTTCTGTTGCTTGCACCCAAATAATCCTACTGAGGCAGGGTAGAAATAAAAGAAGATGAAGTTGGGGGTAACTGTGGGGCCAGATTGTGCTGTTTGGCAAAGCTAAGGCAGTGGATTGTGTTCTAATGACAATGGGGACCCTGTGCTTTCTTCTGGCCCTGCCCTCCTGAGATCTCTTAGTTGTGTGTACGTGGTTTCTTACCTACAGGGATGAACTTTTTTCTACCAGCCCCAGTTCAGAATGTCTCCCTTTCCCACCCAAGCCAGGCCCCTACCCCACTAGCAAGCCACTGTCCTCAGCAGGCACCCAGGCCAGGAACAGCAAGTCAACAGCCTTGAGCTTGAGATGATGTGTCAGTTTCCTGCACAGCCACCGTGAGGTCCATACATGGCTCAGATAAACATCTCTAAGACTTCACCCCCTGCCACACTCCAGTGAAAGAGAAGCCAAGTGAGAAGGAAGGAGAAGTGGACAATCAGAACATCCCACACCTTGTAGGTCCCAGAGAGGGCATTCGGGAGGGGGTAGGTAGCCCGAGGCTTAGCCAGAGCCCCCTGCTGCCTCCTGCCCCTGAATTCCGAAGCATCAGGAACCAATCACGGTATCAAACAGCCAGCTGGTGACCCCAATCCTTCTGCCGCAGCAATAAGCTCTGGCTATTGTTTTTCTAAGAATCCAGTCAATCCCCTTTCCTGTAGGCACCTCCCATCCTCCCCCATCAGGCCAGGGCAGCCCTTCAAATAGGAAAATCCACAGCTTGACTTTAGTCCGCTGCCCTCCCAGCCGTCGCCCAGAGACCCACAAACTCCCACCACAGGCTGGAGTTCCCACTGTGATGCCCAGGTCAGTTTCCAGCTCTGGAACTTTCTCCACATCCTGTTGCCACTCTAGTCCAACTCAGCTGGTCCTTGTCCAGTGCCAACACTCAGAGGTTGACCGGGAGGCACCTGCCCGTCCCTTCACCTGGTGGAGGCTGACTGTCACAGAATCCAAGGGGGAGACAGTGACAGGTGCAAGGTCACCAGGGCCGAGGCAGAGAACGCACATGCATTCATGTTGGTCATGTTCAGTGGGTCCGTGAAGAACCATGGGCAGGAAAGAGGCTCTGAGGCATGAGGGGAGGAACTAGGGGCTCACGCTTTAAGGGGCATGGATAAGGACAGAGATGGGGCTGGCTTGCAAGCAGCCTGCCAAGCTGCTAATTCTTCCAGGTTCTCTTAACAAGCTGGGCACCTGCTTCTCACTGTCCACCCCAGGCTGGAGCTGAGAAGTGGCCAGCCTTCCAGACAGAGTGTGCCTCCTCTGGCTTATACAACCTCTCTGGCCCCGCATCACTCGTATCCGTTACCCACCTGGACCCTGTTGGCAACCTCTTCCCCTGTGACCAGCAAGTCATGCTCCTTAATCATTGATGGTTCCCCATTGTCTACAGAGGAAAGTCTAAGCTCCTTAGCTGGGCATTAGAGACACGTCACTGTGACTAGTCCAGGCTGCCCCCCTCACCATGTCCCTTTCTCCTGCTCCTGTTCACGTTCTTATCACACAGGTTTGAAAACACAGGATGCTTGCTGTGTACACCTCAGCGTTTGTCTCCTCCACGGGCTGTTCCTTCTGCTGGGAACGTTTTTCCTCTGCCTGGAGCAACCTGCTTGTCTCCCAGGGCCTGGCTCCATGTCCCGTCTACAAAGTCTTGCCTGATCCTTTAGGACCTCCCCCAATGCCACGCTCCCATCCTGACCCGGCACGATTGATTCCTCCTTTTTCCTTCCTGTGTCTTTGAGAGTGCTAGAAACACAGCCCTCCAGCCCTACTTAATGCCCTGCGACACGCCCACTGCCTACCTCTCTCCCTCTCTCCAGGGAGCCCATGAGTCCCACATGGGGGAGAAATGGGGAGGCTGTGGTCATAGTGTAGGTGTGGGGGCCAGACACACCTGGCCTCAAGTCCTGTCTCCACCACTCTAGACCTCAGTCACCCGGGCAAGTTGTTTGCTGGTCTCTCCAAGCCTCAGTTTCCCCATCTGTAAGACAAGTTCACAATACAGCTACCTCCAGGAAGTGTTGAGAGTCTTTATTGAGATAATATGCTGAATGTGCTTAGCACGGTGGCTGGCATAAACAAAGTTAGCCCCGTCCCAAGTTCTTCGAAGTCTCTGTACCTCCCACCCCACTCTCCCCACGCTCCCCACCAACATCCCAGAGACCATCTCTATTTCTTTCCTGACAGCAATATTTCTGTTTTTTGAGCCCCATCAACTTCTGAACCATTTTGCAAGGACGGGAATGAGAGACACCAAACATGCCCACAAAGCACTTGAAATTATTGCCATTTAGGGATCAGAAGACGAAGATTAGTTCCCTGTCTCTGTCTCACAAACAAATTAACGGAGTGGCAGCTTCCGGTGCCAAATACGATTCTTGTCGAAAGGATTAGACACAGTAAATCCAGCTAGAATATACTGTGATCGTGTGTGTGTGGCTTTTTTTTTTTAAAGCAAAGCTGCAATAATCATACATTTACAACTAATAAATTGGGTCCTTTAATTCCTCTGCAGTAAGCCTTTGAAATATAATCTGTCATTTCAGCCATACAGAACACGACTTTTCATAATTATAATTCTCCAGCACATGTTACTCCTTATAATTAAATTCACTTTTAAGAAATCCCAAGCTTTTTGTGTGTGTGTGTGGATTATCTGTTGGTACGATGTCATAATGGTAAAATGAATGTATAATCTGTTGCGTACATTTGGTTCCTTCTTATACAGAAAACACCCTCTGCTATCTATCAAAAGCTGAAGGATGAGATGGTGAACAAAATATACACCGTTTCTCAGCAACAGGTTCAAACAAAGGCAGATCAAACCCAAGCATGTCTCCCCATGCCGGGTCCCCCCTGACCGCCCCGCCCAGGGCTGCTAACCCCATAAAAGAAGAATGTCTGCAAGAGTTGGGAAAAAACCCACAAATGTTAAATTATGGCCAAATTATCTGCTGGAGAAATGCATACCCATAAATTCTGAAAGGCAGTTGAATACAAGCCCCGGGCTGGATGATCACAAAATAGACCCGAAATGGCCCCAAATCAGTGAATTTGTGCAGGAAACGTAAAAAGACCCACAAGGCACAAAGACACAAAGGAAAGGATAAGCTAATAAAGAAAATGGGGACCTTGAACTCAGAGAATCAGGCCCAGGGAGAGCAGGCAAGCATGGTCTAACAGTACCGTCTTGAGTTTTTTGACAAAGAACAGCAGAGAAGCCCTGTTGCGATTTTGCAACTCCGGACATAAATGAGTTAATATTGAATTCCTCCAGCTGAGGTCGAGTCTAGATGCAATCGTGAAACTGAGGTGTGTTCCCTCCTCCCTCCTCGGGACAAGTAAATGCCACTTAAAAGATGGGATTTCGAGAATGACGTGACATTTTCTCCCTGTCAGCAGAAATGTCCTACTGGGTTCGTCCTTTTACCTCCTGAGGCCCAGGAGATCCCTGCTAAGGTGACAGTTTTGCCTGAGAGAGGCTACTCAAGTGAGAGTCAGACATTCAGCAGGAACCTGGGTACCTTTTGAGAGGAAGGGCGTCTCCGCATGTGGGACATGAGTTCCCACGGGAAGCTGCAGAAATTGCGGCAGCAGTGGCCTCCGGGGGCCAAAGGTGGGGGAAACGGGTGTGTGCATCAGTGCAAATGTGTGCCTGTGTGACTGCACGTGCCTGTGCATGAGTGTGTGTCTCCATGTGCATCTGTGTCTGAGCGTTTGCATGCGCGTGTCTAAGCGTACAAGTGCCCATGTGTGAGTGTGTAAGCTCTGTCTGTGTACGTGTGTCCGTCCCTGTGTTTATCTGTGTGCCTGTGTGTATATGCCTGGAGTCTGTGTGTGAGTGTGTCTGGATATGGATGTGAGTATGCATATGTATGGCTGGTATCGGAGTATGTATCTCTGTGTGTGTGTGTGTGTGTGTGTGTGTGTGTGTGTGTGTGTGTGTGAAGACAGTGGGAAGAACAGTCCTCAGGCAAGTCCTTGCTCTTCTCTGAGCCTTAATTCTCCATCAGCAAAATGATTTTTCCTCGAGTGGGTCAGTGGATCCGCAAAGGCTGCACCTCTTCTAGGCAGTGTCTCTGCTGGGCACTGGGGATGCAGAAGTGAGAGGTCAAACTGTCCTGTTCTCATGAGGTATCAGTGGCTTCAGATGGGGACAATTAGGGCTGGCATCTTCCCAGGGTCCCCACACCAGCAACAAGGAAGATCACTACCTATAAAGCAGGGCCTGCCTTGCATGTGCTATTAAGAGACTCCACACCCCCGACCACCTCCCCGGCACAGAGACAGGCGAGAACGGTGGAGATACAGAAGGTGAGTCCCCCTCTGAGCAAGAGACTGCAGCCCGGGCCGTCACTTCTCTCGGGGGAGCTGATGGGTGTCACTTCCGTTTGCTCTCCCTGGGCTAACCTAAAATGCAGCTATTCCAGCAATTGTAGGGGGATTTCTTGTGGTTATGGTCCAGGTAGGGCACAGGAAGGAAGTGATGGCAGATTCAGGCAGGTGAGCCCGAACCGAGATGACATCGGTACAAACGTGAGCACTGGCCTGGGGCCTGAAATGGGGTTAAGATCCAGACCAGAAATGGTCACAGGTGAAAACCTCAAGCCTCAAAGAAGATTCTCCAGCTTGTGCTATGGGAAAGGAGAAGCTTGGAGAAGGGAAGGCATTAGCCCAAAGTCATGTGCAACTTAGAAGCCAAGACTGGTCTAAAGACCTTGACTTTGATCCCTGGTCTTTGCTTAAAACACACACACAGAGCATTATTTAAAAACTGTTATCTAGCTGCCTCCCTCTCTCAAGTCAAGATAATACTGGAATGGGGCTGGAAATAAGACTGAACTTGTGGTTTCTGTTTCTGTCACATTCCCTTCCATCCCACACCCCCATTCTGTAGGTCCGGGCTGTGCACCCAGGTGATGCCAGCCCATGCCTCTAACTTGGGCAGCTGGAGATACAGAGAAGCAACCAGCGGGCATCTGCAGCCTACTTCCCTCCAGTCTCCCACAGGGATGGTAAAGGGTCTGGACGAGGGGTCCCCAGTGACAAAGAAGAAAGGAGCACCGAGTGTCTGCACTGAGTGGACCAGGAGGCAGGCAAGAGGGAAAGAACAGCCAGCCGTCCAGAAGTGAAAAGGGAACGATTTCTCAAAATGTCCCCGATGCACTTTTGTGTTTCACTGACATTTTAATTAAGACTGGAGCACTCTTTGGGGAGATCTGCTCTGAAGTTGAAATCACTTTAACATGCCGCCTTCGTGCAAAGCTGGAGATGAATGGAAGCCCAGGGTTCTCTATGTTTCATGGTGCTTAGCAATTCTTTTTCACAATGCATTATGATGTTAAGACGGTGTATGAGTTTCTACTGGCCAAGTGAAGCCATATCAAATTATAATTTTGCTCAGTGGATTTTGCTCTAAGAAGATTAAAGGGCACCCAGGCCTTCCCTGGTGGAAAGGAGGTCCCAGGTTCACCTCAAGCTCAAGGCAGGACCCAGGAATTCAGGTTGTCACTGTAAAGCATGAGGTGGGCTCCAGTGGCAGAGATGGTGGTGTGACCAGGACTGTGGAATCACAACCTTGACTTAACAGCTCGCTCCTGAAGCTGTCCACATGAGGACCTTCTCAGCCCTCATGCTACAGATTTTTGCCTACAAAACGACACACTTTTATGTCTCATTTTGGTATTCAAATTTTTTCTCTTGGTGGCTGGAGCCTGAACACAATCAGAGGTTCCTGACGGGAAGTCTTTCCATCACAGCCTCGGCGTCAACTGATGCTGCTCTCTGATTGGAGTCTGCTTACAGCCCTTGTTTTTCACCGACACCGATTTATCTCTAGCACCTAAAATCTGTGCAAAAATGACTCCCACAAGCATTGGGAGTGATATGATCAGCCTGAAATAATTGTCTAGCCTCGAAGCAATGAAATAAAGGAAGAAGGCTGAAATAGGAGTTGCTACCAAGCTTCAGGGGTTTCCGATAAGTGGGGAAAAGATTTCTTTAATATGTGTCTTTGGAATAATGGGGTACTCATCAGGAAAAAAGGGAAAGTGGATCCCATCTCACAACTTACAGAAGAAATCACAGATGAGTCACTTCAAATTGGGAAACTTTAAAATAAACTCAGCTTGTGTAGGAGTTTCCAAAATGTGAATGAAACACCAGAATCCATACAAGAAAACATTGATCACTTTGCCTACAAATAAATATTTTTTAAAGGCTGCATAGCAACAACAACAACAAAAACACTAAAAGCAATCCAAACGCGGGCAACGATTTGCAATTTATGTCCTACAAAGTCGGATTTACTGAATATACAAAGAGTTCCCATAAACTGATAAAAGTCAAATAACTGAACAGATACATGTTCTAAGACTATAAACAGGCAATTTAAGAAAAAATACTCTTTTTCACCGATTGGATTGGCAACGTGACAAAGTTTGGTAATACACTGTTTTTTGGGGGAGTTTCTGGAGAAGTCCGTAGCCTCACTGATACAAACTTTACCTCCTCTGAGTGGACTCATGAGAAACTAAAGTCTTTGTTTCTAAGGGGAAAAACTGCAGGGCTGGGTGATGAATGTGAGAGAGACTTTTCATATTTAAATTTTTTTTTAGTGTGCGCATGTGCTACCTACGATTGTGGATCTTAACCTTGATCTGCATTTACATCTGCACTTACATACTGCTGGCTCATTTTCCAGGAATTGTTGCCAATATCGGTTCTTGCCTAAGAGCAAACATTTTGGAACCAGTTATACCTTAACAAGTACTGTTCTTCCGTCTCCTTCCTCCTCCGCCCTCCAAACCCCTTCACAGCCCCAAACCTAAGAGAACTGACGGGTCAGGCGCTCAGTAAATGCGGACAGGATGAATGACCGGGACTCCACTGGAGGAACCACTTCCTTCCCACTTTTTTCAAGGGTAGGCCCCATTCCTCCCCAGTTTCAAAAAGAGGAGAATTGGGTAGAAGCGAATGGCAAGCCACATGGGCCAAAGGGCGGCGGGAGGAAAGGTCAGGGCTAGCTTCCGTCCCTTTGGGCAAGTTGCTTGAACTCTTTGAGTCTCTGTTTCCTCCTGGTCAGTCAAATGGAGATAAAAATAACAACCTCAGGAGACCAGTAAATGTGAATTGAATAGAGTTTTTATTAGCAAAGGGAAGAACAACTCTTGGCCGCAATTGAGTATTTACAAGTAATCAGTGGTAGTGGCATTATATGATCTTTTTTTTCTTATTTGTCTTCTGAAGGGGAGGTAATTAGGTCTATTTGTTTCTGTTTGGTGGAGGTACTGGGGATCGAACACAGGACCCCGTGTGTGCTAAGCATGCGCTCTACTGCTTGAGCTATACCCTCCCCGCCATATAGTCTTTTTAAATTGGAAAACTTCTGAATACTGAAATACGTCTGACCCCAACAGTTTGTGACCTTAGAGTGATCTCTGCTCAAAACCAGGAAGCTTTCACACAAAATTTCATATTTCTGGCTTCCTTGAAGAGATGGAAGGGCAGGCATGGCCCCCCCAGTGCCACTGGCCTGCACCCCTCGGGTGACAGTGGTCGGAGTCTGAGCGGCGCCCGCCCCCCTGGAGGGGGGCCTGCCTTCTGCGTCTGGCCTGGTCCTCACTGCTGCACACTCAGCCAAGGGGAGAGAAGATGTGGACAATCTTCTCTCACTGGGCGTGGTGGCAGCCTGCAGAGCTTCCTCAAGTCATCCGTGGATCCCCTCGTCTCCCTCCAGTCCACTGCCCTCCCCCGAGGGGCTGTGAAATGCCAACCGTAGCTGCCATGATACCTCCTTCCTCTCCAGCATCTGCTTATATCATTGTCCCAACAGCCCTGGGCCGGGGTTATTCCGTCTGCTCTCAGATGAGGAGACGGAGAGTCCAACATACTCTGTGTCTTGCCCGTAGTAAGTGCCACACCCCCAGTAAGTGCCAGGGCTGGACCTGATCCTTTTCCTCGACTGGCGCCTACAGGTCAGTCATCAGAGGTGGCTGGAGCAGGGGACCTCTGACCTTGTCCAGGTTTGAAAGGAGAGAGGTGGGGAGGTGAAGTAAGACAGTGAGTGTCTGGAAAGCCGAAACTGAGAGTAAACAGAGGAGGTGAACTGGAGGAGCTTTCTGATTGCTTGGCCCAATGTTCTTGCTTTCTCCACGGCAGAAGTCAGGCGATGGCAAGTTCAAGGACACACAGTAGGTCATAAAGAGAGGAAAGGGTCATCATAGTTGTAGAGGGACCTGATTTGGGAACCGACTACCTTAACTCTGGGCTTTTGCCATTTAGTGTCCCCTCCCCCTCCCCCTGCCACCACATTAATTTGTTTAGTCAGAGGGAGGGGATCTCCCATCCATCCCTCTGTCAGTCCATCCATCCATCCATCCATCCTTGGGGCTCTTGGTTCTCTCACTTCCTCCTCCAGAACATGGCCATGGGTAATCTTTCCTTAACATTTTTCCTCTTTGGATTTTGAGAAGTCAAAACTCAGCTCCTACTGGGTGCAACCACACTTGAGCCTGGAGGAGTCTTAAAATTCAGCTGGAGAGGTGCCTAGTGATACAGAAGCCTAGATTTAAAAAAAGAAAGAAAGAGAAAGAAAGAAAAAGAAAGAAAGAAAGAAAGAAAGAAAGAAAGAAAGAAAGAAAGAAAGAAAGAAAGGGAAGAAAGGAAGGAAGAAAGGAAGGAAGGAAGAAAGGAAAGAGATTTCAGGTGAGAGGGAAAAATAAAATAAAGAGGCAAGACTTAAAATGTCCTGTGAAATGGAGAGCTTGCCCCTCACCTCCCCCAGCACAGACATCTGCCGGAGAGAACTCCTTTATAAAGTGGTGAGTTTGTGTGAGCACAGCTGCATTTTGTTTTCCTAGGAGGAATCGATGATTAAATTATCAGAAACCAAGCTCAAAACCAGGCTGCTTGCATATCCCCCCCTCCACCTCCCCAGTGTCTCCCGCTTATGAGGTGCCAGCTTTATCTCAGAAGCTTTAGTTTAAATGTCCAACACATCTTATTAATGAAAGTAATAAGCTGTTGTTTATATATGTCATAATGGGGAATATGACTATTTAATATAAATCTGACATTTAAATTCCACTTAGTTCTGAGATGTGGACGATATCAAGGCGTAACTCTTTACCCTGGAGTAAAAACTCCCTGGGTTTGCATTTTCAAGCATTGAAGTTTTCAAAGTAATCAGGTTCCTTTTTTTTTCTCTTTTTTTTCCAGAGGAACCAAATTGTGAAGACATCTGTTCTGTTATTAATTTCACATAAATCTTAAGCTCCTCAAGGCCAGAAATGAGGCTTCATTCACGTCGAATTAATGAAACATGATTGTAAGTCCCTTGCATGGAAATGCTGTCACACAATTCTGAGCTGCTTAAAGCACTGAGTAATCTCAGAAACTGCCAGGGGACAGCCACGTGAAATCCGCCCTCCCCTTCTCCCCAACCCCCCGCCATCCAAAAACAATATCTGAAAATATCACAACACTAACTATCTCCTGAAAGATTAATAGCAGATGAAAATTTCTGGGAAATGAATCAGACCTTCTCGGTAAAGGAGACAAATACCCCAGTCAAAAGCAGATTGCATAATGTAACAGCCCTTCAGATACAGTTTAATAACTGTACCCCAGGAGGCCCCCTGTACCCCCAAAAGGAGGGAGGGGGTCCAGGAATGCCCTCCAGAGATGTCTTTGGGGAGGATGCTGGAGACACGGTTCAAACCTATGTGGCATAAATTTGAAATGGGAAACCTGGATTGGGAAAAGCATGATACATGTGTTGGATGTGAGAATGTGTGTGTGTGTGTGTGTGTGTGTGAGTGTGTGTGTGAGTTTGTGTGCATGTGTGTGAAAATGTATGTGCTGTTTGTTTTTGTGAGTGTGCCTGAGAGTATGGATGTGGGTGTCTGGGTGTATGAATACCGGTGAGTTGGTGTGTGAGAGTGTGTATGATCGTGTGTGTGCGTGTGTGCCTGCATTGGTGGGTGTGGGTGTATGTGAGGGCATGTGTATACACAATGTGTCTAGGAGTTGGTGTGTGTGTCGTATGTGTGAGCGTAGGGGACACATGTGAAGGTCTGGAGAGAGTGCGTGTGTGTGTGTGTGTGAGTTTGTACGCGTGCATGAGTGTGTACACAGGCAACCTCTCAAGAGAGACATGAATCGATCAGTGGGAGACGCATCTTAAAGGGCTCAACTCAATCTTGTGCCTATCTGAGCTGTTCTTGAAAGAAACTTGCTTCTGGGGTTTTGAGGGTGTGAGGGTTGAGGGGGCATGATTTTTGGTCAAATAACTGGGATTGCCAGCAGAAAGATTGTCTGGAGGGAGCCTGAGATTTCTTAATCAAACTTCCAAGTGTTATTTTTGGTCTTCCGCTGAGCTGGGACCCCAAAAAAGAATCTGCATATGATATTTACATCTCAAATCTTCAGAGCCTCATTAGCTTTGATATTTATTTATTTATTTATTTGCAAAAAGGAATTTAAATCAAACAGAGAGGCGCACACGCAAAACCTTTGAATGCAGGGCAAAATTAATTAAAACAGGCAGCCGATGGGCAGAGTGGACTACAATAGAATTCAGAGAAAAGACAAGGAAACTCATCAGACTCTGATGGGAAAATCCTTCCTTGTTTTAGTGATCGTCTATTGGTAATGAATAGACCACAAATATTGATATTGGAAGAAAATGCCCTGTTTTTCTAGAGGTTGCTTTCTTCATTTCCCGAAGGCTCTGATCTTCCAAACTAAGCCAACCAAATGACTGGAGGTTGTGTTCATTATGTTTTGGAGAAAACAGTTTCGTCTATACCAGCAACCGTCCCCCAGATGGCATGGAGGTGGGCTGAGTGTAACTGACAGCAGATAAAGACACATCCAAATGGGAGTGGCGCTGAACACCAACAGGGAGCATTAACCCAAGTGGTGGAATCCATTTGCGTGTATGAACAGATACGGTCCCAGCTAGATTTTTGCTCCCGGATATTTTGAGGCTTTGTTTTACCATCAATGTTTTGCAGATCTGTGAAAAACATTTCCCTCCATCCAGTTGAAAAACCCTTGACCAGCCACAAGAAAGACTTTTAGCTTTGTCTAGCAGAAGACATCACCAAAGGGTCAGGCTTTCTTGTTGGAGTTCTTTTGAATGAAAGGATCAGTTAGTATTTATGCATTTTGTCCTTCTGTATAATGCAACAGCACAAACGTACAACTGTCACAGTGGGACACTTCCGTGCATAGGCAGCCTGTCACCAAGTTTTAAAGTTGGCCACACGTGTCTTCGGCAAGACCTCGGTGCCCTTTCAGCTTCGTTTAGAATCTCCTATCTACCACCCGCTCCCCCCCCCCCCCCCGCCAGCTTAAGTCTCTCGGGATGACGTTGGGTCATTTCTAGCTTAAAGAGAGTGGGCTTTGAGAAGTACCAGGAGAAGCCTTAGTTCAATTTTAAAAGATGGCGAAAATGCTAATGCGGAAATTTCAGGCTTTGTAGCAGTCGGATAAAAGATATTTTTGTGCAACAACAGAAAAATCTTTGCAACGATTCTGCAAAACAATTCTCCTCTGATGCATAGAGGTGGCCTTGTTTAGATAAGGCAGTAAATTAAACTAGATTTCAGCTTTCCTCTGTGTAAAGCAGAAGGAATTGAATTGGAACTAGAATGATCTTTAATGTGTATACATATATATACACACATATATATGTATGTGTGTGTATATATACACATATGCATATAAATACATATGCATATGAATTACGTATACATATACATATATATATATATACAAAGAGAGAGAATAATTTTGCTATGTACAAAGAAAATCAAGACTCTCTTGTAAGTAGTATATGGATTCATTCATTCATTTATTCATTGTATGTGTCTGTCACCTGTGGGCCAGGTCCTGTATCACACAGTTCTCCAACATCATTTCATTTAATTCTTACAACAACTTTTTGAGCTGGATTTCCTAACAGGAGTGATAGCCAATCTATTGAACTATCAATACAACACGATACCTGCCAATCAGAAAGGACATGGAGTGAAGCCCTCACTCTTTACAGCATGAGGAGAGGTGGAGGTCTGGGGGAGGCAGGGGAGGGGCCAGGGTGGCTGGCCAGACGGAAGGGGACCTGGAAGGCTACTTAACAACTGGCCTGGGAAGGGCTTTAATTTTTAAACAACCAGGACAGGCTGGACCCCTGGATATGGTTGAACATCAGTCCTGATTTTCAGTCTTCAAATTCTGCAGAGGACAAAGATGAGGCTCTGGGAGGCCAAGTAACCTTCTCAAGGACCAGATACTATGCAGAGACAGGCCTGAGGTGGAAGTCACTTTAAATCTTTAGGACTCCAAAGTTCACGTTCTTGCTGACTGTAGAGACATCTGGCAGCTGACCTCAGGATGTCCCAGGCTGGGCCAGTGTTTCTTTCCCAAGATCCTGAGGCCCCATCTGAGTAAGGATAGAACTGCCAGATTTAGCAAATAAAAATACAGGACACTCAGTTAAATCTGAATTTCAGATAAACAACCATAATGATTTTGCATATTTTAGCGTATCATACGGTACGTACTTATCCTCAGAAATTATTCATTATTTATCTGAAATTCAAATTTAACTGGACATCTTGTATGTTATCTGGCAAACCTAAGTGAGGGGTGAGGGAACAGTCCCAGGGAAGCCAAGACATTTCAATGCAGAAATATCTTCTTTTCTAGGAACTCCCTTCTCCAAACCCCCTCAGGCTCAACGCAGTAGGAATACTTCTAACCTCACTCCGTGTACCTTCTTGATTCCGAAGTCAGAAGGCCAGGGCAGAGGTCATCCCAGCCAACACGCTGCCTCTTCTGGTCCTTCCTCCACACAAAAAGGCAGAGCTGACAGGAGGGTGGCTTGGCTTTCAAGCCGGAGAACATGGTCCACGAGGCGTGTGCTCCTCTCTGAGGCACATGGAAACTATCCCCTCCCAGAAGGTCTCCATGGTTAGCCTGCTGCAAGTCTCATGGTTTTCAGCTGCAGTTACAACTTCTGCAGCACCCCACCCCAGCTCACATGGTATTTATTAGAACACATTGCTTTTGAAAAGAAAACTGCATCTTAATTAAAGGTTGGTGATCCAAAGCCTGTTTGCAGATGAGAAAAATTAAACAACTACTATGAATGAGGCAGTGCGTCTCCTCTGTGGGTTAGGAGCCCCCGTCCGCATGTCGGGGCTGTCCCGTCTCAGACCATCTCCTCCTCTTTGTCGAGTGCTGTGCGTACAACAAAGGGAAATCAGCCATAGGGCTAAAGGGAGCAGCTCTCAGAGCAAAAAGGGGCTTGTCTTCGTTTTCAAGCATCCCCTTTCCCGGGCTGCAGCACAAACGCCATGCTTGGGGTAGGGGTTGGGATGGGGTTAGTGAAGGTTGTCTGCTGTCCAGTATACGCCAATGGATCAGAAAGGGACTCGCTGGTGTGGAGAGTGGGCCAGGTTCTGGGGCTCAGTGGAAGCTGGAAGGCTCTGGCCTTTGGCTCACTTCTGAGCCAAGAATGACGTAAGCTGGTAGAGAATAAAAACGCCCCTTCTCTGGGGTGGAGCTCCTTAACTAGGGTTCCATGGGGCAGAAGCCCCTTAAAAAATCCCTGGGGGAGAATTCAGGGTGTCTGTGAGCTTAGACAGGAAAAGTTTATACACACACACACACACACACACACACAGATACACACACTTTTTTTTCTAATTCCTAACTGAAAGTTAGCATTTCCTTCAATTCTGAATGTAGGTAACAAACTATAACCGTATTGGCACTGCGTGTGGCTTTTGTCATCCACAGAAATTACAGCTATTTAATATCACAGGATAGTTGCTCTAGGATATCTTCAAATAGACTCATCACTATCTTGAAATGATAACTATTAGATCCACCTCCGTATCTTGCTATTTAAAGGTTAAGCGAAGCTCATGAATTCCTGTAGCGTTCAAAATTATTTGAGTAACTATCATTTAATAGGATTTGTTTTCTTTGTAATCCTATTTTTCTGTTTTGTGCCTGTGAAAACATTATCTGTAACAAAGCTTGAAGACTTTCTGCCAAGTGAAATGAGCCAGCCACAAATGGACAAATACTGTGTGATTCCACTTATCTGAGGAACTGAGAGGAGTCAAACTCATAGAGACAGAAAGTAGAATGGTGGTTATCAGGGGCTGGAGAAAGGAGGGGTGGGGAGTGAGTGTTTGATGGGTACAGGGTTTCAGTTTGAGGAGATGAAAAAAAAAGGCCTGGAGGTGGCTGGTGATGGCTGCACAACAAGGTGTTTTAATGCCACTGAACGGTACACATCAAAATGGTTAGGATGGCAAATTTTATGTTATCTATATTTTATCACAATGTTTTAAAAAGCCATGGGAACAATACAGATATTTTCAAATCACATTTAAAAAAAAAAAAAGACATTGTTCTTGTAAAGGGGTTCATGGACCTCACTGGAGGGGTCCATGGCCCAAACCAAGCTGAGAACCCGATTCTGGGGGAAGTGACCTTTCTCATTCCTGTATGTCTTTCCACGCTTGCTGTACCTAGAGGAACCTTCTTCCTCCTTCAGGGCCCAGCTCAAATGCCACTGGCCGTTTGGCTCCTGTCCCCAGGGCTCACTCCATATGCCTCTAAGCATCCGTCTAGCATCCCAGTTGGACCCTGCTGCTTACCAAGAGCCGGATGCTTCGCTCTCTACTTAAGTTAAGGGTTATTTGGCAAGTGTCCAAGAAGCGTTCAAGCTATATGAGCACCAAACTGAGACTTCCTCTTTGGTGCAATAAGAAAACTTCCTTTCTGAGTCAACATTACCTAAGTCTTTTTCCACGCACCATCCACAGACATCTCAGGGTAACTTTCTACATTTTGTGAGACGTGACATAATCTTAGTGACTCTACAGATCCTAGGAGGTAGATATTAACAGGAACAGTATTTTACAGTGAGGAACTAAGACCCAGAAAGGTGAACTTGTCTGACCACAGAGAATTTTTTGCACCAAACATCTTTCCGCAGTGATGTTCCATAGGAGACTGGGTCCAGGGCTGCATTAGATGAGGATCACTTCTCATGGGAGCATCTGGCTTTGAACCCGACACAGATAAATGATGGACTAGACAAGCAAGGATTGTCAGGTCCTTAGAGTGGGAAGCGATGTCCAGCCTGTCCTACTTGTTTCAGAGGAGGTAACTGAGGCATGGGGAGGACACGCGGGAAAACTGGGCCATGCTGCCTGAGCCCCAGTGCCCTGGCACCAGCTCTAGTGCTGGTCTAGGCTTCCAGCCTTGCCTGTATTATGCAAACTATGGTTTCTTCTTCAGTCTGTATCCTGGTGATGCAAGGAATGAGCAAGGGGGTCTAGATGTGGAACATGTCCTGCATCTCAGAATCCATGTCACCTCTTGTGCTGACACCAAAACCATGGTCATAATCACCATGCTAACCCTCTGCTGTGGGTTTTCTCAATGACCCCAAACTTCCATCGTTTGTGACTCCCTTTATAACTCTGGCCATATTTGACGGTCACTGAAACTTATCCACTTAGTGCTCCCCCTCCCCCCCTTTAAATGGCCCTACTTTTATTAAAACTTAAATCCATTATTTGTAGTGAATTTTATATCACTACTGTAAATGGAAAACCAATAACCATACAAATTACTTCAATCAAAAAGCGTTTCTTCTACCTCGGTATTGCTGCCTAGAATAGACTTAGCACCTTAAGTCATCTCTCTGTTAGAACGCAAAGAAAACACGTGCTGGGTGCTAAAAACACACTAGCATCAAATGGAGACTTCCTTGATGTAATTAAGGAGGGTCTAAAGGGAGTTTAAAAGGACACAATGTATTAACTGTGCAAATCAATGCTATTTAATATCTTGTCTGAGCATCGTCTAAAGTCATTTTGGGTATGATCTGTGGTCCCTGTATGTCTCCAAACACTTCATTATTTCAGTTCCTTCTCGAAAGCAGACAGGGGTGTGTCTCGTGCTTTCTTCAACAGAGACCCCGGGAAAGGGGGGACCGGGAGAAACGGAAGGAGAGGGCAAAGGACAGGACCCGTCCAAGGCGGGTGCCTCTCCCTCACCGGTGGGCTGAGGGGTCCTGGGGCTTCGCAAGTGCCTAGGAGGGGGTGGAGAGGCCGGCCAAAACCCGCTGATTGAAAGAAGGCAAAGGAAACCATCCCCGGGGTGCGTGGTGCGGGGTGCGCGCCTCCGTGTGGATCAGTTTCCTCCGCGCCCGCCTCTTATCTCCCGCGGGGCGGAAAGACGCGGCTGATGGGAAGGGCCGATTACACCCCAGACCCGGCCTGCTTCTCATCGCTGGCAAACCACTTCCTCGGGCTCCCTTGAGCTCGGCACATCTGGCGACCTGGTGGGCTTTCTCTCAGGACCGGGGAAAACATGAACACAGCCGCGCGGGTGTGCACGCTGTCTAAATACAGGCGAGGTGCGCCAAGATGGGGTGGAGGGGGAGCTTGGGATCCGACGTTCTAAGTGGCTCCGTGCGCCGGAGTAAGCGTGTCTCCTCCCCGGGGCCTCGGTTTCCTGACCTGCAAACCTGTGCAGGGGAGGCAAGGCTAGCTGAGGTCTAAGAGCACTTCTTGTCCTTTAAATTAAAACAAAAAAATGATACGGACACAGCTCTCAGATAAACATACGCGAGGAGTGGACCAAGAAATACCGGTGACTTTTATTGCCCACTGAAGCCCCATCTCTGCAGCGCCAAATTCCTAGAGAGTAAGAAAAATGCAACCCAGTGACAGAATCTCAGTTATCAGCCAGAGGGAGAGAGTCATGCAGACTTAAGGGCCGTATGTTTTTTTATCCAAATTAATGAGCTTAATCTGAACCTAGACCTCAGAGTTCAGATCTGAGAGGCCTTCTTCCTTTTGTACCATGTGGTATTTTTTTTTTTTAAACTGAGTAAACATTTTAACAAGGAGATTTCCCATGAAAATGCCAGTATCTAACATCTCTAGAAAAATCACTGGATCTGACGACAACCAGCAGGAGTCGAGCCTGCTTGTTGCAGCTGTGGTCTGCTCATCCTGGTCCCACTACGTGAAGTTGTTCTCTCGTGTCGCCTGCTCAGCCTAGATGTTTGAGTTTGAGACTTTACAAGGAGAGTTTCTGGATGTTCAAGGCAGAAAGGAGATGCCCCTGTTGGAAGTGTTAGAATAACACTTCCCTGGTGACTGATAAGGGCACAGCCCTGAGTGTGCTCCGCCTTAACCGGGTAGGCCTGCCCGCTCCGCCCAGCCCCTCCCCCTGGATGGATGTGAACAAGGCCCCGGACTCCAGGCTGAGTCCTTTGGAAGACTGGCTGCCCCGCGCCTCACAAGCAAGTATAGGCCTGCCCGGGGCTGGGACCCAGATGCTTCCCAGAAATGTCCCAGCCTCCCATTTGATCTGGGTTTCCTGCTCAACCTCATAGCACCTACTTGCCAACTCGTGGCTTTCATGTCTTCTGCCCTGGGCCTTTTTCCAACGTGTGAAATTGCTTTCTCTTTTTTTCTGCGAGTGGGTCTTCATGCTTGGTGAAAGGGTTTTGAGAATTGAGGCTTTGGCAAAAATGACTTTCTGGGTTGAGGGCTTTGAAAAAATGACTCTTTTCAAAGGCTTTCCCTTCCCTGACTTTCAAGGCCCCTCCTACCTCGCCTTTCTTAACTCGCCAGCCCTGTCCCTAGCTTCCTGTGCCCCACTGGGGGTCCGAGGTGGCCAGAGGGGGACAGCAAGGGGCAGTAGGCAGAGGAGGCTCCTGGATGAGGGAATACTTGGGCTAAACCGTCACGCAAGGGAAAGAGAAGAGCCTGGGGCAGACCACCTAGGTGAGAAAGTGCCAGTGTATTCTGGGGACCGTTTGGTGGCAGGAATGTAAGGCAGCGTGGGTGTCTGTGTTAGGGGTTCCGACTCAAGGATGGTGGGGAAGAAAGAACAGGTAGGGCCCAGGGTGCCAAGGGCCGTGGGTGCTGAGCTACATGCTGTCCAGGGGCCAGTGGCACCATTGGAGGCTTAAAGCCCCAGAGCGATGTGGTCAGATCTGGGTTTTGGAAACAGCAATGGACTGACTGGAAGAGAGACAAGGAAAGCAGAGAGAAAACAGCAAATGTCCATACGGGAGACAGTGGCTGAACTGAATGGTGGCCTGATGGCGGGTGGTGGGCAAGGACACTTGCTTGATTGGAGAGACACTTCTCTGGGTCATGCATGGAGGAGGAGAAAGAGGGAAGAGACGGAGGTGATGCCAACATGCCTGACCTGGGCTCCTGGACATCGTGGCTCCGGTAAGACGAAGGAGGGGGAGCAGCCTGGGGGAAAACCTCATGAGTCTGGTTTTACACTTAGATAAGTAGTTTCTGTAGAAAACAGAGATGCAGTTTTGGATTTGTTGTACCAATTTGCACTCTCCAGACTTTTTGTGGGTGTGCATGTGTGAGTTTTGAACTCATGAATGATTCAGGCTGTAATGGCATACAGAGCACTTTAGTATCAAGGAAAAGTCATTTTCCTTCTGCCCTTGCTGCTGGAGAGCAATACTTCAGCCTTCCAGGGCTGGTGGAGATGTCATCTCTTCCAGGCAGAACTCCTCCCGTGGCCTGATTTCACAGCAACCATCCCATGGACCTAGAGTTCACTGCCCCGTCTCTCTCTCGATGATAAGCATATGGATTTAATCTTTAAATCCGCCATCTGGCACAGTGCTTAATATATAGAAATTGTCACTAAAAGTTGAAGAACGAATAAATGATATTTTTTCATATCCTTTTTACAGCTTTAGATTTAAGGCACAGAGAAACTCAGGTGCTTGTCCCAGATCACACAGTGATCTTAGACTAGGTCCCCAGGGACTTTTCTCCAGCTTTGCCTTTCCCAGGGGACTTCACATTCGTGTTTTACAGAACATGTACTGGCCCCATGTGGTTATTTAGAAGTGAGAGCCCCCATGGAAACTGGGAGGTTTCACAACTAAGTCTGAATTTGGGTTTTTTTTTTTTTTTTTTTTTTTTTGATGAGTCAGAAGATCTGGAGATATTGGACAGGTTGGTCTTCCCAATTTGCCATACTCCCCACTATTCCCCAAGAGTCCCCAACATTAGGGGGGGAAGAGCGTTGCTATGTAGTATGTGTTTGCACTGTTGTTTTTTCCTGCACAGAGGAACATTATTGTTACATTGTCATGGCTTTACCAAATGTGGATGCAAAATGAAGCTGGAGCCGGCCTTGTGTTTGGAGAGGACGAGAGATGACATATTTTTGGGTGGAAATAATGACTATGCCTATGTGTTATCCTTACCATGCAAATGACCCCCTGCTTCCCTCACTGTCACTGTGACTCCTGTGCCCAAGGCACAGTGGAGAGGAGCATGGCTTTCTGGGTAACCTTGGGCAAGTTCCTTAAACTCTCTCTGCCTTTGTTTCCTCATCTGCAAAATGGGGTGATGATGATAATCATACCTCCTGTAGGTGGTTGTGAGGATCGAACGAGGGAAGAAGTGTAAAGACCTCGGAAGATCACCTAATCCCTAGTAAGTGCACAGAGGAAAAGAGATATTTTTGTCACTATGGTGAGCGACAGCATATTGATATTTACTTACTAGTTAATTTACTTGGTCAGCATTTATCAGTAGATGCCTTTGAGAAATGCCAGCCTATACGTTTTAAAAGTTTCTTGGTCTAGGTCTATAACTCAGTGGTTCTCAATCATGATGTGCATGGACTCATCTGGAGAATTCTGGCCAAATGTTGATTGCGGGGCCCCACCCAGGACCAAATAGCAGACACTCTGGAGGCAGAATCCATGCTCCCCACAAGGATGGCAACTAAGTCAAGTTATGGTCAGGAGGCAGCACTGTCCTCCAGTCAGGGCTAGATTGTATAGGACCCTGACGGTGGGGACATCCTTAAATTTTGCACCCTGCTGCCTCATTTGCTTCACCTGGCCCCTGCCCTGCCTCAAACCACTAGAACAGAAACTCCAAGGGATTTTTTTGATCTCTTTTTCCCTCCTGCTTTATTCCTAGCACCTGGAAAAGTGAACACATGGTATGCCCTCCATAAATACTGATTGAACGATTGGATGAATGAATGGGGCTGTCTTCCTGAAATTCAAGCCACCACCACCTCTTTGTTGGAGACAGTTCCATCTGCTCTACACAAACCAGGGGAGGGGGCGCATAGTTCAGATAGTCAGTGCTCTAGAGGGAACCTTGGAGGTCAGCTGGGACACTATTTCTCAAACCAAAGGCATTTGGTCTCACCATCAAGATGTTTGCCTTACCTGTATCCCTCTTGAACTATTATTTCTTTGCATCAATCCATTTGTCCGATAAAGAAGACTTAAAAAAAATCAGTTCTGTCAAGGGAAAGCTGCTATTACTTGCCATAAATAGCTAACTGTAAAATAAGAACAAAAGAAAGAAATCACATTATTACATTTAGTTGGAAGCTGTTGCCCGTGGACAGATGGGAGCCTGAGTTCCCCTCTCTTCTTATTGTGAAGGGAGGTCTAGGAACATAAGAGATGTGTTAAAGCCTTATTAGCTTTGGACTGGAGACTTTGTCTTAGAGGGAATCAGAAAGCTTGAAAAAGAGTTCAATTGTGATACCTTCCTCCCCGTGTGCATCAGTATGATTTAATGCCATATTCATGCTTATCACGTGGTCCCTTCCATATGGTACCCAAGTGTCACTGTACCCAATCCCACTGGGGAAATCCTTAGCTAGTCCAACCCTCTCATCTTACAAGACAAGCTCAAAGAAGGTAAGGGTTTACCCAATGTCACATTCACTTATTCATTTATGCATTTACTTGACATCTACCTGTGAAACAGCCCCTCTGTGCCTGGCATTGTGAACCAGACAGGCCAAGTTCCAGTCACCGTGGAGCTACCATCCTAAGGGTGAAGGAGGGACAACATTCCAGGTCCCTTGATTCCTGGTCTAGTGTTCCTCCCCTGCCCCTTCCCTTCCAGTAGAAGGTGCTTTCATCATCCCCGTCCACACCCTGCCTGCATGGATGACTTGAGCCCTCAATGTCGTATTCAACATCTTTTTATTTTAATAAAGCAGCTACATTTTCACTCCATCCCGGACTCCCCGTCCCTGCAACACACACTTCAAGAACGCTGCTAATTTCGGCGTCTGGCTTCCAGACCCAGACGTCAAAACAACTACCTTTCATCTCAGGTTTGTAACGCAGAAAACCTTCAATATTGGGAACAGATAGCTTCGAAGGTGGGTTCATATCTCTCAGCAAGATTGCTGTAACTTAACTCTCCTGCACCCGATCAAGGCTTTCCCTCTGCCTCGTAGGTATTTTAATACAAATGTTCCTTTCATTTGACTGATTGAAGGTCTCCAACCTGCAATAAATGAAACATCTGATCCCCTTGAATCCAAATCACTTTTTCTTTGATTTTCTTTTACTTCTATTTCTTCGTCCTTTGTTCTACAGCTCGAGTCAAATTTCCCTTTAGAAATTGAAAGAATGTGTGTGGGGTTTTCCTGCCCTTTTTTTTTTCTTTAAAAAAAAAAAAACAGGCTATAGTGAAACTGCTGGCTCGTGGACTGGAATATTAAGCTGGAATTCAGTGGCTGCCTGTCTCCAGCTACATGCTTTGTGTATCATGGTCCCCCTGCCCAGTGTGGGGCAATAGCCATGCATGTGAGCCTCTGTGTACACGTCACCAACACTGACTTCCTGAGTCACCCCTAGGCTTCGGAGAAAATATGACTAAAGATATTTACCCCTGCTCAAAGAGCTAAGTTCTCCCTGCAAGGAAATCTACATGTTGGCATCTGTCTCTAGAGGGGAGCATTTACTTGCCTTTATAACGACTTAGTCCATCCACATGGTGATGGGTTCTCAGATTCAGGTAATGGGCCAGTGGAAGCCTTTCGTCTCTGGAGGGACCTGCTTGCCCACTTCAGTCATTCCCAAAGGCAAGCGGTGGCCTCCAGGAAGCTGGCAGAGCCTTCTGTGTGTTCACGTCCCTGACTGAGCGCTGGGTCCGTGCTTAGCCAGCATGTTTATCTGCTTGGTAGTCTTGGCCTTCCCTCTGAAGACGCTTGAGCCGTGTGTCCTGCAGGTAATAGTGCTGATTATTATGCTAGTAAAACTGTCTCTCTCCCCAAATTGGTAGAAAGGTTTATCCCTTAGAGGTGAATGGGTAGGTACCTATCAGGAGGCAATCACAGAACCATTCTGTTGTGCTCATTAACCTTTGACTCGCTGCTGTCCGGGGCCAGCCAGCCTCCTGGCCAGCCTTCCTGAACCTGTGTAGTCTTCCTGGCTTCAAGGAACTCTCTCTGCTGATGATCTGTGTTCAATCCCTGGCTCTTGTTTACCTACCGTAGTTGGTAGCCAGCCTTCGAGATGGCCCACGGGAGTCTCACCTCCTGGTCTTCACACCCTTGTGTGGTTCCCTCCTGAATGGTACCAGGGTTGGTCAGTGTAGCCGAAAGAAAATGGCAGAGTGATGGTATGTCTGTGCTGGGAATGGGTTATAAAGAACCATGGCTTCCATCATGGGTGTCTGCTCTCTCTCCTTCTTTCTCTCTCTCTCTGTTTCTCCCCCTTTCCACCCTCCCTTGCTTGGATCTCTTGCTCTGGATGAAACAAACTGCCCTGTTGTGAGCACCCCTGGGGAGAGACCCACAGGACAAGGAGCTGAAGCCTCTGACCAACGGCTGAGAAACTGAGGTCTGCTGTGCCTTCCGGGGACAGCAGCCTCAGCTGACCAGTTGCCTTCAGCCTTGTGAAAGACTCAGTGCCACTCAGCTAATTTGCTTGTGGGTTCCCAACTCTCAGAAACTCTGCGAGATAATGCATTTGTTGTTTTAAGCTTGGGAGTAAGTTGCCCTGCAGTGACAGATAATAAATACACCATGTAAACTAGTCAGTCCTGAGGCCCTCTGGCATGTTCGTGGTCCATTTACTTAATCTGTGGGGCAGAGATTTCCCTTATCGTCCATTAATATGTATTGTCAGCTCTCTCCCTCTCCCTCCGTAAGAGAGAGCTGTAGTTTTTTTTTTTTATTTATTTATTTATTTATTTATTTATTTATTTATTTATTTATTTATATTTTTAATTGAAGTACAGTCAGTTACAATGTGTCAATTTCTGGTGTACAGCATAATGTCCTAGTTATGTGTGTACGTACATCTGTTCATGTTTATATTCAAGACCCGTAGCTTTTAAATGGTTATGTGGCTGCCTAGGATAATACATTGTCCAGCTTCCCTTGCAGCTAGGTGTGACCCTCTGTCTGTATTCCAGTTTGTGGGCATATGTGGAAGTGGTATGCGCAACTTCTGGAGAATGTCCTTGCTAGAGGCGCTTTCTTACATCTTTCTTTCATTATATTTTCCTCCTTTCTGCAGGCCGGGACTGTACATAAAGGCTGCTGCTCTGGAAGCCATCCTGAATGATGCAGTAAAGGTGCAGAGCAACAAGGGAGGAGGCACAAGGGTCTCTGACACTGAAGAGGGCCAAACCAAACCCTCGCCATTCTGTAGATTTTATATGGAAAAGAAATAACCCCCCACCCCCGTGTCATTGTGAGAATTAAACAAGTGGATAGATATACAGTAATTAGAACACTAGGCAGCGCCAGGCACATAGAAAGTGCTCTGCACGGGTTAGACTTCAGAACTCCCACCAACGCCTTGCGTTGACTCTGTAGGCCCCAGAAGAAGATTTCTTCTCTCTTGCTAGTTTAGATGCCTTTTCCGAGGCATTCTCTCCTCTTAGAGACCTACATGCTCTCCTATGGAGTCTCCTCTCTGTGTAATAGGTCTCAGGAGGCCCACCCCATCCACCCATCCTTTCCAACTGCTCCCTCGGCACCCATGGGTTCAGATCCCTGGGCCCCTTGGGGCAGGGTCTGGGGTTAAATTTCTGGATTTGTCAGGTAGGTACCTCCACAGCATTTGATTGGATCAACTAGAGGAGTGGAGGTGCCATTATTGGGATAGAGAAGACCTGGGGGTGGATGGGGAGAAAGTTTGAAGGGGAAATGGCAAGACTTAGTTGTGGCCATGTCAAGTTTGAGGTTGCTGTTGCCCATTTAAGCCAAACAGGTGGGACTCTAAGCCTAGGGGGTTGAAGGTAGAGGTCGAGGATGGGGACATACATCTGAGAACAGAGCTTGTACTTACGTACATCAAAGCTGGAGACCTTCACCTGCCAACTTGGCTGGAAGTGTGGACAGCACTGACAAGTCCGAGTCCAGCCAGGTGCCAAGTCCAGGTCACTCTGGTACCATTTTCAAGGAACATGTAGGATGAACACGACTCTGTTTTCACAGACGCATAGTGAGGGGGCCCTGTGGCCATTTTCAGATGAGTATGTGCAGACATTATCTGAAAGGGTTCAGGCTTTAAAATCAGACAGCCCTGGGCTGGAGTCTGACTTCTCTGAGTCTTAGTTCCACCAACTGTAAAATGACAATAGAGCTGTTGGGATATTCAGATTTTTAAAAAATCATACCATAAAGGATTCAACTAAGAAGAGGCTCTTACTTAATTCCCCTCTCTCTGGAAGGAAAAACAACTGATAGTTCTTGTCTGTATTTATTTCTTGTCTGTATCTATTTCTTCCATGGTTCCTAGATAACTTTTGGTGGCCAGCGTGGTGAGTGAAAGCAGGAAGGTGCTTCAGTGATCTTCAGTTGGTACCTTGGAATGTCCCAGAATTATTCGTGCTACAGGGTAAGTCCAAGGTGATTTAGGCAGAAAAATCAGGGCATCACGCATGAACTACCCACCTCATTGTAATAAAATTTGAGAGATGAGAAAGAAGAGAGAGAAAGAAAGATGGTTCCTTCCTATGGGGCCACCATGACTCTGTCACATGTCACAGGTTGAACCACAGACACCTGAGTTGGGCACAAGAGTCCCAAAGGATATTTACAGACCTGATACCCTGGCGGGTGGAAGTGACTCAGTGGGCTGGAGTCTAAACTCTGGCTGGTGCCAGCGTCTTGGCCCAGGCTTTCAGAAATCCCAGCTCAGGCTTGTCAAGGAGGCCTGGGCATCCCCATCATAAACGGGCTGAGCTGAGCTGCTGCAAGGCTGGCGCTCAGGCTCATTCCCCTGCTGAAACACCCCCAGGAGCCCAGCCCAGGGCTGCGTTGGGGGAGTGTTTGTAAGCTCGTGTCGCATAGTTAGTTTTAAAGGGCCTCCTTGTCCTTAAAGCTCCCTAAACAACCATCGTCTCTCTCTTCCTTCCTCACTCCCTTTCTTCGTTTTTCATCTCTGGATCTGTTTCAAGCCTGATTGGAAACCTGCTGTGGTGAGTTTGCGTGGAGGTGAAGGCGCCTCCTGTCCTTCTGCTTGTTAGTTGCAGGAAGGCGAGCATCAAAAGGCCCCACGCCGGCTCCCCACGTGGCCCAGACCTTCCTGTATGATGTGGAGAGGAAATTGGGGCCTTTGTGCTTCCCATGCTCAGATCATATCAGTTCAGTTTTCCCCTTCACTTAATTTGTAGTTGGCGTGGTCCTCGCAGGCACGGCAGTGATGGGTGAGGAGGAAGGCCGGGAGGGGGAGAGGAAACAGGCCGGAGGCCGGGGCTGGTAAAGACTCCTAGAGAGTTTGGAAATGAGAGGGGAGCGGAGGGAAGGGCCAGCGTAGTCAAGGTAAACCTCCTGCCCAGGCATCAGAGAGGGGCTGTGGCCTTATCTCTGACTGTACCTGGCCTCCCGGGGACTTAGCCACTTCTGTTTCGAATCCATAAAACAAGTTGCTGGGATGAGATAAGGGGAGGCCTCTCCAGCCATGGTTTTGTGATTCTCCACGCAGTTCTGCCTTTTAAAATACAGCCTTGGCCACATCACTTAATATTGAGGCCTCCTTTTAATCATCTCTATGCTGGAGGTTGTGAGGTGATGTTCAATAAGATAATCTCCACGAAGGTGCATAGCTGGTGCCTGGAGCAGAAGAGGAGCCCAGTGAAGGCTACTTAAATATACATCTCTTCTCTGCGCCTCCTGTGTACACATGCAGAGCGCCCAGTGAATTCTTTTTTTTTTTTTATGTATGTATGTATATAATTTTTATTAAATTGGAAGGACTGTGGATTGAACCTAGGACCTTGTGCATGCTAAGCATGTGCTCTACCACTTGAGATATACCCTCCCCCAGGGAATTCTTATTTTGATCTGTTTGTTCTTTTAAACATTGTAGGCTTTGTGGGCCATATATGGTTGTTGGTGCGACAAAAGTTGCACATCCCTCCCCACCAACTATTTAAAAACGTAAAAGCCTGTCCAAGCTCACAGGCTCTACCAGAACATGTAGTGGACTGGAGTGGTCTGTGAGCCAGTTTGCCAACCCTGCCCTAGAGAGATACTGGTTAGGTTCAGATGCCAGCTTAGTCACTTACTAGCTGTGTGACATTGGGCAAGTGATTTAACCTCTCTGATCACCATTATCTTTATCTATCAAATAGGGCTTGCAACTACCCTTCTCTGTACTGTACTGTAAGAATGATGTATACAACACTTAGCAGAATATGTGGCATACGGTTAGCATTTAATAGTGGTTTATTATTCACGATATGAATTTGTAGCTGGGAGGACCTGGTTAACACTGGGTGCTAAGTCAGTGTGGCACTGACGGTCCTTTCCAGTCAGTCTTCCCCGAGAGGATCAGGACAGAACCTGACAACACACAGAGCTGGCCGAAGTGGAGGGCCAGCCAAAATCAGTTTGGAAGTGATAAGAATAGGACGTCACACGTCTGTGGGTTTTGTACAATCAGCAGTGAAAAAGTGGCCCACAATTTGGCCCATCAATTTCTCAATGTGACTTTTGATGGACTTCCCTTCCTCCTGTCACTCCTTCCCTCCAGCCTCTCTCTTCCGTGACCCTCCCTTTAAAAGCCAATTTCCAGAATTCACTTTGGAAGGGACCCGCCAAGCTCCTTCCTCCCTCGAGGCTCCTGCGCATCCTGCCGCTTTTGTTGTGAGGACCTGTCCTCTCTGCCCCACCCCACCTCGAGAACCCCTTTTCCTCCTTCCATGTTCTTTGTCACCTGCTCAGCTAGCCTTCCCAGAGCCCCTGGCCGAAGTCTTTCATTCCCACAGCATCCTGTACTCCCCCTGGGTGGCCCTTCTCACTGCTGTCATTCATCCCTTGTTCTTGCCCTTTTCTCTCCCCCTCAGTAGTTTAGGAGCCCCATTTCCTGGCACTGTGCAGTGACCAGGTCCTGAGTGAATAAATGGGCTGAGATTATGCAATGAACTCATATTATCCAATAGTGTTTTTAGAAAGAAGAGGTTTTGCTTGACATCCCCGAGGCATATCTGCATTTTATGAGATGAAATAAACCTTAGGCTAAAGGAATGCACCTCTTGTAATGGAGAGAATATTTTAGAAATAGTAAATGCCTGTGGTTTTCATCCGACTCCTCTATAAATAATGTGGTCTAGAGCCAGTCCCCAGTGACTGCTCCAATGAAGGGTGAATGCCACCTTGGGCAGGAATATGATATGAGGTAGGAATAAGAAGTGCTGGATAAGAAGAAGAAGTAGAAAGGCCCTTCCTGGCAGGGGAGAGGTGAGAGGAACTTGAACATGGTCATATAGGGGAGGCCAGCTGTGTGTCACCGGAGTTCTGACTGCCCTCCTCGGGGGGAAATGCTGAGATCACAGCCTCCACGTAAGCACCAGCTTGAATGTCCAGATGGGACAGATCACTCCCAGGATCAGAGCAGACACCAGTGGCTGCTCTGCAGAAGGCACCAGTGAGTACTCAGAGGGCACCGTGTGGATAAGAGGTCCCCTCCCTTCAATGTCATAAACATGAAGACTGGACAGGACTGTGTTAACTGAGAAGAGATGCTACCAACTGAAGGAATGGAGTCATCTTTAATTAGCAAGCTTAAAATATCCTTTCTGGAACCCACCACCCAACACACATCATAGTGGCAAGAGGCTTGGGGAGATGAGATCAGTTAGACAAAATAAAAGCAGCTACATTTTCTTTGTACATGTAAGTAAGTAGTGGTATGATTGAAATTGCAACCCCCTGCTCCCACACTGTAATGGTAGAACCTTAGGACCAGGCTTCTTCGTATTAGACCTAAAGATGTTTGCCTGTTGGCACCATCCCAGCCTCCCAACTATCCCAGTCACCCTCTCTTCCTCTTCTCCATGCCATCCTTTGCCTCCTCATCCTCTTCAATCCTTTTCGTAATGAAGATGACCAGCGCTGAATGACTGCAGTAGTCCAACAGCAAACATGAAGGGAGCGGGGGCTCATGGGGCTGAGCTGGACGGTTTCCCCAAGACTCTTTTATCTGAGGCATTGATACATAGGGAACACCAGGGACTATGGGGTTGTATGTCTGCATCCATCTGTCCTTCCTTATGTCCCAGGTGGGCTCTCTCAGCCTCACCTGTCCATACACAGATGCCGCAGCCTTGGCTCCATTCAAGCAGTCCCCCCGCAGGTTCTATACTTTTAGACTCTTTAAATGAGTACAGTGACTCCATCATACAGCAGTGGACACTTGCTCACGAATTCCACTGCTAAACTAACACCCGGTCCTTTAGTTCCTGGCTCAGCCTCTGGTTTACTTCAGTTACTCTCTGCTCCTCCTAGGAGTTAAATATTCCTGCTGTGTCTTGACCCTTTTGAAAATGTCTGATGGTCGTATCACTAAACAATGACAAGGCAGTTTAATTGAGTCTTTTTTCTTTTTTTTAAGTGCATACTCACATCAGATGCAGAATAATAATGCTTAGCACTCACAAGAGAACTTGTCATCTTCAAAGTGCTCTGCTACCACTGAAGGCCACGTTTGCTGGAGACAGATTCACTTTCCTTTGTGTCACGCTGAACCGCATCAGATTGAAATTGGAGGGGACAAGGAGCAGGAGACTCCCTTGGAGCACTGAGTTGTGCTTGAAAACTGCCTGAAAATAAGTACTGGAGAGATCTCGGGGTAATTGTCTTTTCCATCTCAATTCCTCCCAATGGTGTCCCACTCGTGCCTTCTGCTTACTTCTTTTTGAGGGGCAGAATAGGGTAAGTTATGCTGCAGTAACAAGCAGTCCCCTGATCTCAGAGGCTTAAGATGTCAGAAGTCGATTTTTGACTCATGCTACATAGCCAGTGGGTCCCTTGGGGCTCTGCTCCATGTTTCTTCTGGACAAGCGACCCAGGTTGTATAAGTGGCCACCATTTGAAGTAATGAGAAGTGTCATTCAAAGGGAAAGAGAGAGTGGGCAATCACATATTACCTGGCTCTTAAAGCGTCCACCTGGAATTATCAGCTTGACATATGTCATGATTCATTGGCAAGCAAATCATATGACCACATCAATCATAAGCCTGAGACCTAACACAACATTGTAAATTTCTCTCTTGAACCCAATCACTTTCCTTCCCCTCTGTTTCTACCATCACCACCACCACCAGCTTCTCCCCTAGCCTAGACTTGCAGGAGCCCCGATCTGATTTCCCTAATGTAGCTCTAGTTTCTGTCCCCCAGT
The DNA here is from genome assembly GCF_036321535.1 of Camelus dromedarius. Lineage (NCBI taxonomy): Eukaryota > Metazoa > Chordata > Mammalia > Artiodactyla > Camelidae > Camelus > Camelus dromedarius. The sequence continues at coordinate 45,635,525 of NC_087444.1, forward strand.
CTGTTCTCCATCCTCCAAAATCAGAGTGAACTTTTCAGTATGCAATCCTATTTCATTGCCCTCACCTCCAGTTTCCATTGCTCTTAAGACACAGACCCAAGTCTTCATGTGAGTCTCAGCATTCACCATGGCTGGACCCTGGCACCCTCCATGCCAGCCTCATCTCAGGCCAAGCTTCCTATCATTCTCCTTCCAACTCCTTGAACCACAGGATCTTTGCCTTTCTGTCCACCTGGACATCTCCTTACTGCCATCCCTCTTCCCTCTGGTAACACCTAATCCTCCTTCTGCTCCTGGTCAGACTTGTCTTCTCCAGGAAATCTCTCTGGTAACCCTTGTCAAGCCCACCACGAGCCCCTCTTGTATGATACTCCCTGTGGTCACAACTCTATGTGTGTGTACAACTCACGGACTCTAAGATGTTTAAGAGCACGAGCTTCATTTTGTTTTTGTCAGCTGTGTATTCCCACGGACCGCTAGCATAGTGCTTGGCATGCCATAAACACTGATTGATTGAATGAAGAGATGAATGCATGAGTTTCTCTCAAGTTGTTCTCCCATTTCTACCTGCCCAAATGTCCAGTTCAGGTCAAAGACAAAGCCCTTTGTGTCCCATCTTATCTAATGCTTCCTTACTCTATAGTCGTCATGAATTTGTCTTTCCTTCTCTCATGGTGCCTAGTACCTTCAGAGCCTTGTCCATCATAGACACTTAGAATATGGTTGTCAGACTGACCCCAAAGAGCTAAACTCACCCTTTCTGGTTCTGATGCAGAATGAAGTCTATGTGGCGTCCCTGTGGTACCCCATGAGGTCTGGCTCTGCCCATCTCCCTGACCTCATCCTCATCTCCTCCTCTTCACCCCATTCATCCCTCTCTAAAGGATGCTCTAGCCCCAGGTCTTGACCCAATGTTCTCCCTCAGTTAATTCACATCACTACCCAAATGCTCAAATCTCTCCAGAAAGGTCTTCCCAATTAAAAATGACACATCCTTTTTTTTTCTCCTTATTTTTAAATCATTCCCTGCTTTCAAAATTTTTCATTTTATAAGGGCATGTTTGTATTTATTCATTTTCTGACCCTTCACTGGAAGTCCATGAGGATAGGAGCCTTTGCTTATTAGAACATCTTTAGCCTCTAGAATGGTGCTTGGCACAGAGGATATCAATGAACACCTGTGAACGAATGAATGATTATTTATCATGATGTCAACTAACTACGGCTAGTCTTGTCACTGGGGGGAAATAATGAAGAGACATACCTGGGTTGTCTGATGGTTTGGTTGTAGCATAAGATATTTTCTGGCTGCTCCCTAAAGGATAGGAGGGACTGTCTTCCAAATTTCAGCTGATTTCTCTTCCCATTTCTGTCTCTCTTTCTGACTCCATCTCTCCCTTTCTCAGTCAAAGTCATATACATTTATACACATACATTTAGTTTATTAGTACAACTTTATTAGATCATTAGTCGAGGTGATGGAAAGTTGGTGCACTTTGATTTCGTTCTTCATGCACTGTAGATTTCAAATAAATTAAATTAGTCCCCCAAAAAACCAAATATTGAATTTTTCAGTTTTCTGAGAATTATTGGAACCAGGTCTTCAACACGAGATACGAGTCTGTAAATATTTTCAATGCTTAAAGCAGTAATTACATTTTGGTGTTGATTCACACGTAAATGTTTTCATATTTCCACCACATGCCTGCTGGAGTGTACATATTTTTCTTTCTTCTTTTTCTTTTCTTTTTTTTTTTTTTTTTTAAGAAAAGCATATAAATACAAATCTTTCTACTTCAAAGTGGCAGCAGAGGAGTTAGAGTTCTAAATATTCTCTGATTTGGAATGGTGTTCCACTAGCATGAAACCAACATTTCATCAAAGTGGTTTGCTTCAATCAGGGTTGTACCGGTGAGATATAAATTATAAATCATATCTTCTGTTTTACATGGGAAACGGGAGCTCTGAGGTGCTTCGTGCTCGAACAGATGGACTCGAGGTGGTTTCATGTCTTCTGCTGCTTATGTTTTGCTTCTAATGTCATTTTCAAAGATTCCATCATTAACTTCAGAGGCGCCCAGGCAAGGAACTTTCAACAACTAAATATGGGTTTTGGCAAAGGTTCCAGCACCCAAACAAGGCAGGGTGGCCTGGGGGAGGGGGCGCCTAGGAAGCACAGATAGACCAGAGGGGTGGGCACGGGGGATGGGGACCGAGCGGGACATGGAGAAGGGACATCCCCCCAATGCGTTCTCAGGTTCCCTTAGACAGAAAGTGTCAGGGAAGGAATACAGGGCTGACTTTTAGGTTGAAGCGGATCTGCACTTCGTGGTTGACCCTGAGCTTCGGTTCCCCAGCTATTCAGTGTTCAGTTTCAGGACTAGGAGGAGATCGGACCAGATCGGGGCTGATATGCTGTGATTCTGCTGTACAGGGTGTTAGATACTGGAATTCTCTATGGTTTCTTAGAGCTGCAATAACAAATAGCCCCAGCCTGGGTGGCTTAGCACAACAGAAGTATAGTCTCTCACTGTTCTGGAGGCTAGAAGTCCAAATTCAAGGTGTCAGCAGGGTCACGCTCTTTCTGAAGGCTTTAGGGGAGAGTCCTTCCTTGTCTCTCCTGATTTCTTGTGGCCCCAGAGATGCCTTGGCTTGTGGCAGCGTCTCTGTAGTCCCTGCCTCCGTCTTCACATGGCCTTTTCCATGGTCTGTTTACCTCTCTGCCTCCTCCATGAGATGGTGAACTTAGAGACAGCAGAACTTGTGTTTCACTGGCTTTTGGTCCCTCTCCCCCGTCAGAGCCTTCCTCTCCCTGCCACCCCCGCCCTTTCCAGGGCTTTTCACAGAGTAGGTTTCCACTAAATGTCTATTGGTTGAAAGAAGACATGGGAGACAAAATCAGCTTTCCAGGAACTTGTAAACTGGCAGGTGGAGATTATCTTCCATTTCCTTGACACAACTTACAGGAATCTATTCTTTGCCTACATAGCACTTGTCATGATGTAGAATCATATAGCTGTTTGCAAGTTTCTTTGATTAAGGTTTATCTCTTCTCTTTATCTCCAAGGAGCAAAGCACGGAGCAGTTCCCTGAGCTCACTGCATAAGGACACTAGCATAGTGCCTAGCATATAGTAAGTGCTCATGAAATCTTTGTTAAATGAGCAATGGATAGCCCAGGTAGACTTTCTGAATTTCTAATTGTTTTGCTCTTAAAAGACAAAACTTAGCTTTGCTCACAATGGAATAAAAGGGAAAATATATAGGCAAATAAAGTTGAGAGACAGGGAAAGCATTTACAAATTTCGCTTGCACTGCCAAAATAATGTTGCCTTTCACTCTCACTGACTATTATAGATTTCATCCCAGCTGACTTTTGAGGTCTCTGTTAAACAGAGAAAGATAAAGGTTATTTTTTCTTCTGCAGCCGCAGGGACATGGGCCGGGCCCCTCGTCCCCATTGTCCCCTGGCTCCCCGCGAGGCCCACAGCAGGCCCCAGCACTTACCAGGCTCTGGTAGTGATGGGTTACACGCCTGAGTCTCTCACAAGCAGGAGGGCAGGAACTGTGTCGGATCATTAGTGCTTATCACTAACATTCCAGTTATTTCTTCCTTCCAGTACAGGATAGGATTGCATTTCCAGGCCACCTTAAAAGTCGGCAAGGGCAATGACATGAGAGCAGAACTGACATGTGTCACTTAGAGAAGGAAGCTTAAAGAGCGAGTACATGATTCACTACCGCCCTTTCCCACTGCTGTAGAAATGCAGAAGCTCCTGTCCCGCCTGGGTCTCTGAGGGAATCGGAAGAGCAGAGCTCCCCTGCTGACCAGTGATGGACGTGTCCCTCGGATAAGAAGACCACTTAATATTTTATGGTTCCGAGACGGCCAGCTTGCTTGTTTCTGCAGCATGATCCAGCCTCTCCTGACTGATATTCATGCCTTCTTCACTCTTCTAGCTCTTGGATCCAGGATAGTACCTGATACATTATGGACTCTCAATAAATATCCTTCAGATGAATAAATGAAGGAAGACAGAGTCCTCCCCTTTCAAAGGAGCAGTTATCATGTGAGTGGACCGAGTAATAAGCGGGTGAGGGTGGGAATACAAATAGTGCTAAGGGTGGGCTGGGTGTGGAAGCAGAGGGTCTGGTTCCCAAACTGGAATGCTGGCCTGTCCAATTCTGTCTCCTTGGCAGGCTTAGAGTTTAAAATACCACTTTTAGGATATTGACTTTAGCAGTGCCTTGGTAGTTTAAAAAATTTTAAAAGGTAGAAAAAAGAATTAATACTTGACTGCTGAGATAAAATGAGACGGAGGAAGCAGTTGGTGGTGTGTATATGGTATTCCACTCCCCTCCAGTCCATTTCTTCCTTCTCGTGGCTTAATTAATTGCTTTTTTGAATTGAAGTTGATTTACAATATTATATTAGTTTCAGGTATACAGCATCATGATTTAGTGTTTTTATAGATCATATTCCTTTAAAATTTATTACAAGATAATGGCTAGAATTCCCTGTGCTGTACCTTGTAGTTGATCTGTTTTATACATAGTAGTTTGTGTCTCTTAAACCCCTACCTCTATCTTTCCCCTCCCCGCTTCTGTCTCCCCACTGGTAACCACTAATTTGTTTTCTCTGTGAATCTGTTTCTGTTTTGCTATATACATCTGTTTGTTTTATTGTTCAAACTCCACATAGAAGTGACATCATACAGGATTTAATTTTCTCTGACTTATTTCACTGAGCATAATAGCCTCTAGGTCCATCCACCTCGTGGCTTCATTTAAATTGGCTAATTTATCTGCTGCCCATTGATCTTACCTTTTCACACATTCCTCTTGCCATTTGGTCCCCAGATATGGTGAGTAGTTACTAGGTGTCAGCTCCTGGTTCAGGTAACGGGCAGAGACAGTGGGATCTATTCTCTTAAGAAACTCACAGGTGTACAGGGAGAAAGCCCCAAGGGAAGAGCTGTTACGTCCATGCCCAAGATGCTTGGAGGGACCCCACTCAGCACCTGCATGAAGTAACTATGAGTTTTTGTCTAAAGTCCTTGGAACTTTGAATCCTTACTCCTCCAAAGTCTTCGAGTTGCTGCCCCAACCTTCACCAGCTCTGCAGCTCTTTGAGGGGGAAAAGAGGCAAGCCGTATTCTCCCAACTTGTAAGCTGAGGTAGCAGAAGCACTAAGGGAGTAAGATATTCAACCAAACTCACTGTCAGGGCTGGGGTGGGGATTTCGTGGTCAGACTTTCAAGAGTCAGAGGAGATCAACGCTCTCATTTATAGGCAAAGAAACCAATTCGGTGCAGACCAATGACTTTCTCAAGGCCACCTGGTGAATCGGTGTCAAAATCAAGAAGAGAATCTAATTCTCTGGGTCTGCCAGCTTCTGGGATGTGTCTACACAGGCTTTTTTTTTTTTTTTTAAACCCTAAGTTTCTGTTGATTGGTTTTGCTTCAAATCAGAATCAATTAGATACAAGAGTCAGAAACACGAGGCAGACAACTACCTTCTCAAGACCCCCTCAAGACCCTCCCAGCCCTGACACGTGTGGATGAAACAGACCTGATTCTGGCCCGTGTGCCGAGCGCACGTCCTAACAGTCCGGCAGGCTGGTCGCACGTAGTTGGTGTTGTCAGTGTTTGTGCAAGCATCTCTTAAAGCCAGAAGCCGAGGAGGCAGGTGGGTAACTTTGCAGTAGGGCGGGGAAGGCAAGTCTACCAGGTATCTGTTACTCGAGAGAGATGAAACAGCAATCAGCAGGCCCTTTTCAAAGCTGGAAAACAGCCTGCGTCACGTGGATGGCCAGCCGGCCGGGCGACAGGAATTTCTTCCACTGCGGTTGACCGGACCAGGAAAACTTCTCTGGGCTGCTTGTGTTAATAGGTTGTTAATGATTGATGCGGGGGCTTTTTATGTCACCGAATGAAAGGCAGAAACAGGGGCCCGACTTTGGAGTTGATGACTAGACTGGCACTTGTTCCGTGCAAAGGCGGAATTCTAAAACATTTATGTTGGCTGAGCTTGAGCCGGGCTACACAACAGCTCGTTGGGGGAATGAAACGATCTTGTCTGGGGTTCGCCTTCCTTTGTTCTTTCACTCAGACATTAAAAATACAGCAGGCTAAAAGGAGAAAATAAATTTCAAAGATCCTGCTGGATGTCAGGCGCAAAGGAGGAGGCAAGATGTGGGGTGAGTTTGCTAAACAGATAAAGTAAGCGGGTAGGAGATGTGTTCTTTGGAGACAGAGACTGAACTCTGTCCTGGCTCCTGAGAGCCTCCTGGGGGTACCCTTGTACACGAGCCTGGTGCACCTGCTGTCCTGTTTCCCAGTTAGGGTTTTTTTAACAGAACATTCTAGAGTGCTCTAGTGAAGTAGCTATTTTCTGTGCTCTTGGCTCTGAAAGCGGTATGGCTTAGAGACTCAAAAACAATAAGCTTATTTATTGATATATAAGATAAACACAGAAAAGCACTTTCTGTAAATCACAGATGTGCAGCCTTCTATATATACGTGTTCACCGACTGTGTACACCCATGGAACCCCCACTTGCATCGGTGAACAGAACATTAGTTTGGACACATTGTATCCAAAGGACCACAGTTATTTCTTCTCACTGCAGGTCAGATTCTCACATACTTTGATTGTGGCTAGTAACTAGGATGATCATACAATTTCTCTTCCCTACTGGGAAACCTTTAGGAGTGAAAATGTACCACTGGCATAAATTGGAATTGCCCCAGGAAGCTAGGTTGTATGTTCCCCGTACCAAAACCAACAGTACACACTTACCAAGCGCTGTGCCTTCTCTCCCTGCTCTGTGATCCAGGAAGTGGAATCTTGCTCACTCCATCTCTGGGTTTTATTGCCCTTTGGCTTCAGCCAGTGGGAAGCCCAGCAGGAGGTCACAGGACGAGAGGAGAGACAAGTGGGGGTATTTCTTCCCTGTTCCCTCCCTACACTGGTGCAGCATCTCTGGCTGCATCTTCCTCCTTCCACGGCTACAGCTTCTGCCAGGGTGGCCCTCCTCCAAGCCCTAGCCCTCTCCGGCCTCTTGTAGCACAATTTCCTCTCCTTGCCTTTCAGTGTTAGGGGATGGAAGAGTTTTTCTCTGTTACAAGTCTCTGGGTGCCTCAACATTCCACCTTGGTTCCTTCATTGCAGCTTTCTCATTGGAACCCTCCCAGAAAAGTTCTGCTTCCTGCCAGGCTCCCGACTGATACAACTGCTTGCTTGAGCCACTACCTTATATCCACAGCAGCTCGCGAAGTCCTTACAACATCCCAGGAAGGAGTGACTATTGTCTTCCCTGTTTTGTACATGAGGAAATGGAGGACAGAGGTTTTAAATCATTTACCAAGATGCACAGGTAGAAAGTAGGGAAACTGAGCCTTTCAAGAGTGACAGTGAGATGGGTCTTGCTCAGAACAACACTCACACTGATGACTCAGGGCCCTCTGACCACATCCCATATAATGAGCAGGCAGCTCCGGCAGGTCACGGCAAACCCTGCTGTTCAGAGAAGAGACTCAGATAAGAATAAGACTCAGGCTGGCTTTCATTAGCCAGATGAAGCATCAGTTGTCTACCTTTTCCCCTTTTTGAGCCATTGTGTTAATATTGCAGAGCAGTCAGGTCACCAGATTTGCAGCATCCGCACCACCTGGGAATTTGTTAAAAATGCAAAATCCACCCCCCCCAAACCCACCGCAGAATCAGATTATCTGCAGAGGGGCCCAGCCACTTGTGTTTTAAGAAGCACCCCCACCCAGGAGATGCTCATGCGGCCCCACGGCTCCTGTGGCTTCCTGCCTGCAGCCTGGCACTACCCGGTTATCAGTCCTCCTTGAGGTTTTCCAAATTCCTTCTTTGTCTGATGGGATTGAGAATAAGTGAGAACAGGACATGAAAACCCCAGGTCCCCTGCCTTCCCGCGTCCCCTGTGGGCCCATCTCTATTTGCACAACTGTTAAACTCACTGAAGCAGTTGTTCGTGACTATTTCAGGGCCTCTGACAAGTCCTGCGTCTGATTAGCAGAGCACAGAGACAGGAACCCCGGAACTGGCTGTCCTTACAGCCTGTTGCTGATAGGACTTTATTACTTGTTCACTGGATCCTTGTGGGGGCCCCAGATCTGGACGGAAGAGGCTTTGGTCCACACAGAGCCTGTGTCTGATGAGGGGTGGAGGTTATGACTGACCTTCTCCAAGCTGAGAAGTTTCCAGAGGAAGGGTGATGGGAACATTCTTAACACTGTAGTTTAAGTGGGGTTCTACTTCTTGGTGCTTGGTGATAAGTAACAGAAACTAAATGAAATGAGAAACAAAAGAAGTCTATTAGAAGGTCTATCCGTCAGAGTTCAAATAAAGAAACTGAACCAGTAGAAGATATATATACATATGCATATATTGCAAGGAACTGGCTGGCTAGGCAAATCCTAAACCTGCAGGCTGGGCGGTCAGGAAGGGCAGGGTGGAAGTCTTGGGCATGGGCTGAGTCTGTTGTCCACAGGCAGAATTTCTCTTTTAGAAAGCCTCCCCGATTGAATCCGTTCACCTGATTGAATCAGGCCTGCCCAGATTAACTCGTCTAATCTCCCTACCTAAAGTCAACTGATTAGAGACTTTAATCACATCCACAAAACTCCTTCACAGTAGCAGTGAGATTAGTATTTGTTTAAATAATTGGAGACGATAGCCTAATCACATGGACACATAAAACTGACCATCAGAAGAAGAGTGTGGACTAACTCCAAGAATAAAGGAAAAGCCACACTAAAAGAATATAGGGCTCTTCTAAAGTCCAAGTAGCAGGAATGCATGGAATGCTTCTTCTGGGAACCATATTTAGGAAGAAGAGTTTTAAACAATTTTGACCTCATGTGATTTCTCTCCAAGTTGCAGCTCTTGGATTAATGTGATACCTTTGCAGATACTAACTACTGTATATAAAATTGAGGTCTTACTGTAGAGCACAGGGAACTATATACAGTATCTTACAATAGCCTACAATGAAAAAGAATATGAAAATGAGTGTTTGTGTGTGTATGTATATATATATATATATACACATATACACACATACAACTGACTCACTGTACTGTACACCAGAAACTAACACAACATTGTAAATTGACTCTACTTCAGTTAAGAAGAAAAATGTGATACCTTCAATCCAGTTCCCCAAATCACAGGGCTCTTCTTTCCTCCCTCATTCCATACATACATAAGCCCCTTCTCACAGTGAAAACACTGGGTCCCAACAATATTGATACATTTACTCATCTGCCCTATTCTACGATACACGCAAAATTGTTTCAGATTTACCACATTGATACTCCTGTGGACAAAAGGTGCTTTAAGTAAAATTCAAGATTTCTTTACACTTTTTTATGTTCTTAGACTATATCCCATCATACGTGAACCATCAGACTATTATGTTAAAATGTTGCTGGAATTACTTTTTGTGTGGGTGTGTCGTTATATTATCATCGTGATGTATAGTTCAGTTCATTCATTTCTCTTTGATTTCAGTGTTGGGGTTAGCTTTCTAGACCCTTTTAAATTTAATTTTGTTCCTTTAAAATATTCACCAGGCTCAAATGTCAGAACCTTATTTAAGAGGATCTATTCAGTGAAGTCTCTTTCCCACCTTCCTCTTTTTTGCCCTTTTCCAGCCCATCACAATAGGAAACCATTTAAATTCATTTCTGGTTTAACTTTGCCGAGTTTCTTTTTAGAAAAATAAGCAAATGCTGTATCTTTTCTTATTGCCCCATATTTCTTACACAAAAGGTAGCATACTCTATACATTAAAAAATTTTTAGGGAGGAGGATTTAGCTCAAGATTTAGAGCACAAGCTTAGCATGCACAGGGTCCTGGGATCAATCCCCAGTACCTCCTCTAAAAATAAATAAATAAAATGAATAAAAAAAATTTTTTTAATTGTGATAAAAAATTACATAGTATAAGACTTAACCATCTTAACCGTGTTAAGCGTGTAATTCAGTACCATTAAATATAGTCACAGTGCTGTGCAACAGAGCTCTAGAACTTTCTCATCTTGCCAAACAGAAACTCTATCTCCATGAAACAACAACCCTTCACTTCCCTCTCCCTCCAGCCCTTGACAACCACCATACTTACTGTGTCCGTGAATTGGACTACTTTAGACACCTCATCTGAGGGGACTCATGTGGTCCGTCTCTTTTTATGACTGGTTTATTTCACTTAGCATAATATCCTCAAGGTTATCTATACACGTGTTTGTACCTTGCTTTGTTACTTAACAATATTTGCTGGAAGTTACTCCATATCCGTTAAGAGAGCTCGCTCTCATTCTTTTTTTGTGGTTACATAGTATTCTGTGGTATGGAGATACAATAATTTACTCAACCAGTCTTCTGTGGAGGGGCATTTAGATTGTTTTCAATATTTCACTGTAACCAAAATGTCATAGTGAATAACCTCAGACATATGTTATTTATAACTGTACAGATGTATTTTCTGGGTAAATTTCTGTAAGTGGGATGGCTGTGGGTATAAGTGGGTAGAGGGTTATATATGTTTTGTTAGATATTGCCAAATCCCTGCCCTAGGAGTCATGCCTTCTTGTAGTACCTCCAGCAACCCATGAGAGTACCTGTTTTCCTGCAACATCTCCAGCAGAGTGTGTTGATAAGTTTTTGTATGTTTTGCTGAAATGAGAGGGGAGAAACAGTGTCTTGGCTTAGTTCTAATGGGAATTTCTATTATTATGAGTTCAATCGAGCATCTTTTCATGTGTCTTGAGACCATTTATACACTTTCTGTTGCAAACGGCAAAATAGATTTACCCATTTGGGGCTTTTCATCTTTTTCTCAATTTTTAGAGCAGAAACCACACCCTTGACACCTGTACTTGCTATAAATAAATCATAACATACAAAGGTAGATATTTATTGTTATTTATTTTTTCTGTCTGGTATCCAACTTCCCCCATCCTAAAAGCAACATGACCTCCCTTTTAGGGAATGTCCCATGTGTGGAGGCTGAACTGGGCCAAATCCACCTTCTCCCACTCTGGCCAGGGGCGCAGTGAACACAAATTGACGTGGGCAGTCAGGCATAGCTTCCCAGACTCTGAAACTTGAGCAGGTGACGGTATAACTCAGGGAGGTCATCTGTCACAAGTTGCAGTGGTGGTGAGCTGTGCTCTCAGTTCTGCCAGAAAGCTCTGCTTTGGCTTTGCAGCCGAGCTCTCCTGAGGTGGCGGGGTTCTTGCTGATTCTAAGCCCATTCTTTAAGGCTCTGGTTGATTTCTGAATCCCAACAAACTTATCCGTCACTAAAACTTCTGTTAACTCTCTGCAGCGTCAGTTTCTGTTGCTAACACTCAATAATCCAGATTCATCCTTTCATTTGCCGATAACTGCTGAGCTCCTACAAAGGTATCGTTCCAGGCCTGAGGAATGCAGTTGTGAACAAAACCGAAAAAGTCCTGCCTTCCTGGAGCTTCCCTTCTAAGTAAGGGAGACAGAGCAGGAGAGAAATAAGGAAGATAGTGGGACACCAAGAGTTGCCAAGTGCTTTGGAGCAAAATGGAGCAGAGAAAAGGGACAGGAAGTATAGAGGGGTGGGTAGCAATTTCAAATAAGGTGGTCAGTGAAGATTGCTCTGAGAAGTGGACAGTTGAGTGAAGACTTGAACGAAGCTGAGGTTATAAGCCACTCTGAGAACTGGAAAGAAAAGATTCCAGGCTTTGGGCTCAGAAAATGTAATGGTGCGGAAGCTTTGTGTGTCTGGTATATTTGAGAGCATCAGTGTACCTAGAGAATATTTGGTGAGGTCCCAGAAGGAAGGGGTTGGGTAGGGGGCTGACTGTGAAGGGTCTTGTAGATCATTGGAAAGACTTGGAATTTTTCTCTGAGGGAGAGGGGTCCATGGGAGGGTTCTGAGCAAAGAAGGCGTGATCAGATTTCTTCTTTTTTTCTGCATTTTTAAAATAATTGAAGTATAGTCAGTTTACAATGTTGTGTTAATATCTGGTGTACAGCATAGTGATTCATTTATACATATATATATATATTCCTTTTCACATTATTTTTCATTATAGGCTGTTACAAAAGGTTGAATGTAGTTTCCTGTGCTCTACAGTAGGACCTTGTTGTTTATTTATTTTGTATATAGTAGTTAGTAATGGTCAGACTTCTTTAACAAGATTCTTCCGGGCCCCTGAGTATAGAATAGACTGTAAGAAGAAAGGGTAGTTAGGCAGGGTACCAGTGAGGAGACAGAAATGATGCAAAAATCTTGGAAATTAAGGCACTTTAGGCCAGGATGAAAGTAAGAGGTAACTATAATAAAAAAATATTTTAAAAATTTCTCCATGGCTCACATAACAGTATCTTTAATGCTCTGGTGGTCCATGCACTATACTTAGGGAATTGCTATATTAAGTATGAAGATTTGAATTTTGTGCCACAGACCAGCAGTCCTACTGAGGCACAGGAGGGGAGATCAGTGAGGGTGGTTGGCTTTCAGGGTCTCAGTTGTTTTCCTAGCAACAGGCAGAGTGGAAACATTATCATAGTACAGATGAAGAAACAGAGACTTTGGGGTGGGGGTGGGGTGGGGAAGCAGACCAAAAAAAGTAAATAAATGTAAAAACAGCTAGTCATAAAAACCATGAGAAAAGATAAAATGAGACTGAGATGGGAATTGGGGGAGAATCTAAGGAGGTCTCTATTCAAAAGAAAGAAGAGAACGGAAGGGGAGGGGATCCTATCAGGCGGTGAGAACAGCATGTATAAAGGCCCTGAGGCAGGAATGTGTGTGCTCTGTTGGAGAAACTGAGGGACAGAGTTTGGATTTTACTCTAAGAGCTCCCTCTGTTCATCTCTCATTTCACATGTATATGCATGTGCTGTGTTAGCTCCAGTTCAGCTGTTTTGTTCTTCAGGGTAGACTGTGGAGCCATTTCTTAATTGCTCTATATTTAGCTTTGTTTAAAAATCTATAATTTAAAAACCACCAAGGGCTGGGCTGGTAATTTAGCTTCCATGGTCCATTTACTCTTTGGCCTTTGCTGCCAAGCCAGCCCACCAAGGTGACAGCGTGTGCCAGTCACGATGGAAGTATTTGTTAGCAGAACATCTGCTCCTCCAGAGCTGGCCTGGGTCTAGTTTGCCAAACCCCAGACCTAATCCAAGAGCCCCTTAGTTTAGTTTCCTACAAAGTAGGGCTGGATCGGGACAGCAGAACAGCTGGGGCCTCATGGAGAGGGGAGGCAGACAGCATCACACATCCGGGATCAATTCAAGTCTGGGCTGTGCTGTTTACAAACCACATGACGTCCTCCCTCTGGGCCTCAGTTTCCTTACCTGTTGAATGGACTAGGTGAGATCAGGAGCCCTAGATCTAGAAGGGATTCTTACTGACTCTTAGTGGGACTGTCAGTTGGTATGTCTTCTTGTTGGGTCTTTGGACAATATTACAATTTTAAAAGCACACTCTCTTCAACCCAGCAGTTCTACCTCTAAGCATCTTTCTTCCAGATGTACTCACATATGTGTACAGCTAAACATGCACAGAGATATTCAGATTAGCCCTGTTTGTGATAGCAAAGTATCAGGAACAATCTAAATGTCCATCATTAGGGAACTGGTTATATAAATTACAGCGCATCCACACAAAGGAATACTATGCAGCCTTGGAAAAGAAGGAGACAGCTCTCTTACTGTGGATAAAGTATAGTGCCTAAAATATATTGACACATAAAACAACAAAATCTTAGTGAGTTGATTTTTTTTAAAAAGGTGATATATTATGCTTGCCTGGTATATTGTATCCCTAGAAAGAGATGGGACTGGTAACAGTGGTTGTCCAAGGAGATGGCAGGACAGAATGGGAGAGAGGGTTCCCTTTTCACTATATATTCCCTTGGTACCATCTAAAGTATTTTCCACATGCATGATTAAATAAATCAATTAAATAAAATTCAAATATGTTTTAAATGTCTACAGAACCAGATAGGTAACATAAGTGACTGAAATGGGCTGGGTGTGAAACATCAGGGAGCAGTGAGGATGTTGGAGATCTGGAGCCCTCAATTCCACCCAAAGGGACAGCTGTCACTCAGCTCCACTCAACTGTGGCCACGGGGCAGGGGACCAGGGTAGCCAGACCTGACTTCCGGAGAGAAACAGAAATTTACATTTTAACGCAGTGAAATTTTTTTGATGCTTAAGTGTTGGCAATTGCTTAAAACTGTTACAAACATCCAGTTGGTGGCTGCTGTATTAGGTAATTTTAAAATTTCCTCTCAGTTTTGATGATCTTCTGCTTGGGACACCTGCAACCACTGCATAAATGTTTGCATGCACACAATGGGGTCTTTTCAGGTTGGTACAGGTAACTCCGCAAATGGCAGCCCTGGCCAGTGGGCACAGAGATGGCACCACAGCAGTCGCCGTGGTAAGTGAAAAAAAGCTCTGGGCTTTAGTAAGCATGGGCTGCTTGGCAGGAGGTCAGCCTCAGTTTTCTCATCTATGAAATGGGGACAGTCACCATCTTGCCTTGCCTGTGGTTGTAAGGATCACATGAATTGATATTTGAAATCCATAGGGCATGGGTGTGACATTGCTCCAAGGACACAAAACCTGGGCAGCCAGCATTGGGCTCCTGGTCACTTCCCTTCTTCCTCTCATCTTCACGGGGCCTTGGAGAGGGTCCAGTCCCATAGAGGAAGTTTGGAGAAGCCAACGTCACACCCACCCAGACCTCAATCCTCCACCAGCAAATTCACCAACCCTCAATGGATAGACGCACGCCTGTGTTCAAACTCATCCTCCGAACATACAGGAATGGAAATGCTGTTTAGTAAGAGCTGTGTTTGAGCCCAGAAGGAGGTTATTTTCCACTACTTGTGAAATGACTTGACCCAGAAACAAAAAATACTCCAATTAGAGCAGTACAGAAAACTACAGCAGAGCAAAAATTATCTTAAGTCTTCCCTGTTTTTGCCCGAATATCTATACACTTTTATTGTCTACATTTATAGAACTATGAGTAAATAAGCCCCTCCTTTAGTGCGGCTGAAGTTCTGAGCTGCACAAGAAAGGTGTGAGCATTGAGCAGGTGATAAATAATGTATTAAAAAGCAATTATTTATTTCCTTCCCTCTAATGGCTAGTAGCTGTCTGCTTCCCCTTGAATGGATCTGTTTCCTAGACTATAGCTCTCAAAAAACAGCAATAATAATAAAGCCGGCCTTTCTGCATAAGGAAACTGGCTATGGAGGGTGCTTTGCCAGGTTCACAGGGGCTGCAGGGCTCGTGGAAGGGTGATGCCAGGCAGCGCTGTGCAGGGAAGGTGATTACCTATTTGCTCAAGACTCCCCCGAAACAATCCCGAAAGAAAAGCCTCAAAGACACACTTGAAAGGTGATGGGAAGAGTGGAATGCATCAGCCAGCTTGTGAGGGACACCATCGCCGTGTTTCCCCAATTACGGGCCTGGTGCGAGTCTGAAGAGAGAGCTCTTTGTAGAAAACACTCGAACGCAAATCAACACTGGAGCCTGGAAGCTCCCGGTGCCGCCTGATCCAGATGCGTCTGTACTGCAGCAGAACCTGGAGGCGGGAAATGACACGACACTTCACATCACTAATGAATCCACAGTCGGGCGTCTCAGCCTCTCATCTCCTCTGCCTGTCTGTCCTCCCTCTGGTCCAGCCAGCCTAGGGACGATTGGAGAGGTCGCTGTTGTGGCGAGTGTCAGGCTCTGGGAGCTCTCAGTCTCCAATCAGCCATACCAATGAAGAGATCAAGATTTGGAAACAGAAAGAGGCAGCTTCAGGATTTGAACCCAGGACTCGCTACCTCCAACGCCCAAGTTCTTTCCACTAAGAAAGGCTTCTAATTGTTTAGGAAAAAAAAACAAAAGTCTGTAGCCTGGCATTCAAGGTTTCAACTCCCCTGTCCCTTCTTATATCTGCCAGCATCTCCAATCCAGCGCAGACAGCTTTCGTACTTGCTGTTTCTGAAATGCTCCTTGCACTGTGTACCAGATGCCCTTTATCTGGAATCCTCTCCCTTCCTCTCTCCTCTCTTACGCTGCTCATGACTTGCCACAAGCTCTGGGAAGCCTGCCCTCTCCTCTTTCTTTTTTTTTTTTTTTTCTGTTTTCTTTTTTTTTTCCTTTTAATTGAAGTATAGTTGATTTACAATGTTAGTTTCAGGAGTACAGCAAATCGATTCAGTTAAACATATACATACATATGTATATATTTTTCAGATTATTTTCTATTATATGTCTTGGTATTATATTATCAAGAAATTGAATATAGTTCTCTGTGCTAGACAGTAAGTGGGTCCTTGTTGTTTATTTTTTAAACAGCAATGTGTATCTGTTAATCCCAAATTCCTAATTTTATTCCTGCCCCACCCTTTCCCCTTTGGTAACCACAGTTTTCTATGTCTGTAAGTCTGTTTTTGGTTTGTAAATAAGATTTGTATCATTTTTTTTAGATTCCACATGTAAGTGCTATCATATGATATTTGTCTTTCTCTGTCTGACTTACTTCACTTAACATGATAATCTCTAGGTCCATCCATGTTGCTGCAAATCTGCCCTTTCCCCTTTATTGTGGGGAGTACAGCCTCCTCCTGTGTTTGATGGTCTGCGTGTCTGAATCAGCCCTTCCCCACCCCCACACATCACAGAGCACATCCATAGCAAGCTCCCATTTTCCCTGTAGGTCTTTTTCAGCGATTACACTTGGCCTAGAAGAAATGGGTTGGTTCTGGTCCAAGCTTTATTATTTGTAAACTTTGTAATGTTTGGCAAGTGATAATTGCTTCCCAGCCTCCCTTTTCTCATTTTGATGGAGCTAACCATCCTTGGTCCGCTAACAGAGTTCTTGGGTGTGGGGGTGGAGACAATAGGATAATGAATTAAAAACCAGGCTTTAAACTTGTAAAATAAGTTGTGTTATTATAAATATTACATGTTTTGAATTTGCCTCCTTCACATGTCACCTTTCCAGTGTTCCTGGGGAGAGGATGTCGGAGAAAGCATTTCTCCAGTTTTTCTAGCTTGAAAAACAGGAACCTATAAAGGCTAAGTTAACTGATTTAAAGAGGAAACAGAAATAGAAACAGAGTCCTGAGAGGGTATTTAACTTCCTAACTTCTTGCTTTTTCCTTAGATTACAGGTCTCTTTAACAGCCCTCCTGTTCTCCTTCTTGGAGAAATAATGCTTTTAATAGCTCAAATTCAGAAAGCTTTTAGTATGTACTTGGCACCAGAAAGAGATTCAAAGCCTCAAACTGGCTCAGGGAGCCTTCGTTTCTTAGTTTTGGCCCAAAAAATGGAGGAAGAGGTTGGGGAGGAGTCAGGCTAGACCAGTGAGTGGGTACAGGGGCTGCCTGCCCTTCCGTCCCTCTGTACCACTGCCCAGCCGGGCAACCTTGGGCACCTTGGTTAACTGCCCTTTGTCTCCATCTCCTCATCTGCTAAAGAGCATCTCTGAAGTCTTAATACTTGTCCAAGTGCTCAGGGCAATGTCTCAGTCACTATGACTGTTCATTTAGCCCAACAAATATTTGGTAAACTGGGCATTGCTTTAGGCACTGGGCATACAGCAGTGACCAAACCTAAGTCCCTTCCCTCATGAGGCTTATAGTCACACAGGGGGGCAGACAATAGATACATCAATGAATACAAACATTTTAAAGTCACTCGGTTAGATTTCCTTTATAGCTGTCATTTTACAGATTATTAAATTTTTCATTTTATTTTATTGACAGAGAATGTGAACATTTATTGGGTCATTGATTCTAGACTTCTTCTAAAGACTCATCTCCTAAAGACCCAGATTTTATACCAGCGTTTCATTGCCTATCTCTCACTGGAAAACAGCCACCTGGGAGACGATTCCACTGTAGCGTGGAACCAAAACCAGTTTGGGTTTTTGATACTAAACGGTATAAACTCAGGGTTTGCTTAAAGTAGGGCTTGCAAGCGTAAATGCTTGCTAAGGTCGGGCGAGTCACATAAAAAGGGGCAGCAGGCTGGAACTGGGACTGAGAGATCACTACCACACAGAGATGTGGACCCGGTACAGCCTGATCTTCTGATATGCTTCGAAGTGGGGCAATCCAGATAGTTTTCTATGAAATTTCCTGATTTTTACTTAGTGGCAACACATTCACCTTTCAGATGAAACTGTTGAACTGGGCCACGTGTGGCTCAAACAAAACTCTCCTGTAGGCCCAGTTCAGCCTGAGAACCACTAGTTTGCAAAGATCCTTGGTTTGTATCAACATACGTGATTTTCAGTTTTGTCCCAATCCACCCTGCCTTTTGGAGACACTGCAGTTTCCTTCCTTTTGTCTGTCTCTTTCTCCAGCATCTTCTGTGGCAGTGAATAGGTTTCTAAATAGGTTTTCTGTGCCGGGCCGTTGCACTGCTGGAGAGTCTGGCAAGCTGGGGTGGTCAAATCCTCTCCATGGCAGCTTGCTTTTTGGTGGGACTTGGAGTCCACCTGAGCACGGGGAAAAGACCCTGTCCCTGCTTTCCCAGCTTTAATCGTCACGGACTCTTTGTACTTTCCGTCTTTCTGGTGAAGTTTGTTTTCTTTGTATATTAATGTGTTCCTCAGAAGAATGATTAAACCCAAGGGGTTTAAGGAGCAAGTATGGGGAGAAGGAACATACAGACACATTCATGGTCTGTCTGGCACAATGCAGATGAAATTGGAACCCCTCTGTTTACCCCAGACATCCAGGAGACTTTGGCTCTTTGTTTTCCAAAGATTATAGGATTAGAGTCACTGGTCGCCCTGTCCTGGAGCATAATCACCCGCATGGCTGAGCTGGGCTCAATGCTGCACCAATGGTGAGTGACTGGCAGAGGATTTGGGGCCAGGCCTCTGTGTGAGTGTGAGTGCGTCTTTATTCCTGTGTTCTCAGAGCCAAGGAAGCCAGCTTTGAATCATAACAAGCTTTTCAAGGCTTTCAACTCTAGCCTTCACTAAATGGAATTCAAAGGTGATGAGTTGGAATTTTTGACCCATATTTTGAAGCAGCCCTTCCAGCCAAGTCACAAAACACTACCAATTTCTGAAAGTTGAGTGTGCATCAGAGTCACCCGGAGGGCTTGGAAGCACAGGTTCCTGGCTCCTCTTCCAGATTTTGATTCAAAAGGGCTTGTGGGTCTGAATGGAAGCTGAGGTGGAAAGGACTGAGTTGAAAAAATGAAATGGTGGTATGTTCTAATCAGAAGAATGTTTATAGATCATCGGATCCAACTTCCTTATTTTACAGACGGGGAGGCTGAGGTCCACAGATAGGAAAGGACATGTCCAAGTCAATTGAGTTTTAGTAAAAGAATTCTAGAACTAGAACTCAATGCTGGAAGGGCTTTACAGTCGTCCAGATAATCTACTGATCCAGCGGGCCCCCATCAGGAGACAGAATTCCTCTCTGTTGCTGGGACACCTCCTATGACAGGGCTCTCACTGCTTTCTGGTGTGGCTCATTACTTTGTCCGATAGCTGGGAGCATTTAGAAAATCACTGTTTTATTTCTGTCTTCCCATGACTTCTAGTTCTATCCTTGGGGACATGTGGATTGAATCCTAATGTTTCATTTAATTACGAGTCTTGTGGCTATCTGAGGTCATCTCTCATGTTTTCTATAAATCTGTTTTTTGGTTTTTTTCTTTTTTGCCAAAGACAGCATCCCTTATGCCTCCTGTGATTCACTGTCCAGGTCTCTCACCACCCAAACACTCTGACCACATTTATCCGTATCCCTCTTGAAGGTAAGATGCCTCAGACTGAGTGCAACCTTCCTGTGGTCTAATATACATGATTATGTCCTTTTTCCTAAAGACTTCATGTCTATTAATTCATCCTAAGATCACACTGACTGCTTTCAGAATAAACCACCTAGGGTTCCTTTGGTTATAAGTGGTGAAAATTCAATTCTAACTAGCTTAAGTAAAAATGGGAATTTAATAACTCACATACCCACACAATCAGGGGCAGAACTTCAGGTATGGATGGATCCAGGGGCTCAGGCACCATCTGCTTGAAGTAGGTATCTCTGTAAGTATTTACTCAGCATTCTGATTGTTGGCTACATTGCTGGGTAAGATAAATACCAGCCATTAGTCCATTTGGGCTGTTCTAACAAAATACCACAGATTAGGTTGGTTATAAACAGCAGAAATTTATTTCTCAGAGTTCTGGAGGCTGTAAATCCGAGATCAGAGTGCCAGTGTGGTTGAGTGAGGAATCTCTTCCAGGTCGCAGACTTCACGTTGTGTCTTCACATAGTGGAAGGGCGAGGGAGCTCTCAGGAGCCTCTTTTATAGGATGCTAATCCTACTCATAGGGGCTCCACCTTCATGGCTTAAGCTGCTCCCAAAGGCCCCACCTCCTACGACCACCATCTGTCAGGGTTAGGGTCCAACATAGGAATTGTGGGAGACCACATTTAGTCCACAGCACAGGCCAAGCTTAAATGCTCAAAAAGTCCCCAGTACATGGGAATAAAAGAGAGAGGGCTTCTGTACTAGTTTGCTAGGGCTGCTGTAACAAAGCACCGCAAATTAAGTGGCTTAAGCAACAGAAATTGATTGTCTCATGGTTCTGGAGACTAGAAGTCTGAGATCAAAATGTCACCAGGGTTGATTTTTTTCTGAGGGCTGTGAGGAAGAATCAGGTCCATGCCTCTCCCCTGGTTTCTGGTGGTTTGCTGGAAATCTCGGTGCTCTTTGGCTTGTAAAAGCATCACCCCAACCTTTTCATCTTCACATGGCATTTCCCTATGTGCGTATCTGTTTGGGTCCAAATTTCCTTTTTGTGTAAGGATGCTAGTCACATTGTATTAGGGGTCCTACTTACTCCAGTATGAACTCATCTTAACTAATTACCTCTTTGGTGATCCTATGCCACAATAAGGTCATAGTCTCAAGTTTTTGGAGCTAGGACTTCGACATACGTATTTTGGGCAGGACATAGTTCAACCCATAACAGCTTCTTTCATAAGAGTACTGGCGAGAACCTCCAAAGCTGCATTTCATGGGCTCTGATGAATCACGCACCCATTCCTGAACTAATTAATCACAGTGATGGCAGGATAGAGACACATCTTACCCTAGTGAAGCCAACACCACCTGCACCACGGGGACTGAGAAGGGGAGAGGGGAGGGTCTCACAGGAAAAAGAGATGCCCTTAGAAGAGGCAGGAAGGGATGCCGGGCACACAAAGCCAGAAGGTATTTACTACACAAGGAAAACTGAGCAAGTCAGAACCCATAGCCCAGGACCTGGGCCACAGTTGAGGCTTCAGAAATCGGCGGCTTAAAGGACAGGCTTGACTCTTTCCCATTAAAAAGAAGTAGGGTGTGTATTGTCGTGAATCAAGACTGGAAGTTGAGCTGCCAAACCGTTTGTAGTTCTTATGAGGCATCATGGAAGCCGCTCCGGCTCTTGGTAGCGCTGTGTTTTGCATTCATTTCTTTTCATATTGGGAGATTAAAACAATAGCTTCTGGTTATCATCTCACATATTATTGATTAAAATCCTTGCCCGAAGACCTTCCATCTTACTTTTCAACGTGGCGTGATTTACTTTGCTTTTTACTCCCTGTAACACATGATTAATGCTGATCTCCCGAGTCCCGGTGAGATGAAGCTGGGTGTCAGGTACAATTTGTCAGCTTGGAAGTATAGATTATTTTATGTTTCTCGAACTTTGTGGCCAAGGGAACACAGCTCTTGATGGTTAAATCCATCCACACTTTCCCCTGGGCTATGAAATGCCAGAAACATTAAATAGCCCACTTAATACATAACCTCATTCTGTATGCTTGACTATTTTGTTTTTAATTTTTCTTCCCTTTCCAGGCTGCTCACATGAAATGGGATCAAAGAAAAAAATTATCCTCACTGGATTTTGTTAAAATATTAATAGGTTAGGGTTGACTGGCTAAATTGAATATCTTTGCTGATCTCGCTTGCATGTTTAACTTGTGCTTAGGAAAATATGTTTCCTAGGTGATAACCTTTTATGTACCAGCCTGACTTCATTGAAATGCATAGAGATAAAAATATGTCACGCTCAGCGGCTACGCTATTCTTGTGTGGCACTGTGATTATTCAGATGGTAATTGACCCCCACCTGTAGACAGCTCTGATTCTGTAGTCAATCATTTCATTTGATGTTAAAATATGTGAAAGTACAATTATATAATTTACATTACAAATCATGCTGAATGCCAGGGGTCTCTGAACCGCTGACAAATGCAAAGGAATCGGGGTTGGGGGAGAGAACTCTGGTCAATAAATGAAGTGAATTACACCAGGCGGAGGGTTCACTTTTCTTATTTGTGTCCACAACAAGGGCTTTTGTGCCTGTCTCATTGAAAGAGTAGCTATGGCCTTCTCTCTGCATGGTAAATGGCAACGTCTTAGACGCCTTGTGAAGGACGTCTCTCGCTTTTCTGGCAAAGAATCACTCCTCCCATTAGGTAAAGAAATGAGGGCTTGTCCAGGCCAGAAGGGAAAGCAGAGGATCTAATAAAGGGAAGACGGCGTCAGGTCTGGGAGGTTGCGGTGGCTACTTGGTGCCAAACCAAACACAGGCCTGAGCGGTAGACTTGTAAATTACACTTGCATTTTTCCAAACTCCGGATCTGTACCATCGAACTTGTAACTGGTGTTAATATTATTCGGAGTCATTGCTCTTCTTTATCTAGTATTTAATATGTGCTGGGATTACATTTTAGATACATTATCTAGGTAACCCTCCCAACAGAGCCTTATGACTTGGATCTGCTATCATTTCCCCTTTTCACATGAAGAGAATGGGGCACAGAGTGGGTACTGGGTTGGCCCAGGGCCATTTAGTTGGAAGGTGGGAAGCGAATGTTGGCAGAGCCTAGGCATGTGAACACCATCCTGTTCTGCATCAAATGCTTATGGTGGCCACACAGGACTGGAGAGGGACACAGGACATGGTTTCTGCCTCAGTGGGGTTTTTGGGAAAGCAGGTGGGTTGGGGTGGCAGTAGGCATCCTTGGTGAGGGTGGTCCAAGTAGGGAACTCACCAGCCATAGGCTTCCGATGGAGACGAAATAGTCACTGATGTGAAGTGGAGGGCCGTCTCCAGTCCACATAAACTAGCCTCCAAGAGCTCTTGTAGGTCAGGGGACGAGGCATGCTTATGTCTTCTCTGGATGCATAATACTTCCTGCATCAGAGTCATGCAAAGCCAGACTCTTGCTCTTTCTTCTACCACATTCCAAAGCAGCTGGGCTGGGTGGTCCCCAGGGCCTCTGGCTTCCAGAGCCTCTGGCTTCCAGAGTGGGTGCAGTACTGTCCAGGCATCTGGACCAAAAGAGCTCCACTCCTCGCAGTGACTTTGGGCACCTAGAGCTGGGTTAGTTTCTGATGTGGACACCCGATCCTTGAAATTTGCTGGGAATCCTGCCCTGTTGGCTAAGAAGGGCGAGTACGCTGCCAGCGCCTCTCACAGGAGCTGGAGCCAGCTTGTACGAACATCCCCTGGCGGTGCTCAGGAAGGCTACATCCCAGACTGCGCCACCTGCACCTCCATGATGTTTCTATCCCACCCTCCTATACTCTTCTTTTTGAAATTTATGTATTTATTTAATGGAGGTACTGGGAATTGAACCCAGGATCTCATGCATGCTAGGCATGTGCTCTACCACTACCCACCCCACCATCCTCCTATACCCTTAATCACTCGGCATAATTGTTAAGAGCACAGAGTCTGGAGATAAACACTCAGGTTCAAATTCCTGCTCTGTTGTCGCTAGCTGCGAGATCTGAGTTTTACTTAACTCTGTTTGCCTCAGTTTCCTTGTTTGTAAGTGAAGTGAATAATGGTGCCCATCTTATGAAGTTGTTCAAAGAATTAAAAGAGCACTTAGAACCATGCCTAATACATAGTAAGAATATGTAAAGTGGTAAGTCAAATTTCCTTCATCCTTGAATAAGGATTATCTTTTTTACCCGATTACATACATCAGCTATATGTTTCTAATGAACTTAAAACATATACATCACTACTAGATAGTGTTTTAAAATCTGGTTTTGGACTACCAGTGGTCTGGGCACTGCACTCTGTGAACCCCCAAAGAGTCAAGTTCAAACCCCTGAGCCTGGCATTCTCAGTCCTCCCAAATTGTCCCCGACTCACCTTCGCAGCACTGTCTCCCGTAACAACTCACTATATACCCTGTGCTCTGTTGGTTTTTGTGCTTAAACAGCACAAAGTCGTTTCATTATGTTATCAAGAGGCAGTGCATCTTAGCAGGTAAGCACACAGCTCTCAAATAAACGACCCAGATTTGAATTCCAGCTCTGTGCCATCTTGGCTGAATAATATCAGTTAGTTATCCCGTGTCCCAGCTTTCACGTCTGTAAAATGGGAATACTGATAGAATCCACCTCCTTAGAGAGATCAGGAGAATTAAACAAGTGAATTCATGATAGTACTTAGTTCAGGGCTTGGCTAAAGGTAGTGCTCCGTAAATGTGACCTAAGCCAGTCATTGGTATGTCGGTCACATTTTTATGTCACATACAAGTCCTTAAGCCGGCATGATGGCCCAAAGAATGAAGCAGCAACTTCCCTGCCCAGGCTCTGGGACGAGTATTTGAGCAGCTTGCTCCCAGACTGAAGGCTGCTCAGCTGGGGATGAGGGAAGCTGACCTGGGAACAAGCCGGCCATTCCTCCATTCAATCAGAAATCCCGGCAACAGAAATCGCCCACTGGGTGAACGAGCCAGACATTTTGGCCAGGGAAAATTTCCCAGGCACTTTCCAGAGGCTCATTTTGAAAGTGAATTGAGACATTATTTTTAATTAAAGTGGCAATCTGCCCCCATGAGTTTCTTGTCCCTAGATGCTCAAATGATGGCCTCTGTTGTGTCCCCTCCCTACCTTCTTTTCTTCCTTTTAATTTCAAGCCCATCCCAAGGCCAGTTTACTAAATTGGTTTTAATGGAAATTTAGCCAACACGAATAATAATGAAATGTAAAATTATTCCTTAGCTAATGAACAGCCAGTGGCTTTGGGGTTAATCGTTAGCTTCTGGGTGTCAGCTTATTTATATTGAAATAGAATTGTAATAGGATTCCAAGCTAAAACTGTTTCATCTCCTTGATCATCACTTACCTTAGGGTTTATTCTTTATCGTTAGTCTTTGTTTAGTAATCGTTCCCACTTTGGACCTACTTGTGAATTAATTAATTACCTAGTTAAACTTGCATGATTTTTTTCCCCTGCTTTGAAAGATAGAAAATGTGCTTAATTTTACCTTAGCATTGAGCTTTTATTCCATACACGCAGAAATATCTTCACTGATTTTTACACCCACTGGTCACCTTGACCAGCCAGGAGTCAAGGTGCTCTTCCTTCAATGACCACGGCTGATGACGGCCTCTGGTCTTCCCCGCAGACCCCCTGAGCGGGCTCCAGACAGAGCACAGAGCACGAAGCGGCAAGCAACAGAGAGGCTCTCCACTTCTAGAAACTCATTTTCCTTCCCTAGAACTTAGGGTCCCCATTAAAAAAGGTGTGGGGTTAGATCACCAGATCAATGCTTTTTAAACCTTGGGAGGGTCTTCTGAAGTGATTGCTGGTGAATAGTGGTGGCCTGGGGACCAGTTACTCACTTGAAGGAGAACCATTTGTCCAAGTATCTCTTTCTTTCACAGATTGGTTTTCTGAGTGAGTTTTTGTTTGGAAAAACAAGTGGAAGGCCAAACTAAGGCACTTTACCTAGGCCCTCACTGCAAAGCAGAATTAGGTTAGACTATCCAAGCTGAAGTCAGGGCCAGCCCAGCAGAGCTCCCAAGCGTTATGAGCTGTAATGTCAGAACTCTGAAGGGGCCTTTGGTGTCTAGTTCAACCATTGCATTCTCTAGCCGGGCACTCTGGGACCCAGAAAAGGAAAGGCCCCTGCATCACTCGGTTCTTAGGGCACAGAAAGGGGTGCACATGTGACATTCTAATTGTTCGTCTGTCTTTGTACCGTCCTCTACAGAACACCTAACCCCGTGGGGCCTCTGCCTCCCCCATCCTCAGCCCACCTGCCACCCAATCCTTGTTAAAACTTGCTTTCCCTTAGTCCTGCTCCTTATAACTGTTGAACATATTTAAAGAAGACTGTTTAGGTGCTGCAAACAAACTTTAACACTCTCAGAAGAGGGCAGTCTCTGTTCCCAAGGGTTCTGAGAACTGCAAAATGGGGCAGAAGGCAGGAAGCTTTTACAGGGTAGAGAATAAGGAATAAGGAAGAGACAAGTAGAAAATGGATAAGGAACAAGCAAGGAAGTATACAGAGCCCGGAGCTGGCTTTGGTCAGCATCTAGGGACTGGCCGACTGGGTGGCCTGTGTCTCTGATCAGGTGGAGTATTTACAGGAACACGGAAGTTGTTCCCAAGCAGGAGTGGCTCCATCTTCGACCTAGAAAGTTATTTCAACAAAACCCTTGCTCATTCTGTATCACACTGCAGGGTAAACTGTGACCTTGATGGGGACACTGGCAGCACGGTGGTAAACTGGTTGGAAGAGCTTTCTTAGGCTGAGGACCTGTGATTTCTCAAGTGGCCCCACACAGGGAGCCCCTGCCTTCTCCCACAACACTTCACCGCAAGGCTGGCCCTGAGTCTGTCAGCAGCTGCGGAACTGGAAGGTCCCAACGTCCCAGAGTAGGCATTTACCAAACTTACCAGGGACAGGTTTCCCTGCTGTCCAAAAGTACATTTTCGTGAAACCTTTTCATAAGCTGAAAGAGCTTAAAGTGAAGAAGCAGCTACCTTGCGACACATCTTGCTAACAGATGCACAAAACAAATCGAGATAAAGCACAGATGCTCACAGACGCAGTTCAGAGCTATGGTGGCTGATGCCGAGATGCGGAGTGTGGTTCCTGGGAGGGAGCTTGGCTGGGCTACTCTTACTGCTGGGGGTGCGCGCTGCCTCTGTAAATCCTCCTTCCTGCAAAACAAATGCTGAACGCTAATTTTTCTTTTTCCTTTTTTCATAAAAGCAAAAACCCTCTTGGATTTCTTTCCGCTAGTGAAAACAGGTGCTAATGTATATCTTTCCTAAAAGCAAGGGGGTGTTAAGCGAACTTTTGAATAGTGGAAGATACCTGTACTTGGGAGCCCCCCCTCCCCCGCATGCTTTCACGAAGGGTGGAATTCCTAAGCCCTTCCCTTGGAAATTCCAGTTCAGTAGATCCCAAGTGGAAACTAGGAATCTGAATGTTTAATAGCATCCCAGGGATGTTAGCTATTAATCCAGGGCTGTCAATATTTCCTGCCTTTCCTTCCTCCGTGGAACTTGCAGATAAGAAGATCGAGTCTCAGAGATAAGAAATAATATTTTGAAGAGTGGAAAAATAGTTCGAGAGCCCACCCATCTTTTTAAAAATAATTTATCCCTGTCCTCAAGAGCTTGGAGGAAGACCATAAAAGGATAACTATCTCTCTGTCGTTCACAGCCTTGACCGTGGAGGCGCTTTCTCATCTCACCTTCAGGATAAGATTGTCAGTTTCCTTTGGCAACGACTTCAGAGCCACCCCACCCACAAGTCCTCTATAAAAACACCCATGTGTCAATTCGCAGAGAAGAGGAACAATGTGCCCGGGAACAAACCTCTCCTAAAATTATAAAAGGAAAACACCAGCCTCTAAATATATCAGCTGTGATGAGCCGTCTATATTTGCTCCATTGTTGTATGGCTTGAGATCCCAAGCTGTTAGCTATTAGCGTGCTAAGCTTTGCCAAAATTAGACTGCAGATATTAAAAGCAATTAATGTTCTTCCCTTTCATTTTATTTATTTACTTGCAAGTTTTACAATGCAATTACTTAAGAGGCTTTCAGGAGAAATCCTGAGAATCATTTTCAATCAGCAGAATGAAAATGTCGCCTTTTGTGATTTGGCAAATAAACGACGGGGAGAAATGGTTCCCTCCTACATCGCTGGCTGGGTCCTATTCATTAAGGGCTAATTGCTGTGGCTTCTAAATGAAATATGGCAAACTGTTCCACCTCTGTGCCAGTTTGTTTAAAATCTGCAAAAGCTTTATTATTAACACTATTTAATTATGAGAATGTCTGCCGTGGAGAATTCCAAACCCACACTTTCCCTTCATCATTAGTAACAGGGCAAAAATGAAACACTTTCAACAATGAAGGGTTCATATTTCAAGCTTATACAGTAACTGCTAAAAGGCTATACTCAGAAAATCAATTTTATTAAAGTCCTTCCAGCACTAAAGGGACTTGCATGCAACTAAGCAATTTTAAAAACATGTCCAGGAGTCGCGACTTTTTGATTCATGTTTTTAGTGGGGTTGTTTTGGACTATTCTCAATATTGTCTCCTTACAGTGGGGTCAGAAGTGATTTCGGGAAGGGCTAAGCAAGGTGAAGGAAACACGTCCTCACAATTTCTCCCCGTCTCAATTTCCATCAGACACGGGAGTGGGGGTCAATGGAACAGGCAATCCAGGAGAAAGAGGGGTGACTACTTGCAAGACTGGGAATGGGGGAGGCAGGGCAGTGAGGGAAGGAGACATCTTTCCTCTTTTACTTCTTTTTTTTTGAATTTTAAACTCAAGAGAATAAGATTATTTATGGATCTAAGTCACCGATTTACCAGCTTAGGCCCTGAAGCTGGCATGAAATCTCCCCAGCCTCCCAACTTCTGCTAGCCCTCCCAGAACCATTTTTAGGTTCAGATTCCTTACTTGGCAATTCATTTATTCCCTCCTACAATCATCCACACTATTTACTTCTCTTTGAGCATGTGTCTTCGTGATTTGTATGTCTTGCCTCCTCCAAAAAGTCTTACATGTTTCGGAAGCAGAGACCACGATCCATTTCTTGGAACCATGATGCCAATCCGCTCTTTCTCTCAACTAGTTCTCTGGCCTTTCCTGACTGCTTATCTAGTTGTCTGACTATGTCTCTGCTTCCCAACATTTTTGCAAACCCTTTGGTGATGTGGTTCTCTCACCAGCCTGTCTAAAGCCTTCTTGGCCCATGGCGAGTGGATCCACTAGTGAATTGATCATCAACGGACTCATCTCTGTGCTTCCCACGTGGCCTGGCCTGGTGCTTTAGTTTCTAGGTAGGTACACAAGGACGTCTTTCAGTATTACTACTTTATTATTTTAAGGTCATTTAGTATCTCGGTAGTATTGTTTCTGGACTAATTGGCAGGATAACATGGGAACGAAAGCCTAGGCCCCGGACTCAGACAGCATGGGTCCATCCTGGGGGATGCCTGTTCCCAGCCGCGTCATCTTCCCAGGGTGGATGCCTGACCACTTTAAGGGAAGAGCTGGGCCCTTCTCCTCCCAGTTGCTGTCCTGGTTGAGAGGAACGGCCAAGAACCTGGGCTTTGCCACCACACAGGCCTCCGTGTGAGTGGGGATTTTGTTCTGTTCCTGTATGACCTTGGGCTTGTCATCTAACTCTTGGTTTCCTTAGGTATAAAATGTGCACAGTAACGTCTACTCCACAGGGTGGTTCTAATGACAAAATGAGATTACGTGTGTGCAACACTAGAGCTGGATTAGGTCCATGGTAAGCTCCATAAAGGGAGGCTTTTGATGACAAGAACAAACACCACAGCTATTGTTTGTTTGGTTGGGGGTCAGGGCAGGGTTAAGGTTTCAATGTAAAAGTATATAAGAGGGTGGAGGGTAGAGCTCAGTGGTAGAGCACAAGTTTAGCATGCATGAGGTCCTGGGTTCAATCCCCAGTGTCTCTGCTAAAATAAATAAATAAATAAATAAATAAATAAATAAATAAATAAATAAATAAAAAAAACCTAGTTACCTTTCCCCTCAAAAATTTTTAACAAGTCTAAAAAAGAAAGAAAAAGAAATCACATGTTAAAAATAATTGTTTAAGTATAGCGGAGAAGCAGGATATCTGAGTTTAATTCCAGGTCTCTGTGGCTGGAGGCCAGCCCTCTCACATCTCAGTTTTATCATCTTTGAAATGGGTACAACCATCTTTGCCCTGTTTGCATCCCACTGTTGTTGTGAGGCTAAAATAAAAGAATAGACACAACACTGTAAACTGACTATGCTTCAACTAGAAAAGAAAAAAAAAAAGAAAAAGAAATAAAATTCATTTATCTTAATGGTTAAAAAAAAGAACAGATCTAAAAGGAAGGGCATGATACACAATTACTCAGCTTCTATCTAAATAAGTATTTCTGAAGGGCTTGATGCTGGTCCTGCGCCAACTGCTGTGCTGAAGACAGGGATGCTCTGAACTGTGTCTTCCAGGATAAGGTAAGGCTAACCCCAGCCTCGTAATAAACCTACCATGTATTGAGTACTTGCTCTAGAGCTGGCATGATTCCCAGCACTTTGCAGGTTTATAACTCATTTTATCCTCATAACAAACCACTAGGACAGCGTTATTTCCCTCTTCATTTATAGCTGGGGACCCTGAGACTCAGAGAGGGGAGGCGATTTGCCAAAGTCACACAGCTCATCAGGGGCAGAGCTGAGATTCAAACCCGGGCACTCTAATACTTCTCTACCAGCTATTTGTTCTTAGATGAGCTGCGTGCCTTCTCTGGATCTTTGGCTTCCCCTTCTCATGATGAGCAAGTCATTCTCCCCTGATGCTCCTTGGATCCCGGAGGGCCTCAAGGCTGGAGGGAAGGAGTGAAGAAGAGATTTTAGCAGAGGTAGGGTGGGGGGAAGCCCTCAGGATCAGGGCTCTATTTTAATAAAAACAGAAAAATATTTTGTCAAACCATTAATATTTTCATATACAGCTCCATTCCTAGTGTGGATATTTACAATGATCCTCCCCAATTCAAGGTCAGATAAAAAGCTCTCAATTGTCTGGTCTATTTCTTGTATTATTTTAGTTTTCCATTTATGTCTTTAATTGGACTGAATTCATCTGGGCATAGAGAGTGAGGTGAGGCTTTAACCTTGTATGTTCTAAATAGTTCATCAATTTCCTTGGCACAATTTCATTAAATCATTATTAATTTCCTCACTTATTGGAAATACCTCCTTTATCAAACAAATGGATATGTAGCTTTGAATTTGTTTCTGAACTTTCTCTTAACATGGACATCTGTCTACTCATGTTGCAATACCACAATGGCTGTTGCTGGTGGATTCAAATAAATCCATACCCAATGACTGCACAATCATATTTCAAACTGAGAACTTTGGATGTGAGGTCAAAGCCAACATGGACCCATTACCATCAGGACTTTACCTGCCTGGGCAGCCTTCCATCAGAAAAGTGCAGTGGTATATCAAGGCTCTGATTGGAAACATTGTGTTTGCCAATTAGTCATTTAACATATTGTCCACATGGTTGGTGGGAAGTCTTGGGAACCATTATCGAATATTTGTAAAAGATAAGGACAAACAAGTTGGTCAGTTGAAGTATGAAGACTATAGTGAGCTTTCCTGGTTTCCTAGAGCCTACAGAGGCTCTTAGAGACGGCTTTTTTCCATGCTCACTCAGTGTCAGCCCATGATATAGATTTAGGCAGAGGAAGCCACGTCAGTATGTGGAGAAGTCCACTTGGTGAAGAAGAAGCGTCCAGTGAGAAATTCTCTGGCTCCCACTCAGTGCTGTGTCCATCCATCCCATGGTTGTAGGCGTTGGGAAGCCTTGGAATCCCCTCAGAGTTTGGAGTGAGAAGAAGCAGTGCCATGTGAAGGGTCGCCCTTCACTTTCTAAATAACTTTGGATGAGTCCCTAATCTCTCTGCCCCTCCATTTCTTGTTCTGTAAAGTGGAGGTAACTGTTCCTGTCATCGTACAGAGCTGTGAAGGTCAAATGAGATGCTACAGGTGAAAACATGATACTTTGCGACTTCTAAACAATTAAACGATGATAGGACTACCACACTTGGATCATGATTTTCTTTTTCTAGATAAATTGTTGAAGACCAGATATTTTCCCTTCCTTGTTGATTTGGAGAAAAAGTCAAATAGTCTCTAAAAGATTAAGTGAGAGTTACAGAATCCTCCAGACCCCAATAATGAGGAATGTGTACAGCAAAAGCTGTTCACTGGACAGCTCTCTGGTTAGTTTCATTTGTGTTATGTGATTTTTTTTTCCTACTGAAAAAAGAGTGTTACAAGATTTTTTTCCCTCTGGAAAGAGGGTGCTAGAGATGCCGTACTTTATAGAAATGCTCATCCTATTTAAAAAAAAAAATACTTGGGACACTTGGTAAATTCTCAAGTGTTAGGCATGCAGAAATGCAATGCCTGATGAGCAGCTGGTTTCTTGCACTTCTATGGAAATCCATGTAGGCGTTGGGTGCCTTTTTATCACTCCAAGACTTGCAGTTATGAAATGTCACAAAATTATGACTTCTTCTTATTATCTTCTTCTACTTCTTCCATTCTCTTTTGAGCCTAGTCCCAACAGGTTCCTCTCCACTGGGAGAGCTGTTGTCAAGATCACGTTGCTAAATCTCATGGTCAAGTCTCAGACTTCATCATTATTCGACTCCTTAGCAGTGTTGGCTGTAGTTGATCGCTCTCTCCTTCAGGAAGCACTTTTTCCCTTGGCTTCCAGGATACCACACCACACTCCCTTGGATGGCCCCCTACCTCAGTGGAAATTCTTAATTGGAGACCTTCCATATCTCCTCAATCTTTAAATGTTGAAGTGTCCCTGGGCTCAGTTCTCAGACTCCTTTCCTTCCTCTCCTACCCCTTCTTTCCCTCCCCTCTCTCTCTCCTCTTCTTTGTTTCTATGCATGCCTTTGGCCATTTTTTCCCCCTCTGGCTACTCATTTAGTCTCATGGTTTTAAATACCATCATAAAACGTATCTCTAGATAAGATCTCCGTCTTGAACTTCAGACTCTTTATCCACTTGGGTGTCTAAAAGTCATCTCAAAATTAGCATGTCTGCGACCAATTTCCCAAGTCCCCTGCAAATCCTTGCAACATGGTCTTTTTGCAATTGCAATTTATAGAATTAAGTCTGAATGAGTCTGTCAAAATCTGAATCCAGTTATGTCATTCTTCTTCTCAAAGCCCTCCAATAGCTTCTCTTACTTGAAGGAAAACTCAGATCCTTACAGATGCCATAAATAATCTTCCCCAATAATGTCCCATCTTCTCCCTCACTTATCCTGCTCCAGCCAGACATGGCTTTTTGTTGCTCTTGCCTCAGGACTTTCACACTTTCTGTTCCCACTGCCTGGACAGTTCCTCCACCAGAACATGGTCTACACCCTTACTTCCTTCTGGTCTCTGCTCACACGTCACCCAATCAGTGAGGTTATCCCTGACCACCACTTAAAAAATAGCAAATCCGCTCCCTGGCCTTTGCTATCTTCTCTGCCTTGTTTTATTTTTCTTTCTTGAGCTTCTCAGTACCTGATGTATATCAGTGTGAGTGCATCGTTGGTGCTTATGAATACTGTCAAAATAATGAATGAGTGAGTGAGGCCTGGCACACACGAATTCCTATGAAAATAGTCTGTCCAGTGGGCTTCTTTCTTCCGGGCTGGAGGGATACCCACTGGCCCCTAGTCCTCGGTGCCTCATCTAGGAGGCGTTTGCTCGAACAGCCTCCAAACCGCCTGGAGGTAGGACACAGATTTGCCCTAGCCCCTGAGGTCTAGATCCTGGTGATGGGCCCCGCTGAGTGGGAAGCGGTGAGTGTGTTGTGAGCTTGGCAGATGTTTGGAAATGAGTCTTGAAAAGGAGACAGAGCTACTTCACAAGGGAGACCAAAAGCCAAACAGGCTCCCATCATAAATGGTCACGTTTGCTGTCCTGGGTTTGCAGAGGCTTTGTCTGGACTGATTTCCTCTGGGGAAAGAGTAATGTGTGTCAGCAATTACTCTTTCAAGTCAAAACACTGTCTTTATCACAGGGCACTCTGAGGGCTGTAGGGAAGGGAGGGGACCATAACGGAGCCGAATGGCTTGGGTAGGGGGGCCTTCTTAGGCCTGGGGCAGGGATGGGTGTGGGAGGGGGCACCAGGTTCCCCACCCCAGCCATCTGGAGGGCCCCCAGCTCAGGGAACTCACTTGAGACTCCAGAACACCCCTGAGCTGGAGCTGGGGAAAGCGAGCCGAGCCGCACAGGGCCGGTTTTACGCTTTTAGTTCTGAGATAGCGATCGTAGGGGAAAATTCCCTGCGTTTGTGGAATCATAAATTTTTTAAAGTCTCTTGGCTCCACTTTTAAATTTAGTGCCTGAATAAAATGTTGGCTCGAGCTCCATATTCGATTATTAAAAATCATACTCAGGCCTGGGAGACAAGTATTTACACATCTTCCTGCTTATCTGAAGACCCACATATCAAAATGTGGCTCCCATCAAAGTGCTGTTTCCTGGGACAAGAGGCTCTCGAGAGCTGAGTGCTGCATTTGTTAAATGAGGAAGCGGAAAACTCAAAAGTCCTTAAAACTTTTCCTTATTCTAACATTTGTAAGTGTTCTTGGTTATCCTTTCACCAAATGCATTGTTTGTTTCTTCTCCTGATTTTTAAAAATAAACATGAATGCATACTGACGTGTGTCTGTAAATTAATTAAATTAATAAAAGAAAGATCTGGAAGGATACAGACTAACTTGATAACAGCGGGAACCAGGTTGAGAAGGGGTAAAGGTCAAAGGTGACTTAAACCTGATATGTAATGTTTCCTTTTCTCGAGGAATGTGGATTCACAAATTACTCAATTATTTTTCAACTAGCACAGGATCCCTGTAGATAATCCAGAAGCCACAGAAAAGTATAAAAATGAAAATAAAAATTCATCATGTTTTTCACATCCCAGATAAAATAGTGTTGGCATTTTGGCATTTTCATTTTAGGAAAAGTTCCCTAATTAACAGATCCACTCACAGGAGGTGTTCCCGTCAGGGTTACAAGGACATAGCTTTTAAAGACAGGCCATAGCTTTGGTTTCACTGCCAAGAGGGACGAGGCACCCTTTCCCCTAAATAAAAGTCAATAATAAAATACCATGAGGAGTGAGATATGGAACATGTCCATTTTGGCCCGTTAAAAAAAAAAAACATCTGTACATTTTATTTTTGGTGGATTATGGATCATGAGTCCCAGGCATGGTAAGTATTTACACAAATGAGAGAGAGGGGAGAAGTCACTAACAGCAACAGGAGAGATGGAAGATGCTGAGAAAAGGGGAAATCTTCTCATTTCTCTTTTAAAGGAAGTTTAGGAAAAACGATAGCTTCCTCCCAATGGCTCTATTAGACCTACAGAAATGCCTTAAGAACACCTGTAGGAAACCTGTGTTGTGGGCATGGCAAAAAGACAAAATAAATAGATTCCCTAAAAAAAGAAGGAGCCTATAAACAGCTCATCTGTATTTTGGCAATTTTTTTGCATGAATTTTTTTTACTGGATTTGAACAATAGCAACAAAGTATACGTGTGCACATATGTGGGGGGACACACACACACACACACACTTTAAACACATCAAAATGGAAAAACAAATGCCAGTCACTGAAAAATTTTTCAAAATATTAAATGAGTCTCAAAATCATGCCCCAAATATGAATGTACAGTACAATAAATCTATAATATTAAAAAAGATAAAAACCCCCAAAGAGACATAGCAATGCCACTTCTGTTAAGAACATGGGAGACGGAGTGATTCAGCTTCTGTTTTAAAAAGGAACAGGTGGTTCTGGGTTGAGATGAGGAGAGAGAAGAGCAGCAGCGTGAAGAAAACCCATATTCGCATGAGGTCCTAGGTTCAATCCCTGGTACCTCCGCTAAAAATACGTAAACCTAATTACCTCCTCCCAATAAAATAATTAAATAATGCAATAAGAAATAAATGAAATTTTAAAAATCCCATTTTTAGTAGGATAACTGACCAAGACAAGAGCCCTCAGCCATCCGGGGCCTCCTGATACTCACGTAGGGCCAACCTGGGGGCAGTGTCCAGGTATCAGCCTTGGCCCCTGATCTACCCAGCCTGCAACTCTGGGCCTCTGGGGGCCAAGTTCCTTTTAGGGGAGCCCCTAATATGGTATGTAAAAGTGTTGGGTAACAGGAGAAGTGGGTAGGGTTTTGGGGTCGGGTGGAGGGGCCATATTCTTAAAAGCAATGTCTCGCTTTCTTTGCTTTATGCATGGAATCTCTCATTTTAATCATCTCCATAGCAACTCTACCCTCATCAACATAATTTCCCTGCTAGAAAAGCTGGGTCACAGATGAGAAAGACCTGATTCGAACACTAACCTCTGCATCCTGAAAACAGACTCACCACGGCTCGGGGCTGGGGGCGACGTCAAGGGTGTCTAGTTGAACCTGCACCTGATGCTTGAATTTCTCCAGTGACATCCTGTTAGGCGCTCTGCTCTTACACGCCCGCAGGGGAGAGGAACTCATTACCTCCTCACATCTGAGAGTCAGGAACTTTTCCTCTTATTGAGTTAAAACCCAGCTCTAAAAATCTTTCATTCAATGGTCTATGCAGTGGAGTATCCATGACAACAGGCTGTCACATCTCCCTGGAGTCTTCCTCTGGTTTCTTTAACTATTCGTCACACGTGTTTCCAGGTCCTTCTCCCAGGAGCTCATTGGGCTACCAATGCCCACCCCCTCAACCCACATGCACTTAACTGGGAAGCTTAGAACCTCATCTGGTTTGGGTTCATGGGTGTCCATAATTCTGTCGTTCAAGGCAGACAGCTGATGGATGGAAGAGGTCATATTATTCAGGACTCCTTCCACAGTAAGAGGTAGACCCAACTCAAAAGGGCTTCTGTTAAAAAAGGGAGTTGATTGGCTCCCATCACTGACAATCCCTGCATGGCTTTATCTGCGGGCTCGCTAATCTCCCATCTCTCCCCTCGGCTTCTCCCTCTGGGCTCCCAGGGTGGGAAGGTGGCCGCCAGCAGCACCAGGCTGCCTTTCACAGCCCCGAGCCTGGGGGTGGAGAGGGCTGAGAGTTCTGGGCCTGACTCACATTGGCCTTAATTGAACCCTGTGCCCATCCACACACGGGTAGCTGAGGCCACAAATATTGTGTGGCTCTGACTGGCCAAGCCCGAGTCCAACCCTCACACCTGGAGCTGGTATTGGAGTCAGTTTCTCCTCAAATACATGAACGGAGAGTGGGATTTTCTGGAGGAAAACGGGAATCCTGTCACCTGAAGGAGGGAGAGTGGAAAATGGGGGGAGTGAATGGTGAATGTCCATCAAATCAACTAAAGAGCTGTCATGGCTCCTGTCTAGGGCTCACTGATGGGGACAGTGGAGAAGTTTTTGAAGAGTTCAGGAGGAGCTGTGGGTGGGTTACCGTGCAGGTCAGGAACGTCCTTTGTCAGCACAGAAGCAGTCAGCCTCCCCCTGGGCTTTAGATAAAAGCCTTTCCTCACAGGTTCCTGAGCTTTAGCACCATCTTTCACAGCTTTCAGGTTGTTGCCACATTGTTCAGAAGGAAAGGTGATTTTCACACTTAAATTAGGTTGCTTTAAAAAAAACCCACCAGCTACCCTTTCTTTCCTCCCTCTCTTCCCTCCACTTTATTCAAAGACAATATCCCTTATCCGGGACCCAGCAGAGCCTTTGGGCGCTGGATGCATATCCCAGGCAAAGGGATGGAGGAGTCCAGGTCGAGACACTGCCAGGCCCTAAAGAGGGTGGTCACAGGAAGGTGGGTATTGCTGGGGCTCCAGGTGGTGCTCTGATATGAAGTAAAGAGAGTTCAAATAGTCACAAAAGGGGAACCCTACTGGAGCGACTCCCCCACCCCTGCCACACACTACAGTTTGGGGGACAGGAATGAATGAGAATGAGACTGCCTACCCACCAATGACTGCGTGTCAGAGCCAGACACATGCCATGCCAAACTCGTGTCCTTCCAACGTTTTGATTAAAATACTAAAAGATTAGTTAAAAAAAAAAACCCTAAAAAACAAAAACAAAAAACCTAAAAGGCCACAAGCAAAATAAGGGAGAAGTATTTCTGTTAGTACCGGGACAAAACATTAGCATCCCAATTATACAGCACCCTCTTACCAATTCGTTCAACTAAGGTATATTAGTTCGACCAAGACAAATAACCCCAGCAGACAAACAGGTAAAAGATGTCACCAGGCGGTTCCTAAATGAATAAATACAGATGAAAGTTCAACCTGCACAACTTCATAGCAATCAAGGAATGAGAAATACCAAAATGCAGTATTTGGGGCCTATGGAAAAGGTACAGGTATTTAAAATGATGCCACGCAGGGTTGGTGGAAGTGTGGGCATGCCCTCCTGGACCCTGCTCGGGAGCGTGTGAAGTGGTCCAATGTTTCTGGAGGGCACTTTGGCAATTTCTATCAAAAGCTCGAAAAATATGCATGCCCTGTGACCCAGCAAGTCAATATTTAGGAATTCTCCTGAAGAAAGTGTCATGAATATTTATAAAGATTTATGTGTAAGAATAATTACTGAAGCCTTATTTGCAATAGGAAAAATTTGACAAACTGAAATTTCCAATAAGAGGAGATTGGTTAAAAGAGCCATGAAAATCATACTTTGGAAGAATGTGATGACATGGGAAATGTTTATAATGTACCCCAAATTAATGTGCAAGGTATGAAATAGTGTGTATATTATGTGTATGAAACAGTGTATATATGATGTGTATGAAATAGTGTATATATGATGTGTATGAAATAGTGTATATATTATATGTCATATATATTACATAGGCTTAAAAGAAAGACTGGAAAGATAATCTCTGGAATGTTAACTCTACTTATCTCAAGGTTTGGGATAATGAGTGATCTTTTTATGTGTATTTTTCTACATTTTCTATCATTAAAAACCCCACAATGTTGACAATGGCTACTATTTACTGAGGATTTAATCACACACCAAGCATTGTGATAAACTCTTTTCATAAATTAATTTATCACACAACAACCTTGTAAGATAGGTCTTATGATTATACCCATTTTACAGATGAGGAATCTAAGGGGATGTGACCACCCAAAGCCCATGTCCCTCTTCTAGTCCTTGCCCTCGAAATCCGGAGCCTAGAGTTCCCTGCTGATAGGGCTCCTCTACAGCTAGGCCTACAGAGCAGGGCCAGTGGGGAAAGTGGGAGAGATTCACCAGCTGCCCAAGTCCTCTTTCATTAGTTAATGCTCACTGATGTCAGTGTGTGTTCTGAACCAACTTCCGCTGTCCCTCATTATCCTAAAAGGGGGAAGCAGAGCATACTGGAAGGAGCACTGTGTAAAATTCCAGTCCTGGTTTGGCTGTGTGACCTTGGGCAAGTCACTTCCCCTCTCTGGGCCTTAGAGTTTCCAGCTAGGTTTAGACTTGCTGTTCTGATGCTTCATGACTCTACTCACTAAAGAGGGTCTCTA
Organism: Camelus dromedarius; assembly: GCF_036321535.1. NCBI lineage: Eukaryota > Metazoa > Chordata > Mammalia > Artiodactyla > Camelidae > Camelus > Camelus dromedarius. The sequence goes on from NC_087444.1 coordinate 45,674,939, forward strand.
AATAGCTCAGGGGACTTACTGGGAGGTGGAACAAGCGAATCCTCTTTGCTCAGGCCCTGAAGCAGGCTATCTAGGCTCACAACTCTAGGAGCCCTCTGAGGCACAGTTGAAGAGATTCACTCATTCACTTGCTCATTTATGTAATGAATTCCTGGGTCCTACTATCATGTGCGTGTTCTTATTCAGTCCTCCACAGGGGATATACCGGGGTGAGTATTAAATGACTCATGATTGACCTTTGATTTCTGGAAAGAAATACATTTTTACGTAGATTCATCAGCCATGGGATGAGAGTAATCAAAGACAATTAAAGTGTCCTTGTGTCCTCTTTGAACCCTCCTGGAGAGTTTAGTTGCAGAATCAGCTGTCGTTTTATTTGTCGTCATCCACCAACCCGTTGAGCCTGAGTGAGGTGTGTGGGTAGCACCCAGAGTAAGTGGGTCTTCACATCCTAGGTATTCAAGCCAGTCCTGACCCATTTTCAGTTCTGTGCACCTCAATGAGGTGGCTGCTATGGGTACACATTGTATGTAAGTACTGGGAGGGAGGTGAGAAGCCTGTGAATACACCCAATTCTATGCCTTAAAAGCCTCCAACAGAGACCGCAATTCAAACTCCTCACCTGGGGCCCACAGATTCCATATGATGAGGCCCTGCGCACCTCTCTGATCTCACCCCCTACTCTACACTCCAGCATCCTTAGCTCCAGTGCCCTGGCCTTCTTTAGACTTCAGGGATACACCAGTCTTATGCCCGTTCTGGGAACTTTGCCATTACTGTCCCTTCTGTCTGCAAAGCTCTTCTCCTAGGTGCTCACTGGTGTGTGAGCTCAGCCTGGATGTGCACAACTGGCTGGCTCTTTCTGGAGTTGACTTTCAGTTGTCTCCTAAAATGCAGGGACCTGCTTTGTCTCATTCACCACTAAGAATCTCTGGCCCCTAAAACAATGCCTGGAACATAGCAAGCCCTCAATAAAAAACTTGATACAGGAATAATTCTTCAAGGAGACATCCCCAAGGCCTGCCTGGAAGAGGGGGCATGCAGGCTGGGCACAGAACACCAAACAGCTCACAGGGCCTCCCTTCTTCTGGCCCGTTTCACATATTTCCATCCTGACACACACTCTTTCCCAGGATGACCTCATCCACGAGTGTACTCGCTTTCAGCTACTATCTTTGCTCAGGCCTCTCACCGCGACGCCGTTCCACTGTCCCTCCCTTCCCCTCTCTTTGTCCATTCTCAGCTGTCCTATTTCTGGTGCTTAATTACAGTCCTGCTATGCAGACAATGACGATGCCATCATTCTCAAAAGATGATTGTGTCTGCTCGCTCTTTTGTCCTGAGCAGAAAGACGGCAAGACTGTCCAGGTCATAAAAATGAGTGCAGGGTTAGTTAGAAACCATTTCAGAAACCCTTGCAGAGACGCTGTCTGTCACCACGCTCACGGGGCTCACCCAAATGGCACACAGAGCTTCTGAGCTGCTCTGGGCAGGACGTCTTATTAAATTAATTACAATTTTTAGACCTGAATCCTTTTTTTAGAAGCTTTTAAAACAGGTTTTGTCTTGTTTTGTTTTTTGTTTTTGTTGCCTTTTTTTTTTCCCCCTCTTTGGTTTAAACTACAGGAACTGGAGTTCTTCCAGCCAGGAGCAAATTTAGACACTAAATAGTTTGGGTGGGAAACACGCTCGTGGGTTCAACTCCAGTTTAGGTCTTGGCAAATAGAGCTATTGCCTTCACTGAACACAACAGGCAAAGGGCCAGAGGCTCAAACTTTTCAAGGGCCTCCTACCTGGAGGGGAAAAAAATCACTGGCTGCAAAAGGAACAAAGAACACCACTCACTGAAAATGAATAAATCATGTTACAAACGAAACTAGATACTTCTTTCTTATTCTGTATAGTAAAAAAAAAAAAATTACGTCTAATGTCGGATATTATGTATTTTATAATTTTAATCATATAGTCTATAAATTATATAATTTTAACGTAGTTTAGTATGTTTGATACAGCATAGGAAGGAGCAATGGGAAGGAGGAAGATCCAGCCTGTGGGAACTTTCGCAGACCTTGCTGCTAACCAGGGTACCGTTCTCTTGTCTCCCCACCTCCCTAGAAGCCACTTGAATGCTCAGCGGAGAAAGCTTTTGTGGGAGAGGCTTTCTTTTCCTCTATCGCACATCGGAGAGTTTAAACTTCACTGGCAGGAGGAAGATTGAAGAATTAAAATGATGAAAACTTATAAAAATCTTTCCAACAGGACGGTAATTGCAGTAATAATCCCCTTTGTTATAGAAGCTACTGTATTATGGGTGACCTTGACTTCTATTATGTACTGTTACCTTTAACTCAGAATCTATAACTCAGGGGACTATTAATTATCTTGCCATAAGTGCCGGCCCGAGTGGGGGACTTTCTGGAGAAGTAAATGCCACATCGATATGAAGTGGAGCCCCTCGGTCGCTTGACGGCTGTTATCAGCGATTAGGGCTCAGCAGCCCACGGTCAAAGCCAGGAGATTATTCCTGCTTAGACTCCCACGCCATCTCAAACTTTTCTCATCGCTTTGACCTCTATCTGTGATTCATCCCAGCTTGCAAAACAAAAACAGTTTACATATACAATTTAAACGCTCTGGCTTTTTCATCAACCACATCCCTGGGGGGTGTTTTGCTGCTAAAAGTTGCATAAAAATAAAACACTGTTTTTCAATATTTTCTTCCTTGGGGCATTTTTTCCCCCAACTTATTGTTTGTCCAGTGGAATTTTGTCTTCCCGTCTTCCACCGCTCATTATCATCAGGATAGAGAACGTTAATTAAGCCTCTATCTAGCTCAATAAATGTTAAATATGCTATGTTGAGGGGAGACACAAAGAAGATAGGTTTTAAAATGAGCTGGAAATCAGGTAAAAAAAGGGGGGGGCATTACATTTGCCATTTTTTCCTCCAAAGGGCAAGCCCGAGCCAATATTCTGACTACCCCGCATCCGCTGGAAATTTTATCCTTCGATTTCAATCTTCAGTTACAGCCTAGGAACTATTCCGAGAAGTTCTCAGCAGTCTTGACTAACCCCAGAGCAAAATTTCCATTTTCCCCCCTAATGCCCTAATTGAATTTAGGAGGTTGGCTATGTTTTGCATAGGCATCTACCCCACATCAATGGCATACATTCAAAAAGAGCCTTATGGAGTGGATCAGCTAAATATGGGCTGCAAATGTGCTGATTTACCCCAGCTTGTAAAACAAAACAATTTACATATACAATTTAAACATTCTTTCTAGTTTTTCATAAACCACATCCCTTGGGTGTATAATTGAGATTTCCTTGCCACCCAGAAGATAGCAAGATAGTCCACTGGGCTTTGTTCCTCTTCTTCAGGAGGGCGGCTGGAACTGTGAGCTGCTTCTTAGAAAGGAGCTGCCGGCAGCTTCAGATGGGAGGCTGTCAGATGCTGGACCCGGCTGGCGACGCTAGGGAGCAGACTGACACAAGGATTATGGATGCGCCGCAGACGCCCCGTCTGAAGAGGCAGAAGCCGCTGCAAATAAATGAAAGCGTTGTCTGTTTCCTCCTTTATTTCGGTTCTGGATATTGCCACAGAGTGGGGAAGAAAAGAAGGAAGGAGGGCATGTTTCATGCTCAAAGGCTCCTGCAAGTTTGAGTCAAACGGATTGGGGCCCTGGTATAAAAAAGGCAAGAGCAACAGCCAAGGAGGAGGAGAGGATATTTTTGTACCTTGGTTCTCTGGTGACTGAGCCCTGGAGGAGAGGATGTAGATCTTCCCATAGGTGAGGCTGTGGCCTGTCCTAGGACCTGAATGAAATCTACATCTATAGTCAAGGGACGTGGACACTATTTTCCTAACTAATGTCCGAATAACCTTAGTAAGCTGGCTCCTTCCAATCGCTCGTCAGTAGGGGAACGAATGAGTGAAAAATAAATTTAAAAAATTTAAAAATCACAAAGTGGAATACTAACAGAGATGACTTAAGTTGTGGAGTGGGAAAAGCTGGTTGTAGAATTTCATAAACACTTCTGGTGACACTGTGTTGACTTAGGGAGCCCCATACATTTAGTAATAGTACAGAACTGAGGGCGAGAAGAAAACATACAACCTCCAGCCCAGTCTCTGGGGAAGGAGAAGGGAAGGAAAAGGGGTTAAGACAGAGAGAGGGGACAGAAAGGACTTATTTTATGTGCATTGATTTATGTCTATTAAAATGATCTGATGCAAATATGACATTAAAATTTTTTTTCTTTCTGGGTTGTAGGAGTTTTTTTTTTTAATTCTCTGATTTTTTTTTGTTTTTCAGGCAATACTTTTATAAAGAAAAATAATTGGAAATATGAATGTGTAACCCACAGACAGAAGTGCACTTTCAACATAGCTCAGGCCTTGGGCCCATAAGCCCCTAAGTCAGAATATAGCTCAAAAGTTGCAGAAGTCAGTCACCTTTATAGTTTTAAATTGCACCATTTGGGTGTAATTGAGTCACTTTTCTCCCCCGCCCCTCTCCTTTTAGTCAAATTAAACTTATTGATTAGAACCCATTAGTATGTAATGGATTGTTAATTTGACTCTTTTTACAAATCATATTTATCTGCACCAATAAAATATTTGGATTTAATATTCAGATGTCACATTTATGGTGATGTTGATTGAGGGCCAAGCAATTTGAAGTGAAAGCAGGCAACTTGTCCTTTATTCACACAAGGGAAAATGCCCAATTAGCTGCTTGGACTCTTCCAAAGGTGGGAAGCTTGAATATAAAGAAAATTAGAGCAAAGGAGAGAGAGGTCCCCTGCCCCCGGCTTTTTCTGTAAGCTTGAAACTCCATATGATGTTTGCATCATCCTTAGCCATGGACCAGAACTGGGGTACCCCAGCGCGGTGTTAGATTTATCGGTAATGTGGTTGCAAAGTCTCTGTTAGGAAGAAGAGTCCGATTTTTGGTAACCATCAGCTGAGCTGTGGCTTCTTGTCCTCATTTTACCTATTGAGGAAAACAGAACCTAAAGAAATATCCACTCCTTGCCTTCTATGGCTGGCAGAAAGCAGTTAGTAGGCAGTGGCTCGAAGGGAAACCACGAACATATTTTCTGTATATTGTGAATGTGTGTTTACTGAATACTGCAGGTGATAATGGCTCCTAGGAATGCAGGACACCAAATTGAAAACTGCTACCATTTATCGAATGCCTCTTCCCTGCCTGGCTCCCAGGGTGATGATAAAAATATCTAACAACCAGTCCAGCATAAGCACCCACCAACTGGAGCGGAAGCCAGCCAAAAACAAAACAGCTGGTTAGGTCTGGTAAGTTGTCCTGGTGTCCCAGCTGAGTTTCTGTCCTGCTTGTTTCCTGAACAGGAAATGTAACACCTAAGTTCATTTAATGCTCCATTATAGGAGCTGTATTTGCCTAGGCTAATAATGTGTTCGATGATTTTCTTTCTTTCCTTTTTTTTTTTTTGCCTTTAAAACATTTAGTTTTTATATTTGTACCAGTCTTAATGCATATAGTATTCTGTTTGGTTTTGGTTTTGGTTTTTGCCACTTCTTCCAAACCTTCTGAGGAACCGGAAGGCTCTATGTTTTAAATAAATAAAAAATAAATACATGCTTTTCCTGATCCTGGCCAAATCCCATTATAAAGAGAACCAAGGTACCATCAAAATTCCTTTGTTGCCCAGGGGCTACCCTATCAATATTGTATAAAGCAAGCAGGTCATTGGCTAGGTCTCAGAATTCTTTCTGTTATTTCAAGGATTTGGGGTGATGTTTGTTGTAATGAGAGCCAATCTGTAAAAATAAAATCTCTTTTTGCAAAGTGGAAACAAAAAAGCCTTGCACAGCCAGTACTGGGCTGTGACAATATTTTGTCAATGGTCTTTGCAGACAAAGAGCTAGGCTGGCCATCATTAATGATGGACCATGATCACTACAACTTTTTTGACAGCTGGCTTCAGTAGAAACTCTACGCAGTCTCGTGTCAAGTCATTTTACTGAGCTCAGGAAATTTCCATTTGTCACTGAGCAGCCATGTGTCAGAAGCCAGATGCTTTGAACACAACTTGTGATTTTCTTTTTCAGTATCTCTTAAAAATGTATGTTCTTTCACCACTATGAAATGACCTAGTTTTTGAAACAGTAACCTTTATAAAAACAAAACAAAACTATTAACATTCAAGTTTTCATATTGAATAGCATCATAATTTTGTTTTCTCTAAGAAACTCAATCCCCTTCATAAGCCGGCATTATTTTAGATAAGGGGGGGGGGGGTGAGCCAGGACACAGAGAGGAAGCAGGAGGTTTCCCTGGACTCGGCAGAAATTGGGTGTCAGAAGCAGAAATTGCTCCTTTTAATACGAGGCTAATAGTTACATTAGTTCCTTTACAGCCTAGGTTCTAGGGGATAGATTTTTTTTACCCAGATACGTTATGGCTCTGGACTGAATTGTAAAATCCTAGAGAACAAGGAATAGATTCCATTTGTTTATTTCTCTCTGCGGGACCTAACAAAATAAGGATTTGTTGATTCCACGGTAGACTTGGGGGTGAGAAATATCCCTAAAATCTTGACCAAGTTACTTCAAACTCTGGCAATGCTGTTTTATCATCTCTGGACTGAGATGGTAATATTTTGAGGATTATTGAAACATTGGGCAATTCTTGTGCTATTCGGCTATTGTAGGAACTGAATAACACGGTGAAAACATTTATAAAATACATAATCATGATTTCTACAGTAAGTTATACTCCCTTAGGCAAAGATGTTCTATAAACCACAAAGTATTTGGCCACTGCAACATTTCAGACATCTTAAGAATCTTACATATCATGAGATTTCTAAATAGTTTAATAGTTAAATGAATTTAACTTTGAAAGTTACCTAATATTCTGTGAGGTTTGAGGTCAGAACTTGTTTTTCTTTTTTTGTGTTTGAATGTGCTTCATTCCGGTTGATGCAAGCAAGTTAGGATGGGTACTTAATGGCATATCATAAAGGATTTAACTTAATTCCACCATAATGAATTAATTCTCCCAGTGACACTGTTTTCATTATAGATTTAATGACATCACCTTGGCCAAGATTCAGGAATCCAGAGCTCTAAGTTCCCTGAATTATCTAAAAACGAACATGGAAAGATGATTCTGCTTTGTGTTTCTGTGTACTCCAACGGCGGATAAGAGTACATGGGGAACATCTCTTATTTTGAGTAGTTGAGTTAAAAATAAAACTCCTGACACCAGTGAGGAAATTGGATCCCACATTCTCTTAAATTGTCTTTAGGGACCTTCATTTTACAAAACATGAAACCAAGAAGAAGAAAGCTCTAGTGTTTTCACTTGCTTATGTCATGGTTATTTGCTGTAAACATAAAAGGATAAATATGCAATCTCAAATCATAAGCCAGGAACAAGTTTTTACCAGCAAAGGAAAGGGGGAGTGGGTGCAAAAAATATGGATGCTGTGTTTTTAAGGACTGTGTTTGATTTCCTTTTGGATTTGTTTATTTTGTGGAATTAGAGGGATGGTGCATCCTATTTTTATAGGCTTGTATTGTTACCCCAGGAATGTTTTGGCAGATGCAAAATTAGAAACAAATTTTGCGTGTTCTCCAGTGCCCTTCAGGCCTTAAAGGACAGGAACAAAGTGTGGTGGTTTGTCATCAGGACTCCAGGAAGCCACAAGGAAACAGAGCTTAAGAACCAAATTGTTCAGAATTGGGAAGAAATGAAAAATGCGCAGCAGAGGCTCTCAGCCCCGAAGTGTAAGCTTCAGGAAGAAGGGACCACCAGTAATGCTAATTGGTCTTGAACAATGGCTGCTTGCACGGAGACACGAGAGAGAGTCTGGTTTCCCTCTGATTCTGTTCTATAGACATCTTTCCAGGATTTGAAATTGATAATTGTAGACACAAAGATACACTTGGCCTAATTTGCCAGCCTATTGGAGTCATGGGTGTCACCCCGCATGTCTGCATGTGTGCAGATGGTTCCTGCCGGCTTCAATAAAATTCGAAAACACAAAATCTGTATTTTTTTTTTTCTTTCAGACTATTGAAAGGGGTTGGTTGTCAGTGCCCTGGGTGTTGAAATGAGAAATATTTTGCTGATTTTTTTTTAAAAGTGTTCTTTATGCTTTAGACCATCAGCCCCATCCCATGTAGTTATTTGGGCTAAATTCAGGGATAGGAAAATAGAGCCAATCAGTAGATCACTATATAGAAAGTAGAACCAATCACGAAACAAATCTGAATTAGCGAAAGCTTTAGCAGAGCAGACATCATTTCCGAATTCCATTTGTAAGCAGCACTTCTGCTTTAATCAGTTAAGTGTTTATTAATTAACTCAGTGATTTGCAAACATTGTTCCTTTAAGTACCAACTTTCTGATTTTTTTGTCTGATCCAAGTACAACTTATACTAGTATTCATCTATTTTTTCTGTTCAAATAGACTTCATTGTTTAAGTAAATAAATTTATTTTTAAGAGAAAATTTATATCACTTCCATAAATGGGGGGAAAACCCACCAATGACACCACTTACCACCCATACAAAGTAACCATCAAAATAATTGTTGCTTGCCTAAGGCTTTCTGAGTCCCAGGCCTTCTCTTTCTTCATTAAAAAGGGAGATTATTGGTGTCCTGTGTCAGAAAGTTGCTAAAAATGTGTAAGTACAAGTGGAGAATATCTCTTTAATAATCGGAAGAATGTAAAGAACAGTGAAAAAAAAGACTATGATTTGACTTCACTCAAAGTGCTCACTGTGGTCCCATTCTTCTGGGCTGGAACCAGAAATCAGTTTTGCTTTTAAAATGCTTGCCTTCTGGGTAAGAGAATATTTGCCCATTAAAATGAATTATCTATCTATCTATCTATCTATCTATCTATCTATCTATCTATCTATCTATCTTTTTTCTAGAGATGTGCTGAATTTTGTCATATGCACTGTAAGTTTCATAGGAATTTAGAAAATGGTCAGCTAATTAGCAGCTGCCTTTGATCAAGTGCTTGTTTTATGTGGGTACTGTACTCTCAGATTTAATCTTCACAGTAGATCTAATTACACAGGCATCCCACTTTACAGATGTGGAAATTGAGGCCAAGAGAAGTTAATGGGCCCAAAATCACACAGGTGACAACACAATTTAGGCTGCCTACAGTGTAGGAAGTCTTAGTGTCTACATTTTACAACAAATAAAGCTTATTTCCTCTTGGTATTTTGTTTATAGACAAATATAAACTCCCTTCTAGAAAACCTCTCTTTTGTATTGGTTAGCTATTACCACAACAGTGCAACGTAACAAGCCATGCCAAAACTCAGTGAGTTGAAAAAATAATTGTTTATTATCACTTATACGTCTGTGAGTTGATTGGAGAGATTCTGCTTCAGGACAGAGCAGCTGAGACAGCTCTGCTCCACATGTCTCATTCTCCTCCTTTGGGATCATTCAGGCTAGCCAGGATATGATCTTAGAATGATGGCAAAGAAGCAAAAGGGCAAGCCTGTCTTTGCAAGCACAACTGCACAAGCACATTTCAAACCTCTGGTCACATCATCTCTGTGAACATCTTGTTAGCCAAAACAAGTCACAGGGCTGAGCTCAAAGTCAAAGGGCAGGGAAATATAAAACAAATATGTGACAAATGGCATTGACACAGGGAGAGGTAATGAATCAGGGCCAATAACATAGACTCCACTCCCTCTTTTTAAGCACAGGAATATATTCCCTCCTGTGACTTTATTGGGTACTCTTGGTCTGATAACATTATTTGCAGAAATATCATTCTCTTTTCCATTGGGAGGGCTCCTTGGGGGCTGAATTTCTGCTGATTTTATCTCTGTCATCCCTATGAACTTATTAGTGTCTTTAGGTCAGACACAAGGATTCCCCACTGTTCCATGAGTTTGTCCCGGGACACTAAGAGCAGTCCTGTGCCTGCTGTGGGAAGAACTTGATTAAACGTGAATTGTAACCAGTCCTTATGTTTGCACTACATTTTGTGGTTTTAAGAAACATTTTACAAATTGGAATTGTGTGCCATTGACTCAGTAAGTCCATATTCCCTGGGACTGATTTTAAAAGAAAAGAAATAGTAAAAATATATTGAAAATATTAAAACACAAAGATGTTCATGACAGTGATTTTTATAATAGCAGAAGTTTTGTAGCAAAGCCAAGATCCAACAGTAGGGAACTGTTTAAGTAAATAGTGCTCTTGTGTAGCCATTTCAATGATGTAAAAATACATATGGAATAATATTAAACAGAAAATAAAATGCCAAACTGCATATAACCTATGACCAGAACATGAAAGTGCAATTTTTTCCCCAAAAGCTCAATCCCAACCCCAAATCATGAGTGGTAACAAACTAGAAAAAAAATCCACACCATTAGTTGCTTTGGGTTGTGTAGATTTTAGGTAATGGGTTTTAAAACCTGTATCTGGGAATTTCTCTATTTTGTTGAACAAGTACTTATTATAGAGCCAGCCTCTTATTTCTTCTTAATTGTTGTTATTTCTAATTATTGTTACTTCTTGAACATTGTTACTGCTGATCTTGAGATAATTTATATCTGTGTGATGGAAGTGCTATGTGACCTGTGCTATTCCAGCTGTGTCTCTTTACCCAACTTCATGGTCTGTGATGTTATACTGGTAGCTCGAAATTGGCATGAGTATTTACCCTCTGGGAATCAGCCAATGTCAGGACAGGTTTTCCCTTTTCTCCATTCTACAGAGCCAGCCAGTTGTTAGACCAATGCTCCAACACCTGGAGCTGCCCTTCAGAGCCACTCACTCTAGTGGCCATTAAGTCATGTGGTTGAATCAGGCAACCCATTGCTGTGGGAGACCAGAGGGTGGAGCGACCTCTGGGTCCCTGAGAAGCCACCATCTCATGAGGTTGCATGAGGAATGCAGAGTTGAACCTGGGTGAGGAAGAGCCCAGGACTGAGATCAGTGTTGTGCTCTCAGGGCATTTGAGACTCGGCTATCCGACTCGGTTGCTGCTTTGCAAGTGGCCCTGCGACAGATGTGAATGAATGAATCAACTTTTCTTCTGTGCTGGTGGAGGCCATCAGATGAGAGACAAAGAGTAAGGAGGTGGGCAGTTGCTAGGGAGGGAGAAGAAAAGAAGAGATCTGTGGCAATTTCCTCCCAGGGAATTTTAATAACTACTATTTGAAAAAATAGTAATTTATTCTCATGGTTTAAAAAATTCTGAACCAGGATATATGAAGCGTTAAAAGCAGAGTTATCTTCTCCATTCCCTCCCCAGCTGTGGATTCCTAGGCAGCCTTCCAGACATTTCTATGCAGATGCAGAGTTTCCCATTCTCTCCCCACCCCAACCCTCTCTGTGTTTTTCAGTAACTTGCTTTTTTTCCTTGTTGTTCACTTAATGACATAGCTCTGCAGAGAGGCAGTGCAACCCAGCGTGGAGAGCATCACTTAGGAGCCAGACAGCCTTGGCTCATCAACTACCAGCAGGATAACCTTAGACAAGTTGCTCCCCTTTCTGATTCAGTTTCCCAATCTATAAAATGAAAACAGAGTAAAAGCTCCTGTCTCATAGGACTGTGTGAGCCTTCTGTTCATGAATATATGTCAGGCGTTAGAGAGGAAGTTGTATGTGTTATCTTTCTACATCAAACCATTTCTCTCACCTACCATTCCATTATATGAACGTACTAAATTATATTTAAGCAGATTCCTTTATATTTAGATTATTTCCAGTTATTTTTTTTTTCTACTACAAACAGTGCTGTAATGTACTTAGACAAATATATTTGCACAATTGTGTGAGTTTACACATGAGAAAAACATTCCTGAGAGTGAAACCACTGAGTCAAAATTTCATGGCTACTACCAGTCTTCCCAAATCAGGTTGCAACAAGTATATGCTTTCCAAACAGGGCATCAGAATGCCTGTTGCATTTCAAAGGCAACAATGGTGGGCATTATCCAACCGTCTCATATCTGCCAGTGCAGTGAGTGAAGTGTTATCTTATATTTACTAATATGTTTAACCATCAGTCATATTTTTTATTATCCATTAAAATTTCTTTAAAAAACATGAATGTTTATGTATTTTGCCCTTTTCTTTGTATTTTTGTAGTTTGTCTTCTTTGGACACACAAAATATTGTTACGCAATCAAATGTATCAGTCTTTAATGTAACAGTTTCTGGCTGGTATGTCATATATAGAATAGCGTTCTTCTGCCATTTTATTAAAATGCATTATGTAGATTCATTGTCAGTTCTTTTATGGTTTTACATTTTCTATCTAAATACTTGAGACAGCTGTAATAGTTGTAAAAAGTGCATTACTAATTAATCTCATTTATTTCCAAATATTTAGCCAGTTTTCCTAGCACCGTTTATTGAGTAAGCCAGTTTCTTCAAATTAAGGTAATACTTTTATTACGTGTAAGATCCCCATATGTATTTAGCTTGAATTCTTCTAATTCATTAATCTGCCTCCTTAGTTCTGCTCCAGGGCCAGACTGTTTTAATTTCTGCAGCTTCAAAATATGTTTTAATATCCAATAGTGCTAGTTTTCTTCAATATTTTTCATTTTCAGAATTTTCCTAGCTATCTTCTAAGATTGTTTTTCCATATGAATTTTGGTATCCTTATGTCAGGTTGCTCCAAAAAAACTGTAAATGTTTAATTAATAATCTCCTCCTTGATGCATGTATTAATTAACCCAATGGGGGAAGTCCTTTCACAATGTGTACAAATATCAAATCATTACATTGTACACTTTAAATATCACAATTCTAATAAAACTCAATTAAACTGGGAAAAATTATCGCCTCCTTCTTTGAAAAGATTTTTCTGAGCCATTTTTCTTTTATTCCTCATAATAATGCTGGGAATTCCTCTTTATAGGTAGAAAACCTGAGGCTCAGAGAAGTGATGACATTTGCCCATAGTCACTCAGCTGACTCTGGAGCAGTTAGCACCACAAAGTGCTCCAGAACTTCTTGCTAATATTATGTATTAAGTACAAGCATGCTGCTGCTTTGGGCTGCTGACTTAAGAAGGGAGGGAAAAAAAATGATAAGACTTTGATCTCATGTTTTAAATCTGGCTGTTAAAAATAGATGGAATTTCAGCTTAACTATACTAATGATTTTTTTCCCTATGCAAATTATATTGGTTTCTTAGCAACAGAACAAATAACTGTTTCTCCTCCAATTCTGTGTATGTTAGTTTAGAGAAGGCACACAATAAGTTAATTAGAGAGTGGTTGGGGGTGATTTGTAAATGTCATATTAACATGTTACTAGCTTTGTAGCGACTGAAGACTTTAAAATAAATGGATGCCATTTGCTGGCATGGTTGATTTTTTATTTTTTTGTCTTTAGAAGCTTTCCCCAGCTAAAATTTGGAATAAAGATTTGGAAGTGACATGTGATGCCTTTGGTTGCAACTTCTAATTACGTACATATGTGCTTGGTTTTGAGGAAAACAGATATATAAAAATCTAACCTGCAATTGAGGAGAAAACAGAATATTGTTAGAATCCCAGTGTATCAGAGGTAGTCCTTATAACCCTTTTGTTTTACCAGGGGGACAACTTGGGCTTAGATGGGGCAAATGACCTACACAAGTCCCCGGTGTCTGTGCTTGGCTGTGAGATTATAGAAAATATCTATGGTCTTTGCCCCTGGTTCCTGGCACAGAGGAAACCCTTGTAATTTTCTAAGTGGTAAGAACACTAGGAGCATCTCTTGTTCTAATATTGGTCTTTGACCTCTCTTCCTGACCCAAAGGTCCTGAAACCCTTGTAATTTCCTGGGTGATGGAGTGTCTTTTGTTCTAATGAAGTGACTCTGGGTGGGCTCCTGGATGAGGGCTGCTCACCAAAATGACCACCTCATGAGTAAAAGTTTAGAATTTTCTGCCCCACCACCCTCCACCCCCATTCTCTAGAAAAGAGAGAGGGATGGAAACAGAGTCCATGATTGATTATGCTTATGTGATGAAGCCTCTATAAAACCCCCAAAATACAGGGTTTGAGAGCTTCAGGGTTGGTGAACATGTGGAGGTGCTGGGAGAGTGGTGCCCCTGGACAGGGCATGGAAGCACCATAACCTTTCCCACATTCCTTGCCCTACATATCTCTTCCATCTGGATGTCCATCTGTCCATCCTTTATCGTATCCCTTCATAAACTGGTAAACATAAGTGTTTCCCCGAATTCTGTGAGCCACTCTAGCAAAATCATCAGACCCAAGGAGGAGGTCACTGGAACCTCCAATCCATAGCCAGTTGGTCAGAGCACAGGTGACAACCTGGCTTGCAACTGGCATTTGAAGTGTGTGCATTGGAGGCAGTCCGGTGGAACTGCATACTTACCCTTTGGGATCTGACACTATCTGCAGGTAGATAGTGTCAGAAGTGAGTTAAATTGTGGGATACCAGCAGGTGTCACAGAGAATCGCTTGTTGTTGGGGGGAAAAACTTGGTCCATGGGTGTTAGTGCTGGCCTCTCTCATGGGTACCATTGTTCATCACTTTGCAATAAAAAATAAAATAAATAACCTGTGGGTGAGGAGTTTCTAAGAACAAAAGTCTTGAGATATTGTCCATTTTGAAAGCTTTCATTCATTAAAGAAGGATGAACCACTCTTGAAATTTGTTTCAAAATCATTTGATGACCAGAAGTGTCAGAAGTGAAGCACTTTTTGTGAGTGTGGCAGTCGTGTGAGAGTAAAGGAGACACAGAGGGAAGAAATATACAGTAGAAAAGAGCTGGATTTTTCCCTATATAGGGGGGAAATTGAGTTTTCCCTTTATGCTGGCGAAGCTTCTACTCAAACCCAGGGCTCCCTATTCTGTCTGCCATCCTTCCCTCTCATGCCAGGGCCTGCCTCTATATTCCTTAAATTACCAGTTCTTTACTGTATGTTGGTAAGACTTTGTTTATACTTCTGTCTCTTCTGGACTTGCTTTCTGCCAAAAGTTACCCTTCTATTCCTTGCTCCCACCATGGGTGAGCTGCATGACATCTGATTCAAGAACTGATTTCAGGGAAGAGGGAAGGTGTATTGAGGGGAAGAATTCTATCATATCCAGGATAAATTCCGAGGTCTAAAAGCTGAAAAAAAGCTTTGAGAAAAAAATTCATTCATTCATTAAAATAATAACTTATCTCCTATTTTGATTGTTTCAGTTGCATGCTGTATTAAGTTTCAGCCTATATTTATCTCTGTTTAAACCACCACCCTTATTTTGATTATTAAAAAATCTAAGACAAAGACTGTCTCTATATTTTACATCACCTAGCAAAAGGAGGAAGAACAGTTAAACAAACAATGATACAAACTGTGTATTCAGAGATAAAAACAAAGTTTGTGTCTGTTAGGAATGCACTTAGCTGCAAGTAACAGAAAATTCGACCAATAGTGGCTTAAAGCAAAGGACATTGTTTACATTACATTAAGTCTGAATACATGCAGTTCCAGTATTGGTTCTGAAGGTAAATGAAGTTGGGGTTGAAGTTGTGCTCCCAGCTGGTGCCGCTGTCCCAGACCTCATGACCTCATGTTGAGCTGTCCAAAGGCAGGAAACACATGGAGGCCAGGAAGTGAGCGTTCTCCTTATGAATCACCTTCCTTGTAACAGGAAAGAAAAATCTTTGCCAGAAGCCCCCGGCGGTGTTCTGTTACATATCATCGGCCACAGCAAAGCTGACCACAGCTGCAGTTGTAACAAGGAAAACTTGTTTGCTGGGAGGCAGGCAAGGATGCAGCGGTTGTGCGTGCTGCTGACTGGCAGGCTGCAATGCCTACCACGTTCTGGTCCTGCTAGCAGAATGCCCAGCCCCTCTCCCCTAGGCACTCACTTTTTTGTACACCGTCCATGCTAATTGTATTCTACTGTGAGGGGCCAAGGACTTTCTCTTGCCTGCAAATTGGCAGTCCCTTGTGCTGGGGAGTTATGCCTCTGGGAGTAAATTGGACATGGAAGACAAATTAGGGATGGAGGATTCATACCCCGGCTTCCTTGCCCTTGAGTGGGACCTAACTAAGACATATTTCTTATCAGTTCCCAGTGGTTTCCAACGGAACTGAGCCCCAGTTGCCCACAGATGTAACTTATGTGTCCATGCACTCCAAACTGGCCTCTTTGTTTCTCTACCCTCCCACTGGTACTTCCTGAGGTCATCTTCCAAAGAAACCATCTGTATTTAAGTCTTGCTTTCAAGTTAACCTCCAGGGGAAATCCAGCCTAGGATATTAGCTATGTGACCCTCCCTACTTCTTCTGATTGTGGAAGGGAGATAATAATCCCCATTCAGGTGGCCACTTGTAAGGGGCAATGACAAAACATATATGGAAATGCATTGCAAACTGTAAAGCATAAAATGGACACAGGGATAATGTGGGTTGGAAAACACAATGTGTTTTTCACTCAAGCCATCGGTTTAGATGACATTTCTGTAATTTTACACATCCCTGCCAAGGACTGAGTCTTTGGGCGGAGATCCTTTCCTTTGACACGTAAAGGAAGTGTAATTGCTAAAGTGGTCCTTCCCCTCAATCTCAGCGAAGAGCCTTGTTTGTACGGCTGGTACCGCACTAGGTTTGCAACTAGCTCTTACTTTACAGAGATGGGGGTTGGTGATAAAATGGTCTGCACGGTTGCATTATAGTTTTCAATATTTAGTATATTGACAAAGATAAACAGTTAATTCTCCTTCACAGTTACTCAACTAGAAATCTCTTAGGACTGCTTCAAAAAATTTCACCCCTGTTTTCATTTCTCCACGGGGGAAAAAAAGGGCACCTCGATGTATTGGAGACAATCACCTTAATGAAGGCAGGCTTTTAAAAATTAGAAGCAAAGCCATCTATTTCCATGTAGTTGAAACTCTCATCTTTTTAAAAAAAAATTGTATTATTAGTTTATTGATGTATAGTTGATTTACAGTATTGTGTTAGTTTCAGGTGTAGAGCAAAGTGATTCAGTTATACAGATACTGTATTTTCAGATTCTTTTCCGTTACAGGTTATTACAAGATACTGAATATAGTTCCCTGTGCTATACAGTAGGACCTCGTTGTTTATTTTATACATAGTGGTGTGTATCTGTTAATCCCAAACTCCTAATTTATCACTCCCCACCTTCCCCTTTGGTAACCATAACTTTGCTTTCTACGTCTGTGAGTCTGTTTCTGTTTTGTAAATAAGTTTATTAGTTTTAGTTTTTAGATTACACGTATAAATGATATTATATAATTTTTGTCTTTCTCTGCCTGGCTTACTTCACACAGTATGATAATCTCTAGGTTCACCCATGTTGCTGCAAATGGAATTATTTCTTTTTTTTTTTTTTTTGAAATTATAACACTTTGTGCAATGTTTTGGTCCATTTCTAGCTTCTTTTTATTTTTATTTTTGTTTATTTTTATTTCATCCTTTTTTTACGAAACCCTCGTCTTAATATAGCTTGAGGTTTCTTCTCTGTGGTCTTTGTTCTTATATTCTTGACCTCCAGCTGGGAAAACTCCAGGCTCTATTCTTTTAACTCCCATCACTTCCTCGGTGCTTTGCTTCTGGCTTCACCTGACGCCCCCCCCCCCCCCCCCCCCCCGCTGTGGATCTGTGCCCTCTCCGGGCTGGCTGCCTTCCATTCCATCTCCTTCTGATATGAGCACCTGTGCTGGGGATTTTCCAGCTGCCCCTCCAGATCCGTGCTCCCACTCTTCACCCTGCTCTGGATCCCTGGAAGTTGACATTTACAGACTGCTGCCCCAGGCTCCCTCGCTCTCTGGTTTTCTATTGGAGAGTTCCAGCGGGAGCTGGGAGGGCATCAGGAGAGAGGCGTGAGTGTTTAGGCCCCTGGTACTCTTGCTGCTGAATTGGTGTAGGGGTGAGAAAGGTAACCTCTCCAAAGGAAATTGGGGTGCCGTCTCAGCCATGAGGAAGCAGAGGGCGCCCTTGAGGAGGTGACTACAGAGCTTTTGCCAAAGCATTATTGACAGTGGTGTGGACTGAGGGAGCCGCAGAGGGCTGGTGCTTCACCCAGAGACCAGCAGCCGTGGAAAGCCGTTGCTGCCGCTACACCAGAGGGAGCCAGGAGCCGGCATCATTGGTAGCACCAGAGACAGCTTTACTGACGTGCAACTGACATACAAAAATGGCGCATCTTTAATAAACACAATTTGATGAGGTGGGACAGATGCACTCACTGGTGAAAACACGACCACTTTCAAGGTAACAGATAAGTCTGTCATCTCCCAGAGGTTCCTTGTGTCCCTTTCTGTGTGCATTGGTTTTTGTTTTGGGTTTTGTTTTGTGGTGAGAAGACTTAACATGAGATCCATCCTCCTAACAAATTTTTAAGTGCCCAACACGGTATTGCTAACTATGGGCAGGTTTTTCTTGAACAGGAATGAGACAGATAAATCACACTTTAGCCAAAAATAAACAAGCAGAGACATAAATACTGAGGGGTCCCAAGATCTTGAACTCAAGAGCAGAAACTTGGGCTCATTTTCATATGCCTTTGATTTACTCCCCAGCTCTCTATAAACCTCCCCCTTGGGCCTTGCTTCTTTCCCTTTTCTTACCTTCCTTCCTCCTTCCTCACTGGTTCAGCTTTCCACATTTTTTTTTTCTTTTTTGAGGGCATCTACCTCCGATGGGGCACTGAGCTCGGTGCAGAGAGCAAAGTGGATAAAACAGACTCCTCCCTGCACCCTGCCATTGCCTCATCCTGCCACCTCTCTTTCTCTTCTGTCCCGAGTCACTTTCTATCATTCACATCCCACCTATAGGCATTCATTTTCCTCTATAACTTACACCCATGGAAACACCCATGTATTCAAGTGTCTTCTCCGACAGTCAGTATTCCTTAAACTGTCAGCTCCGTGCAAGAGGCCTCTCTCTGCTGGATTTATGGCTTGGTAAAGCCATTTCATAAAAAGTGATGAATGATCATTAACATTTTAACTTCAGGCCGTTTAATGGCACCCAACGAAGGGGTCAAGTGAAACTCATGGGTGTCATGTGTCAAATGTCACAGTTAAGGGATGGGGCTGAACAGTAGCTGAGAGTTAGGTGGAGAGAGTGTGGGAGGAAGTGAAGACTGAGCTTCTGCATCCATCCGGGGGCTGGCTGCCCCCTTGGCCACTGTTAAAGGGATCCGCCTACACCCTAGATTAGAAGTACCTGCACTTCAGTTAAGATGCATGTTTGAGTATTCAGTTTTGTACAGAATGTAATAATAGCCCACTCCCTTCTGCCTCATGTGTTCAATGCACTGCATGCTGCACATTAAGGAAAGTTCACTGGGCATCTAGCATTAAGGGGCTTCATTTCCTGAACGTCCCCACCCTCCTCACCCAACAACGTGTTCCTCACTCTCTGAAGTCTCTGAGCTGACATCCTCAATGCCCATCCATCTCCATGTCCTCCACCCCATCCATGCTTCATCTCTGCTTCTCTCCCAAGTCCTTCCCCTCTCTTCTTGCTCTCTGAAAGTCTATGGGTCCCACCAGTGCTCAGGAACACCCTCCCCCAGGGTGGCCTCATCCACTGTTCTGCCCCAACCCCACAGACGGGGCCTAAATACCAACAACCATCAACAAAAAGTTGAGCATAAAATGAAACCAGGAACCAATGTGTTTCAGAAATGGAAAGTTGGAGTCCTGCTGGGAGGTAATGAGATGGACGATCAAGGACTAGGCAACATGGTGGACACTATGTGCTAGATCAGCATTCCTGGGGAATAGAAGATTGGTATTGAGATAATGGCTGGTAAAAAAAAAAAAAAGCGACACATTCTTGGTTCAGATCCCAATGAGGAGAAAAGTGTGTTAGTGAAACAATGCTTCCATCGGAGAGTGATATCACATGCCCAGATTTCATCTTTGGAGAATGGCTCTTTGTGGACAGAATTGGGACCTCACAGTGAGGTGACACCTAAGACACTCAGGACTATAGTCCGTATCATAATCATAGCAGGTACATGGATGGCAGTCTCTTCATCCCTTCCCCAGGGAGCCCAGTTGTAGTGGAGAAAGTTAATTTGATCATAGCCAACATTTACTGAGCACATGCACCAGTCCCTTTGCTGAACACTTACTATTTCTCAACTGAGTTCATCCTTACCATCCCATGAGCTAAGTTCTAATTTTATCCCGTTTTACTTATGAAGATACTGAAGTTCAGAGATTAAGGCACTAGCTCACCATCACCAGGTACTATGCAGTCCGGCTGGCTTGCTCAGCCTTCTATATCCATGTTCTTCCTCACACTTCCCCGCCACCTCTGGACCAGCTGAGTGTGTCATGATGACCACACAGTAAGAGAAGGGTGGCATAAAGAGCGGGTAGTGAGACAATGCTCCCTTTCCAAAACCACTTATTAAAAATGTAAAAATGAGTCTATTTAAAGAAAAATATCATAAATGCACCCCAATGTTCACAGCAGCACTATTTACAATAGCCAAGACATGACAACAACCTAAATGTCCATTGACAGATGAATGGATAAAGAAGTTCTGGTATACTTATATAATGGAATACTACTCAGCCTTAAAAAAAGAAATAAAACAATGCCATTTGGCAACATGGGTGGACCTGGAGATCGCCATTCTAAGTGAAGTAAGCCAGAAAGAGAAAGAAAAATGCCACATGATATTACTTACAAGTGGAATCTTAAAAAAAAAAGACACAAGTGAATTTATTTTCAAAATAGAAACAGACTCACAGACATAGAAAACAAGCTTATGTTTAACAGGGGTGGTGGAAAGGAGAAGGGGGTAGGGAGGGATAAACTGGGAGTTTGAGATTTGCAGATACTAACTACTAAATATAAAATAGATAAACAATAAGTTTCTATTGTAGAGCACAGGGAACTATACTCAATATCTTGTAGTAACTTATAATGAATATGAATATGAAAAGGAATATACGTATGTATGTGAATGACTATGACACTATGCTGAACACCAGAAATGGATACAACATTGTAAACTGACTATACTTCAATAAAAAATATATATATCAAAAGAAAATAGTACACATTTGGATATGGCCTGCATCTTGACGGTGAAATGAACACCAGTAGAGGCCGACAGCTCTGAAATGGACAGAGTAGAATCCAGTAAGTGGTGCTAGTGGGGGTGTCTGAGGCACAGTAGGGAAAAATGAAGAGTTTTCCAATATAATAGAAAAAACTTCTCCACTGTTAGGCCCAGTGACAGTCCCTGTGGTCGGCAGCTCTCTGACCTTGCCTCCCGTGTCAAGGTCAATAGCTGTTGCCACCAGTCAATGGGCCTCCCGTTTGGTACTTAGAGGTTCTCTTTATGCACTTAAAAGGCATCATTAGTACCAAGTGGCTATTAAAGCAGTCTTGCTGTTCAGAATGATTTTCTGAAGCAAATGCAGAGGAAACGTGTTGAGGGTTGAAGTCATTAGCTGCGACCACAGAAGGACTGACCGTGGGCAATGGTGCCATTAATCTTGATAAGGGGGAAGTGTGAGCAATTCATAAAATCTGCTTGGTGAGGTTTCTCCCTAAATGGACACCCGGGAGAATGACCGCATGTCTTTGCTCTAGGTAAGAAGGACACTTGTGAGCTGTGACATTGACTTGGCAGAATGAGCCAGGGAGGCAGGGCTGCTAGGGGTGGGGACACAACAGGGATTCCAGAACTCACTGGGGAGACAGGAATGTGGCTGGGGCAGCGGGGGTAGAATAGCAGGGGGAAGGTTGCAGCTCGAATCTTACATAATGCATTCTATGGACCAGGCACAATTCTAATGCTCTGCATATCAACTGTTCAATCCTCACAACAGTCCTGTGAGGCAGGCACCATTATTATTCCCATTTTAGAGATGAGGAAACTTGAGGTTCAGATCGGTTATGACACTTGCTTAAGACTGCACAGCTAGTAAATGGCAGAGCTGGGATTCAAACCCTGGAAGTCTGGTTTCAGAGGCTGTGCTCTTACCATTTCACTCTGCAGCATGATCTTAGAGGAGATGCATTCAGCCTCCTTCTACCTTCCCTTGGAGGACAGCATAAGCCTTGGGGCCACACAGTCCTGGTTTGGAACCCCAACTCTGCCATTTCCTGGATTTTGCAACTTGGAAAAAAGGACTTCACTTCTTAAGACTACGTTTCTTCATTTACAGAGTGGAGAGTTGTTAAGAAATTATACATGATGTCAGAAACACTTAACAGCTTGGGAATATATGTCACTGGCTCCTTCTTCCACATTGAGGCAACAGACACTGATGGCCAGAGCAGGACAATGATGGGGGAATATGATGGACAGATGGATGCCTGCCCAAACCAGCACCTCTGTGGCTAGGGACTGGCCCAGGCCATTGGCCAGAGAGTCAGTGCCCTTTTCTTCATCACTTTCTTCCTAGTCAGCCTTGTTCATTTTGGGTTCTTGGCTAGAGTCTGTTATGAACTCAATGTTTATGGCCCTTCAGAATTCTTCTGTTGAAGCCCTACCCTCTAATGGGGCTGTATTTGAAGAGAGGGCCTGTGTAGAGGTGATAATGGTCAACTGAGGTCATGAAGGTTGGACCTTGATCCAATAGGGCTGGTGCCTTCATAAGAAGAGGAAGGAATACCAGAGCTCTCTCTCTACCATTGAGGACACCTTGAGAAGGTGGCCATCTGCAAGCCAAGAAGAGAGCTCTGACTAGGAACTAAGTTGGCTGGCACCTTGATCTTGGACCTCCAGCCTCCAGAACTGTGAGAAAATAAATACCTGTTGTTTAAACCACCCAGTGTGCGATATTTTGTTATGCAGTCCAAACTGACTGAGACAGAATCCCAAGTCCACATGCTGAATGGGAGACTTAAGTCTGGAATTACATTGAAAACTGTGCCTTCAGCAATTATCCCAGTTCAGGTAAAGAGGACTACACATTGGATGCTACTCCTCCCATTAAATGGTAGAGTTGAATTCCTCTCCTCCTGACTCTGGACAAGCTTTAATGACTTGCTTAACCAAGAGAATACAGTGGAAGTGACATTCTGGGACTCGTGAGGATGGGTCATAAGAAACCTTGAGACCTCTACCCAGGCCTCTTGGAACCCATGCTCTTGAAACCTACCTGCCATGATGGAAGGAAACTCACGCAGCCCATGGAGAGGACGGAAACTTCTGCAGGGGCTGGAACCCCACATCCTCTTTGGAAGGGGGTCCTCCAGTTCCAGTCATGCTGCTTCTTCTAACACCTCATGGGTCAGAAACAAACCATTCCCACTGAACCCTGCCCCAACTGCAGGTCCATGAACAAAATCAGTAACTGTTGATGTCTTGAGCCATTAAATCAGGGGGTAATTTTCCCTCTGCCATTCACACCTGGGGACACTAAGAAGCACTTGCAAAGGGCTCCTACCCCTTCTCAGAGCCACCTCTGAGCTGTCCCAGGGAAGACTTGCTCACATGCCTAGGCTCTCCCACCTGAAAGCATCTCCCCCCACAATTCCACTCCATGTGCAGGCAGCTGAGATATGAGGTGGACAAGGCTCAGGGAAGTCTCCCCTGGCTTGATGCTGGCCTTTAATATCCACGATTACATCCATCTTTGGGTTCCTTCATAAATGATGTGATAAAATATAAATATTAGACCTCATTTCACCAGGGGAAAACTGAAATCCATAGAGGCTAGGGAGAAACCACAGGCTTCCAGACTCTGTCTGCCAAACCCCACCCTTTCCTCCCACACACCTAGACAATGCTGGGGCTGGAAAAGAGAAACAGCCTGGTTGTAGTTCACTGGTTCTCAACCTTGGCTGTACACTGGGATCACTTAGAAGTTTTAAAAATACTGCTGGGACTCACTCCTAGGGGTTGGATTTAATTGGTCTGGAGTTCAGCTTGGATATTGGTTCAGAAGATCAAAACAAAACAAAACACGTTGCTGGCTGATTTTCTGCACCACCAGGGTGAAGAACAAATGCTCCAGCCTCATCATTATCATTGTTGGCATTATTGTTCTAAGGCAGGTTGTCTAAGACTTTAAATAAAGCCAAGCTGGAATCTGGAGATGGTCCCAGGCAATGAGGGAAGACCTCAGTCTCTGATGATCTCAGAAATAATAACCTCCCTTTACATGAATACAGATTAACTTGCCAAACAGTCGAAGGTGTACCAGCAGTGATGTGAACTCGCCATGGCGTTAAATAATGCTGGATCTCAGAGTGACCTTCCGCTTCAACTTTTTTCCAGTCCTCTGATTCGCAAAGGAGAAGCCTCTGTTTGGTGCTAGCTTGTCTTCAACATCTCTCTAACTCTTGGCAAAAATCAGGGCATTGGTTTGCCTCTGATCAAAATTCAAGTAACACTGATTTAAATCTTGGTTCCCGTGGTGGCTAGAGAAATTATGAAAGAGTGGTTCAACATGATCTCAACCTACCAGGAGAAAGCTGAGTCTTAGAGGCTTTTGGCGACTTACCCAAGGACTCAGGTCAGTCTCTCCACCCCCTCCAACGTAGCATTTAGTGAAGAAAACCATGCCAACAGAGGGGGTCCTCCACCATATGACTGGGAGACAGCAACTGGACTCCATTCTTGCTCTGATCTCAGAGTAAGAGCTAAGCAGTCCCACTGAGAGGACGAGGGGAAGAGGATGCCAAGAGGGTCGGACAAAGAAGAAATCATGAAGGAGAGTAAGACTTGTGGGTTCAGGAGCTAGATTTCAGAAGTGACATGGCAAAGCATTTGGCTCAAAAAAGAAAGAACTTTCTTTTTTTTTTTTTTTTTTTTTTAAGAAAGAACTTTCTAATGCCACCAAAGATGCAACTGGCTGTATCAGGAGACAGTGAGAGACCCGCCCTCTCCATCAATCCTTTTATTTGCTCAAGATACAGTCTCTCCTTCCTGGTGGCGGCTTTCCCCAAACGTGTAGGGATTTTGGAATGCATGCTCATTTGGGGGACAGAATTCTCTTACACTCTGAGGTGCCGGGGACTCCTAAGATGCTTCCAAACCTGGAATCCTAGTTAGCCGTCAGACAGCTGGGAGAGGCAAGTTAGTCTCCTAGGTTCCCCCACTCCCCTTACAATAACAACACATCTTTGAGCTTCAGGATATTGGAGGGGTGCCGGTGGGGAGGGGGGAGCTGAACTAGATGAGGCGATTGCATGTGAATCCAGATTAAATAATAGAGAAAATGTTTGCACCTGTTCTTGGGATGTGATTTACTCCTGGCCAACAGCAGGCGTCCCCGGGCCTCATGCTGAGCTTAGGGTCTGGCCACTTGAGAGTCAGCCACTGCCACTCAGGTTAGAAGCCCATCAGGCCACCCAGGATGCTTGTCACACAAGCAGATCTTCCAGCCCACCTCCCAGGGGGATTCTTTAGTTAAAGGCTGATTTTGATGGTGGCGATTCCTGGGCTACATTTTGCCAAACACTGAGCAGAGGTGTCTCACATAGCCATATCCCAGGGTGTGGGCAGTGGGGAGGGTGGGGGAGGCGCTCGGCCAGGATAGAGGGGCAGATCCAGGAGGCTCTAGAAGTCCTTGTCCATCAGACATTCCTGAGAATGGATAAAGGGCAACCTGGAGTCCCAGAGGCATGAGACAATAGACTCATAGAAGTCAGAGTCTCAGAAACATAGGCTCTTCTTCATAATGGAATCCAAGAATTTTAAAATAAGAGAACGTATTAGCAGTAGAGCTTGGTGGTTAAGAATCAGTCCTACCCAGAGTCTGACTTCTTTACTTACTAACTGGGTAACTGACATCAAGTTGTTTAACCTGAGCTTCTGTTCCCTCATCCAGTAGATGGTCATACAAGTAAGTATCACATAATGCTCCCTGGGACTATTGTGACATATAAATGAGTCAATGCATTTAAAGGACATGGCACTGAGTCTCGCACATGGTAAGGGCTCCAGAAGCTCTCTTCGTCATGACCAGGGTCATAGGATGTTCAAGCCAAAAGTGAGCAGAGAGATCTAGTGAGTCCAGTGCCAACATAGCGACTCCTGATGGGAAAGGAATCAATAAAAGAAGATGTTTATGTGCTGTGGCTTCCCGGGCTCAGCTCTCTACCCAGCTCCCTGGTGGTTGCTCCCCCCAGCCGAGGGAAGGAACACGTTAGCCATCAAGGGGGTTTGGGGGGCGACTCCTACAGACTTTCCAAACTGGAGAATGGCACCTTTCTGCAGTCACTCACTTTGCAGGGCTCACAGGCCAGCCGTCTGAGGGCACCGGCAAGCTCAGCTGAGGACAACGGGGCTGCACCCTCCCTCCCCTTGCTCTGGTGTTTCATCAAAACAGTATTCAAAATATGATTCTGGGAGATTATATTGGGAGATTTGCAGGAGGCTCTCTGTGGGGGTGGAGATGGTGGGAACAGATTGCTGCGGGGGGACGGAGGCTGGGATAATCGCAGGCTCAGCCTTGCCTTTTGCAGGCCTTCACCTGGACTCCTGGAGCCCACCATCAACTCTGGAGCGAACACCAAGCACCTGGGTGGCGACCAAGATCATCTCCGCACTTGACAGCTGGGGAAACTAAGAGAGGGGAAGGGGCTTGTCCACGGCCCCACAGCAAGGTAGTAATGGGATTGAGACGGTACAGCGGTTTCGTATGATTCAAGGCTACTCTTTTCAGCCCTTCGCACACTCGACTGCCTCCAGCCAACCAGGTCCAGATCTTTGGGACAATCCTGGGCTGCAGGCTCCTGTTCTGGGTTGTGGGAGGTGGGGAGAGGCTGGACCTCCCAGACCAGAGATGGAGAGACAATCTCCAGCGATCCTGGGTAGTAAAGCAGATCACCCCAGATGGGCCTCCTTTCCCAAGGCTCAGGGTCCTATAAAGGCTGAATGGCTGGAGGCCGTGTGCAGGTAAACCCTCCTCCCATCCCCATCCTCCACTCTCTGGACCCTAGTCCCAGTTTAGCCACGTGACCTCGGGCTTAGGTGGGTCCCTTCTCTCTGGCCTTCAGTTTCCCATCTGCAAATGCTGACCCGATCAGATGCTAAGGGCCCCTCTTTCCTCCACAAAGTGTCTAGCTGAAGCCCCACCCCCAACTAGAGGCCCTAGGAACCAGCATCTGCAGCTTCAGCAGCCTGGAGCAGGGGTCTACCTGGACCCCCAGGAGGGGGTGGGGTTGAGAGCGCCTTGAAAGAAACCTCTAGCTAATGCTCTTTATTACAAGCATTAATCCTGCAAAGCCGACTGGAAATAATGTTTATCTTTTCGCAGTTTAATTTCCCGGACCCTAAGCCGAGGGTCAGTGAGGGGGCCTGGAGGGTCCCCGGGGACGATGAGGGTAGGAGCAGCTGTTGCCCTGAAGCAAAAGGAAAACAGGAGTGGGGGCGGAGGGGTAGTTCCAGAGGAAGAGAGGGAAAGGGGGCAGTGGACCCTGAGGGAAGGGCTGGTTCTCTGTGACCCTGAGCCAGTCTCTGCCCTCTCCTTTGGCCTCAGTTTCCACATCTGAGGAAGGGGTTTGTGCTTTTATAATTCATGATCTCTAAATCCCCTTCGACTCTGGCCATTCTCTAGAAAATTAGGGGCTGGGAGGTGGCAGGCTCCCCTATTTTTTCACCCCCCACTTTTCCTCTCTGCAGCCTCCAAGGTTCTTAAAATCTGCCGAGGAGGACGTGGATCCTTCCTGCCCCAGACTTCTGTGACCAGTCAGCTGGCACCGTACAGGTTTGAAAGGCTGTCACTCAGCCAGGATGGCAGGGCTAGAGCCCAGCAGTGCAGACACAGCTCCCCAGGGATCCAGCCCCTCGGCGCACACTGCGGCTGCCTTCCCTCCTGCCTTCCCATCCCCATTAGCTCCCCGACCTCCCTCCTAGGGCACTGCCCCGGGTTCACCTCCCTCTTTTCAACTGTGTGCAGCGGCAAACGCACTCTCTGGCTAAAGCCGAAGCCACTGGGCCGGGGACGCGAGCTCAGGGGTGGCACCGACATCTTTAAATCTCTAACACACCCGACGCCCACCCAGCCCTACTCCAGACACGGCTCGCTGGGGGACAAAGCCCCTGTCCCGCTCGTCAGCTCTCATTGGTTGGCCTGTACCGGAAGTGTTTGCTGGCACTTGATTAAACGGAAAGAATGCCCCCTCTCGCCGCTAATCGACCCGGCAAGCTGACAGACGTCGCCATTCGGTCCCACAGGAGGAGCGCGGGGGGCCCCACCGGCGCGCTAACGGAAGGCCAAGGGGATCCCCATCGCCCCTCCTCCCAACAAACTTAAAACCCAACTAGGAGCCCGGAAACAACTTCAGGTTCCAGACGAATATCCTGACAGCTCCGTCCCGCTCCTCCCCCACTCCTCACAGTTGCAGGTCCCCACCCCTCAAGCACACTTACCAGCCTGGCTTCAGCCAAACTCTGCAAGTTGGATGCCCCGCAGAGTTTGGTGGGCTAAGCCACAGGAGCCTTCGTCTTGGCCATTACCGAGTCAGTTTCTCCCCCAGCTATGAAAGGGACTGAAATCTGCAGCTCATGCCGCCCTTTCCTCAGCACCCCTGACCACATCCCATCCTCCCCTCCACCCCCACCTCTCCAAGCACCCCAGGAGCAAATAGGCCACACAGCTCCGGGTTGGTTTGATTATTTTTAAGGACACAAGGAGTGGGAAGGCAGGGAGAAGACGCAGGTGGTCGTTGGGGGCCAGGTCAGCATTGAAGTTACAAAGTGAGGGTGATGGGGGTGAGCAGGAGAGGGAGTGACTTCAGACCCTGAATCCAGAGGGGAGAGGGAGACTTGGGTACTGAGTTGATGCTCCAGGCAGACTCTCCCAGCCTTCCCACCTGGCCTTCTCCAAGGTGACCTGCCACCTCCTCCGTGGGAGTGGGATCTGGCATGTCTGTCAGCCACTCCCAGCTCTGCGTGCAAGGAGGGCTGGTAGGAGGGTTCTGTGTGTCTGTCTCTTAGGTGAAGTGAGAGCCCCAGACCCTGGCGAGGTCTCTCAGCTTCTTAGTGTGGAGGTGAGTTCGAAAAATTAGGGCTTACTTCCAAGATTCTTCTGCAAATCGCAGCCATTGCGCTAACCTGCTGAGAGAGGAAAGGTTGATTAAAATCCAAAGGCCACTTGGTGGCGATTCCTAGGAAATCGGAGGTCGGTGGTGTCTCATCCAGAGGGAATCAAAAATCTAGAGGCAATTTGCTCGCCAGAGGTAACATTTGGACCCCGTTATGTGTAAATTCAAATAACAGTGTAACCCAATTTTCTAAGCCAGTAGCTAATCCTGAGAGAAATTACTTCAAAGAGCACAATCTGACAGTAATTGCTGGAGGCTGCCAAATGCTTGGGGAATGTCCCTTTGTCGGGTGAAATTCCCTTCCACCAGGCACAGCCAGAGAACCAGCCAGGGGCAGAAGACAGTGATTGGCAGTCCTGCCCTACTTGGGGGTGAGCTCTTGGGGGTAAGTGCTCTCCAGGGACAGCACCCACCTGAGCTACACTCCCTAGGGATTTTAGTGGGTGGCACAGAGGGCTGCAAGCTGAACTTAAGCACTGGCCTTAAATCACTTGTCTATATTTGACCCTTATCCTTAGACTTCTCAGAAAGCCCTGGTGCCTGCCTACCCCTAGCAAAGTCTTGGTATAAGAATGGCAGGAGCCAGCTGGCCTCTTCTGATGGGCAGGCACGGGACAAGGGTGCCTGTGCCAGAGGGCCATGATGATGCCCACCTGGCACGTTCAGCTGAACATTGGCGAGATCTAACCTGCACATCTCTTCAATGAATTTCTAAGTGTTCCCTAGGTAAGTTACTCTCTCATTCTGAAATTAGTACTATCATTTGGCTTTGAAATGTGGATACTAGAACTAAACAGAACTCTCTAAGCTTCTGTTTTAAGGAGTGCTGAGAGGCAGAGGGCGTGTCCAGCGGCTGGGGAGCATGGGGGTGGGGGATAGCAGCAGGTGTCTTTTGGACAGACACTCCCAGCGCGGTTGGGGGCCCACTACCTTCAGCTCCCGACGGGTACTGGCACTGCACTGCAGGCTCCCTCCGCCGCGGACGTGGCGCACAATTCGGCGGCAGACCCTGGAGGGCAAACGTGGGGTTTCCAAAGGCTTTGGCTACTCGAGAAGACTCTTCGCACGCGGAGTCTCTACGGACCGTGGGTCTCGTGCCCGAGCCCGGAGGCTGTCCAGGAATCAGATGACACTCAGGACTTCGCGTCCTGGGCAGGGATGGAGGTGCCCCTTCGACGCCGCTGGCTGCCGCCGTGTGCGCCAGAGACCAGATGCGAGGTTTCTCGCTGCATGGGTAGTGCATGGTCAACCTGGGGCCTCCTGGCTCAACCCGGAGGAAGTCTGCTTCTCCCGACCCGGGGGGCTCAGTGAAGGAGAAGCGGGGTGCCGCCAGACTGCACTCCCTTCGCTCCGGCCGGCCCTCTCGCGCGGCGGCACGTTGAACCTCTGGCAGAGACTGAATGTCTTTATGGAGCTCAGCCAGCCTGTCCGTAGCTGTGACCACTTCCTCTTCTTCATCCGCCTCCTCATCCTCTTCTTCCTCCAGGTCTTCCAGGTCACTCAGCCGGAGCCCCCGGGCCTCTTGGCTAGCAGTAGCTTCTGCGGGAAATCAGGAGTGGAGTGAGAAAAGCCCCAGGCCCCAAGGGAAACCCTTGGGAGCGCCCATCCCTGAGAAGCTTTTAGCAAGATGCACCCTGCACTCAGGGCATTCTCGGTGTAATTCACCAAGCTGGCCACATTGCCTCCTGCATTTGCCCCAGGGCTGCCTGCCTGCCCTGGGAAAGAATTTCCGCCCCCAGACCTGCCCCCACCCTTTGAAAGACTCCTCCCCTTCCATAGCCCAAGGAAACGGCCACTTTTCATTGCCTAAAACCTGGATCTCAGTTTCTCAACGTTAAAAAAGCAAGGGACCATTTTCACCCAATTCCAACACCCACAGCTGGGTATTACTTAATTCAGGAAATATTCACTGAGCGCCAGCTAGGTGCCAGAAATCATTTAGGCATTTAGGTCTTAGGAATTTAGAAACTACAGCAGTGGATAAGATACTTTCTAGTGGAGCGGACATTCCTGGGGGGGTAAGTATGGCAAAGGCAATAAAGTAGGCTGATGTGACAGAGAATAAGTTGGGAAGCTAGCTGGCAAGGGTGGCCAGGGAAGGCTTTGAGGAGGTGACACTTTAGAGTGGAGAAGAAGCTGGTTCTGCAGGGAATTCCAGGCAGAGGGAACCACACAGGTAAAGACCCTGAGGCATGCGGGAGTTGCAGCTACAAGGGTAAGCCAGGGGGTGCCTTCTGTGAAAGGTCCCCCACGGAGTGGTTGTGAAAATCCAATCAAATTGCTTGATGGCTGGAAAACCCATGTCAGGTGGGGAGGTGAATGTCTGATACCTTTGGTGTCACCGTTTAGGCAGCCCAGTAATTCCTCTGTTCCAACCTCCACCTTCCTCTCCTCCCCGCCTTTGTTCTTGGGTGCCCAAGTCATCTTGTTCTCCTTCTTGAGGCGCCGGCGTGCATTGGCGAACCAGGTGGACACCTGAGTGAGGGTCATCTTGGTGATGATGGCCAGCATGATCTTCTCGCCCTTGGTGGGGTAGGGGTTCCTGCGATGCTCATTGAGCCAAGCTTTGAGCGTGCTAGTGGTCTCTCGGGTGGCATTTTTTCTGCGCCCGGCACCGCTCAACTCCACTGCTCCGTACCTGGGGGGAGAACCTGGCTCTGGGGCTGCAGACAGGAGACAGTCTGTGGCCTGGCAGTGAGGATCCGCTCCCCTCCCAGCACACAGCTCCCCATGCTCTGTGGATTGGTCCCACCTTGGCAGGGGAAGGGGAAGGACTTGCAATGCCAGTCACCAATGCCCCATGCCTTACCGGTCATACTGGTACTGCCCCAGAGTCGGCTCATAGGGATAATAGGCTCCTGGTTGCGCCAGGCTGGGTGTAAAGTTCCCTGCAGCCTCCTTAAATTCATACTGTGGATTCTGATCGAGGAGGAAGGAAGGATTCAGGACTACATTTGGGGAGGAGGAGAGGGGCGGTGTTGCTAAGAATGTGAGCTCTGGAGTCAAGTCTGGTTCAGACTATAGTACCACAGCTTGCCTTGGCTGTGTGATCCTGGGCACAGTAGTTTAACCCCTCTGTGCCTCAGTTTCCCCCTTGGTAAAATGGGGATAACAATAAGACCTATAGGTAATTGAAGAACAATGTTTGGCAGAATTCCTTGTGCAGAATAAGCAGTAAACATTAGTTGTTATTACTGTTACTCCTTGTCTCACTCAACCTCCCCTCCCATTACCTGGGGAACTTCCCTTACTTTCCTCCCCCAGACTATTCCCTGGCTCTTTCTATCTCTATGACTTTGGGTAAGATTATTTGAGTCCCTCTGCACCTCAGTTTCCTCATCTGTGCAGTGAGCCTAGCGATGACTTGCACAGCACTGACTGAGGTACAGATGTTTTCTAAACAGTACGGAGTTCTGCAAACTGTAAAATGTAAGGATGTGGGTCCCCACCCCCATCCTTTATGTACAATCCTAACCATTTCCTTTCCTCAGAGTGGTGCGTCCTTCCTGTGTTTTCCTAGATGGAGATATCACACTGGATTTTGCCCCTGCCGCTCCTGCTTCTAGGCCGGATGGGTTCCGGGGCACAGATCCAGGCTCCAGTGTACTCACCAGCGCCCCGTACAGTGCGGGCGGCTCCGGGCTGTAGGGCAGGTAGCCTGGGTAGCTCTGGGCAGCTGCAGCGGCCGAGTAAGGAGCTCCATAGATGCCCAAGGCCGCGCCCAGCTCAGGCCTCGCACTGCTCAGCAGCCGACTGTCGTAGGGTGCGCAGCAGAGCGCAGCCGCCGGGGTGGAGCCTGAGGCCACGTCTGGGACCGAGCGCGGGGCAGATTCGCAGCAAGTGGCGCTGGAACTTGCAGACACCAGAAACTACGGGGGCGAGAGAGGGGGCACTGGAGGTCAGAGACCGGCGCCTGGGACTGGCTGGAGCCAGCGGCGAAACTGCCAGATCATTCCTTCATTCAATGTAAACTCAATGCCACCGGGCGCCGAGCATTCTGCTGAGTACTGAGACAGGAATTATCCGAAGACTCAATTTATCCGAACTGCCTATATAGATACTCATAAACCTTTGCTAAAGTTCTAGGGGGTCCGGGTCGTGGGAACGTTCTAAAGCTCAGATTGCAGAAGCCAAACTCCACGAGTTCCCTCGCAAACCCTCTCTCCCGGCTCACAGGATCTAAAGAGGCCGAACTAGAAGTTAGCTAGCGTTAGAGACCACGTCTCACTCCCGCTCCCTATTTTATAGATAGGGAATGAGGGGTAAAGGAAATGAGGACTAGAGACTTATCCTAGATCACAAAGCAGGGCAGTGGTCAAGTTGGACTAGCCTTCTGCACTCAGCAGAGAAACTGTAGACAGGGGTGAATGTCTCCAGAATTTCCCCAGGAAACCCTTGTCACTGCACAATACCCACCCTGGTCTGGAAAATCGAAGGAACCAGAAGCAGAGAGCTTGAATCTACCGAAGGAAGGGGGAGGATAAGAGCAGAGGACAACAAGTGAACAAGCACAGAAAACGAGTGAGATGGGCAGGTAGCCTCTGGACTGGAATTCTGAGACTCTCCCGGGCACCTCGGATATCTGTACAATAAGGCCTGTTTGGAAGATTACCGAAATCCACCCACCTCGGTGAGCGCGTGGTTAGAGTGCCCAAGTTTCGGGTCACACGATTTTCCAGCTTGCACTGGGGGAGTGGAACGTTCTCAGCCAGGGATTGGGGATGTCAGAGGGGTCCGTGGCACATTACTCAGGTGTCTGCTCACTCTGGCTTCCCCGGGGACTCGTGGGAGAGGAGGGTGCTAAGGGGCAGGCTCGTGCACTAGGCACCCCCTCCACCCAGTCGGCCCCCATCCTCCATGGGGGAGGCTCTTACCTGGGAAGCGCTGCCGTACGGGTGTCCGAAGTGCGAGAAGGACATGGTGGCTATACCTGACTCGCCTCCCTCTTCTCTTGCGAGTTCCCGCCTCAGCCCCGCGGTTCTGCACCTCCAGCCGTCCGCGGCCTCTGTTCCTTACACGACTGCCCGTGCCCAGCGCCGGGTCCTCCGCCCGCTTGGCGCGACTGGAGGCAGAGCCGAAGGCAGCCTGGCTGCCGAGCCCTGCGCTCCAGAAGGCTCCCCTCCGGCCCGCGTGGTCCGGAAGACAGTAGGGCCCATGGATGGGCAGGGGAAGGGAGAGGTTGCGGGTTCCCAAAAACGCGCGGTGGCAAGGCAAGGTGAGGCGCGGCGCGGGGCTGTGCGGCTCCCGAGGTGCCCCAGTCCAAGGTGGCCAGAGGCTCAAGGTGACGTCACGGTAATCCCGGGCCGCCAGACGAGCCCCCGGGCCCTGGGGCCCCGGGCCACCAAGCCTGCCGAGCGCAGCCAGCCCGTGCGCGCGCGCGCACCCTCACCACACTCACACTTGTTCCGGAAGGTTTGTGTAGCTGGTGAGAACGTCAAAGACCCTGACCCTCTCTGCTTGGCGCAGGATCCTACCCCTTTTCGCCCTAAGCTCACGCGCGCGCGCACATACAATCTCTCCAAATTACCCGGGAGAAGTAGGAGAAACGCCTCCCACTGCGCCGCGCAGGCCCCAGGCGCGGCGCGCTTACCTCCTCCCCTGCGGCCCGGAGGAGGAGAGAAGCGCCGGGCGGCGAGGGAGGAGAGAAAACAAAAGAAGAGACAGGAGAAAAAACAGGAGAAAAGTGGGGGGAAAAGGCTAGAGGGAGAAGGAGGAGGGGAGAGGAGAGAGATGAGGAGTCTGTATGAACAGAGGCGCGCGGGGGAGGGGACGGAATGGGGGTGGGCGAAGGCTGGGCGGAGGTTGAACGCTGGCAGGTGGAGGAGAGCAGTGGCTCGCGGGAGAAGCCTCCAGCCGGGCTTCCCCGCCCTTCCGCTGCAGGAAAGTTTGTTCACGCCACAGGCCCCGCGCTCCTTAGGGCAGCGCTGTGCAGCGTCAGTGGATGTCAGTGATCCGGCCGTCTTTGTCCACGGGGACCTGGCTCTCCACCCTAGTCTCTCCAAAACTCTAGCTCGATTCAGGCTCTCCATGGCCTTGACCCCGGGGCTTCTCTGTCGCCTTCTGGCCCTCGAGTAGGCCGAATAGCGCCCCCTCGAGGTCAAGGTTCAGATCCCCTCGGACTCGGCCTGGAAACGCGCCAAGGTTGACCCCTGGCATCTGCAGACCGCGGGCTAAGACCCCAGGGCATCTCCTCCGAAGGTGAAACTTGGCTGCCTTGTGCGCACCGCGCTGCGTGTCCACGGGAGAGCGGAAAGCCGGAGGAAGGAGCTGGGGACGAACTGCAGCCGCTGCGCTCCGCTGGGGGGTGGCGCTGGCGAGCCGCGGTTCAGTGCGCGGGGAGGACTAATTCCCCTGCGCTCCGCCGGGACGCCCCGCCGGCCCGGCCCAGCGGCCAGACCGCCCCAGCGGCCAGACCGCCCCTTCCATCCCAGAGGCCCTCAAAGAGGCACTGATGGGCGGAAGAGCTCGTTGGTGCCTGGGAGGAGGCTGAGCACTCTAGGCCTGACCCCCAGGCAAGCGGCCACCAGTTTGCTAGCACCGTAGATCCTGCACTCCTGAAGGCTCAGTCCTCAGGTCCGCAGC
The DNA here is from genome assembly GCF_036321535.1 of Camelus dromedarius. NCBI lineage: Eukaryota > Metazoa > Chordata > Mammalia > Artiodactyla > Camelidae > Camelus > Camelus dromedarius. Next base: position 45,710,529 of record NC_087444.1, read on the forward strand.
TACCCGCTTAGAGCCTCCAACCTGCGAGGTCTGGGGGCGTAAAGGGGAGGCCAGTCTGGTGGGGCTAGGTTTTGCGGGATGCTGCCGGGATCCGAGTGGAACTCTTGGGTTTGGGGGTTTGCAGGCCAGAAACCTCGGAATCCCTCGCCTTTCACTTACGGGGTTACTGGGCTTAAAAACGTTCTCTCAGGCCCAGCTGCACCTCTCCAGAGGAATCAGGGGGGTTAGGTCAAGGGCCCAGTTTTATTTTCTAGTTGAAACTCATGAACGTGTGGCCCAGAAGTTAAGAGCAACCTGGATCTCTGCCCTGGGTTCTGGCGAGGCAAGGCGGAAGCCCAGGGACCGACAAGGTCTGGGGGCCTGGCACGCGATGCCTGGCGGAAAGCTTTCCTCTGGCGCCTTTCAGAGGAGACTAGTAGGCCCAGGAGCCCGCGACCTCTTTAGAAAGACACTGGCTTTTCTTTCTTTCTTTCTTTACGGATTCTGCAGAACGCGCTCGGAGCTTGAATAAGCCGCAAATCGCAGACTTCTCCGCCTAAGAGATTATTAACACGAGGACAAGCTCCATTTTAAATACGAACAAACCGAGCGAGGCTTCCTGGCTGCTGCTGAGTGTCGTTACCTTGGAGAAACCTTGCGTTCAACCCGGGCAAACTCCTAGTTAGAAGAATTATAGTTATCGCCAGATGGATTTAGTGACAAAAATTCACCATAATAGATAAGATCCCTTGATTTTTCAAAATGCACTTTGGAGCCATCTACACATTTGCAGCTTGGATACATCTAAGCTATTTTTTTTTTAAAGTAAGAATTGGAGAGAATTCATTAAATTAGTCCCTTGGGGAAGATTACTGCTAATTAATTAATTGCAAACATTTCCAGAGGGAAGGTATGTCAATTGTAAAGTAATAAAATTAGATAGTTGAAATACTTACTCAGCAACTTTGATTGCCCGTTTGTTCCTATGCAGATTTTTTTTTCTTTTTTATGACAGAAAAATGGGGAGGGTGGTGAGGAAAAAGCATTAGTTCTGTCCCCTGGCGATCTGGTTACAAAGGAGAAACTACCATATAGAATTTATTGATTTTCAGCTGATTTATAAGACCTCTGCGGTATCAATGCTGTGTGCAGGGCCTCCAGGCCTACCTCTTGTCTCTGCTCTCTAGGGTTAGAGGAAAGCAACAAGATTTTTCAAAAGGAAAAGGAAGAGGTGGAAGAGCAGCGGTAAAGTGAATTGGAAGGCAGGACTGTAAAGATACCTCAGTGTTTTTCTTCATCTGCAGAAAAGAAAACAAAAGAACAGGGTTTATGTTAAGGAATCTTTCTATTGTGTTCAAAGTTGCTTTAAGTTATCAGAACATTTTGGGAAGGAAGGCTGTTGTTTCCAGACATGAGAGATCTTAATTTAACATTTTTTTTTCCTTGGAGAGAGTCTGCACCCACAGCAAACCTACCCAGGGCCACTGACAAATTTGATTGTCACCACCTTGAGCGTTTAGTAGGGTTCCCTAAAAGTTGTTCTTATGAAGTGTACCTTTTCCCTTTATTTTGGGCCCCTCATTACAAAACCAAACCAGCAGGCTTAACCAGTATCAGCCTCTGTCTGGCAGAAAGCTCCAGTGAGAAGAAGTCTTTCCTGGAAAGTGATTCAGGGATGCTGCCATGGAATTTGCTCTCATCCTCCTGACTGTCGACAGGCACTCACCTCCACAGCCAAGTGCTCTGAGCTTCTCCACAGTGCCGGCTTTTGATTGCTTTGTTCAGCACTGATTAATTTAGTTTTGGGGGAAAATACCCAACTGTCTACATGTACACATTGAATTTCATTGAAGCAAGTAAATAAACCTATTAAATACAGACCCTCCCAGTTATATTTAACGGTGTCATTCCACCTAAAGTATTTTATACAAATGATACAGATTCTTTTGTTGTATTATGCCACATGTCTTGGTATTTCCTCTAGCTGCTCATTAAAACAAATATGAAACAAAGTAAACAGCCAAAGGCCTATTTGGAGCGGGGAAAGTGCCACATTGTTTATTTGAAGTTGATGTTGCTTTGCTTGAAATGCATTGAGGGTCCTGAGCAGGCAGAGTAAAGGATGTGTCTTTGACAATAAACTTGAATTGAATGCAAGTACTACCAGTAAGACAGAAAGAAAGAAAGACAGAAAGAAAGACAGAAAGACAGAAAGACAGAAAGAAAGAAAGAAAGAAAGAAAGAAAGAAAGAAAGAAAGAAAGAAAGAAGAAGGAAGGAAGGAAGGAAGGAAGGAAGGAAGGAAGAAAGAAAGAAAGAAAGAAAGAAAGAAAGAAAGAAAGAAAGAAAGAAAGAAAGAGAGAAAGAAAGGAAAAAAGAAAGAAAGGAAGAAAGAAAGGAAGAAAGAAAAGAAATCATACTGCATTATTTTGGGTTAAATAGCTATCATTTCTGAATGATTTATAAAGATAGCAGATTTTACAGGGAGGGGGTGACAACCCCCAAAATGCCCCAAATCAACTTCCAATGCCTCAAATCATAAATAGAATGTGTGAATATATGGGTATAATAACACAAATGAAAATGTGCTAAATTATATTTTTTTAAGTATGATTTTTTTTTCAGTGACTGTTTTTGAACTAAGAAGAATGAAATTTCCTCAAATCTATGCATGAATGAACAAGTGCATCTGGACAGAGGCATCTATAATTTATACTGATCAGTCACCGCAGGTCTCCCCGAGTGAAACCGAAATGAACACTAATTGTTTTGACGGAAGTAGTGTGCATGGCATCTGATTGTGAAACACAGAGAGCCCCTGCCTTGCCTGAATACATATTGTCAGCAGCAACTCTGGCATCAGGAGGGGAAAATAAAAAGGCAATAATTCCCAGATGAGGGTGCTGATGTTGCTTGTCAGGATGGTGGCAAATAGAAAGAGAGGATGAACTTCTGGATAAAGTAAAAAATGAGACAATGCTGAGATCCTGGTGCATCAGCAGGCCTGATACAAACCTAAGCTTAGAGTTAAAAATCATAGCTTGTTAATAATAACATTCCTTTGCGTTTATAGCATGCTTGGGAGCTATCCTAAACACCCCTGCTTTATCTTATTTAAGGCTCAGGATAAGGAAACTGGAGAGGTGGGAAGAAAATCCAAGATCATATAACCCAGTAGATGACAGAGGAAGAACCAGAATCCAGACCGCCTGACTTTGGGTCTTGCCACAGGACCGTATTTCAAACATATATAAAGCCAGATAGAGCCATGAGATGTTGCTAACTCCAGCTGGACTGAGAGCATTTGCATTTAGTGCCCTGTGATAACACACTGTAATTTAGCAGAGAAATTGTCAAAAGAGATGTCATGGCAAGCACACAAGTTCAGGGTCTCTATTACATGTTTTTGTATCATCTTGAATTATGAAAGAGCTTATGTAATCATTTGAGAGTTTCAGAAATTCAATGTTGGTCATTAATTAAAATAGAAAACAGCAAACAGACCCAGCTGTGACCGGTAAGAACATTAAAAAAACAAAACAAAGCCAGCAACAACAAAAATGCCTCTAAAAAATCCAGCCAAGATTATGTCTATATATCTATGCTGGTTTGAAAAACCATTAATGGCATTTAGTTAGTGACTATATTCAGGAGGATATATGTATATCTATGCGTGTATATATATACACAAACACATCTTTGTTTTTGCATCAGTAGATTGGTGGGGGACACTGGTGCATTAACTTCTCACTTACAAAGCAGGTTTTGTGTATAGAAATTCTTGATTATTTTTATCCTCTGGATGGTGACATCTTTCTAATGATAAGCACAAGGCATCTCAAGAAATTAAAATTGAAAGTCAACAACAGATGTATGGATTTGAAAACCAGGGAACAGTTTTTGAAGCCAAAGTCTTTGGGAAAGAAATGCACGTAAAAAAGAAAGACCTGAAAGAGACAACATAGAAGGCCTTGCCTGGATAAAATGCAATGGCCTTTCTCCTCTTTGCAACACAGCCTAGGAGCAGTTTGAGTGTATAATTAGGGGACAGAGTTACGGCCTAGACAAACGGAAATGGAGCTGATTTGGTGCTGGCTCTGCCTCCAGCTAGGGGCTGTGTATTTTTTGGGTACAGCTCTCTAACTGGACCACTGCTAACAAGCAGTTTTTAAGAATAAGATTTTGTCATCCTTCTCCCTAAAGGATTTCACTATCGTAGACTTCTAGGCTTCAGTGAAAATCTGAGGACCTCCAAGCCATATACGTTTTGTCTGATTAGCGGCATTCCCCCAGTGTTCTCTTTCACTGGGGTTTCTCCTACGTTTAAAGCTGAGCATTAGAACTGGCCAGGAGCCTTCTTTTTTTGTGCCACCTGGGGCCCGCTACTTTAGGGAAGCTGGGACCATTTGTGATGTCACGTGCTGGCCCCAGTAAATTACGACAGATCTTCACAAATCAATAGAAATATGGGAAGTATATCATTTTTAAAGGGAGAGAAAAAAAAAGAGAAACACATGAGACATGCCCATTAAGGGCACAGCCATCCTAATACCTGCATGTCTGCCTGGGTCTGCAATTAAAAACATTCTGATAATAAATCTCCTTGCAGTCTCTTTTAATGCTTTTAACTTTCCTGAAGGTTCAAATTGGTATCCCAAAAATGTGCCAGGACTTTCACAAGGTATTTTATAGACTCATAAATAAATATGGCAATTAATCTCTGCTATATTTCTTTCATATTTGATGACAATTTATTATGGCATTCACCCATTTGGTGCACAAAAACTCTAATGCACTTAAAATCGGATTTCAAACCAAACATTTTATGGGAAAATATAGTATTGATCATCCATTTAAAGATATCATGAAGATGATTCATTACCTGCTGTAAAAAAAGATCTCATGAGAATCTTACAAATGAGTGGGGTGGTGGGAGAGTCTATTCATAAAACCAGAACTGTTGGATCTGTGCCTCTTGTTTTCTTCATTTATCTTGGAGCTTTCCAGCACTGATGACTTTAATAAGTTGCTGTTTTATAAGAAAAATCTTTTTCCATGACATTTTTCACACTGACAGAGGTTGTGAAATTTCACAGTATTTTTCTTGCACAATTTTCTGTTGAAATTCAGGAAGAGTTTCAGGGGCAACAGAAGATGTTTCTGTTACTTTGGAGTTGAAACTATTGTATGGCCTCTGCTTATTTGCTATTGACTGATCATGGAGGCTCTAAGCAGCCAGGAGCCCCTGAGAATTACAGTCCTAACGTCCTATGAATGCTTGAATATATTTTGTGTACACACAGGACGAAGGCTAGTGAGAATCTAAGAAAAATCTCAGGTGCGCCCAGCCTTTCTGGGAAAAACCCATATCATTCATTCAACAAACATTTATTGAGTGTCTACTGAATGCTGGGCATGGTTCCAGGAGGTGAGAATTCAGCCCTGAAAAAACAGGTTCCTGCCCTCATGCTGGCTACATTCTAATGAGTTAAATAATCTCACATCATCCTGAAATCACTTACCTAGCACCATCATAATTTGGGAGAGTGGCCTAATATTTATTGAATGTTCAACAGACTCTAGGCATGAAGTTACACATGTTTTATGTTACCCTCCATTCACTCCTTCACCAAGCATTCACTGAGGGCTTGATATTTATTTAAGTGCACTGACTTAGGGGCTGTGGATTTAGCAGTCAGCGAGACAATTAAACTCTCTGGCCCCGTGGAGTTTACAGTTTAGCTCTAACATCTACCTGAAATGAGCCATCATTTGTTTTACAGAAGCTGGAACTTCAGAGAGCATGACTTGCTCAGGATAGTGGAGCTAGTACTGAAAATCTGGGGCTTGAGCTCAAGCTGCTGGCTCTGCAGGCTGGGAAAAATAACGTATTTCCAATCAAATGCTTAATAGTTAAGATGATGCCGTTTCAAGAAATACCCACCTCACCTAATACACGGTTGATCTGAGCTGCTATGCTTTTTTAGAGCCTGTGGTTTGCTTCCCCTCCCTTTTTAAGTTTATGCAATCCCAAATAGCTGCATAGAAATAAAAAATAAATAAATAAATGGAGCAGCTCAATAGCCATTTTGGTCTCACTGACACCAACACCTTGGAGTCTCAGCTGATATTTTTTTACATTGGCCTTCAACTGATGACCTGGGCTACATATAATGTCTAAATGACTAGGAAAATACATCTCTTATAAATACTGGCTGACGAGCATGGGGGAGGGAGCATTGCTGAGCTGGAGTTTTAGGGCATCCGTGACTCTGTTGCTTCAAGTCTCCCCACATGACCTGCTACAGGTCTTACAGGCTCAGAACTTGACCTCTTCCAGTCTCCTCGTCATCCTGGGGGTTCACTGGGGGAGGTGTTCTTACCCTCTTCTCACAAGTGAGCAACCGGGGTTCAGAGGGACTAAGCTGCTGGCTCAGGCCACATACTGATCAGCGTTTGAGACAATCCCGGACTCACTGGGTCTCTGAATTGCTGCTTGGTCCTCTTATGGTTCCAGCACCTTTTGCAAGGAAGCATAGAGTCTGATGTTGGGGTTCTAGACAGGCTTTGGGGGGGGGGGTAGCTCTGCAGCGTTCCCCTCCTGTGGGAAGGTGGCACCTCGCTCTCTCATTTTGGTTGTGCTATCAGATTTCCCCCGGCAGGTTTCCAGCCACACACGCCTCTGCTTTCTGGTTGTTCAGGTTTGCTTTCATCAAGCACTCAGAAAAGTTTGCCATGTTCATAGCAACCTCACAGGCAGGACACTGAGTGCGGGGCATTCAGTCAGCAATAATGCATCCACCAACAGGACCTTGGGTCTCCTCGCCTGCACTTCTGAAACCCTCTGCCCCAAAGCTGTCACCTTGCAGAGGGGGTGCCTACCTTTGCTCCAGGCACATGCTGCTTTGAGTCTGCAGAGATGGGGACTTTGGGACAGTGACTACCTTGTGGCTTGGAGAAAATGGACCTGATGGAGACAGCATGAAATACACGGGTGGGATTAGACTGTCAGTGTAGACAGGAGAAATAAACCATTTCCGGTGTCGCTCTCCAACTCAAGGGCAGGGGCAGAGCAGAGGGGAAACCTGCAACTATAATTACGGAATGTAAATTTATACATATATAAAGGGGAAGCCTCAGAGTGCATATTAACCACTAAAACTCCTTTTACATTATAAACACCACAGGGATATGGAAAAGCAGTGTGGGGATTAAGAGCATCTTTTTGCTTGGGGACAAATTTATTACTCTAGATTATGCCGTTAGCAGAGAAAGGGAAAATTGATACTTGGTTGTTTCTCTGTAAAAGTTAAATATGCGTGATGGGAGGGTCCTGCTCCTGGCTGTAAACACTTGATGGAGAAGGAGGTGGCCAAGATCTTAAGGGAGCAAAGCGCTGGTGTGAGTGGCAATGTTGGAATCTAGCCCTGGTCCTGCTACTGATTGCCTGGGAGGTTTTGGACAAGTCTCTTTCCCTCTGGGAGTCTCAGTTGACTCATCTGCTAAATGGAAAGCCTGAGCTCCATGAGCTACAAAGGTCCCTTGGGCTCACATCTTTTCCAGGACTTAAAAACCCTTCTGCCACCTATAAGGACAGACTCTCTGGAAAGTTCTTTTTTATCGTGATGGTGCATCAAAATCTTTTCAGCGTCTTCAAAAAGCACACATGCCCAGCCTCACCCTCTGAGATTCTGTGGCTTGGTCATCAGTATTCAAGAAAAATATAAAATAAAAGTGGAACATGCACGTGGTAAAAAGCCAAACTACCTGTGGGAGTTATGATTGACTAACTGACACCCGCTCCCTGCTTCTTCCTGCCTAAGCACACGTTGATATTGGCTGGTGTAGCCCTGTGCAGTTGTAAGCACTTGCTCTTGGCTTTCTTGAATCTTTTGATCGGGGAGAGGAGGATGCTATGTGAACCAATTTTGGCCAATAAGATGCAGAGGAAGTGTGCGTGGAGGATTCTGGGACAGCACTTATTTCCATGATAAAAGAGGACAGAAGCTGTGGTGGCACCTGCCCTCCCTACTGAGTCTTGAATGCGGACGTGATGACTGAAGCAGCAATATTTATTCATTCACTAGTTCAACAAATATTTATTGAGCATTTACTCTGTACCAGGTAGGACTCTCAGGTGCTGGGGTGTGGCTGAGAACAAAACCAAGACTCCATCCTCATAAAGCCAACCTTCTGGAGTAGGAAAAGGGCCATAAACAAGGTACACAGGTAAAATGTAGAGATGCTAGATGAAGATAAACTCTATGGAGGGAAAAATGAAGCAAGGAAGGAGAGTTACCTCGAGCATAGGCCAAGATAATTGCACAAAAGTAGCCCTGTTATCAGGGAGCCAATAAAACACTACCTCTTGGACTTCTAGTTATGTCAGACAAATAAACTGGTTTTGTCTGTCTCTGTTAATTGGGTTTTCTATTACTTACAGCTGAATGAATTCCTGAGCCAGTGTAGTGGGGGTACCAAGAGACAACAAAGTCATCTGATTATTTCATCCCCACTCTCCAGGGGCACGGACTCCTAACAGTTTCTTGGCTGCCTTCCAGAAATTTTCTATGTTAATACAAGCCATATAAGTATAAGCCATATATACAATCTCTCCATCTCTATCTCATTTACACACACACACACACACACACACACATACACACACACATACACATACACATACACCGACACATAATTAATGACAGTGTAGCCTTGAGGTTGAAGGTCTGGATGTGGCAACCTATATAGCAGGGCGTATGTATATAAATAGTATTGCATGATATGCAGGCTGCCTCTAGGAAGGCTCCGACACTTTCTAAGCATGATTGTCTTGAATAAGTTTCTTAATTCCTGTTTTTCAATTTCCCCATCCGGAAAATGAGGATAACACGCTTACCACACAGTTTCTTCCGATGACTTAGCCCATTATTATGTTAAGCGTGTAGAACTGGCCCTGGTACAATGTAACCGCTCCGAAATGTTCGCTACTTTACACACAATGGGTATCATTCTATTCTCTTAAACACCTACTCATACATCTTCCCAACATGCACACAGATAGTCGTCCTTTTGACACCTGCGTAGAATTCCTCAGTATGGAGATCAGTATTTTTTTCTTTTAAAGTCCATGGGACATTTGAATGAGCCCTCTTGAAGGAGGACCATGTCCTAAAAGGGTCTGTGTTGCACAGAAGCTGGCTAACAGCCCAAGGAGAATCAGCTGAGACTGGCCTTCTTTCTTCTTTGTTAGCCTTCCCTTTACACGGCTCCCTGTCTCCCACTGTCTCTCTCACCCTACTCTGTACACCTTCCCCTTTAGTTTCGTGCAGAGCCAGGCACACTCACGGGGCAGCATTTCTGATACATTCTACTTCAACATTTAAGAACTGGATCTTTGCAGACTTTTACTTTATGAGGCTGCACCTCTTGGATGGAAAAACAAACAAACAGACGCACAAACAAACATGGAAATCAACCTAGAAGTTCCCTAAGTACAGAGGCACATAATAGCTAATTTGGGGGCATTAACACCAGGAAAGAAGAGGTCTTTAAATAACAACTAGTCTGATGGGGGCACAGACATGAAATATATCGGATAATAATACCATAACACGTTAAGTGTAATGAGGGATAATAAGCATAAAGGGCAATGGGAGTGACTAATGTTAACTAATTGTGCCTTATAGCTGCATGCAGGAGATCAGGAAGTGATCTGTCTGTGACAGACAAGCTGGGTTTCCACTCAGAGAAGGAGGAGGGGGCACCCCGGGTAAGAGAGGAAGTAGCATATGCAGGGCCATGAAGTGAGATACTGGGGATCCTAAGGGGTAAGTGGTGGGGCATGTGTGGGACGGGGCCAGAGAAGGTGATGGGGGCAGACTGAGAAGGCTGAGTCCTGAGTCTCTGATTAGTTGCTCTGGAATCCAGCAGGGTCATAAATAACAAAGCTGATGAGATGTAGCATCTTCTGGAACTCTAAGCCTTCCAGCTTTCCTACCTTCCAAGTGACACCATTCTGCAGGGGCTCCAGAAGAAAGTGGGTGAAACTGCTGAGCTGGGGGAGAAATACAGAAAAGTAGGTCATGGGCAGTGGGAAGGCTCATGATGATGTGCCTCTGTCTTGAGAGTGGGTGCTTAACACAGGTATTAGACAAGATTCTTTTGGTTGCTCCAACAGATGGACCCCAGCTCAGTTTAAGAATAAAAAGATAAAAAGAATATGAAAATGAATATATGTATGTATATGCATGACTGGGACATAGGGCTGTACACCAGAAACTGACACATTGTAACTGTACTTCAATTAAAAAAAGAAATATATATATACCAAAATAAATAAATAAAAATGAAGTACTTTTGAAGCTGGTTTTAAATAAGCACATCAGGAGAATAAGGAGTGAATACAAGAGAATTTCAATAAGCTATTCTTTGGAGATGCAAAAAAAAAAAAAAAAAAGAACAAAAAGATAAAAGGACAGTAAGGTGAACGGAAGAGTTAGAAATCCCACCTTGGGGAACCACGTCCCAAGACCTCAGTGAGAGGCTCAAGGACACTCTCTCCAGGAGGCTGCCATTAAGCCATCTTGGCATCCAATAGCTATGTCCCTTTTAATAAGTGTCATATTCCTGAAAGAGAGAATCTGACTGGTCCATTTTTGGCCTAGTATTGTTGTGGCTGGACCAATCAGCTGTGGCCACAGAAAGACGGGGTGATGGCCCAAACCTGGGCACTGAGGCTCGAGGGGGGGCCAGTTATGAGCCAAGCGGCACCGTCCTCCCCAATCCAAAATGGTGGATCAAAGAGTAAATCAGGGCAATCCCCAGGAGTGAAGCAAAGCTGTCCTGCATTCAGGGCTCGGAGGGCGGCAGTTAGAGCTACCTCTGCTGGATCCAGGCCCTAAGAAATTTGGACTTCATAATTTACAAAGGCAACAGGGAGCCAACAAATCCATTCAGCACACATGAAATATTTCAAGTGAGGCACAAGGGACCTGGAGCAGGTCTTAGAGAAGATGGATTTACATCTGGCAATAAAATCCCAACTCCAGTAACCTTTGCACTTAGGTCTGGATTTTGTCTGGATCTTAAAGCTTTTATAAGTGTTTAAGAGCATGAACTCTGTTAGGTTTGGAATTTCTCTTGCCTTCTCTCCCACCAGGGACTGAGCTGCTGGGACAAGATTGAGGGGCCTACCTTTTTTCCTCCAAGTCCTGGAACTCTTGGGTGATGTACTTAACCTTACTGAGCTCTAGCATCCTCACCTATGAAATGGGGGTATTCCTGCCAACCTCATAGGACCGTCATGAATGCACCCTCCAGACACATTTGAAAGCATTTTGCAAAGCAACAAATGAGTGCATGTGTGATTATTTTGTGATCTTGTTGGAGTTTGGTTTTGGGGGTAGAAAATCATTGCTTTGGGTGTCAGCTCTTGCTTAGGAAAGTCCCCTTACCTCTCTGATCCTGTTTCCTCATCTATAAAGTGGGGACACTAGTGCCTGTCTTGTGATGTTATTGTGAGGGTTAGACAATAATGCATGCAAGGGGGCTTGTAAGGGTCTGAGCACAAGATTCAGGCAAAGCACGTGGTAATACTCCCCAGCTCCCGTGGAAGTGTTCAGGAAGACAGATCTAACATTCATGGTGGATGTGGGTCTCTCCAGGGACCAAAGGCCTTTGGAGTCCCCATGTGTGGTGTATATTCCTAGTGCTCACTTATCTGTTCTTCTCATTTCCTTCCTGGTATACTGGAGACAACCCTTCCAAGCCTCCCTAAAGTTACACAGGACCGTGTTACTAGTCTGGGCCACAGAAATATGAATAATGTGAGTCCCTTCCAGATGAGAAGCCTCTGTATGAGTGCCCATCATTCTTTTCCCTTGAGTCTGCACGTATGCCGGCCTCTTGTTGACATGGTGGAGCTGCTGGATCTCCGAGTCACTGCGTGGAGGATGGGTGGCCCTAAGATTCTCAGACCGGTAGCAAACTTTGCAAAAATTAAGCCATGGAGATTTGGGAGACATTTGTTACTTCAGCACATTCTAACCTAACCTGACTAATATATGATTCTATTGTTTACTACCTGTGTGATCTTGGGCCAGGAACTTAATTTCTCTGAGTCTTCTTTTGTTTGTCTGTAAAATACGATAGATAATAGGATTAATTCATAGGATTGTTAAATAAGAATATGCATGTAAACTGTTTAGCTCAGGGTTTGGCACATCGAATACACTTGATGAACATGGCAGTAGTGATGGTAATAATGCTATTGGGGTGATGATGGTGGCGATTCAGAAGCCGGGTGGAGTAACTGGATTCAAATCCTCCTGTTGAGGCAGAGGAACCCAGGTAATCTCCAGCTCTGGACAGTGGGTAAGAATCTTCTCTGGCACGTGCTGGTGCGTGGTTTATTGTATCATGAGAAACCAGTGAAGTGTCAATACCTGTGGTTGTCTGTGCAACTGCCTAGTCTATTTATAAAAGGATAAATACAATAACATTTGCCTTATTTGGGAGGTTATTAACCAGAGAGCTCAGCCAGCAATGCGCTCTTCTATTCTTAGCATTACTAGTTACTTTTTTCATTTGACAAGAATGTGAAGTCATGCATCGTGCGGAGAGCTGGCAGTGTGGGGATAAATGTGGACCGGTATGCGCCCTCAAAGAGCTCACAGTCCATACAGTGTTTATAATGATTACACCGAGATACTCTAAGAACAGGAGGATGTGTTTTATTTATTTATTTGTATTATTATTTTTTAATCTTGTTTTTTATTAAAGTGTAGTTGATTTACAATGTTAGTTTCAGGCGTACAGAAAAGCGATTCAGTTATACATAGGAGTATATATTTGCAATCTCCACCCCTACTTTGCCCCAGTACGAGATTGCACACAGTGTGACTCCACGGAGAGAACTTGGGGTTTGTGGGTAGAGGGATGCGAGTCTGAAGTCCAGCTCTACTACTTCTGAGCTGTGTATTTGGGTAAAATCCTTGACCTCTGTCAGCCTTAGATTCCTTATCTTGTAAAAGTAGATGATCACTGCTATCATGTTATGAGAATTAATTACAATATATGTTACACGCCTTGGGTAGAACTTAGCATTTAATAGATATTTAATAAGTATTAGCAGTTCCTAAGTTCCTTGAGATTGTACACTACTGTACAATTGTATTGGAGTGCAGACTCCCAACAACTTGACCACAGAAAGTGGCCCATGTGTATTGATGGAATGGGAGGCAGAGAAAACAATTTGCAACAATGAAACACTATTTGAGGTATTTGTATAGTGTGAATCCATTTTCTATTTATACAGAGACTTCATTTGGTTTTAATTTAAAAAATTTGGACCTCTACCGTCAAATTCTGTGACTCATATTTTTCAGTTTTTAGCCAATTATTATCACTGCTTGAATGAAGTCCTTGCTAACTTTATTTCCTTTTTTTAATGATTCTCATTTCCACTCCCCCTTTGCATGTAAGGGTATGGGTGATGTGTAAAACCTGCAATGTGGTTTTGTGTGTGTGTGTTTAATGTATATGAAGTGGATTGTATTGAACATTTTGCTCTCCTTCCTATTTTTCTCATGAAGCCTTCTGTTTTGGGGCCCTGTCTACATTGTTCTATGTCCATCTAGTTCATTGTTCCTCAATACTGTGTAGTATTCCATGTAGACCCTTTTTATTAACCAGAACATTGGATTTATCAGAACACCTTTATTCCCCAGCCAAGACTACTATATTGGAAGCACTGTCTTCATTTTCTATGAAGTCTGTCATTAAATTATGAACTTATGATGCAATTACAGCTATACTGATGGCCATGTCCCCTTGCCCTCATTGAGAATTATAGTAGGAGAGAACTGAAAGCAAGCTCTTTGATTTTTATGTCTCTGTTATGTGTATGCCTGCCCATGTGCACGTGTGCTTTTGGCTATATTGTACTATCCTGTGTTTTAAATAAATACTCCAATTTACATAATTTTAGTGAATTTCCATGGTGCATGAAAATATAAACTCAGGGCTATGATGTCAATTAGGACAATTCATATCCCATAATAAAAGCAGCCTTGAGTTTTAGAGGCAGGCAAGCTACATTCAAGTTTGGGTTCTGCCTCTTATTAGCCGCGTGATTTCAGCCAAGCCATTTAACCTTTTCTGTGAAGTGGTGAGTAATCCATTCAAGGCTGTCCTGAGGATAAGATGAAATGACAATTAGACATGTGGGAGAAATGCAGCATCATATATTCTTTTTGTTTGTTTCAGAGATGCAGTTCTAAAACTGAATGTAATTAGCAAACATTTGAGGCCTTGCTCTGATGCTGCCCTTTCCCATTTGTGCCCATGAAAGATGTTGCTAATTGAGCTGGACACAGCCTCACAGTCCTCTTCAACTTAGCACTCTGAGAAGACCACCAACTGATTAGGGATGACCTGCACCCCCAAATTTAATTTTCAGTTTTTGCCATTCCTGATTTAGGCACCATGATGAGACCACTGGGGAAGAGCAGAGATGAACATATCCTAGGTTTCAGAAAGCCTAAAGTCATGCAGGAGCAGCAGGCATAATTAGCTCCAAAACAAGACAAGTATAATCTTATGATAAGTCAACCAAGTGCTATGGTATGGATACATAGAAAAATGAGAGATGGAGTCATGATTTTTCAATGATGTCATGATGGGCATTGTTGGTAGTTTCTTGGCGCTGGTAGCATTTCAGCTAAGGCTTCAAGGTCAGAGATGATTTAGAAAGTGCACATGTTGTGAAGAAAATTCCAGGTAGGGGGAAGGGTCTAATCAAGTTTAAGATGTAAGAAATGCAAAGTATGTGTGGAGAGTAGCCCAGTCTGGCTTAAATCCAGGTATGGTACTGTGATACTACTATTGGTAAAATACTAATACTAATTGGCATTAATAGAGCACCTATGTTGTTCCAAGCACTGTGTTAAGCATTTTACGTATGTGATGTCATTTGATAATCGTAAAAACTCTATAAAATAATGTATCAGCTAGCTATCGCTGTCTAACAAACAATTCCAAAATTTATTAGCTTAATATAACAATCATTTATTATTTATCATAAGTCTAGAGAGTCTGCAGATCTGGGCCAAGCTTGGCTAATTTCAGGCTCACTCATATGTCTGTACTCTACTGATGGGCCTGGCTGGTCTAAGATGGCATAAGCTGGGAAGCCTCCATTGAACGCTTTCACATCCTTTCAGTAGGCTAGCTTGGGCTTGTTCACATGCCTTTGTCAGGATTCTGAGATAGAGATCAGAAACATGCAAAGCCTCTTTGGAATTAGTTTGGAATTAGTACACAGTCACTATTCTATTTGGCCAGCCCAGATTCTAGGAATGGGGAAATCGGCTCTATTTCTTGATGAAAGCTGCTGCAAAATCACATTGTAATCAATCCACCACAAGTAGTAGCTACTATCATTATCTCTCTGTACTATAAATGAAGAAACTGTGGTCACAGGAGGTTGAGAATCTTGTCCAAGTTCCTGTAGCTGGTAAGTGAAGAACTTGAACTTGGCTTACTTGGTGGCAGAAGCCAGTAAAGGCCATGAGCACAGGAGTGATGCTATTAGCAGAAATACAAAGAAGGGATATGTCTATAGCTAAAAGCTGGACCCATGGAGAATGCAAATCTTGATTATCCCAACATCATGCCACTCCACTTTCAACTCAAGTTGGCCTTGGGTCACAGCATTTTCTTGGTTATGGTTTTGGCTTTTGAAAGACACTCGCACCAAGCCTGCCTTTGCTCCAGCCCTTAATCCTCTGTGCCTTTCAGGGAAACTTCTGAGCATGTTCTGTGATTATGAAGCATCTTCAAGCTGATGGGGCCTGTCATTCCAAGGACTCATGTCACCTTGGCATCCTTGTATGGCAGCCACCATTACCATTGACTGAGGGCTCTGGAGAAGGTGGAGAATCAGAGTGGACCTCACATCCCAGCTGCCTCACTTGCCATCATTCAGAGGTCTGGGCATGGTAACACGAGACCCATCCTGGAGCCAGAAGCAAATGTGAAATCTAACCTTAATCAGATGTAGGCTTAGAACTGCACACCTGCTAACTCTGGTGACTGAAGGTTAAAAGGCATAACGTGGCTTGATTTTCCCCTAGATCAAGGGCAAGAGACCTTTGGTAAGTAAAGTTACTCACAGATCACAAATTCAGAGCCAGGGTTCCTTTACCACTGATTACAGGTGGCCACCTGCCCAGGAGAGTCTGTGTAGCTTAGTGGGAGGTTAAGAGCATGTGCTTTGAAAAAAGACAAATTTAGGGTTGAATACAGCAGCCTATTTCTTTTCTGTGAAGTACCTAGACAAGGGATTTAAATCTCTCCAGGCCTTGGCTTCTTCTTCATAAAGTGAAAACCGTAATATCTACCTAGCAGGGCTGTCATCAGAATTAGGTGTGTGGAAGTCCTCCTAGTGGCCACTCTGATTAAGAGCAGGGTTGCATCATTGGAAGATGAAAATCTGAAATCTTGCAGAGCCACCCAGGAGAAAGCCAAGTGTGTGAAAGGAATCCACCATTGCTGCTCCAAGCCTTTGACAGTCAATAATGAACAGTTCTGCCTGTACTAGTGTGCCCTGCTTGGGGAGACCCCGATGCATCAGTGCTTCTCAAAACTGGCTGCACAGTACAATCACTCGGGGAGCTTTAAAATATCTCAATGCCCCAGTCCATCAAAAGGCCAATTAAACTAGACCCTCTAGGGTGTGGCCCAGGAATCAGTATTTTTCAAACTCCCCAGGGTAGGAACTAGGGTAAGGCAGGAGAGCTGCCTCCAGTGCAGAATTTAAGGAGGCACCCACTGTCAAGCACCAATTCTGGGCTCTCTGGATCCCAAGGGTGAGTGCTTCCTTAAATATTTCACCTTAGGTGCCTCACTCTGCTCCCCCTAGTCCTGGCTCTGCTCCCAAGGTGATTCCAGTCATCAGCCAAATTTTCAGTAATTGTTAAAACTGTGAATTTATGTAATAACTCCATGGGCCACAGAAAAAATGACCTGGCTCCGTTCTACTTTTCTGTTCTGTCTTCCTTCCCTCCATCCTTTCTATTATTTCCATTAGAAGGAACTATTTAGCCCCAATCTTCCAAATCACCAAAGTGTCCAACAAACAACAGGTCCTTTAGATAAATGGACTTATTCTCTTAAGTTTAAACTTAAGCACGTTTTTTCTTGATCACTTTAGGAGGACCTCCCTCCCACTGCACCCCCATGACTTACCAAGATTTTTGACAGCGACTTCTCACTAACACTGGGCTTCCCACAAGAACGGTCTGCTAAAAACAACAACAAAAAAACCCCAATCCCCTCTTTATCTTATGGCTCTGATTGTTATGTTACATTACAGTAGGCTTTCCCTGTGAAAATAAAAATCAAGTTCATTCATGGTTATGACACCTCATTACATAGACAATGGTCTGGCACATAGTAGGAATGTTGAAAATGAATGAATGAATGAATGAATAGCTCTATGTTTAGACTTCATTTCATCTTCTCCCTTTGGACCTAGTGGTCCAATTTCATCATTCTCCTTGGAGCTGCTTGAGGGAGGAAACTGATGGTTAGAACCACATTTTGCACACAGTAGGAGGGCAGGAACCAGTTATTGCAATAAAGCAAAACACCCAGTACCCCTGGAACCCACACTCTTTCTCTCTCAGCCAGTGAGTAGCTTAAAGAAGCTTCCCAGAAAAGTTGCTGACAAGAGCTCACGATTCCAAGCCGAGAAAAGCCTAGTGCTGGTAATGGAAGCCTGCTGCTGACATGTGATGGAGAATGCTGGACCATGCTGTGGCTTGAGAGCAGGCTGGTGGAGCGGGGCAGCTCTGGGGCTCTCCTGCTCGGGGAAGGCAAGCCATGGCTGGGAGGAGAGAGAGGAGCCTTCGTCTTGGCTCCCCAGCTGGCATCTCAGGGCCTGAGGTTGAGTTTGGGGAGGAAAGGTTGGAGGAGAGGCCGTGGAGCTCGATGGAACATCATCTCCACTACCAGCTGCCTCTCTTTGAGGACATAGATCTTGGAAAGAGGCCTGCAATTCAGACCTGTGCAGCAGCCAAAATCTTTTTTTTATTAAAATGCTTTGTGCTGCAGGATACCGGGGAGTTAAGCTGATCTGTCTCTGAGAGCGTGTTTGCCTAGAGCGCACTATTAGATACTTTGTCTTCTTTAAAATAATACTAAGAGATGGGCTTTATAAAGTCTCTCTGCTCCTGCTCTATATTGCCGCCTGCAGAAACGGGGCCAGAAGCAGAGACCACTTGCCCTGCTGGGAAGGGCCTTGATGCACCAGGAAGCGAGGGCTTTCCCACTGACTGGTTCCCCAGCAGCGTGCGAGCTGGAGGCAAACAAACCGGGTTTGATTTTTGAGATGTCATTGGTGAAAATGCCGCGTTATCCGCCAGGATAAAGATACTGCTGCCGTGTTTACAGCTCCTGTTACAAGTGCTATCAAATCATTCACAGTAGCATTCCTCTTGGATAAAAGATTTTATCGAGAGCATTTATTTATAAAGAAAATAGTGCCGATAGTGGCATCGTTATGTTCCCCCGTTAATCATCTCCCATCTCTCACACTGTGTTCAAGCTCATTAGTATTTTTAAGATAAAATATACACACTTGATTATCTTTTGGCACCTCACAATTTAAAAAGGAAGAAGAAGAAGGGGGAAAAAAAAAACCTGACAGCAAATCCTTGAAAGTGATTGCTTTTTACCGCGCACGGAATTTTGTGTTTCTCTGAGCATGCAAAGGCATCTCGTAACATCTATTCCGCTGGTATCCTTGGCAGCTTTTAGGCATAAATAACCACACTCTTAAGTGGTGCAACGTGTATTATTTTTCTCCTGTGAACTGGGGGCCTCACACACACGATTCTCCAATTGCAAATAATAAAATGTGTGTGAGATCAGTAATCCTAATTCAAGAATAAACCAGAAGAAATGTCGTGTTTAACACTGCATGAACACTGGGACTCGGAGTGACACACTGGTGAGTAGCAAGCGACTTCTCTTTCCGCCCAAATTTGAAGAATTGCCTAAGCCCTGCACTTCCCCGTTTAAATATCTCTTGCTTGGGTTGTCACAAAGAGCCTTTGTACGTTATTCTGAAAAGCTGTAGGCACAGGATTATGTGTTCTTACACGTCTTATTTTAGGCATCAGCAGCAAAGGATACCAAAGGCAAATTTATGTTTAGAGCTATCAATAAAACATAACCGAAAGTCTGCTAAATTAGTAATCATGAAAAAACCTAGCCAGTTCTTTCTCTCTTCCTCTTGCTTTCTCTCTCTCTCTCTTTTTAATATTACAAAGCAACTTTTAAAATATTTGCCTTTGGTGTGAGGGTGGTCTCCTAAGACAAGTGTATACTTAAATATCTCAGAGGTACCTGCAGGCCTTATTTTTGGACTAGGGTATCAAGGGAGAACTACATAAAGTCTAATAATGGTTTTGAGTTAAATGCCTTCAAGTACCGCCAGGGGCCTTTACAATCTGATGTCCATCATGAAAGGCATAATTTATCAGCAAGATGGAAAAGATAGTGTTTGTCAGCAGTTGTTATTAACTCAAATGAATAGATCATTTTGCCCAGACCTCTAAAAGCTCTATTTCAATCTCACGGACACCAAAAACACTACACATGAAACCATTTAGCCAAGAGGGAAAATTACTCCCCATTTTACCGCAATGGCCCTGGATTTTCTGCAGGGAACATGAACAGTAAAGCAGGAAGGAAGATGCCCGCCATGAGGCAGTGTTGGGGCGGGCCAGGTCCAGCCCCAGAGAGAAAGCTCCTTCTTTATGAGGGTTTTAATATCTGGAGGGAAAGCTTTTCTTGACATAGGGGGTAACAGAGCCATATGGTACCCCCAGAAGGCGGCATGCAGACAGGCGTCTGGGTGTGGTTTCTTTTTGGTGCCTAAATCATTTGCAAGAGTTTGAAGGACTAGAAAACACAGACAATTATCTCCCTCGGCTGCTGGGATATGAGGGCTGGAAGGCCTCCGAGATCAGTTGGCAGAGTGGTTTTCATTTTCTTTGTAGCCTCAGAACTCTTTCTTCCTTCAAAATATAATACCAAACTCTGATTATAAAACAGATAAAAGCAGAATGCTCTGGTGAAGGTGGGGATAGGGGGCTCAAAATCCCACCCACTGAGCCCCGACCCCTCCTCCTCCAACAGTGAAGTGCCTAAGGGCTTGGCAGAACACAAATTTAAAACCACTGCTTTATTAGCTTCACTCGCTCCAAATTCCAAGACTCAGAGAGGGGAAGTGACTTGTCCAAAGTCACACAGCTCACTAAAGGCCGAGAGGGACCATTAATGCCAGTCAAGGGCTTTGCATGCTTTAGATCTTAAGATTCAAAAGCAGATAACTTGCTTCCTTGGTCACGCCTTGCCTGCAACGTGTTTGCCAGCTTTAGAAGCCACGCACATCCATGTGGTTCTGTCTTTCTCATTTCTTGCTTTATTCTTCCTGGCAGTGAACAGGCATACTTATCATTAAGCTGCTTTTAAAGATGACATATAACCCTAATGACTATTCCCAAACATCATTTTTTTTTAACATTGGATGCTTGCATGTATATTTCATCTCTTCAGTTCACTATAACTTTATAGAGAAGCTGGGACTCTTCCCACTGTTTGGAAATCTACAGTCCGGAGGCTCAGCACCTCCCAGGCCTTTTTCTGCTCCTCCAGCCACGTGGCTCCAGCGGGAGCTGCCCAGTTTTCACAGAACCCTACCCTACTGACCTCAGCTGATCAGCACTGGATGCTGAGTGGAACCACAGACATGAAACACAGAAGCTGTCACTCAGCCATTTTCCCTACCAAGAGATGATGAATTCTACCCACTAAGTCTGAGGAGGAGATAGTAAACTCCCAGATCCAGCTGTTTAGCTTCTACCAGCTGCAGACCAGGTCCAGCTGCAACCTGGTCCCTCACGTGCCCTGGCTGTCTCACCTGCCCTTCAATCACAGGTGATGAACAGTGTGCTTCAAGTCAGAGGTGAGGGTTTGGGGTGTGGAGTCGTGTAAACGCGGCCACTAGCTCTTGATCTAGAACAAGCCACTCAGTTATTCTTTCTGTTTCTCCATCTATAGAGTGAGGAAGCTAATAGGACCTGCCTCCTAGAACTATTCCAGCCAAACATTTGATAAGAACTCAGTGTCTAGGACTTGGTCCTGGAAAATCAACCCTCTGATAAACTGATACTCAGTGTAGCAAATCAGGAATGTGTTGGCAAAAGTGAGAAGAGAAGTGGCCAGAGGCTGCCAAGAGTCAGGGAAGATGAGAGCCTGAAGGGTATTAACCAATGACCTTTCTTAGGAAAATTAAAATGGAAATCCTTCATCCAAGCGGATGGTTTCCTCCATGGCTGGGTCACTCTGGGGCCCTGATGGGTGCACACTGTAACTTTTGCTTGGGGTAGCATCTCTGTAAATTTCTGCGGCCCTTGATATTATAAACTCACTATTCTCTGGGAGCATCTTTCCATCAATAACATCCCATCCCATTGTGACAAAACATATTATTATTACTTTCTTTCCATACGCTCTGCTAACTAGTTTGGGTTGGGATTTTCGCCCTTGCAACCAGGGGAGTGCTACACATTTAGGTACATCTAGTCCCTGATTCTAAGCCCAAACATTGAGTTTCCTCCCATTGCCCCATGTCTTTTACTGAAGTACCACAGTTGGGCTGATCTAAAGGCCGAATTTAACGCATTGCCTCAAACATTTTCTGAGTGCCTGCAGGGAGATTAGTGGTAAACAGCAGTAATACTGTGGTAAGGGCTCCAAAAGAGAGAGGAGAAAGAGGTCTGTGGGAGTGTGGGGCATAGCAGGATTGCTTCCGGTGCTGGGGGTTAGGAAAGGGCTCCCAGAGAAAGTGGTTTTTGCTCTGGGTCACAAGGAGAAAGGGAACATCAGTGGTAGAGATACTGGGTCAAGACAGTGCAGGGCACGCTGGAGGTAGTGACTTTTCCTTAATGTGACACATCCTTGAAGGCAGAGATTGAGGTCTGGCAGTACCACGTGATAATAATAATGGACAGCATTTTTTGAATGCTTCCTATTTGTCAGATTTCTTTTGTGTGCTTTACAGATAGTCATTCATTGGATGCTCACAGCATCTGCGGATAGACCCTGAATTGTCCCCACTTCCCATAAGAGTTCCCATGTGTAAGCAGCAGGGCTGGGGTGCAGTCTCCCGCCAGGCCATTGGACACTCATATCTACTAGCTGCTTAATTAACGGCCCCAGATGTACAGCGCCATGGTGGGACAGGCTGGGGAGATGCTGGTGAACAGGACAGTGTGGTCTCTCTCCTCTTTGAGCTTACAGTTCAATATGTATCGTAAGAAACCAGACTCACTTTTCCTCATGTCATTGTTTTTATGAATACAGGTTAGATATGACAGAATCCTCCCCCTCCAGTGTTGTGTTTGTGTGGCTTTCAAGTCTGTGTGAGGACACTGGTGGTTACATCCCTAGTACGCACTTTCCCACCTTCCCCTGCTTTCCCATCAGCCCCTGATTTTTGTGATTCTAGGCAGGCTGATAGCAGCCTGGGGCCCAAGGGGGAGTGTGAGTGAGACCAGGGCAAGCCAATCAACACATTCCATCAACTGGCCCCAATCATTGGTTCAGGAGTGGGAGCGTGACTTCAGTGGGTCTGATTAAATTGGTTTTCAGGTCTTTGTCTGGGAATACTGAGATAAAGTTTCTCTTTCTTCCCCTTCAGGGCATGAACAAAGAAATAGGAAGCTCCCCAAAGTGCTGAAGGCCATCTTGAGACTGGGAGAAGAAACACTTGCTGAGGCTGGAATCACTACCAAGCAAATGGAGTTGAAAAATTAAGAGAGAAGATCTGGATCCTGGTGACATCACTGTGCTCCTGGATCATGCCTCACCTGAAGCCTCAGCAGTTCTTCCTCTGGATTTTATAGTCATAGAAGCCAATTTGAATCTGGCATCCATTGGAATCCAAAGCTTACAGCTTGGGAGGCTGTGAGGGCCACTGTCAGCATGGGAAAGTCTCCTGTGGGTCCCAGTCTGCTACTCAGTCTTTGTGTGACCTCTATTCTCCAAGTATTGGTTTCTTTGTCTGTTAATGAGAAGGTCAGATTAAAATAACAGCAGTGATGAGGATGGTGATGATGATCGCCACTTAGAAGGTACTTCCTGCTTCCATCTGCTCTGCTGAGGCTTTTTATATACAGTATCTTATTTAGTTGGTCCAACAGCCTCATGAAGTAGTGACCTAAGGAAACTGATGCTCAGAGAGATTGAATCACGGTGCAACCAATACATGGCAGAGCTCAGACGTGATTCAGGCGTCTAACACCGATTTTTTTTTTAACATTTTTTATTGATTTATAATCATTTTACAATGTTGTGTCAAATTCCAGTGTAGAGCACAACTTTTCAGTTATACATGAACATATATAAATTCATTGTCACATTGTTTTCTCTGTGAGCTACCATAAGATCTTGTGTATATTTCCCTGTGCTATACAGTATAATCTTGTTTATCTATTCCACAATTTTGAAATCCCGTCTATCCCTTCCCACCCTCCGATTTTTTTTTTTAAGAGACCAGCTTTTTCATTGCAAAACTCTTATGATCTGTGAACGTCTAGGAGGACTGGGGCCACAGTTATGTTATTCAAACTTTATTCCACTAGCACCAAGCGTAATACCTGGCAAAGAGTAGATATCTACTATATATGGGTTGATGAATGAATGAATGAATGAATAAATGAATGGCTGAAGGAACTCCAAGAGTCCGTTCAGCTCTAAAGTCCTTTGAATTAGGCTCTTTGCCTAATGAGAGTTCCCAGAAGCATTTCTCGGGTGAAGAGCAAACCCCTTTCTCCTCCCCTGAACTAGCGTTTGCTCCATTGTCTGCCCCCCACTAATGAGGGGACACAGCCCAAGGGGACCGTGTCTCCAGGCTAATTATTTTGTGGTTGCTCTGACCACACAATTCAAAATATTCAGGCTATTGTTGGTGTTTTACATCTTGCCACTGTTGCCCTTGTCAGCTTCCAATGGCATGAAGCCACGGCCCAGCAGGCTGGCCCTTCCAAGGTCAGCTTGACGGCAAACACAAACTTAATTGAGCTGGAATAATAATTTTTTTCCCCTTTGCTTGATGTGCAGGTGACAATACTTAAAATATCGACAAGCCTTAATACTTTTAAATTCAGTTGTTTGCTGATCAGGAGCAGCTACTTAAATTGACCAATCTATCTTGCCCAGCTGGAGATCAAGGGATCAGCACTTAATTTCATTCCCTGAATAAAGAATTTTTTTTTATATATCCACATGGAAATATCAGAACATGAAAGGTTAAATCAATATGGAGTTTTACATTGCTTAAAGGGCATTTGCATCAAAGCAGCCCTGAATGCAATTCACTTGTTTAATGAATTTTTTATGCTTATTTAATGAATTTCACAAAGGTTTGGTGTTTTTCATAAAATGGATAAGGACTTCCAGTTTTATGAAATAATAAAAATGGAACTGAAGTTATGAAATGAGCAATCTCATTAGTTAGGCATGATATATTCATATGAAAATGTACATGTCTCTGTATTATTGTCTGGGCACCATTATGCGAACAGTGGCTTGTTATAATAGCATGGCAAATATTCTTCTAGTTAAGATATCAAGAAGTGACAGAAGGAAATTGCATTTTCTCCCCATTTCTAATAATGACATAATTAATGCTCATTTAAAATAATTACCTGGGCATTGTTTCCCGAGAGTGCAGGGGCCTAACTCAATGCTAAATGCGTCCTGAGATACTTTTGAACCTCAGTAACTCAAATGACGTCCCGTGCTTTATAATTTGTTATCTGTCGAAGTCACAGCGATCCTCTGACTTTCCATTTTGATGTCCTGGTGCACAAACAGAATATGCCAGATTAAATATATCAAACTGTCCACGTACAGAAGAAATATCTTGTGCCCTGATGGAGAGACAGAGAGAGAGAGAGAAAAGGAGGTTGGCTGATTGTGTAATCAATTCCTGGGCTTTTCTGGAGGGGCCGGGGGGCTTGTATATATCCTTGGATGTTAGGCTTCCAGTGTTTGGTGAACTCGTCAGGTACTGTCCTGTTGACTCATCTTTGATTTTCAGAGGTCAGAGAGCATCCTGGTTAACAATTTAGGCTTTGAAACACAGCTGTATGCCTGATGACTGACCGTAAGCAAGTGACTTAACCTCTCTGAACCTCAGCCGTAAGATAAGGATCATACTTGGTAGTTCCCGCCTCAGAGGGTTGTGGGCAAGACTCCGTAAGTCGCTGCATGAAAAGTTCTTAGCCCAGTGTTGGGCATCCGGTAGTCACCCTGTAAGGTCAGCTGTTGGCATAGAAGCTGCTGGTAAGAAGCTGTGCATGGAGTTTGCCGCCTGCTCTGGTATGGAGTCTGAACGGAAGTGAGGAATCAGCGCGAGGCAGGCCCTCGCTGGGGAAACTCCGAACTGTCTCATCGCTCTTTCTTTGCCTGTTCAAGAGGACAGGCAGCTGGAATGCTCCTCTGGCATTCAACATTGATATCAATCTCAGCAACATGAATAATACAGTGCAACCGAATTAATTCTGACTCCTCTGATTTCACAGAGCGGACAAATTCAAATGAGCACTTCAGTGAGCGTGTCTGGGGCACCCACTGGGTGTAGGGCTTGCCCTACGAAAGGGGAAAGGCAGAGCTTCCCGTGTTCAGGGAGCCTGTAATCCTGCTAGGGCAACATGGAAGACCCAGGATGCAGTTTTACTGCCCCTAAAACTCCTTATATCTGTATAGCACTTTGCCCTTGTCAAAAACCTTTCAAGGGACCAGCTCAACCCTCAGGATACTTTTGACAGTAGATTGAAATAATTTCATTGGCTGCAGAGAAGTACTTAGCATTGTGGTTAGCAAATTGGTCCCTGCAGTTAGAGCCCACTCTGCACAGTTCTAGCTGTGTGGCCTCCCGCAAGTCACTTAACCTCTCTGAGCATCAGTTTCGTTATCTTTTAAACGGAGATGATAAGAAGGCCCACTAAATTTGCTGGCGTATAAGACATATCGCCCCGACTTTCCTCCATACGCTGAAAATGACTGCGTGTCCAATGTGCCCATCTTCCAGGTGGAAATGAGTGTTGAAGAGAAAAAGTAATGGAAGATGCTACCCCCCAGTGGTGGAGTTAAGGAATTCAAACCCTCACAGCAAGAAGAGTACCATTGCCTTTTCGTAGTAGTGGCAAGTTTTTTGTTTGTTTTTTCAGTAGTGGCAAGGTTTTTTTTGTTACCTTGTTAAATTTTTCCAATAAAAATTTAAAAAACCACGTGACTGATTAGACTTTGACTTACTATTTCTGCTGTTTTCCAGATTCACTGACATATACGTGTATATATACATATGTACACAAACACACATTCACACATATGTAATTTGTAAAACTGTCATTTCATACTCTTGGAAGAGTTAGTTGATTATTACTGAATATGCAGAAATTATGATTTTCCACTGAATTCCAATATATAGTCAACTGTATTTATAATAACATATAAAATAGTAAAACCATAGAATAACATTCCTTCCCATATAAAATCATTTTAATATCACCTTTAATATAGACAGTAAAAATACTCACTTTCTTTCCCTTCATCCAAATTTTATTCTAGTATTAGGGTGGATCTTAATACATTGTGTTAATAATAATAAATTTCATAATATTTCTTTAAACTTAGGTCTTAACTCCCAAGATCAGAGAGCCTTCTAAGACAGGACACTCTCTCATCTTCACACGTTTGTATCCTCACAGGAACTTTAAATCTCAAGTTCTCGATCAGAGCACACCTGGAGACCTTTCTGACCTACACAAGCCCACAGCTCTAGCCAGAGAACGCATAGGTGAGCCCCTCAAGTTTGATAATAGTGTCATTTTATTTCACACGAGAAGACACTTAGATTCACAGGCAAAGTCCCCGGTCCCCCCTCCCCACACCTCCGTCTCCCACACTGGCTCTGCAGGTGCTCAGACCCAAACCTCGGAGTCATCCTTGACTACACTCTGCCTCTCATCAGAGTCAGATGAGGGTTCCCCTCAACACCCCCGACCCCCACCCTCTGCCCTCAACACATACAACACAACAGCAAATCCCGTTGGCTCCACCATTGAAATCTGCCCGGAAACCCACCACTGCTCACCAGGTCTGTCACTCCAGGTCACCATCACATGTAGCCTGCACCCTGCAGCAGAGTCCTCCCTGCCCTTCCCTTTCTTACTTCTTCCCCCTCAGTCTGTCTCCCAGACAAAAGCCAGAGCGATGCTTTTAAGATGTAAATCAGATCCCACTATCCCTCTGTTCAAAACCCATCTCAGAGTAAAAATCCTAAGTCCTTTTGGCAGCCTGGTGAACACAGAGGTCTCCCTCACCAAACTCCCAAGTGCCCCCCCCCCCCCCCCGACCTTGCACTGGCCTGGCCCTCTGCCAGGATAGAATTCTCCTCCCCACTATCTGCAGGTTTCACTTCCTGCCTGAAAGACCTCCTTACCCACCTCCCCTAAGGAACTTCCCACCCCTACTCCCTTAAGCTGCTTAATTTTTCTTTGCAGCACTTAGGATCACTTAACACAGCACATCACTAGGACATGCAGACTTGTGTTACATCCTTACTGCCTAAAGCAGTGGGCACAGCGAGTGATGGATGAACACTTGGTGAATGAATGAATGAATGAATATCTAAGGCCCAGGACAACCTATATTCAATGTCTGAAACTATCTCCTTGTCTCTGCCCCAAACATAATTCTGGGTCAAAGAGGGACTCATTTCAATCACATCTTCATGTGACTTACTCTCTAGGCCTGGGGTCAAGTTAAAGGTATCCAGACCCCAGGCCCAGGCTTTAAAGACAAAAACCCAAACAGAACAGAAACCGTCTCATCCTTGAGTTTTTTCCTTTCCAATGGCCTTGTCCTCCTTCGAGGGGAGAGTAATTTATAAAATTCAGTTCAATGAGGTTTCCAGCTAATTGAGGCTTTCCTGAATATCCTGCTTGGTGCATTGATTAAGCACCTCTCCATGCTTTGTGCTACAGAGGGCTGGGAGGTGAAACAGCGAACAAGACGAGGCCTGTGCCCTCCAGGTGCTGACAACTCCAGTGGGGAGGGAGACAGACACACAAGCTCTGGCAACCCAGGGCAGAAAGAAGAGTGAGTTAAGCAGAGCTGACAGCTGTGTGCTTGGGGCCAAGAGGGTCCATTACATGAACTCTTGTTCGGTCCAATTTATTACTCCCACTATTACTAATCTAATAATAATAATTTCTGGTAGGCCTGCCTTCTTTGATATCAAAGGGTTATTTTTCTACTGCCAAAATTAATGATAAAAGAAAACAACTCATTGGAATTAAAAGCAGTTGTGCTTGCTGATGGGAGAAGCGTGGGCTCTTCTCGGGAGAGTGGGGAGGGGGAGCTGGTGACTATCTCTTTAAGGACCCACTCCCCCAGGGACCTCCTCCAGCAGAGCCCCATGGCCTAGGCAAAAATCAAAGTCACACTGGGTCTCTCTAACAGCTCTGCCATTTAATGTTGAACATCTGGGAGGGAAAATGACCTGAAGCTTTTCGAAATAACTGAAGACAGGCATTCCAGGTCTGTGGTGAGCACAGCAGCCAGGGCTGGCATCTCACACATTCTGGAAGCCTGAGTCAGCCAAGGCATCCGGCGGTACTCAGCCACCCCACATCACCCACGGGAAGATCTCAGGGGGTGTTTCTCGGTGCCTGGTTTGCCTTGATGTGGTTCCTAGATTTCAAAGGCTCCTCGACATGGGGGTGGGTTAGCATTTTCCAAGCGCATTTTCCAACCCCATTTTCTGTTGCATTCCATCAGCCCTGAACTCACATTCCCACAATTGTCAAAAGCATCCTAGATCACTGGGCAAAAAGAATGCACCATTAGGTATCAGGGCAAACGCTGAAAATAACTATGGTTGTACTATAGTAGAAAGCAGATGCTTGTCCTTTCCTGCGACTCATGAACGAGGTTGGTACGTTATGTGTCAAGCGATCCAAGTGAAAATGGCCACAAGTCAGTCAAGGAACGCAAGTGAAGTGGGCCAGGCTTTAGCACGTGGACGCGTTTTGTGAGAGGTGGAGCCTCGGCCAAACAGGAGGCCCTGTCTCCACACCAGAGAACAACCATTACTCAGCCCCCATCAGCTGCTGTCGGGCAGGAATGCGGTGGGCCCTGGCAGGAATTTGGATTTTCTTGTGATGCAACGGCCCAGTGAAACATGCCTGGGGGCCATGAGGGTGGCAGTTTGTAAACATGGTTATCTATCAGTCAAAGCCATCTCTAAAAGCTTGATTATGGTCCTTGGCACCCAGTGACATAGACAGCATTTACATCCATGAATGTTCCGCCTTGTTAGCTTATTCATGGGGCTTTTAACCCAAATAATCCTTCAGAGTTGTGCAGTATCTGACAGTGCAGGGAAGCACTTCCGTAACGATTACAGGCTTCGTTCTGCAGATGGGGATGAGCGTCGTTAGTGGTATCTGTGTGGTGAAGAGGTGGGGCAGCAATTCTGAGCCTCAGTTCTTGTTCCAAGTGGAAAAGGCTTTGGTTTCTTCCCTGCTGCTTAATATACCATTGTGGTGTGTTAAACATGGCTGCAAATTTTTGGACGCTTCTCTCATCAGAGATCGGTGGATTTCCCCTCACTTTGCCTCTGGGCTTGTCTGGATCTGCTTTGACCACTAGAAAGCCGGGGAAGTGACACTATGCCGGTTCAGGGCACAGCCTTTAAGAGGACTGGAGGTTTCCGCTTCCTTCTTCTTGGAGTCTTGAGCTGCCTTGTGAAAAAAGTCTGACTAGCCACTTAGAGAAACCATGTGGAGAAACCCTGAGACTACACAGAGAGGGGGGGAGCCAGTTTCCAGCTACTCCACCAGGGCCAGACATAGGAGTGAACTTTCTTGGTCTCTCCAGACCATCCAGCTGCTAGTCGAACACCATGGAGGGACCCCTCCAGTTGATGGCACGTGGAACATAAGCGTTTTCCCATCTAAGGTCTGCCGGAATTGCTGACACATCAACCACATTAAATAATAACTTGGTTGTTGTTTTAAGCCATAACATTCCAGGGAAGTGTGTCAGCAGGTAACCAAAACTTTCCTGCACACCTACAACAGCACATCTGTGGATGCAGTACTCTTTTATCTGTCTGTCTGTCTGTCTATCTATCTTCTAATCTATTTATCATCCTATCCATCTGTCTATCTCTCACTCTAATTTACATAAGTGTATCAATATAGTAATTGAAGAAGACAGGAAAACACAAAAAAGAAATAACCTGTCAGAAGATTGTCACCAGGAGTATCTATCCCTCCAAACCTTTTCCTATTTTTTTTTTCCTTAACAAAATTGAGATTATACTGGATTTACTGCTGTGTCATCTGCCTTTATTACTCAGTATGTTGGGAACGCTTTCCCATGCGATGGAAACATTTTTTTCAATGTGATTTTTAGTGGCTGCACAGAAAATCTGTGTTAAGGATGTACTATGATATATGTAACCAATTTCATATTGTTTGAATATTTAGTTTGTTTCCAAATTTTCTGCATTATAAATACTGTTGCAATCAATATCGGTGACCATGACCACTAATTCATATCACTGATTATATTTGAGGATGCACATTTACAAATGAAATTGTTAGGTATAAAGTTTATGCACAATTTTCCAGGCTTTTGAACATTCGGAAATTGCTCTGCAGACTAGCAGTATTTGAAAAGGACAACTTTTTCAGTATCTTTTCAAATTCTGAGTGTTATTATTTTAAAAATCCTTCTTTTTTTAGCTATTATTTGCTGGTACTGCCAGGCACTACTAAGAGCTAACAACTCTATGAAGTATGATTATTTGGTGTATTTTACAAAGAAGGTAAACAAAACTCAGGGAGCTTAAGATAAATGTCTTGAGTCACACGCTGATTTGAATCCAGCTTGTCTGACTACACTCATAACTCATCTAGAACGCCACTTTTTAGTATTTTTTAAAATGTCTTACTTAGCATATGGGTGGAGAAGAGAGACGAGCAACCTAACGCATCAAGACTTCAGAAACAGAATCTTATACCTTTGGTTTTACATTCTCTATGTCAAAGGGTATGTTCATTTAATGACTCAATTAGATCATCTCATAAAACGTCAAAGCTGGATGTTCTAGATCATCTGATGCAATAGAGCTCTTTTAAAATAAAACTGTACAGGAAGGTCCAATATCAGCAGGGATTCAAACCCAGGACTGCCCGATTCTGAAGATCCTGCTCTTATAACACGTGCTCCACCATTCAAGTTCCTAAATAAGTGTTGTAACCTGTGTTCTAAAGTAAGAATGTGGGTCAGGTAGGATGGGCTAGGTTATGCTGCAGTAACAAACAACTGAAAATCTCACTGCCTTAAGCCAACAAAGACACAGTGCTGGCACCCTGCTGTTCCCTGGGAGGTCAGATGGAAGGCTATGCCCATCCATCTCCTCATTCAGGGACTCAGGCTGCTCAGGCCTCCTCCTCCTTGCAATGCACCTGTGGTCTAGTTGGACAGGAGCCTGGGGTGCTGAGAATTGAGTCATGTCTTAAAGTCTGAGCATTTTGTGGCAGAGTGGGGCAGGTGAGGGAAGGGAGTTGGTTGGAGGGATGTCAAGCCCCTTGTCTTACGGCTCCAAAATCTTGCACCAAGTAATTCAGACCTACTCTTGGATCACATTGTATTGGTTTTAGCTTCTTCAAAAGACATTTCATAGCTTTGGGTCTAGTACCTTTTTTTCCCTTGTAGATTCCTTTAGATTATCTACTTGCACTGTATTTCTGCTTTTCCAGTATGCACTTGTTTATTCTGTTTCTTTGTCCTAAGACACTGGTTAGAACCTGCAGTACAAAGTTAAGTGAAGGCAAGAATTTGTCTCGTTCCTGATCTTAGAGGGAATGCGTTTAGCATTTCACCATTAAGTATAAACTTAGCTGTTAAATTTTTCATAGCTGCCCCTTTGCATATGCTCTTAAAAAGTTTTCCTATTCTTAGTTTGCTGAGAGTTTTTGTTATGAATGGATTGAATCTTCTCAGATGTGTTCTCTGAATCTATTGACGTGAGTGTAAATTGTTTCCTCTTTATTCTTTTAATATGCTGAATTACATTGATTTTCAAATGTTAAACCAATCTTGCATTCCTGGAATAAACCCTACTGGGTCACACTGTATTATCCCTTTTTATATATTGCTGGATTCAACTGCTAACAATTTGTTAAGAATTTCTGTATTTCTGTGTTCATGTTCATTAAGGATATTGTTACATAATATTTATGAATGGCCTGAGTATTACAATAATGCTGACCTTTTAAAATGAGTTGGGAAATTTATCTTCCTTTATTTCCTAAAAGGGTTTGTATGGAACCCTTTGTTTGATATTATTTCCTTCCTAAATGTTTGGGAGAATCAGTGAAGTCATTTGGGCCTTAAGTTCTTCTGTGGGAAGATTTTAAATTATAAATTCAATTTCCTTAATAGATGTAGAGCCGTCTAGATATTGTTTTATCTTTTGTCAATTTATTAAGTGATGTTTTCAGGGAATTTGTCCATTTTATCTAAATGGTTGAAGTGTTACATAAAGCTATTAAAATATTTGATTACTATTCTTTTAATGTCTGTGGAAACGTAGTGATGTGTTCTTTTCCATTCCCAGTATTAGCAATTTGTATTCTTTCCCGTCTCTCTCTCTTTCTCTCTTTCCTCTCCTCCTCCAACCCTTTCTCTTCAAATTGTCCAGCTTGAAATTTGTCACTTTAATTGATCTTTCCAAAGAGCTAATTTTTGGTTTCATTATTTTTTTGGCAAATTTATTTTCAACAATGTTCATGCTTATCTTTCTTTCTTTCCTTCTATTAACTTTGGGATTAATGTCTTAAACATCCCCCTTGCTTCTTAAAATATAATCTTTAGACCTTTCTGCTTTTCTAATGTAAGCATATAAAGCTAAACATTTTCCTCTAAACATTGCTTTATCTGCTGGCTACAACTTTTTATATATTGTGTGCTCACTATCATTGAATTCAAGTCATTTTCTAATTTCTCCCAATTTCTTCCTTGATTTATAGGTTATTTACAGAGTGTTGCTTAACTTCCATATATATGAGGATTTTCCAGGGATATTTTCTTATTAATTTGTTTTCCCCTTCCTGCTTTGTGGCCAGAAAGGATGTCCAGGAAGAAAGCTGGGGTGGGCTCACCTCCTATATCTCCCTTCTCTCAGAGATGGAGTTGCCAGATAAAGAACAGAACACCCACTTAAATTCAAATTTCAGAAAATAAACAGTGAATAAATTTTTAGTATAAATATATCTTCAATATTGCATGGGACATATGCATATCTAAAATCGTTTATCTAAAATTCATATTTAACTGGGCATCGTGTATTTCCTTGACTAAATCTGACAACACTCCTTGGGGATCACACAGGCCTGCACTGCCAGTTGTCCAATGTCAGAAAACAGCCGATTCATGTATTTTTGTTTCTTTCAGTTTTCTAGTTGTTTATAGTGGGATGGAAAGTCTGTTATCTGTTATTCTGTCCAGGTCAGAAGCGGAAGTCTCATAACTCCTTCTAAAGGCTAATGTCATTGTGTTCTTGAAGAAAGGGACCATCTCCATCCCAAACTATACAGATCTGGATCCCTGATTCCCATATAGCAGTGCTTCCACAAGATGCTCCAGGTAAAAAAGAGTTTCTGGGTCAAATATGTTTAGGCAATGACACATTCTATACTTTCCTCTTAGAGACTCACTATGCCCATTAGCTTATTTAAGGTTCTGTAAAGTTCTGCCTAATGAAACCTCATTTTATTTAGATCAAAAGCTTCCAGCTGTATTCGACTACCAGAACCCTTTTGTTTTTCTTTTACCTAATACTGTAAAATACACAAATTTCACTCAGGCCATGGGCTCACGTTGTGCAAAAAGGTAACTTTTAAAGCTGTCTTCTGTCATTCAATCTAAGTTATACCTTGACCCCTCTTTCATTTAATAACACAAAGATTTATTTTTCCTAAAAGATTTGTCACTGGTTTTTAATGTGTTGAACAGATTACATGTGTACAGCAATACATTCTTAGGGTATAATTTAAAAATACAGTGAAAAGTTTTCCTCTCACTCTTTTCCCAATCTGCCCAATTCCCATCATCCCTTTGGGCATCCATTTTTGGTTTATTTATGTCTTGTGTGTCTCCCCAAATATCTCCTTGCACACTCAAATAAATATGAATTTATTTTCTTGTCTCTCTCCTAATAAAATATTGCACCTTGATCCTTTTCACTTAATATAACTCGACAATCTTTCTGTATCAGTACATAAGATAATTGCTCAGTATTTTTACAAATGCATAGTTTTTCCTTGGATCATAAACACTTGCATTCTTTTCACCCTTTCGCTATTATAAACTCTGCCGCAATGGATAGCTTTGCGTTTGTCATTTCTCTCCATGAATTTATTCCTGTGAGATCAGTCCTCAGAAATACAATTGCTGGGTCAAAGGATGCATTAGTAATTCTGATAAATTCCCCCCTCCCCTCAAGGGCTGTACAATTGATTTTCATACCAATAATATATGAGGTGTGTCTGTGAGCCACTGTCCTTGACAACAGAATGTTATAAAATGTTTGAGACGTTTTGTAGGGGAGGACATAGCTCAGTGGTAGAGTGCATGCTTAGCATGCATGAGGTCCTTAGCATGCATGGGTTCAATCCGCAGTACCTCCATTAAAAATAAGTAAACAGAAATAAACTTAATTGCTTTGCCCCCTAAAAAGTAAAAACTTGAGTTTTTGCCGATCTGATAGGTGAAAAGCAGTAGCTCAATGTACTTTCAGTAAAAGTCACTTATATTAATTACTCTTGTCCATTTTTCTATTGGATGGCTGGTCTTTTTCTTATTTAGCCCTGTAAGTAGTTGTTACTTATGTTTTACTTTTTTGAGGAACTTTCAGGAATTAAACAAATTAATACACTAAATCAAATTTATCAGTCTTTTCCTTTTATGACATCTTGGCTTTGAGTCATAATTAGAAAGCTCTTTGCCCTTCCAAGGTGATAAAGAAGTGGTTCAGTGTTTTCTTCCAGAACTTTTATGATTTGTATTTTTAATATGTAAATATTTGATCAAGTTTTTTAATTGTCCAGATGTGAGGTATGAAGCAACCTTACTACTTTTCTCTTCCCATTGGTTGGACAGTTGCTCCAGCTTCCTGTGTTGGATAGCCCATTGTTTCTCTGCTGATTCAAGATGTGGTGGCGGCCATCAGTCAAGTAGGTTACATTCAGTCAAGTCATATTTTCCCTAGGAAACAATAAGCCTGCTGACTCTCTGGTCTCAACCCAGGAACAGGGCCACAGGGATTCCCCACCACTCTCTGGGGGTCTATTACTTGTCCCCCTAAGTCTTGACTTGCACTAGGTGGCGGGGATGGACCTGGCTAATCTTGTTTGCTCTTAAAATGCTTGTCAGGACGTTTAGGGCTGCACCTTTTAACATTCAAACTTGAAAACCTCAGGTTTCAGAGACTCAAGACCTTGCTCTCAAACTATTGCTTTTGTTTCCAAAGTCTGTTTTGCAACACGAAAGCTGAGACTGTTCTTTCTCTCTCCCTTCTGCACCCTGAGGGCAGTCCCCTAGAAAGCCAGTCACTGCTGTGGGGGGGGGGGGCCGGGGCGGGGGGAGGAAATACTGATCAGGGAGACCTGGGTCAAGATTTCAAAATATGGCTTCATCTCACTACCACACGGGTAACGTGGTACTCGGGGACTGATGGTTGGAAGCTTGAGATACTTTCATCATTTGAACTATATTAAGTGGAGCACTGAAGGCCCCATTCTAGTCCTGGGTCTGCCAGGTCACCTTGGGGAAACGGTGACCTTTTATCTCTTTCAGCCTCAGTTTCCACATGGGCATCACCCCTCCCCAGGCTCCCTGGGAAGACTCCAAATATGTCACAAAGGCAAAAGCGCTTTGTAAACTTAAAAGCGCGATACACATGTAAGGCATTAGTGCTATCTTCATTCTCATCAAAAACATTTATCCAGGCCCCCCCCCCCGGTGTTCAAAACACCCTTCCAACGCATCTGTTCTAACACATAACAAATACCTCTTTGAGATGTTTTTAATTGCATGTTAGCTCCCTTTCAGACCTGATTCATTTCTAATCTGAACAGCAACAAAGGGAGCTTTTATTGCTGAGGTTCATTTCTGGAAATTAAATTTCCATTTTCAACACTAATGCTACTGTAATTCGCAGTGGTTTCTGTCTCTTTTTATTGTGTCTGACAGCGACCAGCCTATCAGCGTTAAGTGGCTGAATACGAGTATGTAAATGTACAACATAAAAAGACATTTTTGAAAAGCAGGGGAAAGAAAAACATTTAAAGTAGGAAATTAGAGCAGTTACTGGATTCCACACCATGGTTAATGAGTGCGCAGAAAGCAAACAGTTTCTGGCTCTGGGACCTCAAGCGTTACAGCCAGGGCAACGCTTCTCCTGTTTTTGGAAGGAAATCGGTAATAGCCGCCACACATGGGAAGCCTTCAGTTTGCATTTTTTAATGCCTCCAGGGAGGACAGGGTTTCTGGTTTCAAATCTGTTAAATTTTTCTTTAAAAGACGGGTTTTGTTCAGAAACCAAAACAAAAATTAGCATATTAAGAATATATGCAGGTCACGCGTTTGCACCGGTGCTGGCAGATTTCATCAAGCATGGCTTGCAAAACATCAGTGGGTTCCCAAGAAGCAGGGTGGGACTCAGTCACTTTTGCCTAATTAGGTAAAATCTCTTAAAAGCCCCATGTCCCATTTTTATTAAGAATTATGTACGTAAAATCTGGCCAAATGCCTGTCTCAGTGTTTAAAAGTGGCCATTAAAAGTGGTGGTGAGTTGGGAGAGATCTTAACTTTCTTCCCCTTGTTTCTCTGTGTTTTCTAAATTTTTTAGAATGGAAGAATATGGCTTTCGAAACAGCAAAAATAGGAGGTACTTACAATAAAGCAAAATGAAACCTCACAGGGAGTTTTGCTTTTCAGTTTTCCGCCTGGTGTACAGGATGAAGACTGAACTCATTCAAATTAATAAAAACCCTTTCACTGAGCACCTACTAAGTGTGGCATGGTCCTTTCCTTCTGTCTCCAGTATTCAACTTTGTTTTTCCTTTTACACGTGAGTCGTTCTGAGTAACCCCTCATGCCATCCAAAGACTGAACTGGGTTATGAGAACCTGCTTTGAAAGTTACATAGAAAATTAAGAAAAATAAAAAAGTCTTACCTCCCTCACGTAAACATAGGCTGTTTTGTGCCTTATTTCTAATATTCTAAGTGTCGGAGGTATTACTCTTACGAACAGGCTTGTTCAATTAAACTTTGGAACATGGTGGTCCTGGAGTCATGATTTAGTCCCATCTTGCTTGTGTGAACTTGGACAAATCCTTCTTTTAGCTGTGGGTGGACTCTGGCTTAGTTGTTGGGGTTAGGTTCTGAAAACTAGAACCAGGAGTAGGGGTGCCCAACGAGGGGAAAAGACAGGAGCGAGTCAAACTGAGTCATTAGGGGGAGCTGAGAGTCTGTTGGAGATTGCTTGCTATTTACCCAAAACCCGCTTTTCTTCTTTTCCTTCTCCCCCTCCTCCCCCTTCTCCTCCTCTTCTTATCCATATTAATCATCAGCATCATCACCACCATCATCCCTGTGGTCATCGTCCTCACCACAGAGCTAGCCCCCATTTCCATTTCTCTGTCTCCCCTACAAGGTCAGGCCATGTGACTCCGTCTCAGCCAATGGAATATGAGCAGCAGTGCTCTTTCCCCTTCCTCTGGCTGTCTGCTGATTATGACAAGACCCTCAGCCCCAGTTGGTAGAACCGCCCAACAGAAAGAGATAGGGTCCCTGAATCACGACACGGAGGAAACCTCCACTGCTCAGGAACATCTGCCTAAAACTATTACATAAAGACAAGTAAAGGTCAATTGTGTTGGAGGCATTGTGTTCTGGGATCTTTTTGTTACCAAAGCCTAGATTGCTTGACTGATGCAGAATCAGACACCAATACC
Source organism: Camelus dromedarius (assembly GCF_036321535.1). Classification (NCBI taxonomy): domain Eukaryota; kingdom Metazoa; phylum Chordata; class Mammalia; order Artiodactyla; family Camelidae; genus Camelus; species Camelus dromedarius. Next base: position 45,748,685 of record NC_087444.1, read on the forward strand.
AAGGGCCTGGGGCAGGAGCAGTAGTGTGGGCCAAGAGCTGGACGTATGGGGTCTGAGTGACCCACTGTACTGACATACAGGTCAATAATAAGTGAGATGAGGACAAGATTGTGGGGCTTCATGGCTGGCCTCTATTAATCTGGGGGGATTCTTAAGAGTCAGGGGTTCTTGGTACAATTAGCTTCTCTGGGCTTTCTTTTCTTATCTGTAAAATGGGGAATGTTGGATGGGACCAAGGATAGCAAAGGTGCTTCATTTTCAGGGCCAGCACTGATAGATTGGGCAGGGCTGCTTGGAGCACTGTATTGAGAAGGATTCTGAGGTTGGGTCATGAGGCACGTGATTCTCTGACATCCACGAGTCTCCTCACAGCAGAGACCCCAAGGGCTGGAGTAGCAAATGTGTCCAGCTGAGGGTGACCTCAGAGACTGGACGGCTGGAGTCAATCCATCCCAAGTGAGCCCCTTAGTTCAGCAATTTTAACTTCAAAGATACCAAGCTGTCTGCCTTATGGATGCATGGAAATTCTATCCAGGTTTTTCGTTTCCTTTTTGTGTGTGTGCTAGGTTATTCTGAAAGAGTGCAATGAAAAAGAAATACCAGTGAATTTGACCCTGGAAAAGAGTTCTAATTGGGTTCTTACCAGGTCAGACTGATTCAGACAAAGATCTTTAAAAAAATTGAGATGATGTGTTCAGAGGCGTTGGAGTGAGCAAATAATTTTGATGTACCTTAGAAAGATAAGCCATTCCACCAAGGTGGTCCAAAGGAAGGAAACTAACTCTTCTTTTTAAACCCTGGGGGAGTTGTATCATGCAGTTAGGCTTGGTGACCAGAGAGCCAGGAGGCAGGGTTCCAGTTCTAACCCTGTTGCCAATTTGCTGTGTGGCCTTAGACAAATGACTTCCCCTCTCTGAGCCTCAGTTTCCTCATCTGTAAAATAAGGATTTAGGACTGGTTTTAAAATTGTGTTCTTTGGATCCCAAAGGTTCAGAGATGATGTTTAGGGTGAGGAGGGTGCGGCTGAGCTTGTGGGGTCCCAGAGCCCCCTTTCTGATTTCCATGAGTGACCTCCCTTGTATCTACTCTATGTGTGGGTCAAAGCAGAGCTCTGGTGATACCCTGCCCACTCCCCAGCTAGGCTCGCCCTCCCTGTTGAGAGGTTGACTCATCAGGCTGCAGCACACCCCAGGGGGCCGGGAGGAGCTCTGTGGAGGAGGGAGGGAGCGGGCGCTGCTCCAGCAGCAGGGGCTGCCATCTGAATGCTGTGCAGCTGCCTAAATATTTTGCCTCCAGGTTCTCCCTGCAGCTGCCCATGCTCTGGTTCATCTTAATTAAAGGGGCTCTCTCATTCTGCCTCTGGCTTTTTGTCAGTTCTTTCCCACCTCCTTGACTTGATATCAAATCCCCACGTTTGGCTGCGGTGTTATTTGGACTTGATTTTATTAGTGTAATAGTAGTGGTAGTAGTCACACATTAATCATAGTAATGAATATCGTCTCATGTTTTCAAACCACTTCAAATTTTAAAAGTACTTTGACCTACATTAACCCATTTGCAGACAGAAAACCCACCCCCACTCTGCCTTTTCTTTTAAAATGTTTGCCTTTCAATGCAAATGTGATAAACAGTTATGTTTCATTAAGAACATCAACTTTGGTTGTAGGCTCACATGGTTTGAATCTTGGCGCCATCACTTACTAGCTGTGTGACCCTGGGTAAGTTACTTACCCCCTCTGAATCTGTTTCCTTATTTGTAAAATATAGATAATACAGGACCAACTGCATAGGATTGTATGAGGATTAAATGACTATAAAGTGCTTAGAATAATGCCTGGCATGGAGGACTTGCTTTATAAATACTCACTGCTATTTTTTAATTAAAATTTTTAAATTGAAGTATAGTTGATTTACAATATTATATTAGTTTCAGGTGTGCAACATAGTGATTCAAAATTTTTATAGACTATACTCCACTTATACTTATTATAAAGTATTGGCAATATTGCCTGTGCTGTACAATATATTCTGTAGCTTATTTATTTTATACATAATAGTTTGTATCTCTTAATATCCTGCCCCGATCTTGCCCCTTTCCCTGTTCCTCTCCCCTCTAGAGAGACTCGTTTGTTCTCTGTATCTGTAAGTCTGTTTTTCAAGATTGTTTTGGCTACTCGGAGTCTTTCGTGTTTCTATACAAATTTTAAAATTAGTTGTTCTAGTTCTGTGAAAAAATGCCAGTTATTTTGATAGGGATTGCTCTGAATCTGTAGATTGCCTTGAGTTGTATAGTCATTTTAATAATATTAACTCTTCCAATCAACAACCACTGTATATCTTTCCATCCATTCCTGTCTTCTTCAATTTCTTTCATCAGTGTCTTGTAGTTTTCTGAGTACATGTCTTTTACCTCCTTAGGTAGGTTTATTCCTAAGTATTTTATTTTTTTGATGCAACTGTAAGTGGGACTGTTTCCTTGATTTCTCTTTCTGGTCTGTTGCAGAAATGCAACAGATTTCTGTGTATTAATTTTGCATCCTACAACTTTACCAGATTCACTGATGAGTGCTAGCAGTTTTTTGGTGGCGTCTTTAGGATTTTCTATGTATAGAGTCACGCCACCTGCAAACAGGGACAGTTTTACTTCTTCCTTTCCACTTTGGATTCCTTTTATTTCTTCTTCCTGTTTGATTGTTATGGCTAGGACTTTCAGTACTATACTGAATAAAAGTGGAGAGAGTGGGCATCCTTATCTTGTTCATGATCTTAGAGGAAATAAAGCTTTTCACCACTGAGTATGATGTTGAGTAGGGCTCTGCATCAAGTGTCCCTCATGTCCTCTCATGACTGTGTGAGTGACCAGACTGTGGAGAGGGGAAAGCAGCCCAGATTACCTGTGGCCTGAATTTAAGCTAAATTGAGTACTTACTTGATTTTTCTACTTCCCAGCCATGCTTAATAACATTAGCTAACTCTGCGGCACCTTCACTACACAGCACACTCCATGTAGGTACTAACTCGGTTCATCGTCATCACAGCCCTAGTAGGTGAGAACTGCTGACGCCATTTTACAGACAAGAACACTGAGGGCCAGAGAGGTGGCCCAATGACGTAGCTACTTAAGCTCCACCTACAAAAGCTCACACACACAAAAAGACTGATTTTATTTTTATTTTCCTGTCCTTCACTGGAAATACACAGATATTTATAGCAGTTTTCATTTTATTTTATTTCTCCCACGAAGAGGTCCAGTAATGGACTGGGTGGGCTCTGGAGTGACAGTGACCCTATTAGAGTGTTGGATCTGCTGCTGTCTGGCCTCAGTTCCTCATCTGTAAAGTGGGCCTATGGATTACGTGAGATAATATGCACGGATGGACTAGTACAGAGCTTGGCATTCAGGAGATGCTCTAGAAAAGGTGGCTGTTATCATAAAAGAGAAAAGAAGCAGAAGCAGAAGGGATGAAGAAGGCTTAGGATCACTGAAAAAAATGAATTTAAAAAATGAAGGGTGAGGGAGGGAGAGGGAAAGAGTGGGAAGGAGGGAGAAAGGGAGGGAGACAGAGAGAGGAGAAAGGATACAGACCAGGAACTTAGAATCAGGAATGTGGGAAAACAAGTCAGAGAAGGGACGTGGGGCAGACTCTGTTGTCTGATTGCCCTGGAGACATTCCTGAGCTCCTCTCCCTAGGCTGCCCTGGACTATGAGGGTTGGCACTGCCTGATGCTCACATTCCAAATCTCTGTTACGGGCAGGGCTGGCCACACGACTTGGTTCTGTCCACTGAGATGTCAGGCGCAGTGTGCCTGGCGGCTTCTGGGAAGCCTAGTTTTCCTAAGAGAGGGGACATCCCAAGAAGACAGGTTGCAGCCTCTACCCTCCCCAGATCTTCCAGTTTTGACCTGGTCCTGATGGCTTGGCTGCCATCTTGAGACCACAGGGCAAAGGGTATTGGGACAAAGGTCACCTGCTAAATAATGCAGCGGGGGACAGTAGAAAGGACTTGGATTCTTTAAGATGTTGAGACTTCATGCCAACCCCAGACTACCCACCTCTGGATTTCTTACGTGAGAAAATTAAGTGTCCTTAGTATCAAAGCTGCCTGTAGTTGGGTTTTCTTGTAGTTGTAGCCAAGTTCATCCTAACTGAGTTTGGGAGGCATAGGTGGAAGTCTAAATCCAGGTTGCTCAAAGGTTTCTTCCTCTGTCAACATTTCCTAAATTCTGAGCGTGTCTCTGCTAAGTAACTGTGATCCCACAATAAAAACAAGTATTGTTCGTTCCTGGCCAGTAACTCTGTGTCACATACCGCTGTAAGCTCTCTCCAAGCACTGTCTCCTTTAATCTCCCTTAGTTCTCTTTGAGGTGAGTACTGTTATGTCCATTTTAAAGATGGGGAAATAAAAGGCTCAGAGGCTTGCTTGAAGTTCATGGCTGATAAAGGATTCGAATTCATCGTTGCCTAAGATCATGGTCCTGCACTCTGTCTCCTCTCCCTGCTTGTGGCAGATTGAATTATTGCCCCAATTGTTTACCCTGCTCTGTACGTACACCCTTTGTCATGTGACTTTTTAGTCCAAGGTGACCATGACAAGTGATACTCATTTATAAAATCCAGCCGTGGAGAATGTGGGTATCGATCCCACTACCTCTCACATGCTAAGCGAGCGCTCTACCACTTGAGCTAATTCCCCAGCTCCTGCTAGCTGGTTTTTCTTTTAGCATTTCCCATTAGAGGTGTAACACCCCAGCCCTTGACGTCACACTCCATCATGTGACTTGCTTTAGCCAATGGGATGGAGGCAAGAATGCCTGTGAGCCAGCGTAAGCCAAAGCCTGCAGTGTCCACACTTGGCTGTCACACATCAGGCTTCCCAGGGAGTTGTTCCCCTATGGCTGGGGCCCCAGAGTGAGCATCCGGGGAGTAGATCTGAGCCTGAGTTGAGCTTGAAGCAGCCGAGCCTAGCTGATCCACTCACACGGGGAATCAATTCTTGCAGTGGTATGTCCCCAGCAAGATGTGGTTGCTGGTGGCTCTGCATTATTGTGGGAATAACTGACTGAAAGGCAAGCCTGACTCCCTCTTCCTCATGTTTGATGGCTCCAGGCTCTGCAGCACCTCCTGGGGAACCTCATGGATGAAATTAGGTGGCAAACGTGCCTCAGCATCTCAGCACTGGAGTCCACGTGGACTCAGGTCCTGCGTTCTGGGTTTTAGCCTGCCTGTTACGAGGCTGGGGGTCCTTACCCAAGTCCCTTGCCTTCTCCGGGCCTCAGTGTCTCCATGCAGGAAGGAGGGGCTGTGACTGGGTCTCTTCCAGCCCTAACATGCCCATGCATGGGATCCCAGGTGACTGAAGACTTGGAAAGACATGATGTATAACTTTGTACTGAAAAAGGGACAACAAGTAGAGATCGGGGCTTAAATCCCACACAGTGAAAAAGCAAACAGAAACACCTGGAGAAAGATGTTTGAAAGTCAAGGAGTGAATTCTTGGAAGAGTATTCAGTTCCAGCAAATAGTCACGTAGAAAATGTCCTGTCAGACGAGTCTAATCCTGTGACATGTTAGATCTGTTATTCCCTTTTGATCTGGCAGACCTTGAATTACCCAAGGCAAGGCTCCCTCTGTATTTTTTTTTAAGCCCTGGAGCAGCAGCAGTTATAAGTGTGGTTTCTGAAATCAGGCAGGCCTGAGGTTGAATCTGGATTCTTTCACTTTGTAGATTTGTGACCTTGGGAAACTGGCCCACCTTCCCTGAACCTCCTCTACTTCCTTATGTGTGAAATGGGACAATAAGAGCTCGGGCACACCGAGTTCTTGCTGAGGGTCAGGCCTGATTTTAATCACTTTGCTGAAATGAAGTGACTTGGTGCTCACAATAGACCCATGGAACAGGTCACTATTTATTACCATTTTCATTTTCCAGATGGAGAAACAGAGGCCTAGGGAAGTTAAGTAACTTACAGCAGGTTGCACAACAAGCAAATGCTGGGCTCTGAGCTAGAACAGCTCTTAACCATGACCCTGTGTCGTCTGCTTCACAGGGGGCACAAGATGAAGTGGCTTCACGGAGCGCTGGGTACCCGGGGAGCGCCCAGAACATCCCGTGAAAAGACCCAAGTAACAAAAATAAAAATTACCAGGGGAAACCTCACCCATTTCACAGCCATCGGGTGTTGTACACATCAGCCTAACTGGGAAGAATGTCTTTTTGCCTCTCTCTGAGCTGATTCAAAAGACAGAGAATTGGGCTGTGTCTTGCTCCATCCCCCGCCCCTCTCCTTTATTTTTTAACAGCCAACAATGGCTGAGTGCCTGGGACTTTGTCCTCTGTAATAATGAATGGCCCCAAAGGGCAGAAGTGAATATAAGTGCCATTATCAGCCCTGGGTCCCCAGAGGAAGGCCGTTAGATGGTGGCTGGTATGGAGCAGGTGTCCTATTGGGGTGCACCGCCTGGAGTGGAGATCTGGGTTCCCTCTCCGGGTCCACCACTGGCGTGAGAGATATCTTCCAGAGAGTGAGGTCGGTCATCTTATGCTGGTGCAGCCAGAACAAGGAGATGGCCAAGCCGAAGTGGCCTGATTTGGGGGTGGGGGGGGAGCACGGGGGGAGATGAATGCAGACAGGGAAGGGGTGAGATCTGGAGATTTTAGAGTCAGAGGATAGGTGGGGGATGTTTGCTAATACCATTGACAGAATTATTTCAAGCCAAAAAGTGTTTTAAGGAGCAGAAAATAATGGTACGTCTTCAGTAGGGAGATGACAATCCTGGCTTGTCCGGGATAGTCCCAGTCAATACCCGGGACCAGTCCTGTGGTCCTGAAGTCCCACTCGCTTACTTAGCTTTTGCCCCAACACAATTCAGGTGATAAATTGTATCATCACCTCCAGTCTTCAGGCAGATTGCTTTTCAGCTGCCAACATGCTCCTCACTGCTGGAAAAGGTTGCTTATTGTCTAACTTAGATCCTTCCTGCTGTAATCAAAGCCTGATCCCAATGTCAGTGATACCAACAACCGTAGAACAACTGGTGTTTGTTAAGTTGTTCCAGAAACTACCACGTGCCAGGTGGTCTCCAGGGCATGGTGGGTTGTGGGGTGAGCTCAGTGGTGAATAAGACCTAGCCAGTTGCATCCGAGGAACTCTGTTCTGAGGAAGTACAGACAAGTAAGCAGATAATTACAGCACAGTGTGATTAGAGCTTCAAGACAAGTAACTCAAGTGGCTCAGGGAGCCCCACCAAGAAGTGTCTTTTCATCACTGGCTGTTGCTGCAGGCAAGTCTTTCTAAGGTGTTCAATATTAATTAATGAGCAGTAATTGAGCACCTGGTCCCCTGCTTTCACCCTCATTCCCTGCAGTCCCTCTTTGCACAGCCACCAAGAGAGATCCATTTAGAACAGAAATCTGATGAGATCACTGTTTTCTCCCAACATCCCAGCGCTTCCTATCACATGAGTCTAGCAATCAAGTCTTTCACCATTACCCCTCCTCCCAGCTCTAGCCCCCAGCTACCTCTCTGAGCACTCTGTCCTTGCTAGTGGAGTGCACATAGAGCACCCTCCATCCACAGGGTCTTGGAAGGCAGAGTTAAACCTGATGGGCAGAAACCAGTGGGCAAAACTGGTGCTCAAGTGAGGAAGGGGCTGATCTATAAAGTCGTGAATTCTCTGTCACTGGAGGTGTGCAAGCAAAGGAAAGATGCCAGATTGGAATATTTTACTCATCCTGGAAATTTCAAATGAATTACCACTCCCCTGGGAAGTCTTACTTGACCCCCTACCCTGCCCCAACCTAGGGGTGTTAGTCAGGCTAGGCTAGGATACGCTGCAGTAACAACCAATCTCAAAACTCTCAACGGGTCATCACAACTAAAGTTTATTTCTCAATCATGTCATTTGCAGATCCAGGCAACTCTGCAGAGCCGTGCTCCTGCATATATAACTCCTGGTTATTTCCATCTTGTAGCCCCACCTTCTCAACACATTTACCTCAAAGAGGAATGAGAGGCTGGAGAATCATGGAGAGGTGTTTCAATGGGTCATTTATACTCATATTTTGGGCCAGAACCAGTCACATGACCCCAGTGGGCTGGGAAGTTATCTGAATGCCAAGGCAGGGTGAACACTAGTAGCATCCTTTACACTAGACCAGGTTTCCTTCTAATTACTCTTATGTCCACATGTACCTTCCCTTTATCTATCAGTTAGTAACTACATATTTGTGTGATTATATGATGGATGTCCATCTTTCCCCTGAAATCTATTGGAAAGTAACTTAAATGTTGCTTATTGTTGAATGAGTAGATGGATGGATGGATGGATGGATGGATGGATGGATGGGTGGGTGGATGGATGGATGGATAGATAGATGGATAGATAGTTGGATGGATGGATGGACAGATGGATGGTTGGATGAATGAAAGGGTAGTGAGCTCTTTATAAGAAAAATGACACATTCACAATTCAGCATTACTTGGATGTATCTGATATTTCTGCCCGTGTTTCAAAACTAGTATAATCCTAGGAAGGGTTAATTAAGAGTTCCTGGGGGTGGGGGGGGGGTTAGCCCATCTGAGATCTTTCAGAGAATTAATTACTGTTTGGTATTAAACTTGCAACCAAAATCCCCAGGAACAGTTATAATCCCTGAACTGTGGCCCGGCTTCTTTTCCCATTCCCAGGCTTGCTGACCTGCTGGTCCTCTCCATGGCTGTGAAGGGTGATGGGAGTGTGTGAAGCCACTGCTAGGAAATGCTCCTTGCCTCAGTCCTATTATAGCTTCAGCTTCCTCTGAGCTCATAATCTCTGAGCGTAGATGGGAATCAAAGAGACATTAGGACATTAGCAGAAAATGTGCCCACCACTCCAAAACAGCATGTCGCACTGAAATGTATCTGCCTTTTCGATGGCTGAGGAAGAGTCGGGGGCCCACTCCAGCACAGAGATGACTTTGCAATATGTTAAAGGGGATCCTGCAGAAGGAGGGAGATGTTTATGGTCCATCATAATCCCCTTCCCTCCCAGGACCTCAGATTTCTCTCCAATACAACCTGTAATTTTATTTAAATAATCTACTTGTGGTGGTGGGTGTAGCTCAGTGGTAGAGTGTATGCTAAGCATGCAGGAGGTCCTAGGTTCAATCCCCAGTACCTCGATTAAACAAAAATAACAATGTACTTGTCTCTGTAGCTCTAATACTTTGTGAGAAATCACTTATAGGGAAGAGTTTAAAGTTAGTCACAATAGAATAGCCTTGCCGATTGGTTAACTGCTAGGGAGCTGATTTTCATCAGAGGCCACATGAAGTCTTTCTTTTCTCCTCTCAGTGAAATTTTATGAAAAATGGAGTTGCTACATGTGGTGGTCATTAGCAATGTCACCACCATGGTCAAGTTCTTCTCCATCTGGGCCTTGCCTTGGAAGGTGAACAGAAATGATGTGTTACTTCTGGGCAGAGACTTTAAGAATCAACATGCAATTCATCTTTTGCCTCCCTCTCCTGCCCTAGCCACTCCAGACAGAGGAGGGCTCAGCAGCCTGGGTCCCTGAATGAGGACTTAGATGGACATAGCCTTCCATCCCAGGGATAAGCAGTGTGAGCAGAACTGTGTCTTTGTTGGGTTAAGGCAGTGAGATTTTCAGTTGTTTGTTACTGCAGCAAAACTTAGCCCATCCTGCCTAGCCCACATGCTTATTTTAGAACATAGGTTAAAATGCTGATTTAGGAACTTGAATGGAAGTGAGTCCCAATGGGGACAACAGACACCCAGAAGGAACATGGTAGAGCACATGTTATAAGAGCAGGATCCTGGGTTTGACTCCCTGCTGAGCCACTTAAGAGTCTGAGTGACCAGAGACAAGTTACTTAACCTCTCTGGGCCTCATCTTCCTTCTCTGAAAAATGAGGCTAGGACCCATCTCACAGGGTTGTTGTAAGGGGTGAGTTAGAAAGCACAGAGAGCTAAGCGAGGGCTCCCATTTAGTAAATACTCAATAAATGGTGATGGAGCCAGAGTAACTCACTCCACAGAGTGCAGCAAGTCCAACTTTCCCTGCTTTGCTAAACAGCTCAATCTCTATTTCAAGGCAAGAGTTAGAACCTGCCAATTTAGTGTTGTCCCTTTTCCCTGGTGGTGTGTCTTTGTTCAAGCCGGGCATGGGGGTGGGCTGGGGTGGGATCATGTGGTGAAGTCTGGGGCACAAGGGTGGCCATCTTCTGCCTCTGCTGGCATCTGCTGAGTCGTCCTCATTGCCATCTGGCTTATGGGCATGTGTCCACACCTGTCACTGCTGTGGCCTCCTTCCTGCTTGAGAAGACATTCCATACCTCCCTCTTGCCCCTAGGCTGTGCCCCCAGGTTGGAAACCTCCCCACAGAGGGACCCATTGTCCCACAGGAGCCCTGGTGAGGCTGTGTGACCCCTTTGTCCAGTCACACCTCTGTCTTCTGCTCACCACGGCACCATCTTGCTCCTTCCGTGGGCAGGTCACCGGTAATTTCAGCTTTGGAACTCTTTCAACATACTCACTCTGGGGAGGGATGGGTAAGCCAAGTTTCAAGCCCCTCCACCCAGATCCAGAGCTGTTTAAATGCTCCTGTTGATTTCCTCAGATGCTCCTCCACCCTCCGGAACTACTCCTCTGTCCTTGGGAAGGCAGGAAACATGGCTCCCTTCGCTGTGTGTTTTCTAAGGAGATTTGGGGGCCCAGGCACTCAGCTCATTAATACCTCTTCTTTGTTTTGTCTTTTACATCCTTTCCTTGAGGCAATGGATGACATAGTGGAGCTGCTGAAAAGGTACAAAGGGGTCAGGTGGGTGACAGGAAATATCAGGGAGAAACAATAATTGGTAAGTATTTAAAATGACCACCCCACATTGTTATTAATATAACAGTGTTATAACTGTAATCACTATAGGCATATTGAGTTATGGGTTCTTTTATTAATAAGTGAACTCCCTTCACCTTGTGCACTCCCATCCAAATAATGTCCATTAAATTAAGGGTTAACTTCTGCTTTACTGCCTCAAAAATATTTCCTGACCTCCAGCCCACGTGTTTCTTCCCTCTTCTCAACTCCTGTCCTGACTACTCCCTATGACACATATCAATGTATATTTTAAAGGAAACTTCACGTGTATATCTATCTCATTTTGCTTTCCTGTTATAGTTGTCTCTTGCTGCAGTTATCCCTCCAATTAGCACCAAATGCGGCCGCTGTATTCTGTTCACGGAGTTTTTGTGTCAGGAATTAGGAAAGGGTAGAACGCAGGTGATTTGTACTCAGATGTCCAGGGTCTCTACTGGAAAGACTTACACAGGCATAGAAGTGACTTGATGGCTGGGGCAGGGATCATATGGAAATGTCTTTACTCACACGCCTGGCATTTGATGCTGCCTGCTGCTGGAACAGCTGCACACAGCCTCCCCGGGTGGACTGGGCTCCCTCCCAGCATGGCAGCATCAGACATCTCACGTGACAGCTCAGGGCTCCAAAGGCAGATGCCCCAGGGGAACCAGGAACAAGCTCTTGCCTATTATGAGCTAGCCTGGATGTCATATATCACCGCTTTAAGTCCCAAGCCTGCTCAGGTTCAGGGGGAGAAACATAGAGCCCACCTCTCAGGGAGAAGAGCGTCAAAGACACACTGTAATAGCATTTGAGGTGGGAGGGGTTGTTGCAGCCACTTTGGAAAGTATCATCCACCACACCCTGAGAAACGTTCCCTCTGGGATGGAGACCATGACTCAATTCCCTTTGAACCTTTTCCAGACCCATTACACAGTATCTTGAAAATAACACATGCTTAGCTATATTTACTGGTTGATCACTTGCCTGTGATGGAGGCAGCCCCTTGACTATTATGGGTTAGGACAATTGGAGTTGAATAGTATTTTACAAGGGGCAAATCACTCATATAGAGGCATCATTCCGATATCACTGAAATCACAAGAGCCCTGCCAAAGGAGGTGTCGGTAGCCTCATTCATGAGTTGACAGAGGCCTCAGAGAGCTTAGACAACTTGTCTAATGTCAACACAGCTGGTGAACGGCAAATTTGAATCCAGGATCTGCCTCCCTGCCTAGGATTCGTCCTCACCTAGAGTGGTGAATGCCCAATTGAAATAGGTGGGGGAAAAAAAAGGCAGGTAACGAAGACTCTCACAATGTTTGTCTTGAAGGTTTTGCCAGTCTCTAATCCAGCATCTGCAGGCTGTTTCTACTTCCTGCTGTGTCCCTTTCCAGAAGGCTCCATCAGGAGAGGGCTCCAAGTTCAGTGTTGAAAGCCAGGCTCCTGGTAACCAAAGATGGTTGGCAAATGATCTTTGAATAAACTTGTCTCATGAAATGCCGGGTCGGTTTCACAAGTACATAAAATAACAACAGAATGAAAGACATAAACAAGAACAAGCCTGTAATCGTCACAAAGCTGGGCAGGTGTGGGGGAAGGAAAGCGGCTTCTGATGCCTTTGCCCCTTCTGTTTTCTTTGCCGGCAATTCCAGCACTCTGGCCATCTGTTCCTTGTTGTGGGTGGTTAAGTGAAATGGGCTGCCAATACAAATAGCCCCACTTGAGGTTTGTTTGCATAAATTGTTTTGAAAGCTTCATGACGAATTTTCAGGATTACTTGCAGTGGTAGGGACCTTGGCGGAGCCGGAAATATAAATTTAGAGATGCCAGTTGGAATCTATTAATTTGCTTGCAGCACGTTACCCTAGCTCTGCTGCTGGACTGGCTGTGTGACCTTGGGCCAGTGAATTAACCTCTCTGGACTTTAGTATTCTCATCTGCTCAATGGGATGTGATAGGCATAGTAGCTACCTTATGGGATTATGAATTGGAAACAAGAGGATGTATATTAAACGCTGAGCAGAGGGATTGGCATGTGGTATGTGCTTAACATGTGGAATTGACTAGAGTCTTTTTGCCGAAACGAGGGCAAGAACACTCCATTTGGTACTCAGAATCAGACAGCCCTGGGGTTGTGTCCCAGTTAAATAACTTGCTGTCTGACTTGGAAGAGTTATATTTTTGCTCTGAGTGTCAGGGTTTTGTTTTTTTTTAAAATTATAGTTGATTTACGATGTTGCGTTACTTTCTGGTATACAGCATAGTTATTCAGTTGTACATATACACATTCTTTTCCATATTTTTTTCATTACAGGTTATTACAAGCTATTGAATATAGTTCCCTGTGCTAAACAGTAGGACTTTGTTGCATTATCTAATTTATATATGGTGGTGTGTATCTGTTAATCCCACACTCCAAATTTATCCCTCCCCACCTCTCCCCTTTGGTAACCGTAAGTTTGCTTTCTGTCTGTAAGTCTGTTTCTGCTTTGTAAATAAGTTCATTTGTGTCATTTTTGTAGATTCCACATATAAGCGATATCATATATTTGTCTTTCTCTGTCTGACTTACTTTTCAGTATGATAATCTCTAGGTCCACCCATATTATTGCAGAATGTCTGAGCCTCAGTTTTTAAATTTGAAGAATAGGACGAACACCAGATCAGGAAGACAACCTGGGGGCACAGTATGTAAAGCACATAGCGCTCTGTGTCAGATGCTCACGATGGCTGCCATCCTTGTTACTCCATGACGGCCGTGGCTGGGCTACTTCTGGATGAGTTTGAGCCTCTTACTGTCCACATCTGGGATGGCACATCCAGTCTGTCTCCTGTGTCTCCTGTGTTTGTTCTCATCTTGGTTGGAGCTACGTGGAGCAATTTCTTTAGAAAGAGCTACGTGGGAAAGAGCGATTGGTGCTGCCTGCCAGAGGCGAGGAGCGAAGAGTCGGGGCACCCGAGCGCATTTGATGACCTTGCTGTAGACTCTGGCAGGGAAGACACTAAGACTACAGCCTGCACAGATTCTGGTAAAGGAAGAAGATGCACAGAGTGAAGGCTCAAGGTGGAGAGGAGCCCTAGCATGTGACTTCCAAGAGCCAAATGTTGCAAACGTTGAGCTGGAGGTTTGATTCTCCTACGCTGCTGGCATCCTGGGGAACACTTCGGGGGAATCCCCAGGGAAATAATTCAGTCGGGGTTGATTCTCTCGGGGTGAGAGAGAGAAAGAGAAACAGGAGGCAGAGAGAAGTAACAAAAGTGGGAGACTAAGGACAGAGAAACAGACAAAAGACACAGGGAGGTAGAGAAAAGATAGACAGGGCAGACAAGAGACTTAGAGTCAGAGAGACACAGAGGAGGAGATGGAGATGCAGAGAGGTGGACAGAGAGGGAGAAAACCAGAGAGACAGACAAGGTCAGACAGAGACCAAGATGGAGACACAGAGAGAGACAGCCAGGGAGCGAGGAAGAGAGATACACATGCAGAGAATGAAATAGAGGCAGAGAGAGAGAGAGGAGGAGAGATAAACAGAGACCGAGGGAGGAGAGGGAGGAAGAGGCCAGCGCCGCCCCTGGCTCCCACAGCTGGAAGCAACAAGGGAATCACGTCCAAATTCCTCTGTCTGGAGATTCAGATCTGCACGCCTAGGGGCCCTCAGAAGTGGCGGTGGCCCCCACCTCGTCCCAGGGACACCAGCTGCCCATCAGCCCTCGGCCTGGCACACTGGCAGGACCTTTCCAGCTCCAGGGGCCTGAGCTGGTTCTTTCATCTTGCGGCCCCACAGTCCCATCTCCTAATGCAGAGCAGGAACTGCCCAGATGGAGCACAGGGCCAGGCCTCGTGGCCGGGCCGTGGAAGCATTTCTACCGATGACAGTTAAATTGTGGGAGCCTCTGTTCCTCATTTACATCACAGACGCAGGAGTCCTCTGACGACCTCCCCCAAATGAAAGCCAGCTGCCCCCATCTCATCCACTGAGCATTTTGCTTCACTTCAGACGGTCTCCTAACTTTCAACTCAAACCTGCTGTCTGCCTTGATAGGCTCTAGAGCTTAATGATATTTTATTGTGTGATTTCACCAAACCCTAGAGTTTTTCACTTATTTTAAGCTAATGGACTAAATCTGGACCCATTTGCTAAAACAAGCCCGGTTTTAGTAAGGAGTAGAGTGGTTACGCATAAATCAGGGTTTCAGGTAAAATATTAGGTTTCTATTGCATCTAAAGAAGCAACAGGCTGTTCTTTTATGTGATTGGTAGGGCGACCGACACAAGGCAGGTTTGAAACGTGCTTTTCTCCTGGGAGGGACGCACAGCAAATGATTTTGTCCAATGCCCTCCATCATTTGATAAATATTTGCCGAGCTTCTATTGTATGTAAGTCCTTGAGGCAGAGGCAATTGAAAAGCATGAACCAAAGAAGATTACATTCTGGGTAGAAATATTATGAAGTAGAAAGGGCTCAGTGCCTTCAAGGTGGACCAGGGGGCACGATTCTGAGCACCCTCCCTGGCAAGCGACTACATTCTCAGCTTTGTGGAGTGTGTGGCTTTGAGGGCAAAGCTTCAAGTTTGGGTAAAATTTTTGAGCTGTGGCTCTCAACCAGAGAAGACTTTGCCTTCTGTGGGAGCCTTGATGAGGTCTGGAAACATTTTCAGTTGTCACATCTGGGAGCACGGGGTATCAGGGATGCAGCTAAACATCGTTCAGGGTTCAGGACAGTTCCCCGCAGCACAGAATGATTTGATCTAAAGTATCAACTGTTTTGCTATCGAGAAACTCTATTTATTTTTATATTTTTTTGTACTGTGATTTTGTTTTCTTTAAATTTTTTTTTTAAATTGAAGTATAGTTGCTTTACAATATTATATTAGTTTCAGGAGTACAACATAGTCATTCAATATTTGTACAATTATATTTCATTTAAAGTTATTATAAAATATTGGCTATATTCCCTGTACTGTGCAACATATCCTTGTAGCTTATTTATTATATACATATTAGTTTGTACCTCTTAATTCCACTGGTTTAACCACTGGCTTATTCTCTGTAAGTTTGTTTCTGTTTTGTTATTTTTATTTGTTTCTTTCATTTTTTAGCTCCCACAATAAGTGATAACATACACGACTTGTCTTTGTCTGACTTACTTCTCTAAGCATAATACACTCCAGGTCCATCCGTGTTGTTACAAATGGCAAAATTTTATTCTTTTGAATGGCTGAGTAATATTCTACTGTATATATATATATATACACACACATATATATATATACACACCACATCTTCCTTATCCATTCATCTGTTGATAGACATTTAGGTTGCTTCCCCGTTTTGGCTACTGTAAATAGTGCTGCTATGAACGTTGCGGTGCATGTATCTTTTTGAATTAGTGTTTTCCTTTTCTTTGGGTATACCGGCAGGAGTAGAATTGCTGGATCACATGGTTGTTTTATATTTAGTTTTTTGAGAGATCGCCGTACTGTTTTCCATAGTGGCTGCACCAACTTACATTCCCACCAACAGTGTAGGAGGGTTCCCTTTTCCCCACATCCTTGCCAACATTTGTTATTTGTGGTCTTTTTGATTCTGACAGGTGTGAGGTGATACTGTATTGTGGTTTTGATTTGTGTTTCCCTGATGATTAGCGATGCTGAATATCTTTCCATGTGCCTGTTGGCCATCTGCATTTCCTTCTGCCCATTTTTTAATTGGATTGATTATTCTTTTTTGATATTGAGTTCTACGGGTTATTCATATATTTTGGATATTAGCTCCTTATCAGTCATACCATTTGTACATAAACAAATCCTGCTTTAGATCAAAGGAAGTGGGTGTGGTGGTATATACGATCCAGATGGCCAGGTGGTCAGGTATAGCTGTGCAGGTTGTGCACTAAGCAACTCCAGTGGGGGCTAGTCACACTGCCTCTGATGAAAATGGGCCTCCTGGAGTTGTGCACTGCAACAGCCCTGCAGGTAGAGGGGAAAGTACAAGCAAAGGCCCAAAGGCAGGGCAGTCTGTGTGTGATTTGGCTTGAGCATAAGATTCTTGGAGGGGAGTGGAAGGGATTGAAAAGTTAGAGTTAAGCCTAAGGGCTAGGACTTTGTTCTGTGAGCACTGGGGAGCCATCAAAGACTTTGGAAAATAAAATGAAAGGATCTGGGATGTGCTTTGGAAAGACTCAGTGGGCAGCAGTGTGTAACAGAGATCGATGGCATCCTAGGGAGAGGAAGTTAGAGAAGGAGAGAGGCCGTGAGATGGGACACCAGCAGGAAAAGTGCTCCATCGCTGGTGGGGTCTGCCTGCGGAAGTAGACACAGCCCAAAGGTGAATTAATGGGGTGAGGAGGGAATTGAGGCTGTCTGTGTAATGAGAGCCACCATCTCCTGGTCCCTCTTGAGACCCCAAGTGGAGCCTCTTCCCTGGACTTGATCATAAACTGAGCACCCTCACCTGTAATGTGTCCAGTCTTCCTGGGGCTCTGTTTTTGCATCATGTAATAAACGAAACATTGTTCTTTAACATCATAATAATTTTTTCATTTATGGTGACAACAAAACCCACAGAAAGAGAAAGAAGAATGGACTTGAAAACGTCGTGAGGGTGATTCTCCAAGAGCAGAGGGCAGAGATGAGGTATCTGCTGTCAAGGTGAAGGGACGGTGATCTGGAAGCCATTCTGGTGAGCACCTGGGTGGCTCACATGCAGGGTCAAGTACACTAGACTGAGAATTAGCTGTGTGGGGTCCTAGTCTCTCCCGGCTACCTCGTGTGGCTGTGGGCAGTCCCCATCCACACCCTGGCTCCTAGTCTCCCCAGCTTTAAAGTGGCTATTTCCCCATCTTATTGCAATGAAAGTCCATATAATGGGTAAAAGTGGCAATGGACTAATCAGTTATGGGGTGAAGATCTGCTGGTTTTATTTATTATTATTAAAATGTGTTTCCTTGGTTGATTACTTAAAAGGCAGTGCAGTGTGAATGTCAAGCAGGTAGTCTTTGGAATTGCTTTCCGATTAGAAACCAACACTGCTCCCTAGTAAGTGGATGACTGTCAGCTAAAGAGTGAAAATTTCTGTGCCTCAGTTTTCTAGGTCTTTACAACAGTGGAGAGAATAGTACCACCTTGTAGAGTTATTCTGGAAATGAAATGAGTTAGTAGGTATAAAGCATTTACATAGTAGCTGGCAGAAAGTAAATGCTCAGTAAAACATTTGACGTACTGATCCTTATCGTTATTTTTTTCACGAGTCTCTTCTTGGTGCTTTTGCTTTAGGATTTGAGAGGTGGTCCTTATGGACCAGTTGGTGTGTCCAGTGTAAAAGATACTCAGCCAATTAAACACAGGAAAAGACTCTGGCCCAGTCTCTCCAAAAGGTAGACCGTTTTGTTCTGCTGTTTTTATTCATCACCACCATGTGTCTTCTCGGAGAGTTTGTTGAACATGAGGGTTGGTCTTTGGGAGTTAAGTGTTTCCTTGAATCAGACCCATGAGAAACGAGCTGCCCTCCCATTTCTGCGTCTGGCACTTGAGGTGCAGCACGGGGACCTGGTCAGCTCAGAGAGGAAACAGCCATTGACAGGTGAATCACAGCAAGTCTTAGCAGGCCAGAGGGAAACGTCTTTGGTTATGCCCAGTAAGTATAACAAACTAAAACAGAAAAAAAAACCCTAATTTGGACGAAGTGATTTAAATTTGTGTGTTTTGATGGAACCTGGGATAATTTAAAGGAGGAAGGTGACAAATCTATGTTTCCAGAAAAACATTACCTGAAGCTGCATCCATTGATGTAAGCAATCACAGGGCCCCCTGCAGGAGGAAGCTAGTCACTATCTTCCTGCATGTAAGTCAGGGATAGTGGCTAAAAGTGGTGCTGGACTGACCAGTTATGGGGGAAGGATCTGCTGGTTGTATTTACTATGAAAATGTTTATTACATCAGTCGATTGTTTAAAAGCGTGGCTGGACCATAAGTCAATGATAAAAGATGAAATATTTGAACCTACTGTCCAAAGGTTTTGGGAAACCTGGGTGACTGAAAGCTGTCACCGGTCTTGGTGAGATGTAGACAATTCAGAATTGCCTCACGGTCAATAAGAGCCAGCTGTTACCAGGCCCTCCCCTGCTGCATCTCATTTAAATTCACACTGGGAACACCCACACACACACACACACACATCCCGCCTCAAAACTGGGTCCTTTTTGGTAAATCTCATCAGCACTTTGACGGCAAGATAATGCCAGATTCACCTGGGGAAACTCCAGGGGCTGGCCTTCCTGGAGTCAAGCCCTATGTGGCCCCACCGTGGGGCCATGACCTTACATGGCCACTGGGTGTCGCTGTGCCACTGGGCTGGGCCACAGAGAGCACTTATCTGGCTGTTAAAAAACCTTGCCTCTTAAGGAAAACAGTGGAACAAGACAGTTGGGTGACTACTCAGACAGGCCTTAATTATAATGCAAACCTTGTCAAAAAATACGATGTTTACTGTAGGAGGCATTTTACATGACTAACTTTCACATGCTAGGAGACATTTTAGATCCAGTTTCAAACAAAATAAAAAGAAGAAAAGCAAAGCAAGAGAGAAGCCAAATGAACTTTTGCAATTCTTAATCCCCCAAATGGTGATATTCTGATATGTTATGTGGTTGTGTTGTGGGATGATGAATGCCAGGATGGATTTTTTTTCCTTTTTTTTTTTTTGGTTCTGACAGCTTTTATTCCCCCCACCCCCTTCCAAGAGCCACAAAAAAATGTTTTTCAAATGAGCACAGGCAAGTTTGTGTCACCCGGTGATTGATTGCTCACTCTGGTTCAGCTTTTGATAATTAAGTTCTAGTCTTCACAGACGAAGGCTATCCTGCCAAATCCAAAATACCCTGGAAAATGTAAAATTAGAACCTTATGAGAAAAAAAGATTAAAAGAGCTAAATATATGTGTATGTAGTTTGGCTAAGTGGTGATTGGGGTGGGGTGCAGAGAGGGGGCACGATTTGATAACTGCCCACTAATCTCTATAGGGGCACATGGCAAGGGAGAGGGGGAGCATTTACACACAGGGATGGGGGGAATTCAGAGTAAGGAGACGACTTAAATAAAAAAAGAAGAACATTTAGGACAAATATCACTATAATAGCCCTGACTGATGGGGGCTAGTACTTCAATTAGGATAGCGTCTCCAAGGGGAAGTATTAGAATTCCAACGCTCGAGACATTTCATATAGGTTTATCCTAAACACAGGTTGGCGGTACTATACAGAGACCAAAAAACCCTATTCTGATCCCACAGGGGTGGGGCAGGTTTTCTTCAAACTCTTTCTGTCTCTGTAAATCTTTCATTTAGAAGCCTCGAGGTTATACACCATTAAATACAATTTGCTAACTGGAATGTTCAACCCCTCACGACTGGTTCTGATTCATGAGCTGGGGAAGCCATGTGACCGCTTCAGAAGTCCACCACGAAATCCCGGCGGGGGTCGGAGGGGGCAGCGTCACATGCTCATTGGCCTGGAGGCTGCCATCTTGTCTAGCTGCTTTTGTGGTTCACCCACTACACTCAGGCTGTGACTGGTGGAAAGCAGCCCGTCCTTTCACCAGGGATCAACACCACCGACCACAACAGAAACAGCTGAGTGATTTATTAGAAGGGACTGCAAAAGATACTTTAAAAGCAAATTCCCTTACCCTGCCATGTAATGTACCAAGGTTGGGGGGGTGGTGTGGAAGGGCCAACTACCCATGTGACCATGACATTCTTGGCAGAGAGCACCCTCTTAGTTGGCGTACTTGAGTGGGCAGGAGCTGGGTTTCACAAACCATTCCTATCTTGAGGACTTCTAGTGTTCATTTGATCACCTTGAAAGCTGGATCCTTATCTGCCCCGGTAATTTATCTCTTTGGAAGGAGAAAGCAAGGGCAAAGACAGATGCAGTTGATAAATACACTATTTTGCAGTGTACAATTAGCCTCAGTTAAATGTTAAAGTGCTCCTGATGGGGGCTGCCTTTCTGCTGTGAAATTGATATTTTAAACTGCCAGGACTGGACTGGTTCTCCCCGGCCCCAACCACTTTCTTCCCTGGAGTGTGGTGGGGCAGGGGAGACACTTAAGTTTGCCCACTGAGAAATTTCTCAAATCTGGAGGGAGGATGAAGATATGGTCAGGCCAGGCCAGATTGGTTTTTCCTCTTTGCCAAGAAGCTCTTGGATTTTGCATCTGATTTTTGTGTGTGTGTGTGTGTGTGTGTGTGTGTGTGTGTGTGTGTGTGTGTGTGTGTGTGTGTGTGTGTGTGTGTGTTGTGTATGCATCCGAGTGTAAGCCTGGCCTTAAGGGTAGTCTGGCCTGACCCTCGGCTCAAGGGGAGTGAGATAGCTTAAACCTGCTTTCTGTCAGAACTCCCTCCCCATCGAGATGGCTTGGTGGGAACCCAGAGATAAAAAATGGGAACTGACTTCTTCCATGGGGCAGGAAAACAAGCAGGAGGAAAAGAGGCTTCCTGCCCCCCTCTGTCAGCTGATAAGCCGAATGGGCCAGGTCTGCCTGCTGCGTGTTGATTATGCCTCCTGACGAATCACTGTCAATGGGCACCACGTGGTGTCACAGTGGCCCCCTTGGGCAGTGTTCCCGCCTCTGTTATTAGGACAGCAACCTTGTCCCGTGGTCTGGCTTCTTAGCATTATAAACTGGGTCAAAGGTGGGAAGCATGCACTCATCTTGGGGACCGCAGAACAAGTTTATGACTACTCCAGGACCTCTTTGGGGCAAAAAAGATGCCTTCCTTGGTTTCAGGAAGAACCGAGTTACTAATACTGTTCTGAGTGTGGTTTATGTTTTCATTAAGCCCCAGAATTAAGACGAATGCTGTTCAAGGATCCCAAGCCCATGTGGTCGGTCTGGGGTGCAGGCTGGCATTGGGTACACACAGGCTTTCAGGGCTGAGATGGGAAAACAGAGGAAGGGGTGGCCATTGGGCTGTCTCTAGCCTTGCAACACTATGGTTACAGCTGAAAGAGGCTGGACAAGTTGCTTTACTTCTCTGAGCCTCCATTTCCTCATCTTTACAATGGAGATAATAATAGTACTTACCTAGAAAGACCGTTGCAAGAATTAAATTATCCCTTCCTCACCCCGACCACACACCCATAAAGCTTAGAGTGGTCCAAAGCAAGTCTGATGCATCTTTGTAAATATTAGGATGCTATTTCCCATCGTCATTCCTCTCATTCCTTCACTCAAGACCAGATTTTGATCTATGAGGGCACTAAGCACTGAAAATATTAAGGATATGAGGACTTGGGTGGGGACCCAAAGAACCTCTTGCTATGTTCTGAGATCATTCTGAAAGCAATATGGCAGCACTTGGTCAACTTAAGTATATGTATGACCCAAGGGCCAGCTGTTCAGACCCTGTGGATAAGCCCCGCGGAGATTCCCACACAGGTCACTGTAAAGAGGAAATACGTTGCATTGTATTTTCTGGTGGTGGAGACTTGGACAGACCATCTGGGTTCATCCTTGGGAAAATTGAGAATGCTCACCATAGAGAATGGAGAAATAGAAGCAACAGACTTAGTAACACACAGCAGTGGGAATCGGGTTTCAGTGGATGGCGTTATCGTGAGAAAGTAAGAAATACAATGAGAATATGCAGTGTGATGCCATTTATGTAAGTTAAATATACACCCACATGAAGAATACATATTTTGTAAGGGGACATGCAGTCATGAAGATAGACTTTAGAAGGACTCCCTGTGGGAGAAGAGCACAGTGGGTATTCATGGGAATTATCAGATAACCAGAGAAATACAGGGAAGTGGCTCTCGTCCAGAGGGATGATGGCAGTGCGTGGTAACTGAGGACAAAATGAACTCAACCCCTTGCCCCCGAGTTCCCAAAAGAGGACTGATTACCCCTACATGTTATGAAAAGTAAAATGATTATATAGTCATGTGTTATATATACACATATAACAATGTAACGTATTATATATACACACATAAAACTATGAACTAAGTAGAGAAAAGTTGAATAAATTTATGGATTTTCCCCATTTAAAACCCTTTTTATTTTGGAATCATTTTAGATTTACCGAAAAGTTGCAAAGGAAGGACGGACAGTTCCTCCAGACCCTTCATCCAACGTCCCCTACTGTTAGCATCTTACAGAATCATGGTATATGTGTCATGACTCAGAAACCAACATGATACATTACTATGAACTAAACTCCAGACTTTATTAGAATGTCACCATTTCCCCACTAACGTGGAATCTAGGAGACTGCATTACATTTAGTTGTCAAGTCTTCTCCAATCTGTGATAGTTTCTCAGACTTTTCTAGTTTTGCTTGACTTGATGGTTTTGAGGACTACAGGTCAGGTAATTTGTAGAATGTCCCTAACTTTTGATTTTTCTACTGTTTTCTCATGATTCTGGGTAATAATGTCACAGAGGTGAAATACCCTTCTCATAACACGATATCCGGGGTATATGATATCAACATTATTTTTCACATGGGACATTAACTTTCAACCACTTATCTGCCAGGTTTCCCCACAGTAAAGTTAAGCACTTCTCTTTTTTTATATTCTATTATTTGGAAATGAGTCACTAAGTCTAGCTCATACTCAACAGGAGGGGAATTAAGCTCCACTTCTTGGAGGGGGTAAGTTTCTACATACATTTCTCAATGCATTTTTTCTTTCTTTCTTTCTTTTTTTTTTTTTTTATTGTGGTAAGATACACGTAACACAAAATGACCATCTTAACTGTTTTTCTAAAATCCTTTTGTTTCAGACTTATAAGTAGGGGCACCAGGACCGACCATCACCAGCTGCCCAAATACCAAAAAATTATGCTTCCGAAATCTCTCGATGTGGATTCTGCATATAGAGCCATCAAGCTGCCCTCCATGAGCCACTCATGATTAACCACCTTTAAGTGTACAGTTCTCTCAATGAATTAAAAACATAGCTTTATTGAGATATAGTTTGTAGCCCATAAAATTCACCCCTTTAAAGCATAAAAATCAAGGATTTTAATATATTCACTGGGCTGTGCAACCAACATCGCCCCCATTAAGAATCATTTCTTATTCCCATCCTCCCCCCAGATCCTGGCAACCACTGACTCTATAGATTTGCCTATTTCGGATACTTTTTATAAATGGAATCATATAATACGTGGTTTTTGTGACTGGCTTTGCACTCTTCATCCACATCACAGCATGTGTCAGTAAGGCATTCCTTTTTATTGAGGAATATTGATAGTCCATATTCTATTTATCCACTTATCGGTTGATAACTATTTGTGTAGTTTCTACTTTTTGGCTATTATGAATAATGCTGCTATGAATATTCACATGTAAGTTTTTCTTTTGTGGACATGTTTTCATTTCTTTGGGGTATATTCCTAGGAGAAGAATTTCTGGGCCATATGGTAGCTCCGTGTTTCTCATCTGAGGAACTGTCAAATTGTTCTTCCAAAGTGGTTTCACCATTTTGCATTTCAGCTAGCAGCGTATGCAGGGTCTGATTTCTCCAAATCCTGGTTATGATCTGTCTTTTTTTCTGATAGCCTTCCTAGTGGGGATGGAGTGGTATCTCATGGAGGTTTTCATTTGCATTTCCCTAAGGGCTTATGATGCTCGACAGTTTTTCACGTTGTTTATTGGCTATTTGTATATCTTCTTTGGAGAAATTTCTATTGAAATCCTTTCCTCATTAAAAAAATTGAATTGCTCGTGTTTTTATTATTGAGTTGCAAGAGTTCTTTACATATGCTGAATACCGGCCCCTTATCAGATGTATGATTCGCACATATTCTCCCACTCTTTTGATTGTCCTTTCACTTTCTTGATGGTATTATTTGCAGCCCCCAAAAGCTTTTAATTTTGATATGTCCAATTTATCTGTTTTGTTGTTGTCATGGTTGCTTGTATTTTTTGTATCATATCTAAGAAACCATCGCCTAAACTAAGGTCATAGAGGTTTACTCCTATGATTTCTTCTAAGAGTTGTATGTTTTTAGTGCTAACATTCAGCTCTGTGATCCATTTTGAGTTAACTTTTGTATATGGTGTCAGGAAGGGGTATCTTTTGCCTGAGGATGTCCAGTGGTTTAAGTACCTTTTGCTGAGATGATGATCCTTTCTTCCATTGAATTGTCTTGGTACTCAGTGCATTTCTGAAATATCAAGATTTCCGCACCCAAATTGTGTGGTGTCTCCACTTTGCCTGCCTTAAGCCCAAGCTACTCAGTCAGCTTTACAGTGATATTGTTTCATGGAAAGAGTGCTTGCTTTTGGTGGGTTCAGACAGACCTAAACTTGTTGTCTAGCCCAGCACTTACTGACCCCACCACTCTGGAACATCACTGAACTTCTCTGAGCCTCATCCCTTTATCTGAGAAATGTGAACGGTGCAAGGATGACGGTAGGTGGGGGTGAGAGTGCTTATTCAAGTGCTTTGTAAACTATTAATATGAAGTGCCCTGTTATTTGTTATTGATTGCTCCACAACAAATTACCCCCAATCTTAGTGGGTTTTTTTTAATGGAGGTACTAGAGATAGAGCCCAGAACCTGGTGCACGCTAAGCACGAGCTCCCCCTTAGTGGTCTAAAACCATAAAAATTTACTATCTCACGGTTTCCGTGGGTGAGGAATGTTGGCATGGCCAAACTGGGCTCCTTGGCTGAAGGTCTCTCCTAGGTTGCATCAGAGGTCTTGGCGAGGGCTGTGGTCATCTGAGGGCTCCACTGGGGAAGGACCCACTTCCAGACTTGCTGGCGTGTTGTCAACAGGACTTGGTCCCTCATAGGCTGTTAGCTGGAGGTGCCCTCAGCTCCTTGCCGTGTGGATTTCTCCACTGAGCCACTTACAACCTGGCGGCTTGCTTCATCAGGGCAAGCGAGAAGAGTCAGACGGTGTTTACATGACGGAAGCCAGTCTTTTATAACTTAAACTCGAATGATGATCCATCACTTTTGCACATTCTATTTGTGAAAGATCCAACCCACATTCAAGGGGAAGGGATTACACAAAGGTGCAAACTCCAGGAGGTGAGCCTCTGCTCTTTATCTGTAAAATGAGGCTAATAAAAGTATCTTCTGCCTAGAGCTGGTGTGGGGTTAAATAAGTTAGTGTAGGGAAAGCCCTCTGAACGATGCCTGGGACATAGCAAGCACTCAATAAATGCTATTATTGTAACACCAATATATTATATATTTCCCCCATTTTATTTAAAAATAGGCACAAAATATTTTAAAAAAATATTTCATGTGTGTGCCACCCAAAATGACCTTGTGTACCCCAGTAACTCACACATTTCACACTTTGGAAAATGTTTCTGAATAGTTGTGATCTCTCAAGAGAAAATGTGTACACACACACACACACTCCAGCAAAAGAAGCAGGAAATCCCAAAGAGGAGATAAAGTAATTGATAGTGGCTTTGGGAAGATACTGAGAGGGCATCTGAGGGTGTGTTTGTTTCTGGATTACAGTGACAGAGCAATAAGGAAAAACAGACTCTGTTTATCCTGCTCGATGCCAGCTTCCAGAGAGGCCAGGAAACACATCCGCCCCTATCTAGTGACTGTGTTGTCGTGGGGCCCTCCTCGGTCCCTGTCCTTCTAGCTGGCTGCTGTGACCTGCTGAAGGCCTCCCACTGGTGTGTGGGGGTTCTGCTTTGCCCATCCTTTTGGGGGGGGCACTTATCTCTGGAGCCTGGATCTGTGCACAGAGTCTGTTTTGAGGTGGGAGGGTGCTGCTTCTGTGGCCTCAGTCACCTGCCTACAGTGGCTAATGGGAAGAATTTGGGCTAAGCTTGGTAGTATCTTTTGTGATTTTTTGTGTTATTTCCTACGCCTTCTTCAAAAGCACCTTGATTTTGTTCTAGGAGAGCCCACCCTACTTCACTTTTGGTTCATGAGCTTCAAATTCCTGGGGAGGAGCCTGTGACTGAAGCTAAGTCATTCAGCTCTGTTCATCCATCTCACCACGGTGTCTGGTTTAGGGATGGGCACATGGCCCAAGTGGACCCACTCAGAACCATCCTGACTCAACACTGGGACCTTTGTTTGTGCTATCAGAGAAGAAGCCCTTCCTCCCCTGAACTGGCACTGGGAATATAGGAGCCCGAAATGGCCAGAGATGCCTGAGGATGGAGCCAACCCAGGGGGAACAAAATCAAGAGACGGATCTTGCTGATATTGTTGGAGCCTGAATCACACTGTGCCTGAAGTCCACCATACTCCTGGATTTGTCTTTTGCAAGTTAAAAATACAATACCTGGTTCTCAGACTCACCTCTGGGAAAATTAGTAGTCTCATTAAACCATTCCATTTGAGGAGCTCCTGGGGAATGCTGATGGGTGTGACTTTAAAAATTGGAAACCAGTGTTATTTGCTTCTTAGTTCTATGGAGGAAATTATGGTCACTAGCTACATATGTCACTTTTATAAAGTCTGCTTCTTCTACTCAATACACACATCATCCTTCCTAGTCCGAGTCTAAGAACACCCTCTGGACCTCTTCTGGATTTTCTGAAAGTGTACCTGTGTGGTTGCTGAGGTTTTAAACAAGCCCCAATAACAGCTCATGATTATTGAGGTCATAGGCTATACCAGGCTTGTGCCGTAACTTCACCAGCACCACCTCATTTAAGCTTCAGTTAGTCATGTGAGGCAGATGCTAGGACTAATCCCATTCTACAGATGACATAACTGAGTCTGGGAGAGGTTAAGTCATTTATGCAAGGACACACAGGTGGTGAAGACAGGATTCAAGCCCAGGTACTCTGATTCGAGAGCTCGTGCTCTTTGCTGGCTTTATATTGTATTTATTCACCAAAATATCATAAAGCAATGCTGCCTTGCATTTTAAAATTTGATTTCAGTGTCCTTTCACATATCACCACATTTTGTCATCACTACCACTATGGGACACCTGAATTTATCCTCATTTTACAGATAAGGAAACAGAGATGCCTGAAGTTTGGGCAACTCAAGCCCTGACATGGAAAGAATAAACAAGTGGAGCTGGTTTGGTCCCTGGTCCTCTTCAGGGCTGAGGGTTCAAGTCTATGAGACATTAACTGTAATTCACTCACAGGTTTTCAAGAACTAGTCGGGGGTTACAGCATGGTTTTCGACAAACCACAACTATAAATGGACTGTTCAATTATAGATTAGCCTGGAGAAACCATCAAATATTCCATTTTACTAAAAGCAATCAGCCTTATATCTTTGGGGATTCTAAGAATTTGAAATATTAGTATAAGTAATAGTATAAATAATAGTATTAACAGCCATAGTAACAAAACAATCAGCACGGTAGGTGCTTTTCTAGGATGTCATAAAAACTTGACCCTAGGAAATGCATACGGTGGGGATCACACCCACTTTAGAGATCAGGAAATCAAGGCTTAGAGTTGCTAGGTGAGTCTTCTAGGATCACATACCTCACGTGTGATGGAGTCAGGACTTGAACCCCTGCTCCACACTCTCAGCACTTACTCTAGGGCCATGCTGTTTCCTTCTGTTCACTTCATCCCTTTAACCTTCGTGACCTCCATAACGCCCCCCTTTGCTCTGGGATATCTTTGCTGAGGCCCCCCTCACTCCCAAGGGGTTCCACCCACATTCATGAATCCTCATTGTTGCCTTTATAATAAAATCTCTTTGTAAATTTTAACCACTTGGCACTTGATTATAATGTAATAAAAGGACTATAATGTAAATTGATATCTTACATTTATTTTTGTTTAAATGATGAGAGAGAAGAGAAAGTTCATAAAATATTTAAATATTTCTTTTCCCTCGAGGGCTGTGAATAGAAGGTTCTTTCCAGTCCTCTCAGTATTTTTTTTCCCTCCCCAGTTTCAGGCATCATAGGCAACTGAGAACATTCCAGTGCTGTTGCTCTGTCTGCAGATATAAGCATGCTATGAAGTGTGGCCTCATTTCTATATGGTCCTTATTGATATGGGCAGAGATTGCTTGGTTTATGCTAACTCAAGCAAAAAAACCAGGCAGTTAATCTGAAGACTGTGGAGGCATCTTATGAAATGTGTATCAGTCATCTATCACTGCAGTAATGCTGTGTAACAAAGCAGCTAAATCAACACAATGATTTTCATTGATGAGTCTGTGAACTGTCAATTTAGGCTAGCTTCAGTAGGGGTGCCCTCCTGGTCTCTGCTCAGCTTATTTACATGTCTGTGGTAGGTGCAAGTCAGTTTATCTAGAACGGCCGTGGCTGGGCAGCCTGGGGGACTCAACTGGGTTCCATGTGTCTTATCACCCAACAGGATAGCTTGAACATGTTCTCACGGTGAAGGTTGAGGGGCAACAGCATACATGGAAACACTCCAGTGCTTTTTCAAGCTTCTCCTGAATCATGAGCTAATGTCCCCATGAGTGTCTCATGACTGAGCCCAGAGTCAAGGGTGGTATTACACTTTACATAGCAAAGGGTATGAATACTGGGAGGGGCCATGAATACAACCAATCTACTGTGGTGCCCAAAGCAGGAAGGAGGAGTGGGCTTGTGTGGCTCAGGAATCAGATTGGGAGTTGTCACACACTAAGGCAGCACTGTCCCCTGGCAGCTACTCAACATATTCTCTCTCCAGCAACCTGAGCATCTTTTCCTCCTGCTTCCATAGAGTGCTTCCTCTGCTGCCTCTGTCCATGTTAGTGTGTGCCTTTGTGTCTTCGCTGGAATGTCACTGCCCTGGCTCTTTGTGGGCATCCACATTAGGCATGATTCCAGTACCCTGGGTCCCAAACTCACATTCCTGGGACCGACAAGTGATTGGTTCACCCCAGCCTCTGGAATCGTGACCCTGGCTTGGGAATCTTCATTCTCCCCTGTATTCTTTTGTTAGAGCTGCTGTCACAAAGTCCCACAGACTAGGTGACTTAATCAACAATTCGTTTCTCATAGTTCTGGAGACTATATGTCTTGAGATCAAGGTATCCACAGTGTTGGTTACTTCTGAGGCTCCTCTCCTTGGTTTAGAGATGGCTGTCTTCTCCCTGTGTCTTCACATGTTCTTCCCTCTGAGAACATCTGTGTCATCATCTCCTCTTCTTATAAGGACTCCAGTCATAATGGATTAGGACCCACCCTAAAGACCTAATTTTTAACTTAACTCCCTCTGCAAAGACCCTACCTCCAAACAAGGCCACATTTTAGGTACTGGGGGTTAGGATTTTAACATACAAATTGGAGAGAATATAATGCAGCCCATAATGTCCCATTAAACTTGTTCCTTTTCTTTCATCCACAGTTTGCTCAGTGGCACAATCAACCACCCATGTGTCCAGGATGAAAACTTGAGAGTCAGTCTTCATCTTTCTTACCCCCCTACCTCTCATCCAACCCATTACCAAACCCAGCAAATACTACAACCAAAATATTGGTCAATTCACTTCTCTCCATTTCCGCCACCCCTATCATCTGTGCCCAGGTCATCATCCTCTTTCCGGATGCCCACAGTGATCTCCCCCTAGGTCCCAGTCACTTTCAATCCCATTGCCCTGTTTCGTTTTCTGCACAGCATTTACTCCTCTGAGATCATCTTTTTGAGTACTTGCTTATACCTGTCCCCTCAAAGCAGACAGCAAACTCCATGAGGACAGGGGACTTTGTCTACTTTGGTTAGCGCTGGATCCCCAGTGTCTGGCAGTCTACTGCGATTGGTGACTGGTAGGTTCTCAAAATTGAATGAATGAAAGGGGTGAGTCATGTAATACAAACATGGCAGCAGGCCCCCCCACCCCCACATCCTCACCACCTCCTCATCCTTCACTGGTAGGCAGTTCTTTTAAAAAAAAAAAAAGCCTCAAAAGGCATTGGCATACAGCCCCAGATGCCAAGTCTGGGTTAAGAACCCAAGGCCTAGGCTGAGCAGAGCCTTAGCCAAGCCCATGAAGTCAGGGTTCCTTGAGGCAGGCGCTGTGTGAAGAGGACGAGGAGTGAGGCAGACGCCGCTTCAACCTACTTCTGATGAATAGTGAGGATTCCTTTGTAATTAGTACAACCGCTGGCCTACAATTAGTATGGAAGCCTGTCCTCTAATTTAGTCCACAAAGTGGTCCCAGCAGGACCTCAACTTAAAAATAATTTGTCAGCAATTAGATTTGCAGAATGGCAGTGCCCAAAGAGTCCCTGTAAATACTTAAGAGTAATAAGGCTGTATCCACTTAAAAAATATTCAATAATTCTGCTTTCTCCCTGGCCTGCTCCCCAGTTAATCCAAATGTGTTTATTTATGACGTCTAGGCTTCCTACTTCCCAAAAGGATTTGATGTGGCTTCCATGAAAGGCACATTTCAAATAGAGAGAATGGATTTATAGAGAGAAGAGATCAGGACAACTCCAGGAGGCTCCCCTGTGAAGCCAGGGGGGCAGGGCAGGAGAAACGGCAGTGACCGGGGTCTCTGACTGAGGGGTGGAGGGCAGCCAGGAAGAGGGGTGGACGTGGCGGGGTGGGAGGTGCAGACCATTGGGATCTAAGGATGGGAACCGTCTCAGCCCCGCTCCAGTCATGGGGGGGAGGCTGTACCTGGCAATCTCTACTCCCTGGCCCAGTGTTTGATATTTTCTGTCGACCTGTTGAGCCTCCTTCAAAGTGATGTTCCCATTTTGCCAGCGAGTGGCGCCTGTCCTAACCCTCTAGGCATATTCTCCCAAGTGCAGGAGGTGAGGAGAGGAAAGAGTCAGGGGGAGAATGGGGGTTGATCAACACCAAGCAAGGCTTATATGTATATAGACCCCGACCTGTGCCAAATATTATTCTAAGCACTTTGTATGAATTAACTCAATCTGTATTTAGTGATTCTATTATTATCCCCATTTTACAGATAGGGAGATGGAGACATGGAGAAGTTAAGAAACTTGCCCAAGGGCAGCACACAACAGAGCTAGGATAGAAACTCAAGGACGGTGACTTCCAGGTCTCAGCTTCTAACTACTCGGCAATACTGCCTCCCTGTCAGCCAGGACGTTGTGCTTGGGCGCCCTCACCCATCTAACTGGGTAGGGCTGCAAGGGTCTGACGCCCACCGAGGGGCAGTTCTCACTCCAGAGCTCCCTGCTCAGCTGCCTGGTCTTTGTCGGGCTGCATCACACTTCATCTTCTTGAGCCCAGTCCTGATTCCTCTCATCTCCTTCACAGGTGTTGCTTCTTGAAATAAGCATCTCGCACCCCAAACTTTGTCTCCACAACAGGGGCGGAAACAATGATGGCGGTGTGGAAGGGAGGACTTTGGATATGGCAACGAATTCTGCCAAGGAGCACACGATGGGGAAATGAACGGGTGTATCACATCAAATGCATGCTTTTAAGGAAGCCTTGGCCGACAGGAGTGCAGGAGACACCTAAACATTTAAATCACCTTTCTCTATTGATTAAGGTAAATACTTTACTGACGGTGTTAATCAATACCCCTATAAATCCTCCATGTGTGATGGTTTTACTGTGCATTTAATGTTTCTGTCTTTAATTGAGTTACATCCCCCTCAGCCCAAAATGATAAAGTGAAAGTTAGAAATCATCTTGGCTCTGACAAAAATGGGGAGTATTTTTTTTCTTTGTTTAATTGGAAGAACTAAACCCTTTGAACATAAGTCAGCAAGCCCGATTTGGCCACCAGCGGCTGGTCTCATCGCTTTACCTCTCTGGGTCTCAGTTTTCTCATCTGGAGATGGGGTAAGTGGCTGCTCTGCCCACGAAAGAGTACAGCTGGGAGGGAAATGGAGCTGAAAGGGAGTCTTAATATAAATGACACAAAACAGGGACCTGCCGGAAAACTTAGAAGAATCTTCCACGGTACCCAGAGGGAGTGGCCACGGTGGTCCTAGAGCCTCTTAATTCTTTCCACAGCCCTCTCTCAGTTCTGCCATCAGCTGATTGATTTGCCCATTTAGTCAGCTGACTGTAAATATCCACCTGTCAATCACTCCATTATGCTAAGTGCCCAGCCAGCCCGGAGTGGTGATTTACACCCCTCTGTGGAAAGCCCTGGTCCTCCTGGCAGCTGTGCCATGTTCGTGGTAGGCAGAGTGGGGCACAGCAGGTTGCATCCCCAGGTCTACACTCCAGAACCTCAGAGACATGGTCTTGTCCTCAAAGGGAGGTCTGGACGACAAATGGGAAGAATGCTCACATCTCTTTTTCATCCCTAGTCCTGCTGAGGGGATGATGTTCAGCAAACCTCAGAATCTAAAGGAACTAATTTCTTCTCCCTGAGGAGAAGGATCTGCAACAGTGGGACAACACTCAAAGTCACTTTGTCTCCCAGGGCACAGTGGCAATGTCTGGAGATGTTTTTGGTGGTCACGACTAGGGGTGTGCTCCTGGCATTTGCTAGGTAGAGGAGGCTGGGGATGCTGCTAAACATTCTATGATGCACAAGACAGTCAGTCCCCCATACAGAGAATTATCTAGTCCAAAATGTCAACATTGTTACTGTTAAGAAATCCAGACCTACAGGGAAGACAGACTGTTGAGCATCACTGGGCATTAGGCAGCTCAAGGAAATATCCACAGACATAATGATTTGTTGCAAGATCGCTTTGAGAAAGGCAGGCGTAAGGACTGATGCGCACAATGGTGATGTTAGGAAATAAAAGGGCTGGTCAGAATCTCCCAGAGCTGATACTCTTGCACAGTCTTCTCTTTACAGAGATGGGTTCTGAGGCTCAGATTGAAATGGACCAACTTGCTCAAGTTGGTGACAGATCTAGAATGGGAATCCTTATCTTTTGATTAGCACTTCAGAGCTCTTTTCAACATCAGAGAAGGGAAATTAGTTGAAGTGGTGGACTGGTAGCAGCTCTCCAGAGTGCTTGTGCCCGCAGAGTTTCTGAACCTGGCAGGGAAGGGAACGTGGTTTTTTGTTTTTGTTTTTTTAAAAGTTCTCAAGCAGTAGAAAGGGATATATAATGCAAAGTGAATCACTGTCTTTCCCCAGGATCCAAGTACTTCTTCCTCAAAGGTGTCAATATATGTTTCTTCTGAATATTCTAGGTAGACACCTGTCATCTGCAAAAAAATGACTTGGGCTAGAACTTCCAGCACAATCAGAATTATGCTGTTTGTGTCTAGCAAGTAGAGGAAACTAGGATTCATAGCCATGAAATTTGGTAACAGAATACGTTTTTAATCACTATACCCAGACTTTAAGACAGTAAAGTTTCCCTTTTCAGGTTACTAAGAACTGGATGTTGAATTTGATGAAATTTCTTTTTCGTATCTATTGAAATGACTGGATAGTTTTATCCTCTGATTTATTGATGTAAAATTTTGCCTTACAAAAAAATAGATGTTAAACCCATCGTTTAATTCCTGAGATAACTAATATTTGGAATTGCATTTGGTTAGCTATATTTTAACATACTGCTGGTATCAATTTGTTAGTTTATTTTAATTTAGAAAATATTCGTATCAATATTTCCAAGCACAACTGAGCTATAGATATCTGTGCTATTTTTGTCATATTTTGCTATGCTATTAATCAGGATACTTTCTAACTTTTTCTAACTTTGGAAAGATGACCACTGTGGAACTAATTTGACCCCCTGGAAGTGTGAAAGTATTCATAATAAGACAGGCTAGCCCTGGAGATTTTTTCAAAGGCAACTTTTTGATAGTTTTGAAATGTCTTAAATCAATTTGGATCAATTTTATTTTCTTCAAAACCATCCATTCCTTTGAAATTTTTCAGGGAAATTTACTTAATATTTACATTTATAAAAGATAGTAGTCAATTTTTAACTTGACTTCCAAGATAAACATGTGTTAATTTTAGAACATTTATTTGAGAAACACTGAAAGGCAAATTTAAAAAACAAAAATCACATGTATTTCAAGTTCTTCTCAACATTTCAGCCTATAAACTTTAGATCAATTTGTCAAGCTAGCTCCCTATTTTGCTTAATAAAACATGAAAGACTTTGTATGGTATTCGTTTTCAAAAACGTAATTTTAAGCACGGCATAATATCCTGTGCTACAGATGTAACATAATTTATCCAATTTTCTATTGTTACACATTTAAGTCATTTTGCTTTTTTCCTATGAATAATGCTGAGACATACAGTTTTGTAAATATGTGTATGTATACACATGTGACTATCTTCTCAGCATATATATTTGGGAGTAGAATTAGGAAGTCAAAGGTTATGAATATGTGAAAGCTTTTTGGTCCTTATTTCCAAGTTAGCTTGCCTACACTTTTACCAACTCTGGCTATTAGCTTTCAAATATTTGTCTTGTTTTATTTAAAATGCTTTTTGTTATTATTCAGATTAAACATTTTTTCAAATATGTACCGGGCATTTATAATTCTTGTTCTCTGAGTTGCCCATTCATATTCTTTTTCTATTTTCTATTAGGTACTCATATTGTTCTTATTAATTTAGATGACTTGAGGTGGGAGGATATAGCTCAGGGGTAGAGCACGTGCTTAGCATGCATGAAGTCCTGGGTTCAATCCCCCATACCTCCATTTAAAAAATAAATAAATAAACAAATAAACCTAATTACCTCCCCCACCAAAGAAAAAATTTAGATGGTTTGTCAACTATCTATATCTAAAATATTTTTTCCTAGATTGTCATATGCTTTTGATTTTTAATTTCTTGAGAGTACAGAAACTTTTCTTGTTTATGGAGTCTATTAATTTTTTTCCTTTATGCTTTCTTTTTTTGCTTTTTTTTAATATTTTTCCCTTCCTTTGCTTTTATACTTAGAAAGGACTTCATTAGTTCATCTTACAAAAGCTCTTATCTCTTGCTACAGTCCCTTTCTTATTTCTCATTTTATTTGGCTTTATTTTTGCTTTCCTTTGTATTATTAAATTTGCCAGAGTAAAGCCCATTTTCTTACAGCTTTAATGAGTCCTCTTATACATTTATACTCTGTTCTCTTTCTTGATCAATCACTTTTCAGCTTTATCTATTTAATTTTTAGCCAGCTTTCCTTGGGTTTATTTTGTTGTTCCTTTGCTGAGTTCTTGGAGCAAAGATTTATTCATTTATTTTTATTCTTTCTTGTTTAATAATAAAACAATTTATGGCTTTACATTTCTTTTCTCTAAGTGTAGCATTGGCAGTTTTCCATCATCTTTGACAAAGCGTTGTTTTGTTCTCATTTTATTATTTTCTAAATAGTCTGTAACTAAAGTTTTTATTTCCCTTCTGACTCAATAACTATTTATGAGAATTTTTCAACTTATTTATTTATTATCCAGGTTTCTATTATTTTCTTTGTGGCTGTTAGACATGTTTCCATTTATTTTAGTTCTATCAGGGAATTTGGCCCATAAACTTCTTTTTTTTTTTTTTTTTGTTGTTGAGGTTCTCTTGACTGTACAATTCATGGAAAGCTTTTGAAAATGTTCTACCAACACTTAAAAAAGCATTTACAGGGAACAAAGGTGGGTCTATTATATATCTCCAGCCTTATTAACTGTATCATTCATGTTTTCCTCAGTTTGCTTGACGTATTGGAGGCATCTGAAGTTTGTTAACCCTTTCACAACTGTGTCTCCCTCAATTTCCCCCAACTTTTCCAGAACAATTAAAAGGTTCCGGAGGTTTCATCAAGGTTTTATACCTTCATCGAAGATTTTATTTTTATCCTAATATAATGACACTCATTTTAAAGACTCAAATTATCGTTTGCTTTCTCTGTGTATGAATTTGTCTTGTTTTTTCTCTATAACACCTTTTCTAAACCCAGTCTCATTTTTTTAGGCCTGGTCCATTGAAGTAGAATGGAGTCCAATTTTGCTTTTATTCCCTGCTGTGAGTCTTTTAATTGAGGATTCAAGGTCATTTACATAGACTGGGAGCCATGGTTAGCTAGAGCTGGTGGGGCCCACCTGCACCCAGGGTGTATATTCAGACACTGAGGGATGCCCTGGGGACTAGTCTCTCTCTGGAAGAGAATCACTCTTTTTTTAAAAAAAATGTATTTTTACTGAAGTACAGTCGGTTTACAATGTTGTGTCAATTTCTGGTGTACAGCACAATTCTTCAGACACAGAGGAACATACATACATTCATTCTCATATTCTTCACCATAGGTTACTACAAGATATGGAATATGGTTCCCTGTGCTCTATAGTATAAACTTGTTGTTTATCTATTTCATATATATTAGTATCTGCAAATCTCGAACAACCAATTTATCCCTTCCTATCCCCTTACCTGCCTGGTAACCATAAGTTTGTTTTCTATGTCTCTGAGTTTGTTTCTGTTTTGAAAATAAGTTCATTTGTCTTTTTTTTTCTTCAGATTTCACATATAAGTGATATCACGTGGTATTTTTCTTTCTCTGTCAGGCCAACTTCACTTAGAATGACAATCTCCAGGTTCATCCATGTTGCTGCAAATGGCATTATTTTATTATTTTTTATGGCTGAGTAGTATTCCATTGCATAAATAAGCCACAACTTCTTTATCCAGTCATCTGTCGATGGACACTGAGGTTGTTTTCATGTCTTGACTATTGTAAATACTCCTGAAAAACGACCTACAGGCAGAGCTGTGGAGGTTGGGGGAGGGTAAGTGGCTTTTGTTTAGGACAGTGGGATCTCTCTTACTCACATATTTTGTGATCTTAGCCCACTGTGGGGTCATGAGTGATAGACAGATAGGGAAGGAATGAGATGGGGTAGAAGATGGTGGGGGGTGGAGACAGGGAATTAGTACTGCTACCAGCTCTGTAGGGTGTAGCCCCTCCGGCAGTATTGTCTCAGAGCCTGTAGCTCAAAAGAGAAAAGACAAACCTTCTCCCATCACTGCCACACCCACCATGTGGCTCAGGTACCTTAAGGACCTCAGTTCGTG
Source organism: Camelus dromedarius (assembly GCF_036321535.1). Lineage (NCBI taxonomy): Eukaryota > Metazoa > Chordata > Mammalia > Artiodactyla > Camelidae > Camelus > Camelus dromedarius. The sequence continues at coordinate 45,786,404 of NC_087444.1, forward strand.
TGTGTATCCTGTGCCTAGGGGAGGTAGCAGTAATGCCAAATGGACCTGATTGGCGCTTGGCAGGGCGCTCTGGAGCCCAGGGGATGTAATCTGGCAGCTGTTTGGACTTGGTAATGAGCTCATGAGGGAACCCACCCCAGAGGGTTCAAGAAAACTTGACAACCTGAAGGGTACATTTCCGGAACCTAGGACCTTGCATAGAGAGACAAAAGCAAATAATTGGTTAATTATTATACCAGCACCCTATTTGCCCCCTCATAGGTTGGTGATGCCAAGGGGAATGTAAATTTATTTTCAGAACTAGCATACGTGACCTCATTTCTTTCATTTTATTTTCTATTTTCCATTTTAAACGGTGTATTCATTGATCTTCTGCTATAAGCCCCAAAGCTGTTTTACTTATTTCTGTTTTCCTCTCTTATGATTTGGAAAGTTTACTTTTTTTCCTTCTTTTTAAAGAAAGATTTAAGTTTTTACCAATTCAATTTCCAAGAAAGAGCTCTAGCTTGAGTTTGAACCACAAGCTCCCCTGGGGTTCAGACAAGTCTGGCGAGCTTCAGGGAGACATCTGCCAGGAATCTGTTTTTGTGCAGGGCTGAGGAGCTTCCTGGGAAAGAAAAATGTCTTTTCTCCACATTTATCATCTTCCTTGCATCATTTTCATCTATTTTTTTTCCCCTTTCTTCTACATTCTGGAGTTTCTCCAGCTTATCCCGTGACTTGATATTCATGTATCAATTCTGTTTTTTTCTGTATGAATTCTGGATTTTAATTCTGCGATTGCATTTTCAGTTTCCTTCTGGTTCTTCTTGATCTCATTTATCTTTATTTGCATATCATTCTGCCGGTCTTAACTTACCGTCCTCTTAGGCTTAGTGTTCTAGTTCCATGGAAACTGTATCTTTGTGATGCTCTTGAGAATACCAACCGGTGCTCTATAGTAGTATCTCCTTCTTGTGGGTTGTGTTTTCAAAGTCTGATTCATGCTCTACATCTTCAGAATTTATTCCCTTTCTCTTCTCCTCGGGAGGTGCTGATAACCCACAACGTCGGCTTTCTTCCCGTTTTTCAGGAAAGTTTTCCCCAGACACAAGGTGTTAAGTATCTGTGTGTAGTTCTCTGTTCGCCAACAGACTGGTCCAATCTCATTTCCAGTCCAAGCTGAAAGGCACATCGATGCACCCAATTTTAGCGTGAGCAACCCTAAGTCACAGCTCCAGCTGACTTTCATCTCTACAGCCTCCAATAAATCAAGAAGGGACTATCTTCTCCGCCCCCTGTTTGAGCCTTTCTCCTGGTCTGAATGTCTGCAGGGTTCTTCCCTTCTCCAAGTCTTTCTCCCACACCCTCAAGAGCTTCATTTCAACACATAGACACCAAGTTCTAGGACTGGGGAAACAAGTCATTTGCTGAATAAATGAACACAATTCCTCTGCAGAGGGGTGAGTAAAGCATAGGAGTTCTGGTGGGTAGGGTATGCTCAGGGGTAGAGCACATGCTTAGAACGCTATGGTTCAATCCCCAGTACCTCCGTTAAAAAAAAAAAAAGGTAAGCATAGGAGTTCTAGGGAAGAGCAGATTACAGGCAAGTTCTCCTCCTTTCTCTTTTCCCAATACATAAATTGTTACTGTAGGCGAAGGTTCTAGATGCTCTTGTGTGCATCTTCTCTCCACCACTCCCAAGGACATCAGGCTACATCACTGCTCCATGCCTTTGCTTGTGCCGTTCCCTCTGCCTGGAATGCTCTTTCCTCTCTTGCCCATCACACAGCACACTTGTCAAAGTCCTGCTTATCTCTCCAGGCCCACTTAAATGTCATCATTTCCCTCTTTAAACTTTGCTCCTATGTTCTCAGCTCTGTTCTGTGCATGTATAGCCCCCGCCCACGTTTTGTAGAGCTTCTTACATTGTCTAGTTGAGCTATGGTTTAGCTGACATCTAGCTCTCTGAACAACGGTAGGTTCCTCAAAGACAAAGGGTTGGCCTTATTCACTCTTGTGTCCTCACCCCTGGCAAGGTGCAGGTTCAGCACAATGCCTGATACAGACTAGGTCGCATACACGTTTGTCGAAGGGGTTGGTGATGCTCTGGTCAGATCTTGCAGTTGACTGAGCAGTCCATGGTCTCTTATCACCTCGGCGTCAGAAGCACATCTCAGGTCAAAAGATCTGGAATGTCTGAAGACCAGGCGATGGTGTACCTGTTGGTGGTCTGTTGATGGGAGAGGTGGTGCTGGCGCACTTTGGCCACATGGGTGCCACCTCTGCCTTTGGTTGGCTCCTTAGATGTGGTCTGTGCAGCAATATCAGTGGTGTGTTTGACGGGAGAGGCTTGTGATTCACAGCCAGCCTTGAATGCCACATTCCAGAGTTTGCATAGACTAAGAATGCACCACTAACTTGCTGTGTGCTTCTGGCCCTATTCACTTCATTTGTTTCCCAGTCTCCTCATCTGTAACATGGAGATAACAGTGGTACCTACCTTGTAGGGTTGTGGAAATTACATGAGTTACTACATGTAAAGCACTAAGTATTGTTCTGGTTCATTGTAAGCACTATATAAAGGATGCAATCATTGTTGTCCTTATCCGTGGAGATTGACTGATGTGATCTAACTGTGTTAAGAAGGATTCTGAGGCCTCATCTTGGCTCACTTAGAAACAATATGCTGTTTGGTGTGCCAGAAGGAAAAGAGGTGGCCCTCGTGGCAAGCACTTGCTGACCTTGCTAAAAGTACCAGGAACTGGATAAGAGTTTATGTTAGCAGGTACTAGGGGATTATAGGGTACTTCTGGCAGCTTCTAGACAATTTCCAAAGTTTAGTTCCAATGAGAGGTCAAAGGAGGTCCTAACGCCTCAGAAGAGAAATGACTGAGTGTACATGCACAAACCCATTCACACCCGTTCTACACGCGTGTGACGCAATGGGCTAAAGGCACCACCGCCCTTAATCTGTGACCCATGTTTTCTCACCCTCTTTCTCTGAGGTGAAGTAAAGGGTTAAGTGTCTTGAGAGGCTCCTAGGCCCCTTTCTGCATATGAGCATTTCCATGTTAATAGAACATTTAAGGGAAAATGCTCTCTGTCAATTGATTGTATAAATATTTTATCCGGAGTAAGTGGCAGCCACGAAGGTCTTTCTAAGTCTTTCCCTGAGAGCAGTGTGAGGGATAAAATTAGGGCATTATTGTGGAAGAAATAAGACACAACGGGGAGTTACAAACACTTGATCCAAAGTGTAAAAAATGGTCCCCTCACCTCTGTGCAGCCCGGAGCCTGGGCCGATTAAATCCATAATGGAATGAGTAAGTTTGGGCCGCATAAATTTGTCTCCCTTCCCCAGGAATCCTGCCCGCCGACCAGCTAGATTAATGGCCAGGAGCCTCACACATAATGAAGTGCGCTACCCCGGCACCCGCTCATGAATTTATTATGGTGTCCACAATTGGGCTGGATGGCGGAGACATCTTTATAAATCCTGCATTTAGCGCTGCCGAGATGAGCACTTCACTCCTAATGGCGAACCTGATTTATCACCGGGGGCCCTGCTCCTCAGCCAGGCCCCTCCCTGGCACTTCTCGAAGGAAATCCAGGTCATCTTGCTGATGGAAATGAAATGTGAAGGTAATTAGAGGATGCCAAATGGAGATGGGAAAGGGGGCACCATGGACATTTTAAATATGTTGGTCATCTTTTTCCTTGAAGCAATTATATCAGGCTGATTTATTTTTACAGTTTATAATCACTTAACTACCTGTGGCTGGGGATTTTTCTTTTTTTTCTTTAACCTCTAGCTTTGGAACAAGAGACAGGCTTTGGATTTCTCTCTTCTTAGGATGGTCTAAGGGGAATTTGTTCTGAGGGCCTCAGGCTCTGAGTTCCTTCGCAATTCTGTAGCCAGAGCAGCTGATGGCTGGAGAGTTCTTAGTCAGTCCCTCTCTGGGACCCTTATTGTGTGTGTAGCCCTCAGCAGTTTTCAGGATCCATCTCCAGGTGAACATGTAAAAATATCTACTTTTTCTGGAAGGTCATGGGGGCTGGCCAACGACAGGTGTAGAAAGAGAATGACTAAGAATGGTGTCCAAAAGATCCTGGACTCCAATCTCGGCTCCTCCACTTCTTGGCCAGCTGACTCCTGGATGTCTTTAAGCCTCAGTTTCTCCATCAATAAAATAGGTCTTTTCATAATAATAGTATCTTTCTTAGGCTGCTGTGAAATTATATGGGAAAATGTTTGCAAACTCTTAGTATAATGCCTGGCACCTACTAACTACCGAGGAATGTTAGCTAATCGTAAAATATTCAGGGCCACCACTTTATAACCAGGTCAACTCATATTTAATTTGAGAATTAATTATGTTTTAGATCCTGTGAATATAGACTTAAGGCTCCACCTGCCACTTGGCCTCTTGATTAATGGGTAAGGTAGTGCAGTAAAGACAATTTCAGTACAGAACTGCAGGGACAATGGGAGAACCGTGGTGGGGGGTTCTCCCTAAACCCTAAGAATGGTCTCCCTAAACCCTAAGAATGCTGTACCAGGGAGGGTTTCCTGGAAAAGAGGAACCTTATCTTTAAAGCATCAGTTACAGTGTACATACCATTTTTATATGTAGTATCTTATTTAATTTTTATAACAATCTTGTGAGGTAGACAATTTATAGATGAGGAGATGGGGAACAGAGAGGCTGGGTGGCCTGCAAGAGGCAGCACAGAGCACCAGAGAGATCACAGGACTCAGGGTCTGCTGACCTGGATTTGAATCTTAGCAGGGCATCGGCTTCATGCACTGGTGATGCCCTTGGCATATTATACCACACGTATTAAAAGGGACGGTCATTTCCCATTTAATATAAGTTAACCATCTAAGAGTTTGGTTGGGATGCCTTTAACTGGGTGACATAGTGTGTGTATGTGAGATATATAAATATAGATATAGATACAGATACAATCTCTCACAGATGCTTTTACGATTTTTCTCCTCACCTCTGGTTTCCAATAGTTATTTTATGATATGTGTTTTTCTTTGTATTTAATCTGTTTGCAGTTTGTAGCACACCTTGAACATATCTCTTGATGTCTTTTGCAGTCTGGCCAAATTCTCAGCCATTATCTTTCTAAATACTGCTTTTTCTCTAGTCTCTATTGTTCTCCCTTCCTAGATATTTTTAGACTGGATATTTTCTACCCACATACTTTCCAGATCATCAATCCTCTTTTTAGTGGTGTCTAATCTTCTGTTAAATCCATTTATTAATTTTTGTTACTGTTTTCCACCTCTAGAGTTTCTATATGATTTATTAAATATAGATTCTGGTCTTCAGTCAAATTCTTCATTTCTAATTCTATTTTCCTTAACATAGGAATGAAAGTCATTTTAAAGCCCATATCTGATAAGTCCAATATCTGGATTACCTGTAAGTCTGTTCTTTTGTCTTTCTTGTTCTTTTGGTCTTGCCCCCTAGTATGTCTGGTAAGTTTTTAATAAATTACCAACTATTGTGTATTAAAAATTGTAGAGGCTCTGATGCTGTTTTCTTCTTTAGGGAGTTTAGCTTCTGGCAGTCAATTAAAGCAGAATCAGCTCACCTTAAACCAATTAGGTATTGAGATGACCTGAGGTCAGGTCTCAGCCTCTCCATCTCTGCCACTTAAGTACTAGCCAATGTCTTGAGGAGAAAAGTGGTTGAGAACGTCAGGTTTGCCTCCATGAGTTTCTCTTCTCTTTGGGATCATGGGTCCTCAGGTCTTGGCTGCTTGGTGTTTCTCCGAAGCCTTCAAACAGAATTTTAAAAAATGTTTATCTAGTTTTTGAAGTTATTTTCATGGAAAGGCGATCTGCTACAAACTCATAGCCAGAGGAGAAGTCTGTCATATATTAATTACAATTTTGTAGTCTTCTTTTCATATTTTAGTGCATGTAATTTTTATTTTTGTCTCAACTTATTTTCATAGGCTCTTTACAAGTTTGTAGACCCTGTACTCTGCAACTTACCAACTGAATAAGGTTAATAATGATACTGACAGTAACAACTGATATTTATTCAGTGCTTGTTATATGTCAGAAATGATTCTCACTGCTTTTACATATATTAATGTATTGGATCATCATTCAACCCATTTTATGGATGAGAACTGAGGCACAGAAAGTATGGCAGCCAGCATCCAGGATGGCCCCGAATGCTCCCTGTCTCCTGGCCATCCCACTGCTGTACCAGGCTTGCTCTGAATGACCAATAAATGATGGCAGAGGTGATGGTATATCACTGCTGATTTTTGGCTATAAAAGACACTGCAGCTTCTGTCTTGATTGCTCACTGACAAATCACTCTCACATATCACTTGTTCTCTCTCAGACCCCTTGCTTTGGAGAAGCCATTTGCCGTGTCACAAGGACTCCCATTTTATGGAGAGGCAAGGAAATGAATGAGGTCTCTTGCCCACAGCCAAGGCAATGAGCTCAGAAGCAAGTACCTCAGCCCCAATCAGGCCTTCAGATGACTGCAGCCCCAGCCCACAGCATTACTGCAACCTCAGGAGAGACTCTGAGCTAGAACCACACAGCTAAGACCCTGCTGGATTCCTGACTCTCAGAAACTGGGTGAGATAATATATATGTGTGATCTTCAGCTGCTAATTTGTTATGCAGCAATGGGTAATTAATCCAGAGAGGTCTAAAAATGTTCACACTGATAGTGTGTGGCTGAGTGGGATTAACTTGGGAAAACTCCCAGGCAAACTATTGTGGGAAAATAAAAGACTATAGTCTGAACATTTAAGTTGAAAAAACTTAGAATTTAAAAACAAGATTCTGTTGTTTTTAAGGGCTGAATTCTGGGAAGGAAGTAGGGAGAGCTCATCCACCAGAGGCAGGGAACTTCCTCTCCCCTATTTCTTGACACATCAGACTTTCTTTTTGGGGTACAACCTAAGATCTCTTGAGAGAAACTGTTGGCTGACAGTCACCAAGAAAATAAAATCTTCAGGCCTGTGATGGCAAGGAACTGAATTCTGTGAACAACCTGGATGAGTCTGGAAGAAGACCCCAAAGCAAGCTGGGGCCAACACCTGATTTCAGCCTTGTGAGACCCTGAACATAGACTCTATGCTGTATCCAGACTTTGGAGCCATGAAATTGTGAGATAATAAATATGATCATTTAAACCACTGTGTTTGTGGTAAGTGCTATGCTAAAACCAAAACTTAATACAGAGCTAAAATGTAACACTTAATTTTTAAAAGTCAGTCAAGTAGCATAATAAGGTTCTTGTAAAAGATTCCTTTCCCCATTTGAAATTAGAAATGATGGCTGACAAGAACAAGTTTTATTTTAGTCCCAAATCCAGTTTTGTTCTGAATATTGCTGAGTCTCAAGAATATCCAGATTCCCTTAGATAAGTAGTTATTAATAACTCAATTTGCAAGTTCTGGGTGCTCTTCAATTATACAGAGCTGGAAAGAGAAGCTTAACTTCAGGGTCTGTCCCAGAGCAATTTTGCTTGGCAGTGTGAGTTAATGGTGGTCCTGGGTATATTAAATTTGGGATCCAACATCTTGAGAGTCACAGGGATTTCTAAAAATTACAGTCTTAAAAATAGCCAAAATTATATTTTAAAAAGAATTTTAAGTGAAATGTTTAGGAAATCTTAAGGGGCTTCCATCAAATCCAGGGCTGCAGAAGACAGGCAAAATTCCAGATTGACGATTTACCCAAGGACCTCCCAGCTGCACATTTTTTATTGATCTGAAATTATTTTAGAGTTCTTTGCCTCTTCTTTCATACTACCTTACAAAGTCATTACAAATTACAAGTATTTATAGACACATACACATATGTGTGTGTGTATATGGTATTATATATGTATCTGTAAATATATGAGGCATTATATACATCTGTATATGCATGTATGTGTATGTCATATATATGATATTATATATGGATGTGCATTTCTGGAAAGGGAGCCGAGTTCTGAATAGGAGGTGGAGCTAAGGGCACTGAGGGACACAGGTTAATGTGTGTATATATATAATTACTTGAAAATACAATTATTTGAGAATTTGTTCCTGCATTTAAAGTTGTTAAACTTTAATCCTCTGCTGAATTTTCGTTTTGTACTTGGTGAAGAAGATCAGCATACCAAGGAGGCCAAAGAGATTTGATATCTGTTACAGGTGCCCTGGAAATCTGACTTCAGTTGTGCAAAGATACACAGTCTGAGAAGTGGTCCAGAGCAGGGGTTTTTAACATCAAGACTACTGACACTTGGGGTCAGATAATTCTTTGGTGTAAGGGGCTGTCCTGGGAATTGGAAGATGTTTAGCGGCATATCTCGCCTCCACCCACAAGATTCCAGGAGCATTGCCCTCCACCTCCACCCCCACTCTCTGATCATCAAAACCATCCAGCTGAGAGCCTTTGCTTTAGAAGAAACCAAGCTTCAGGCTTATAGCAGCGGTTCAAGAAAAAAACCAGTTTTCATCTTCTCTTAGACCTGTCACTCTGGCACTCAGTATTTAGGAATCTTCAGTCCTCTCAAACAGGAAAATTTTGTTGAACTCTAGACTACAGTTGATATAATCCAGAAATTATATAATTTACAAAATTCCAATTTCAGGAATGGAGAAACTGAGACCCAGAGAGGGGAAGAAACTTATACAAGGGCACACAGAGTCAGGGATGGGATTTGAACCTTTCCCTGGTTGATAGCTTCCCCCATCTTCTCTGTTTATCTCTTTCTCTCTCAGACACACACACACACACACACACACACACACACACACACACACACACACACACCCTCATCCTCTCCCCTGACCCCAGGAGTCTGCACAGATTGGAGCTAACACACATTCAAGGCAAGAAGGGAGGCGCTGTTCCATCAACTAATCAAATACACATAAAAGCTCTTTCTGAACTATAATTACGTTTGTTCACTCTTTGGGTTGATTTATTTTTTATTTTAATTGTCAGCCCTGCTCCACCATGATGCTAATAGAAATGTTATTGCAGCCAATACGCGCTAAAATGATGTCTAAAGATTATTAATGAGAGCAATAAGAAGGTGTCTTCATAATAAGTCAGCATTAACGGAGTAATTCATTTTACCTGATGTAATTGGATTGTAGTGTTTCAATAGCCTGGGACTTCCTCCTAATTGGGATTAGCTGCAGCTTCCTCCTTTTAGGGGAACATTTAACTCTTCCTCTTCTACTTTCCAGTGTTTTATGAAGTAATTAAATGTGAACTGTGGGACATTTCTGGAGAGGAAGCCAAGATCTGAGGAGATGCTGGGTGGAGAGGGGACGGGGCGGAGCTGACTGAGAAGCCTAGTCCTGCCGCCTGTCCTCTCCTCTCTCCCTCCCTCCTCCTCTTCCTTCTCACCTCTTTTTCCCTTCCCTTACCCCTTCCTCTTTCTCCTCCCTCCCTTCTTCCTCCTCCCCTCCCCCTTTCTTCCTTCTCTCCCCCTTTTTTCCTTCCCCTCCCCCCCTCTCCTCCCCTCCCTTCCATCTTTCTTTCTCCTACTCTCTCCTGCCCCCTTTCTTCCTTCTCCTCCTCCCCTCCCTCTTCCTTCCTCCTTCCCTCCTCTTTCCTCTTCCCCTCCCCCTTTCTTTCTCCTCCCCTCTCCTTTTCCCTCCCTCCCTCCCTCTGTTCTCCTCCTCCTGCCCAACAGATCTTTCTCTTCCTGAGTGAGTCTGAGGTCTTAGCGCACAGGGTAGAGAACCGAGGCTGGACACGTCTTCTCTGAGGAAGGAAACATACCTCAGCCTCCCCTGGTACTGGGATTCAGGTCTTGTACTTTGCATTTGCTATTTCACCGAATTGTCTTGATTATGGAAAAGGCTCCAAGTGCCCTCGTTTTTCTGGTGAGGAAATCAGGGCTCAGGGATAAAAACCATGATGCCTGCCTGCCCTGCCTGCTACCCTTTTCAGCGAGCCAGGAACGCTGGGGCAGACTTCCCCAAACTGTGGGCTTCATGGTATGGGGAAAGGATTTTAGGGGGTGTAGGCCAAAGAGTTTTTACTGAATAGTTATGTGATTTCAATAGGAATAAGGAAGAAAATGAGAATTACTTGCACATCAAACCCTCTCAATGCAAATTTAAGTAAAAAGGGAGTCAATATAAGGAAGATCATCAGGTAAATACATACAATACACACTGTGTGGCTCCTGGCTCTTCAGTGGGGCCTAGGGAGGCCGCATAGCCTGGTCTCTTTCACGGATCACTTTGCACTCTCAGCTGCATCAACAGAAACCAACTCTACCTCATTTAAGGAGCAGAGGAATTATTGGGAGGATATTCCTGGCAAGGGCCATCTACGCCTTTGCACTGAGCACCAAGGTCAGGGGTGGGGCCTCTGGGCCCCCAGACATCGTCATCAAATGACCCTACAATGAGCAGCAAAGCTAGTGGCAGCGAATCATCACAATGAAGCCAGTCATCTTTACCATCATCATCTGGATAAAGATCAGCACATACTGAGTGGTTATCATGTGCCAGGCACCGAGCACCTGACATTTAATCTTTACAATCCTTACAATGATTTTCTTTGTTATCGTACCTTTATTATGCTCAGAGGCACAGAGAGCACAAGCAGGTTGCCCGAGCTCACACAGCATTCCCAGGCAGCCTGGAGAAAGAGGCTGGGATGATGGCTCAGAGCAGGGAGGCCAGGTGGCAGCCAGGACATAGCTGAATAATGCCACAGCCCCAGTCCTGGTCACCACTGCAGCCCCATAGCCTCTGCTGACCTTTGACCTGGATGTGGTTTTCACTACCAGAACACCTCTCCGTCCTCTGCCCTGCTTGGGACCACGAGCACCTCTTCCAAAGATATAGCTAGACATCCCCGCTTGGCTAGTCCTGGGTCACGTGACCACATCCCAGCCACAAGGATGGCCAGGAAAGTGGTTGTCCAGCTTCTACAGTGTGGTGTGGGCTCTGCCCCATGAGCTGCAGGTGGTGCAGAATTTCTGAACAAGGTTACCCTCAAACTTTTTGGTTTTAGGACCCCTTTGCACTTAAAAAAAAACTATTCTTATTGAGGAGCCCAAAGATCTTTTGTTTAGGTAGATTATATCAATTGATATCTACTGTGTTAGAAATTAAAAATGAGAAATATTTACTCATTAATTTATTTTAAAATAACAATAATGAACCCACTATATGCTTACATTGATAAGCAAATTTAGCCAGAAGTGTCACATTATTGTACATTTTTGCATATCTCTTTACTATCTGACTTAACAGATTCTCATTTGCTCCTGCATCAATCTGTTATAACATCTCAACATCATGTACCCTCGGGGAAACCTTCTTGTATGCACATGAGAAAGTCACAATTAAAAAAAAAGGCAAACTAGTATTACTATGAAGACAGTGGCTGGGTTTCAGGAACCCCCAGGGTTTCCCTGACCTCACTTTGAGAACCACTATCCTAACACACAGAGCAACTCCAGTGATCAGACAAAAGCCAATACTTAGGTCATGACCCCTGCACCTATGACCTTCCTAAGGCTGAACTGAGTTTAGGGGGCGGTTCTTCCATAGTACACAGCCTTGGCACCCTCAGGAGCTGTCTGCAGAAAGCCCTGGACAATAAGAGGGTTTTTCTGATCCCTCGGTATCCCTGGGCTAGTCGTTTGAGAAGACAGAGACTTTTAACCTAAGGACATGGTTCCTACCTCCTAGAGTGCCACGCAGGGCATTTTTCAGCACTGGAGGCATGTCCGAGAGACCAAGTTCAAATCCTGGCTCTGGTGTTTACTACCTATGCCTCCTGAGCAAGTTGCTTTTCTTCTCTGAGCCTCAGTTTACTGCTGTGTATATTGGGATCCTGCCAGAAGCCACGACAAGAGTTGATTGGACAATGCATGTAAAGAGGGTTCACACATAATATGTATTAAATAATACTATAGACGAGTTCAACAGTGTGATGACAGACTAGATTGGATAGCTTTGTAAAGAGGCTGCTACAGGACCCGTCACGCACGTCATAAGCACAGCTTCTAAAATGCTTGTGGAGGCGCACACGAGATAGGATTATGAGGCGCTGGGGTGGTACTAGGCACTTCTGTTGCATAGGAGGAAACTGAAACAACCCAAATGTCAAATGTAAGCCTGGAACTGAAGCCGCTGCCTCAGGGAGATTAAATTCCACCCCCTTGTCCCCTACACCGAGAACCAGGGGAGCTGGGACAGCATCTCTTGGTTGCTGAGCTCACAGAGGACAGAGGCTGCCTGTCTGTCTGTCAGCGGTGCATTTGAATTAGCATTTGAGGCCATCAAGATGCCAAGGAGGATTCTCTGCCAGGCCAAACCTGGGTTCTGTCCAAAAGCCACTTGCAAGGACAGCAGGGAAAATGTGATGGTCACAAGCCAGGCCTTGCGATGATGGGGGTTTTGCCTTCCTCCGTTTTCCATCAGCCTGGGGTGTTTATGGTGGCCTCTCTCTGCAGTCTGGCTGGGGGTGGGGGGCACTGGGGCTAAGGTAGTGGGAAGTCTCCAGGTCTCCATCCTGAGAGGTATTTCTTTCTTAGGGGTTGCAGCAGGAATCGGGAGTGTCTGGGCTGGAAACACAAAAAAGGAAGTGGTGTTCCCCCGTCCTGAGCGCCCCACAACCTCCCCTGACTGCCACAGCTGCGCTGCGGAGCCTCAGATTGTCCCGCTATTGATTCCCCCCTCCCGTAATGAACTGTAACAACAACTCCATTACTCTGGGCTCGTCCATTGGCTAAGGATAATATAAAATTAGCCAGCGTGCATGGGGCCTCTTAGGATCGATTTCCCTACTCAGATTACTTGTTACGAAAGGATAGAGCTGTCTCCCCCGTAATTGAACAAGTTAACTCCTTGTCTCATAAAATGTAAGCCAGTATTGATTGGCTGTTGTGGCGTGTAGAGGGGGGCTTGGAGAGGGGTGGGAGCACAGGGCATGGGGATGCTCTTTCTCTCCCCCACCCCTCCCTTGTGCTCCCGCCCCCCCCCCCCCCAGCTTTATAGGTTGGTGCATCAATCCTGAGGCTGGATCCTTGGTCTGAATAGTTATGGGGAGAGTGTCTCTGAACCTGTTTCACACCCTTAGCCCCTGCCTTTCCAGGTGGGTATGCCTGTCAGAACACTTGAGGCTCTGAACTCACACGGACCTGGGTTCAAATTCTGACTCTGTCAAATGCTGGCCATGTGACCTTGGACCAGGTACCCAGTCCATCTATTATGGGGTAATAGCATAACCACCTTAGAGATCACTGAAGAGGATCAGATGAGCTAACTCACGTACCAAGCCAGGCTTGCAGGGCAGGCAGAGCAGGAATGGCTATTAGTGTTTTTGTGCTTGTTTTAATTTATGTCAGTCATAGAAACCCATCAAGGTAATGTATGCAATTAAGACACATGGTTTTTTGTTGGGTGGGTGAGTGGAGCATTTAAGCAATGGGGCCAGAAAGTCCAGTGTTCAATACCTCTGACCATCTTTCATGTGTGGTCAAAAACCACAGGCGTCGTGATGGGCAGGGTGATTCTGGCACGTTTTCAAACTGGAGTGGTGGCTTTGGCACTCTGGAAAGGAAGGGCTCACCTTGCTGACCACATCAGCTCGCCAGCCCCACCTGACCCCCAGCCTCCCCACCAAACTGTTGCAGCCCCATCATCTCACGCAGCCTGGGTGGACGTGGTCAACGAGACCACCTGCTGCCGGGAGAGGGCTCGTGTTCACTGAGTTTGGGACCATTTCCAAGGGTCTGCACATCAAAGGGCAGTGGGCAGTGTGTGCCCAGGAAAGTCCAGTTTTCAAGGCTATCATCTCCTAGCGACTTTGGCTGGGATGTCAAAAAGGAGGGGACAGGGGCAGTGAAGAAAGGAAGTAAACAGCAGCCCAGGACCTGGGTCTGGGTTCATGGTTTATGCTCATGGAAAACAGTAGCCCATCAAATAGAGTATTGACAGATTTTCCCCTTTACCTAGGTGTGAGGTAACAGGCTCATTCTACAGCAGGGAAGAACAGTAAACTCACTCAGGAATGACTTCTTCATTAGCCATGCAATTTGGGAATTTTTGTTCTGGTAATGTCAGTAATAATAATATCGACATTTACTGGGCTTACTCTGTGCTGGGCTCTGTTCTAAACACTTGGCCAGTGTTTCCTTACAGAAACCTGCCAGCAGTCTTCTATCTGAGTGACATTATTACTGTAGCAGGCATCACTTGGTTGAGCCCTAGTCTGTGCACAGACTACAGGAAGTGTCTGTAAGATCATCTCAATGGTCCTCACCAAGAGGATGATACCATCTCCACTTTCTAGTGAGGAAACAGATTAAGCACCTTGCACACAACTGTTAAAGAGAACTGGGTTTGAAATCCAGGAATGCCAGCCTCAGAAACCGGTGCTTGAAGCTACTTCCCTCCACTGCATCTCTCTCATGTGAAAACTAAGACTGATGAAAGTGACATTTTAGACTCTAACGGACAAAAAGCCCTTGCTGTAATTTTCTGGATTGCTTTCGGTGGTGGTGGTGGGACAGGTTTATGTTTTATGAGCTGAAGAGGTCACTTGTTTGGCGACAGAGGAGGCAGCGTGGTCAAATGAAGCAGCACAGGGTTCATGATGAGAGACCTTCAAGTGCTAGCTCTGCCATTTATTGGCTGTGTGACTTTGAGCAAGTTGCTTAACTTCTCTGAGTTTTGGTTTCTTTATCTGTAAAATGGAATAAGAATAATCTCTGTCTTGGAAATTACAGAGAATCAAATGAAATAATGTATCTAGAAAACACTGTGAAGAACTACGGAAACATTCATGCTGTTAGCCTAACAATATGCCGATTAATAACGACAGTAAAATTGAGAGCAGCAGTAGACCAGCGAATTTCCCAGGGAGTATTGAAATATTATGAAATTATAAATATGAAATATTATGGGGTGCTGGGGCTCTGTAATCAAGACAGCACTTTCTAAGCTTGCTTTTCTTACTGGGTGCTGGAGTATCAAGGGCACATGCAATGCAGAGTGGAGAGAAGGCAGCAGATGGTCAGATTCTTTCCCGTTCTGCCCCCTCAACCCCCACAAGTTAAATGCGTGACCTGGCACAGTCTCTTTCCCCATTCTCAGTCCCAGCTGTCCTAATTGTGAGGAGACTGGGTCAGAGAGGGGCTCCTGAATGTGCCACCCAACTCTGATCTTCTTTCACTGTTTTTTTCATGTGGAAAGTGGCAACAGGCACCCTTCCTGGATGTCCTCCAGTCCCAACTGTCCCAGCACACCTAAGTCAGAACTCTGGGTTGTGGCCCCATCTTGCTCTTCCCTGTCTTCCCATCTCAGGAAGTGAAATGGTCATCCAGGCCAATAACTGTGGGGCCACTCTGAACCTCTGTCTCTCTTACTCCTCATCCAGCCCATCAGCAAATTGGGCTCTGGAAGATGAAATTCCAAAATTCCAAACAATTCCAACATTTCAGTGGCTTAAAACAACAGATGTTTACTTCTCCCCGACACACCATGTCTATTACCTGTTGTCTGGGGGCTCTGTTCTGTTGCATCTTCCCTCCAGGATCCAGGTTAACGGAGCAGCCTCCACTTGGAATGGTGCTTGTCACTGTGGCGAAGAAGAAAAGTGAGCTTTGGAGGGCTTCATGCCAGCAATTAAATGCTTAGCCCAGGAGTGACATATGTGACTTCCACTGTCAACTTTTTGGCCAGGAGTAGTCACATTGTCCTACCCAATCACAGAGAAGCAGAAAGTACAATCTGACCATATACTTAAAATGGAAAGGGCCAGAAATATTTGGGGAACGGCATGATAACTACCACGGTTTTGTGGTCCCTGCCTCCAGACCCACCTCCAGTGGTCTTCCAAGAAGGAAAGCAAGGTTATTCAATGGAAGATGAGAAAACAATGTCAGAACCCCTATATCCACTCTTACAAATTATAAGGTAAAAGATCAGTTCTCTGTCATGTAATAGAAGGGCAGAGGTAAGCCGTCCAGAGCTTGTGTGATGCTCCACAGTGACAAAGATTTAGGGTCCTTTCACCTCCATGTTCTGCTACCAGGGGTCCACCTAAAGGTTCAAGAAGGATTTTCAAGTTCCAGCCATTGTGTTTATATTCAAGCCACGGGGAAAGAACATCTATTTTTTAAAAAAATTAAGAGCTTTATGGAGCTACAGTTCATGTGGTATATAATTCATGCATTTAAAGTGTATAATTCAATGTTTGTAATATATTCATAGGTACGTGCAACCTTTATCATAGTCAATTAATTTCAGAACATTTTTGTCACCTCAAAAAGGCACTCTGTGTACTTTAGCTGCCACTCATACCCTTAACCTCCTCCAGCCCTTGCTGCTTGCTTAGACGCATGCAAGCTTAGAAAGTATTAAGAAAGTCCACCAGCAAGGTGAATTCACATCCTTATGTAACCTAAGCACAGCAGTGACATCCCATCGGATCCCAAGCGGTCACCTTTGCCATTTTCTTCCTTTTTTTTTAAGTTCAACTTTTACTTTTCATAACTTTACATGTGAATTGCAGGTTCACATGTAGTTGTAAGAAATAATACAAAGAGATTGCAGGGACCCTTTACCCAATTTCCCCCAATGGCAACATTTTGCAGTATCACAAGTAGGACACTGACATTATGCAGTGAAGATAAACATTCCATCATCACAGGATCCCTCATATTGCCTTCAGTAGCTGTACTGCATCTCTCCCATCTCCACCCTCCCTGTAACCACTGGCAACCATTAATCTCTTCCCTGTTTCTATACTTTTGTCACTTTACGAATGTTACATAGTTGTAATCATATATTATATACATACATTTAAAAATTTCCTTTTTTTTTAAACAAGCTTCTTCAGGGATCAGGCTAAATTCATAGATAATATTCCTAAAGGGACACAGTGACACATTTTCTTTGTCACATTGGTCTGCTTTAAATAAATAGTCAACTTTTTCATTTACAAAAACTCATTCCAGCTTACTGAATTAGATTAGAGTCCCTGAAAACTGACTCTGGGGCAGAGGCTAGTGTATAAATGGTCCATTGGAGTTTGGTCCCAGTAAACACCCCTGTAGAGAAGTGAGGAAGGCAATACTGGGCAGGAGGAGAAGCTGCCCCAAGGTGTGGTTCCAACTGACGTCTCAGCTCATCTTACAGGGAGCTCTGAAATCAGATGGTTTTTCAGAGTTTTCCCAAATTAAGGAAGGAGACTGGACCTGTATGTTTCCATTCTAGGTCCTTTGATCCTTCCTATACATTTCAGAATCAGCTTGTAGATTCCTACAAAGAATCCTGCTGGGATTTTGATTTGAATTGCATTTAATCTACAAATCTATTTGGTAGGAATTGACACACTGAGAATATTGGATCTTTGAATCATTAAACATGGTTATTTGGTCTTCTTTGATTTCTTTCATCAGTGTTTTATAGTTTTCAGCATACAGATCTTCACCTTTGCCATATTCTATTGTTTAGAAGCAAAGCAGAGGTCCCTCCCACACTTCAGGGAAGTGGATCACACAAGAGTATGAATACCAGGAGACAGAGATCATTGGAGACCAAGTTAGAGTCTGCTGGCTATCGTCTCTGGGTGGTGGTGATTCTCAGAACTTCCTGGCTAAGAGTACCCTGGTGTTCAGGAGCCCAGTGCTCTGAGAATAAGCCTCGCTGTGTTCCAGAAGAAAAACAGATGAGTGGGAGGAGGGAGCCCAGTGTGTGTACTTGACCAGGTCCTAACCTCCCTCCCACCCGGGCTCTCCCAGTGTCCCATGGTGCTATTCTTTGTACATACTCTATGCTCTCCTGCTGTTCCCAGGGCTGAGACTTCAGCCTGGAATTAGATCACTCACTTTCTCCAACTATCAAAAACCTATTCAGAGCCTGCTCAAAGACCATCTCTTCCAGGAAGGATTCACTGAATTCCTGGTAGAATCAAGCTCTCCACTGGACTTCTACTATGTGCTGATCATACCCCAGGCCTGACACATTTCATTCTGTCTTCTTTTATTAATCATTTGTGCATGAATCAATTACATTCTTTCTGATGTGACAGTAGACCAGTTCAAGCAAAAAGTGTATTTTATTGGCTCATAAAATAGAAAAGTTTAGGGGGTAGACTGACTTTGGACACAGTTGGATTCAAGGGATCAAACAGTGTTTTTAGGACCCGGTCTCTCTCCATCATCTGCTCCACTCTCCTCTTTGGGCCCTTCTTCATAGGCTCTCGGGGGCAGCAAGGTGCTTCCCATGGTCCTGAGCCAACTAAGTCTACCTCCAACTAAAAGAGGGAGGGCCCTTTTCTGCCCATAGAAGGCCCTGGCTTGCAGCTCACATCTCTGACTAAACCGTGTGTCCATCCTTGCACCAATCAGGGAGGACTGGTGACATGGCAGGAATCAAGGTGAGGCTAGTTTCCATGGAGAAATCCATTACATTGGAACCAGAAATAGACATGGATACTGAAGCCCCACCATGTCCAGACCTGTTACACCCCCAGAATGTGAACTCCTGGAGGACAGGAACTGTGTCCCTTCCTCTTTTATGTTCCAACACTTGGCTCAGGGCCTGGCACATACTTAGACTCCAAGTGTTGAGTCAATGTTTATCCAATGAATAGATGTGTGTGCAGCCATGTGGAATAGAGTAGGAGTAGGCCAGCAAAACATTCCCACAAAGGGCCAGATAGTAAATATTTCCTGCTTTGGGATCTGCCTGTTGTAGCAGAAAACAGCCACAGACCACATAGAGGGATGCGGCTGTGTTCTAATAAAACTTTATTTATGCACACTGACCTCTGAATTTCATGTAAGTTTCACGTGCATGTCAGGAAATAGACCAGGCTCACTGGTGTACAACAAGCTGCGGTAAGCTATGGTTTGCTACTTCTCAGGGAAGAGACGAGCGCAGGACAGTAGACGAAGAACAACCCACCTCGGGTGTCACATCCTCCTGCAGTGTCACACCTTGCCAAGCTGACTTTGTGTGAGGCCCATTGTTGTGCCATCAACACGTGAAAAGGTAACATTTAATTTAGGTCACTCGTCTGGAGCAGGCAAGGCGCCTTCATCAGGCGGTATTTAAATTTCTGCGTTCCACACCAGTGCCTCTAAAATTGTTAAACTGCGTCGCCCTTGCAGCTTTATTAAACCTCGCCCCTGTTCCAGCCATGCTTGACGAACAAACGAGCAGAGTTTCCTCCGAGTTGAGTAGATCTGCGGGCGGGGATCTCGGCTCCCTCCCAGCCGCTCCTGGGAAGCCAGCACTGTCCCAGCGCACCCCCCACCCCCTCCTGGCCCTTTGTGCGGGGAGCCCGGCACCCAGCAATTGTGTCTCTAATCAACTGCCTCTAAGCAGGTGAGCATTTATCTCAGTCAGTTACCCCTTATAATTACTGTATTGAACCTAGTTGTCTATAAAATGAATGGTTTGTTCAGACACTTTACCCAAAGAGTTCATTAGGGGTTAAACAAAATGCAATCCCATTTGCAAAGAGTATAATAAATTGTTTCATCTGTGAATTTAGCTGTTCTCCCTAATGCAGACATGGGTGTTACAGTGGCTTTCCCTTGATAGGGTTATGGGTTAATGAAATGCCTTTTCTGTTGCTTATTTTCCTCTCTTCTGTGCTGAGTGATAAGTAGCTAACCAACGAAGCTTGTAATTACAATCTTACAGAAACCGGGCCGATCTGTATATAAATCTCACCATCCAATTACAAGATGTAATAATTTTGCACTCAAGCTGGTAATGAGGTCTAATACTCGTGCATGCGATAATCCCCTCTGGATGCTGGCTTGATCAGATGTTGGCTTTGTAATTAGACGGGCAGAAAATCATTATTTCATGTTCAGGAAAAAATTAGGTTGGTGGGAAGTTAATTTTCTCACCGCTCTCTGAAGCGTAGACAAGAATTTAATGATTTAATCATGATTGTTAGCTCTTTTGCAATCAATTTGTAATGATTGTGTAGCAACTCTCTTCAAGGGAAGCTGCTTTGGAGAGGAGTTTGCAAACAGCCGTCCAGGGGGGCTGGCCTTCGAGGGACACGTGACACCAGGCCATTAATGCTGTCTTCAGCGTGACTGACAGGATGAGGGGAGGCCCAGCCTTCCAGCTTGCAGATGTGCGCCCCTCCCAGCCGGGTCTGAGGAGGTAGAGCATCTTAGCACCATGGGCTGCCAGAGATTCCATCCTCAAGGAATGGGATGCAGGCTCCTTAACTGCCCAAGCCCGGGGAATAATTTTGTTGATGTCATGCACTGTAGATCTCGGTTTACAAACTCAAGTGTGCAAACAAGAGCACATTCTTTCATTTTCTTTAAATTTACTGAATTCTAACTTGGAGACTCACGCTGCTTCGTTGGTGGGAGCTGAAACTCACAGATACATTGAGTTCTCCACCCGACCTCTAGAGAAAGGCAGACATCCTGGATCGTGTACAGTGCAAAGGCCCCTCCTGTCTCAGCCTGCATGGTCCCTTCAGGCTCCAAGGCTCCTCAGCTTCCCTTCCAGGCATAAGACGCAAGAACCCTTGGGGGGGCTGAGAGCCGCGGGCCCTAAGGTCTGGCTTCCAAAGCTGGGTCAGGGAAGCAGCCAGGCCCTGTGAGGTTTCACATCCGTGGGGAACAGGAGCCAGGTCATGACTTACAGCAGTTTCCCCGCCCAGGCCTCAGGCCAGCTCACTGTTTCCCAAGTTCAGGCTCCTCTGAGGTGCCGCCAGCTCCCCCCAATAACCCTATCTCATCCCTTCAGTAAGTTTGTCTTTTTCAAAGGATCAGAGGAGCCTTTAACTTCAGGCAGCTTCTGTTTGCAGCCCAGCTGAAACTCCTGAGGCTGAGAATTACAAAGCCTGCCTACCTGCTTGAAGGAGAAGACAGAGGGAGAGCAAACTCTAATTAATATTTCAATAAATTATCCTCCTGTATTGACTCAGACCGCCTCCTGTGTGTTCACTCGATGATTTATTTTCTGAGTGCCCCAAACACATTTTCCCTCCCGATATTGGATGGTGTGATTATCACTTGGAGGTGTCTGGTTGTCCCATCCAATTCAATTCTAGAAGTTTTTATTACGCTCTACCCAGATTCTTAAGACTGAGCCGGGGAAATCCTGTGTGTATGAGGGGGAGGGCAGTGATAAACAGTGTTATCATTTATTACTGCATTTTATTGAAGTTCATTGAGGCCATCAGTTGTAAAATGCATCATTATTTTATGTACTAAGAAAGTAAAAAGTTATTGCTGAAGAAGATACATATAGTGCTTCTTTAATCCCTTAGAATTTTTATTTTGTACTTAATGAAAGTCTCTTTCATACTCATATAAACAGATTTTTTAAAATCATAGATCATTCACTTGCATACATAAAAAGAAAATGTAAGTGAAATAAACTGGCAAAGTTATTCCTGAACTATCTTAATACTCAGAGACCAGATATTCTGAGCTCAGTGTCATTGATGTCTGTGTTTTCTTAAAAGAAGGCTGCACTGTTGTCTTTGGGAATTTCTTCTAAGCAATGACACTTTTGTGCAAATTTTGATGCCTGTGTGCTAGTAATGCCAGTAATATCAGGATTGCTCCTGGCCAACATCAATCTCAATCTCAATGATGTTAAGATGCGTAACAAAAAATGCTCATCTCAAGACTGATGAAATACATTAAGTATCTGGTGTTGGACAAAACAACCAGGGCAGGTGGAGTGAAGACAGAGAGAGCCTGAGGCAGGCTGTGGTGAGAGGGAAAGAGAAAGGTCCGGGTGAGCATGTTTTCAACAGAGTAAGAGATGAGCTCAGCTATGCAGCTGGCAGGGTGGGTAGGGCTGAACTCCAAGTTCCGGAAGCTCAGAGTCATTCTAAAGCCTCCTTAGGGGATAAAGAAGATGGCAAGACCCCTTGAGTGCTCCTGGCTAGTCCTAGCAACAGAGGAAGCCCAGAGGAAATGAGGAGGAAGCTGATGCCTCTAGGATTCAGGGCACTTGAATCAAATATAGTACCAGAGTGGGTACCACCAAATGGTGCACTAAACTTTCCACTCCAGGCGGGTGGATTTCCTGGCTACACATGCTCGTTCTCTCTACGAGGCCCTGTCCAGGCTGTTTATTCCACTTGGATACCTTTGTGCATATGGTTACTTCTCTTTCTCCAAGTACTGCCCTGATGCCTTATATCATCCTTAGGGAGTAATTTGGCTTGAGGTATTGCCCCCTATTAAAATTTAAGTTCCTTGAGAGGCTTTTCAACTTGCATTTCACTGTCTCTCACTCTCAGTGCCTGGTAGCCCTGTGCTTGTTTTTTATTTCCTTGTTTTTGTATGGTCCCTCTCACCACAGGACCTTTGCACATGCTTACCCTACTACCATGGCATTTCTTTCTTTCCCTGCTCATCCTTCAGGCTTTGGCTCGAGCACTGTCTTCTCAAGGAAGGTTTTCCTGTAGTCTAAGCAGATCACACATTTCACTTAAGGGTCTCCCTAGGCCACATGACTTTCCCCCGCACAACTCTTGTCACAGTTGCAATTTACATTTCTTACGTGTCTTCAAATGTCTGTATCTCCTACTAGAGTGTTAGCTCCTACAGGGAAGGGGCTGAATCCACTGTGCTTCCCAGACCTAACACACTGCCTTGCATGTGCCTAAGTGCTCTCTCTCACCCTCTGTCTTTATATATAAATGATGAATGTGTGAATGGATCATACATAGATGGATGAATAAATTATAGCATGGGTGATAAACATCAGAGGCAATTCTGGGAATAATAGGAAGCAATCTTGACTCCTGCTGAGGGTGGAGTTGCCCCCCCACCAGGCTTGGGTGACAGTGAACTTTACATATGACACTTAGATCACAGAGTGCCTAGTGAGCCCTTGGAAAAACTATGATGAATGTCATTGATTTGAACTATTCCTCTTTCATCCAGGCATTGCCAGTCTAAATTCCAATCATAGAGTATTTTCTCTCTGAAAAACTGCCTCCCCTATCTCTAGACCTCATGATCATATTCTGCCTGGTTTTGTCTCCTGATGACTCCAGACTCACTCATGTGGACTCTGCAGCTGCCCTCAGAGCCCCCAGGAGGGCAGGGAGGGACTGGACCCTTCTTCTACCTCATAGCTGCATAGGCTATCCTCGGAGGCAGGTAGACAGCCTTCCAAGATTGTTCCATGTCTTCTCTGGGCTTCAGTTTTCTCTCCAATTATTGGTTTCACTTTTCTTCTTTGAAATTTTTTTTAAAAATTGTGTTAAAATATACATCACATAAAATGTACCATCTTTATCACTTTTAAGTGTATAGTTCAGTGGCATTAAATTATATTCTCATTGTGCAGTCATCACCACCATCCATCCATCCACAGAACACTTTTCATCTTGTAAAACTGAAACTCTGTCCCCATTAAATAATAACTCCCCATTCCCCACACCTCACTGGCCTCTGGGAATCACCATTCCACTTTCTGTCTCTATGAATTTGACTCCTCTGGATGCCTCACCTAAGTGGAATTATACAGTATTTGTCCTTTTGTGCTAGCTTATTTCACTTAGCATAAAGTCCATCTATGAGGTAACATGCCAGAATTTCTTCCCTTTTTAAGGCTAAATAATATTCCATTGTTTAGATAGACCACATTTTGTTTATCTATTCATCCATTGATGGAAATTTGGGTTACTTTCACCTTTTGGCTATTGTGAACAATGCTACTATGAAGACAAATTTTCTTTCTTTTTTTTTTTTTTCTTTTTTTCTCTTAATGGAGGTGCTGGGGATTGAACCCAGGACCTCATGCACACCAAGCATGCACCCTATGCTGAGCTATATCTCTGACCCCTTTTTAAATTAGAGAAAAAAATTTTAACAAATATTTCTTTAAGGCTGTGCTTTTAATTCTTTTGTGCATATACCCAGAAGTGGAACTCGTCTTATAACTGTTTGAGGAGCTACCATGCTGTTCTTCATAGTGGCTGTGCCATGTTACACTCCCACCAACAGTGGACAAGAGTTCCAGTATTTCTATATCCTTGTCAATGCTGGTTATTTTCTGTCTTTTTTTTCTTTTAACAGTAGCCATCGTACTGGGTGTGAGGTATAATTTTTCTTTGTGACCCCAAAAGCCCCATTTCCAATTTTTCCCAGTGATGCAGGGATTTACCTTTCAGTGAAATTCAGCAAATAACACTGAAGTGCCTTCTCCGGGCAAAGAGCTCTGTCAAGGGTGCTGGAGGTGGGGCGGGGGAGTGATTAAGAGCTTGGACTCTGCCTGTAAATCCCCGCCTGCCGCCACTTCCTAGCTGTCCCCATCACTTCCCTGCTCTGAGCCTCAGTCTCCTTACCTACAGGATGGAAATGACAACAATGGGGTCCATTTCATAGGCTCCTTGTGAGGATTAATTTATTTAATATATAGAGAGAGACCAGCATAGTCCGGCATGTTCCTGTTCTTTTTATTTAAATTATTCTTACTTGCTACACAGAAGAGGCATAGCAGGACACATTTCCACTTACCAGAAGGAACTAACAGGACCCTCCCTGAGCACCCAGGCCCCCTGCTGCCCTGTCCCAGGGTCCTACCTCGCCTAGAAAGGTATGACCCAGGTATCATCAAGACTCCCTCTGGGAGATGGGGGTATAGATTTCCTCTTTCTACTTTTTTCCATTTTACAAGCTTGGAAAAGTGGACATAATTCTTTTATAATCACAGATAACTGTTACAATAATAATGACATTTTAAATGAGCACAGACTTCTAGCTAAAGATAATAAAGTCATTTTTCTGCCCTTATCTCCCTTAAAGTCCACATAAAACAGCCACGAGTAAGTAAAAATAGAGATCAACCTGGATCTTGATGGAACCAGGACAAGTCTACATCCCCAGACCATCATCTCTCTTGTATCTGGAACAAAGCACAGCCGGTGGAGAAAGCGGCCAGGTCCCTCCTCACACTTCAGGCGGGATGCGAAGATAAGGTTTAGCCTCCTGAATTAGAGGAGGGTGATTGAAGAGACCAGAAGTGAGAATGAGGTATCCGGAGAGATGTGGAGGCATACCTGTGCAGGTCCTGCTGGACATGAATGGAAGGGGAGGGGGCATGGTGGAGAACTCATGGGGACAGGCAGTTTCTCTTCTCTGGGAACCGACCTCCCAGCAAGGGAGACCATGGGAGGTGAGGTGGGGTGAAAGATGATTAAGTGGTGACCCCTGAGCTTAGCACAGACAGCCTGGGACAGTTACATCTCCCTCTCCATCATGGAAAACTGAGGTGCCCTCTGCCCTGGAACACAGAAAGTAGACTTGGGGAGAAAATACCTGAGACTTCATCTCTGAACTAAAGCGTGGGCTTTCCCAGCTCATTCTCCGACCCCCACCCCTCCATTCCTCCTGCATCCAGCATCTCAAGAGGAGGGACCCACAGAGGAGTCAGCATATGCCCTAGGCACACAAACTGAAAAACTTAACAAAAAAACCAGGAAGGAGGAAAGAAATACAAGCAAAAGCCACTGGAGAGCGTGCAGCACAGAAAAAGAATTTACTCAGCATCACAGAGGGAGTTGGACAAAGGGTTATCCGAAGACTCAAAGAAATTACACACAGTGCGGTCTTTCTACAAACAGAACTCAGATAGTTGATGAAAGGCAAGCTAGCAAAAAAAGGGAAAGCAGAAGCTGGACAGAATTGAACACCACACTGAAAACAACAACCAACAAAATAAACATGGCCAAAACTTCAGCTGGGGGGTGGCGAACAGGGCAGAGAAAATCATAGGAGTGGAATGGAAGAGAATGCAAAATTCAAATATCCAAATATAGAAGACGATCAACACGGAAGACAAAGGAGATCAAACACATGCATCAACAGTGGACTTGAAGGTGAGAACAGAATGGCACATAAATAAATACTCCAAAACAAAGTGCAGAAAATCTTTGTGAAATGAAATTTTAACTGTACGTTGAATGGGAATAGGAAAAATGGTGTAGAAAAATTGGTGAGATTCCTAAAGTTCCAAAAACAACGAAGCAAACAAAAAAGAGAGCCCTGTCAGTATCTAGAGCAGAAGACATTGGGGGGAGAAAGTCAAGTACGAGGGGAAAAAATTGGACAGACATCAAACTTCTCCACAGAAGTTTGCAATTCATAAGACAATGGAGTGAGGTTTAGGCTCTGATATGAAAATATAAAAGCCTCAAGTTTATGCCCCAGCAAGCTACCACTCAAGTATAAAAACAACCCATTTTCAAGGTATATGAGAACTCGTGTAGGACCTTTGGCCCCTTCTTGGAATTTAAAAACAGAAAGGAAGAAACAAATGCTTAATGAAATTCAGCCAGCCTCGAGATGAATCAAACAAAGTTAAGGATTCTGATGTGAGAAGTAATAGAAAGGCCTGGGAGCGGTGTGATTTACCCCATTTTGATACATAAACTCAGATTAAAGAACAAATATGGGTTGTGGGTACAGAACAGTGTACATGGTATTAACCTAAACTATAAAAATAATCACTAAAAAAAAAAAAAAATCAGCGGTGTATTAGTTTGCTAAGGCTACCGTGACCAAGCGCCACCAACTGGGTGGTTTAAACAACAGAAATGTATTGTCTCCCAGTTCCGGAGGCTGGAAGTCCGAGATCAAGGTGTCAAGCAGGGCTGGTTCTTTCTGAGGGCTTCTGGTGGTTTGCTGGCAATCTCTGAGGTTCTATCTCTGCCTTTACCTTCACATGGTATTCCCCCGTGTGTGTCTGTCTCTGCGTCCAAATTTCTCTGTCTCAAAAGGACACCAGTCATATTGGATCAAGGTTCACTCTGTTGATCTCATTTTAACTTGATTTCCTCTGCAAAGATCCTATTTCTAAATAGGTCACATTCAGAGGTACTTGGGGTTAAGATTTCACCATATGGATTTTGGGGGATTTATTCAACCCCCAACAAGTAAAGAGAAGGAGAAATTGGAAGAAGGAAAAAGTATACAGGCATTTCTATAGTTAATATGTACTATGTAAAGTTGGAGTTTGAAGCTTAAGAAACAAAACAAATCCAACCTTTTCATGTTTTGGTAAATTTTTTTTTCCTTAACTTTAACTAGGTCTTGGAACAAATAGGTCTTGAAGCAAATGAACAGTTAGCTGAAAGGGTAGCAACTCTTTCCAATTTGCTTCTTTTTTTTTCCTGTTACATTAAGTTAAAATAAATCTCTTTTAATTGAGACAAAATTTGTAATTTAAAAAATGTGTTTTAAATGTCAAGGGAGGACACAGCTCCACAATGGAGAATTCTAGCATACTCTAGAAGGTGTTCCATTAGAGCACTGGTTCTTAACCAATGGTTCTCCAATCCGGGGTGGCGTGGGGGACACTTAGTCATGTCTGGAATCATTTTCTATTGTCGTGATTTAGTCATGAGTGGGGTGCTATTGGAATCTAGTGGGTAGAGACCAGGGATGCTGTTAAACAGCCTACAGTGTGCAGGGCAGCTTCTCCCCTCCCCCAACAAAGAGTTATTCAGTCTGAAATGTCAACAGAGCCATGGTTGAGGAATCCTTTACCAGTAGGATGGACATCAAGTTGTGGGCAAGAAGGGAGACTGTAGTTTTGCCCTAACACTGCCCAGAATTCATTTACCTGTGACATCAGTGACTATCCTTTGGCTCTCAAAAGAATTTTAATTTTAAAAAGCCTGCTGGGAGAGGGCACTGATTATCCCCATCTCTAATGCGGACCTATAGGTACCACATCAAAGGGAGAGAACTTGGGGCAGGAAGGCTTTTCTGGATGGCTCTGAGCAGTACCAGTGAGCAGGTCACCATTCTCTGCTGTGCAGCCTTGATCAAGACACCTCAATCTCATGGGCTGTCCCGTGTTTTGTGAGCCCTCATGCCCCTTAAACTCCCACAGCCCCTCTCCGTCTACCCCCTTCCCCATCAGTTCCTGAAGCCTCCTACTTGCTCGCTGCATCAGGAAGTCCCCTCCCCTGGAACTGCCCCCACTTAGCCATCCCTCTTGAGTGCCTTTGAAGATTTCCGGCTTCTCTAGTCCGGAAGCCGCACACAGGGTCAGGCATTTGAGCCCGATAATCACTCTGCTCTGCCAGTGCCCGAGTGCCACGAAGCCTCTTTTCATGCCTATTTAAAGCCTCCGAGGGGCTTTCAAGTGCTCTTTGATAAATCATAGTAAGTGTTATTCTGGCCACTCCAGCTCAGTACCTGCTCGCGCCCTCCCCGTCTCCCGGGCAGCTGCTCCCCATCACTGCATTTCACTGGCGACAGTAATTCATTCCACTCGAGCTGACGAGCTTAGTTCCCATTTATTTGCACATTATGAGCTGTGTCACTCCACTTACCCTCTAGACAGTAAATGGTTTGAAAAATGCAACTGTAACAAATATTCGGCAGAGGATAAGAGAGAGGAAAAAAGAATTGAGAGAGAGTGAAGGAGGGAAATTAAACCTTTGAATTCAGAGTCCAAAAACACCCAGATAATGAATAAATAATGCCCTTGAATTATCTCAATCAGCAACAGCATCAGGGATGCCACAGAAACTTCCAAGGCTTCCTCGAAAATAAATCTCATTCTTTTCCTCTTTCTGCTTTTGAGTCTGAGTTCTCTGAAAGTGGGGCTAAATCAAATACCATTCTCAGGTAGGAAAATAATTAGGCTGCAGTGTTGGCTTTTACCCTTGAAATCAGAGAAGCCTGGGCTGTTTTCTCTGCCTGTTGGAGGCCAAGGGCCCCACTCTATAGTCCCACTTTTCCTGTGATGATTAGGATGGCTTTCAAGGAAACTGAGGCAGCTCATAAAGGTAATGCTTCTTTTTCTAGGTCTCAGAGCTTATACAAATCCGGACTTGAACCCAAGTCTTCTAAAACTCGGTGTGACTTGGCTAATGTAGCCTACGTAGCACCTTTGTGAGCAGTATAAAAAGCTGCCCCACCTCTCCTAACTCATAGCTAGGATGCGGCTTGGCTGGCTGATGGAGCCTTGTATGAAGAGAAGGTGCCCCTTCCTCTGGGCAGATACCATGCTAGGACACATGACTTGGCTTGTAGTGTGTAGGCTGGGTATTAGCTTTGCTTATATCCCCAGCCTGAAGCCTTTGTACAATGCACATCCTGCACAACTGTACATGACATCTTTCCATGATAGTCCAGGAACATCCACTTTCCATAAGATGTGGGGAGTGTGTACTAGAATGTTTAAGGCTAAATCTAGACTGTATCTAGGAAGATAGCATCATGTTGCAAAACCAAGAGCAGAAGCAGGATGGGAGAGAGGCTACAGAATGGTAGGGCTAGACCTCAGAGGGTTGTCTGCATTCAGGCTACAGTGGGAAAAACAGATCTAGACAAGGGGTTTGGGGTTATGATGTGCATGTAGAGTGTGCCTGGGGTTCAACACATGCTGTGAGGTAGGCCAGCCACTTAGAGGAAGCCCCTGGGGCTGGAAGCATATCCTGTCTCTGGAGCCAGGGCAACCGCTTAGAGGCTAGGATTTGGAAGTAGATATCACGTGATGTATGACTAAAATCATGATTTGAATCCTGGCTCTATCACTATGGTAGATGAGGTCTTTGATCAGCAAGTATTTACTTCTTCCCCTATCTCAATGGTCACAAGGTACTTCCCACCCCTTTGATACTGGGCTGAGCCATGTAACCTGCTTTGGCCAATGAGATGCTGGCCATTGTGATGCAAGCAGAGGCTTAAAATATGCTTGCAAACCTGCCTCTCATCCTCCTGTCACTGCCATAGGAACATATGCCAGTAAGCCCAGTGGTCCCGCTAGGAGAAACACATAGAGCAGACCTGAACCAAACCCAGATCCAGGCCCAGCTGACCCCAGCCTAGATCAGTCAAACTGGAGCCAAACCTCAGATCATGGTGGTTGTTTGTTATTCAGCAATAGCTGACTCAGACAACTTCTTGCTATGCCATCTTTGACAAGTTCTTTTATCTACCAAAGCCCTCATTTCTTCATGTATAAAATGGGCAAATATAGAGCTATGGTAAGAATTAAATGAAATGATAGCATAAATTACCTCACAGATAGTGTATAGTCAATAAATATTAAATGCGATTGTGATTATTATTTGACAGCAATCCCTAGTTCCTTCCCCCATCCTTTGCCTCCCTCCCAGGCATCTCTCCCTACCCTAGACGTCACAATCATCAAAAGTCAGGGATGCATTTGGGAGGGTGAGATGCCAGCTCCTGGCCCATCTTATCAACTACTGCTTTGTGGAAAGGAAAACACAACATAGAGTCTATTCACTGTCACAGTAAGACGGAACACAGGGAGCATTTCCTTGCAGGGGATCAGGCCCCAAACAGAGATGTGACAGGTCCTAAAGGTGAGCTTTTCTGAGCACTGGACCAAGGCCCTTGCCCCAGTGAAGCATAAGACCAAGCCCACTGATAGAGATATGCACCCGGACCTCCAGCCCCAGAGTGACAGTGCTGCCCCAGGAAGTCTTACATTTAAATGCAGAAAGGAACTACCTTAAGCCCTTGTGTGTGCACTGCCCTTCACAGTTCACAAAACACTGATGCTTGTGTTCTCCTCAGTACCTTGCAACAGCCCCAGGAGAGAAGGCTATGATGGTCTGCACTTTGCAGATGGGTAAGTGAGGGCTTGAGCCAGGCAAGGAAGTGGCAGAGCAGAGGTGAGTGGTCCTCCAGCTTAGATCCCACTGACCAAGGCTCTCCCATCCCCTAACCCTTGCCAAGAAGGCTGATGGGAATGGTTCTCAAGGTGAGATCAAGAGCGACTGTCATGCTCAGCAAAGTTGAAACAACCTGCCAAGGTTCACAGGCACATCTGTTCGTGAATGTTCACAGACGTGAAGGGCAGGGAGAGTCTCAGAGATTGTTGAGGGCAGTGCCGTCCCCAAAATGAGCCATTTGCACAACACCCTGAGGGTTTCTGTCATGTCCACATGACTTTATCACTTACTTTGATGGCTTCTCCCAAAATAGAGCCCATGTTTTTACTTGAATGTCTTTATTTTTAAACAAAATTTGATCATATCTGCAAAGTCACAGATCTAATGTGCTCGCTGTATTTTTTCCCAATACACATTCAAATAAATCTCTGACTCTTTAAACAACAATGGTTCATTTACAGACCTCCTAAAATCATCACGCGCATGCACCCAGGAAACATTACTATGGGAAATGCTCATCTAGGCTAAGGGTCTTCTTTTTTGGAGGGAAACTGAGGCACAGAGAGGCAGTGGGTTTTGCCAAGGTCACACAGATAGACGCAAAGGCACAGCGTGATCTCCCGATACTACACTTGGGCCATCCTGCCTCACCAACGGGTCCCCAGTGGGTTCCCTGGGTTGCCAGTTCTATTCACAGATGCTGTTCTGTGTGATCAAGGATTCTGAGCCCACATGAGTTTGGGAACTGCCAGGCTAAACTCTGTTGAGAAGGGTTGCTTGGCATTACACTGATGTGACCCCAAGAGGGTCAGTCATGATGCTTCCAAATGTCTCTGGTCAGGGGACACTTTTACACTAATCAGCTTACATAAGCTTCTGGAAAGGTGGCTTGCTGGTAAGCTTGTCTGAGGCTCTGGGCCCAGCCATTGAGGCCTGGGAACCTCCCTAGAGACCTAGGTTCACTTTTTCTGGGAAGCCAAGCTCCATCTGGAATCCTGGGTCAGGAAGGATATCCCTCCTAAGGGGGCAAGAAATGTGGGCATGGCTGGGAGGGCTAGGAACCCAGGGCTTGGATCCTGGAGGCAGCAGGGTGGCTGGGGAGGGAGAGGTGCAGGGGTGGCCACAGGAAAGCCTGGCTATGGGGCCAGCCGCTGTGGCCATGTCCTGGGCCTAAAGAGCCCTGGCTCTGTCCTGTCCCAACTCCAGTTGCACCAGGGTTTCAAGATTGACTCAGGCTATTTACCATGGCTTTACCTCTCCCCAGCTGGGTGACCCTGGGCAATTTAGGACCTCTGACACTCAGGTTCCTCATCTATATATAAAATGGGATGATACTATTCACATCAGTGTAATGAGAAAATGTACATCAAGTACCCAACACTGTGCCTGGTGGGTAGATATCCAATAAAAGGTCATTATTATTATCATCATCATTAGCAGCAGCAGCAGCCTTGAATGCTCCCCATCCCTTCCTAAATCTGTGATTCTGATCACCCGTCTCTCTCTTTCTCATTCCCTGTGCTATCTCATGTCCCATGGGAATCCCTTCTTGGCTTTCAAAAACACCAAGTGTTGGGTAGGCAGCGAAAGTACTTTCTCTATTTTCCAGATCATCACATTCATTTCTGTTTCGAGCACTACACTGAGCAGGTGGGGAACTTGAGTTCATCATTTTGGTATCCTGCCCTCTGCCTTCCTGCTGCCAGGAAGGTGTCAAGGCATTGAACCAGTGGCCTCAGTGGTTCACAGAGGCCCCAGTGGAGGCTTTGAGGCAGACACTGTGGGCTGCCTGCTCTACAGCACCCCCCTGTCACCTTTCTTCAAATTATCATTATCAAATCTGAAAATGTTGAATACATACTTACATCTAAATGTCCCCTGAGAGGTTTTTGGGAAATGTTTTCTCACCTTAGCAAACAAGGAGGGTATCCCAGCAGTTAGCCCTTTTATATTTTCTGGCCCCTCCCATCTTGCATTGTACACTGTAGTGTGAAGATGTGATGGTTGGGGCTGCTGCAGCCAACTTGCAACTATGAGGAAAAGACCAAGAGAATCCCACAGATGCTGATTTGGGTCCCTGACACCGCTGAGCTGCCAAACCACTACCACTGGGTAGACAAAGGTCACAGGAGATGGGTTCAGTCAGTTGGGCAAGATCAGTCTTCCAGGGAAAACAAGCACATGTTGCTGAGTGCTGGGTGCTGAGTACTATGTTAGACCCAGAGATAACAAAGAAAGAAAAACCACCACAGTGACTTCCCTCCATCATAACATCTGTGTAGCTAAATGACATCTTAACCTTGCAAACTTCTCTTTAGCTGGTCTTCCTAGCACTGGGTTCCAGATTCAAAGTCTGGTGGTTCATCTTGGGGCAATTTATTAAAGTGATTCTGACCTGAGTTTCCACTCATGGAAAACGAGGACCGTTATATCTGGCTCATAGGGTTCTTATGGGATAATGGTGGTAAAGAGCTGAACACACTTCAACAGTTAGTTCCTGAGAAGTGAACCATGTGACTGCTGCAGTTATCAATGCCCTGGTGTCACGAGACCGCTGCTGGAACCCTCCTAACAGTCACACCTAGTCTCCCGGACTGGACCCACATCTGGGATCCCAGGTCCCAAGGGCCTGTCTGGAGGGCAGGGTGGCTTCACACAGGGCCTCCACATCCTTGCAATGGAGGCCCCAAAGAGAAATTAATTCTCTCCATTCAGGGTCCTCCTCTCTATTACCTATTCATCAAAAATTGCCCAGCGTTTGTGCATTTTTCATTACAAGAGTCAACATTTGCCACGTTAATAAAGCAAGGGGCTGCTTTTCTCCTCTCAGAAATAAAATATGTAACGACATGGCCCCTTTGATGTTTCTCAGCCAATACAATATGTATCTGAATGAGGATGAAAGCCGTCCTGTTAGGACCAGGCCGCTGAGGGACTGTGACGGAGGGCGCCCGGGAAGGGGTGTGGCAGGGTCCTTGGAAGCAGCTCAGTAGGGCAGGGAGTGGGCCGGACTCGGAGGAGAGAACCCGCTTTCCACGGCCTCCTCCCCATCCAAGCCCCTGAGAGACCTCGCAGGGTGGGAGAGGTCACAGGAGGATTCTTCGGCCCTCTGGGATAGCCCTGCTGCAGTAAATCATGACGACCAGTGGCTAGGAGGTGACATGGGGTGCTCGAGGAGTGTACAGATGCCCAGTTCCTGGACCAAGGGCGGCAGTGGAGGTTAGTTACAGGGTCAGCTCATGGTGTCTTAGAGGGAAGATGGTCAAAGGAGGCAAAGGTGCCTTCTCTCTGGGTTGTTTGCGTGCATGACACGGGACCATGTACGTGCGTGCGCTTGTGATGGAAACATGCACCTGATGGGAGAGAATCATTTTTGTCCTCAGAAGCTACCGCATGTCCTGAACACCTACGATGCCAGTGCACTCAGAGTGACGCACCGGTGGAACCCTGTCTTGGTCCACGTGGAGCTGAGTCACCGCCCACTCCCTCCTCCTGGGCATCCCTGTGGGCCTGCCCCATACCCGGACCCCACCCTGCAGGTTGGGCCTGTTGGGCAGAAAAGCAGCCAGAGTACCCCAGGGCCTGGGAGGGCTGTAACACTTTAAGACTGTCTGGTGAGACCTGGTCATACACTCACAGCCCTAAAGTAGGCAGCAGGGCACATTCCTGGCTCTGGGCTTACAGCAGACGCTCTGCTCAGCGTCTTTGCTCCTTACAGTAGCAAACCCATTTTCATCCTGGCTCCTTGTGGCTCCAGCCTTGCTTCATGGGGCCCACTGTCAAGCCTCCTTCTCGTCTCTCCAGAAGGTCTTTGATACCAGTAGGAACTATAGCCAGTGAAGGTGGAAGGAACGAACCAGAAAGCTCAGAGAGAGGCAGTGGGCTCACAGAGGAGCTAGAAGCCATTATCTGAAGACTCAGCTCCAGCTCCAAAGGGGAAAGCCTTTTCATCATGCCGAGCCTCAGTTGTCTCATCTGTAAAATGGTGCTCCCATTACCCACTGGCCCCTACTTTTGATTTGCAAGGATCAGTTGAGGTGACCTGTGTGTAAGAGGTTAGTGGAGTGGCCAAGAGTGCCGAGACCAGAAGCAGTGCTGACAGCCTCCAGCTGAACTCCAGCTTCAGTTGCTGGTTGGCAGCGAGGGATGGCAACAGAACCTTCCCAAAAGAGCTGCCGTGAGGATTCAGAGACCGTCTATGCACAAAGTGTCCAGAGCCATTCCAGGCACCAGGGTCTACCTCTGTTCTCAGGGGCTCCCACCTGCGTGGGGGAGAAAGACAACAAACAGACATCTAACGGGGTGCTGTGCACAGAGTGACCATGTGTCTCCTGTTACACCTACTGTCCCTGCAGAATTATTAATAGCGCCCCCTTTCATACGCTAAAGTCGTCTGGTTTGGAAGATCAATTCTATATTCCTTGTCACTATAAAGAAAATGAAAGAGAAGGATAAATAAAAAAGTGACCTAGAAGAGCATGTTTAGAGTCATGAGTCAGAAAGGCCATGTGACATTTTCATCAAGACCTGAGTAAAGGGAAGGAGTCGGCCATGTAACCATCAGGTCAATAAGAATTTCAGGCGGAGGAAACAGCAAGAGCTAAGGCCCTGAGGCACCACCGAGCTTTGGGTGGTAGAAAAGCAGGAGGAAAGAGCATTGAGGAGAGGAGAAAGCAGTGTAAAAGGAGGGCCCAGGGGTAGGCAGGGCCTGATCACAGATGACCTGGTGGGCTTCAGGAAGGGAATTTAAATTTTGTTTCTCTAGGTCAGAGGTCAGCACACTTTTTCTGTAAAAAAAAAAAAAAAATCATAGAATACATATTTTAGACCTCGTAGGCCATAAGCTCTGTGTTGCACCTACTCATCTACTCAGTTCTGCTGTTGTAGCACAGAAGTTACCATCTTCAATATGCAAACAGAAGGGTGAGGCCGTGTTTCAATAAAACTTTCTTTACAAGAACAGGGAGCAGGCCAGATTTGACCCCAAGCTGTAATTTACCAACTCTGCTTTAGGTCACAGGGACCATGGATGGATTTTAAGCAAGGGCTTGACCATGGTATGACATGATCTGATTGACATTGTTAAAATAACCTCTCTGGTTGCTGTGATGATAATGGATGGCAGTGGGTCAAGAGAGATTCCGGTTAAAAAGAAAAAGAAATTTAAAAAAACTACTACAGAAATCCAGGTAAGTGCTGATGGACCCAAGAACTAGCAGAGGAGACAGAGAGAAGTGATGGATTTGGAAGCTGTTCTGAAGAGAAGCAGCCCAGAAGGGAGGTTTGCTACTGTGAAATATGGGTTAAATGCAAGGTATGATCATCAGCCCTGTTATCTGTACCTTTTTGCTTGTCAAGGGGCTGGCTAGGCTGACAGCCACCAGACCCATGCAGGAAGCTTTGCAGAAATTGCCTCCTCTGTTTAAATCACTTACAAAAGCTCAGGCTGCAATTATAAAGCTTCATAGCTGTGCTGCATTCATAAAAAGAGGTAATTTTAATATTTGGTTCAACTTCAAAGCAGTAACTTAGAATTATATATACCCCATTAAAATATAATGTTTCTCCCCCAAACTAATCAAATGGCTAAATCAATTGTTGGTGGATTGCCAGTGGCCTAAGGATCAATGAGAATAGAAAATGTATTCTATATTTTCCTTGTTACATAGAGTTAGAGCACATATTTTATTAATGTTCATCCTTTAGAGACCAGATTTGTGTGTTCGTTAAAATAAACACACAATCTTTAGGGCTTGGTTGGATGGAGAGTGCAGAAGTGTGAGGGCAGAGAAGCCCTTCATAAGGAAGCAGCCACTCCAGAGCCCTGGTGGGGTGGTGGGAAGCACCTGGGGCTGGGATCCATGGAACTTGAGTCTTGCATCTCCCACTCAATTGTTGAATGACTTTGGAATATGTCCTTTCTCTTCTTCGTCTCTCCATTTGTCAAATGAGGAGTTTGGCCAAGATCAGTAAAGGTAAATAGGTTTTGTGGTAATTTCACTTAATTAGTGCACTGCATGTGGCCTTGCACAGAGAAAGGTTCTGAAACTATGGTTGGATTCAGAGGGAGGGAGTGTGGCAATTGATTAGTAGTGTCTGCCATGAGCATAGGTGTGGTGATTGATTAGTAATGTTTGCTATGGGCACGGGTGAGGCATCTGTGAGCCAGGTGTTTGTAATCCTTGGACGAAATGACTCTAAGGTCCCGTCTGTTCTAATAGGCTGAATAAAGGTCTACTAGTCTATGAGTACATAGTTTCCTCCCTGACTTGTAGGATCTTCTAACGCCCTCCATGGATGACCTCTCGTCCTTTCTTGTGGCCAGCTTTGGCTGGACCGGGGCCTCACTGAGAATAATAGATTTCATACTTTGTGTACAGTATGTTAGTTGCTAAATATCAATGATGTGTACTGTACACCAGGCACTACAGGTTCAGAGGTTCATAAGCCATGGCTGCAGCTCATGTGAGCAGAGACTATGGAGAAGGGTGTTCAATTTAAAAAAGGACCATCAAGTGACAAAGTTCTAATGTCTCCCTGAATTTTCTATCATACCAGGAAAAGTTAGTCAACAGGGTGAGTTATTCCCCTCATCAACTGAGTCTCTCGCTTCCCTTGGTGGGCTGTCACCTCCCTTATAGCACTTGCAAGTGTTTGGTTGCAAGCAACAGTGACTGACCTAGGCAACAAAGAGATTGACTGGAAAGCTACACAGAAGAGCTCACTGAGTTGATGGAAGCCTAGAGAGGAAAAGGCTCAGGAAAAGGCAGCATTGGGAGTTCAGGGTGCTGGAACTGAACAATGATGGTGGGCACTGCCCTTGAGATGTGTTCCACCCAAGATTCTGAGTCCTGGGAGAGAGTTCAGTTGACCAACCTTGAGCTACATGCTCTTTCCTTGGCCTATAAGAAGCCTTTATATATAGGCTGACACAATGGAGTAAAGAGAATACCCCCAAAGAAGACAGGGTCCAGACACATGGAAGGGGGAGATGGATGTTGGGAGGTCAAAGAGAGAACATATCTGGAGGAAGAGGTCTGCAAGTTCTTCTGCCTTGGCAGTCAATAGGGTGCTCTTCTAACCGTAAATCAAAGGTCAGCTTAGGCTGCTGGCTCTGCTGTTTTCTGAGCACAGAATTTGGTCACCAAAGTAGTTTCCCATGGCTACGATAAAAAATTACCATGAACTGGGTGGCTTAAAACAATAGAAATTTGTCCTTTCACAGTTCTCAAGGCCAGAAGTCCAAACTTAAGGTGTTGACAGGGTTGCCTTCCCTTCAGAAGCTCAAGGGTAGAATCATTCTTTGCCTCTTCTACCTCCTGGTGACTGCTGACATTCCTTGGCTTGTGGCTGCATCACTTTCATGGTCACATTGCCTTTTCCTCTTTTGTCTGTCTCAAATCTCATCCTGTCTTTCTCTTATAAAGACATCTGTCATTAGATTTAAGGCCCATCTGGATTATCCAGGAGGATGTCTTTATCTCAAGCTCCTTAACTTAATTCCATCTATAAAGATCCTTTTTCCAAATAAGGTCACATTCACAGGTTCTGGAGATTAGGATGTGAAGGGGCCACCATTCTGTCCACTCTACCTCCGCTAACATTATTCTTTCTTGTGATCTGTCTGCTTCTCCCACAATGCCTTTTGATGAATTCTTATTTTGAGTTTTCTATTCAGGGTAGACACACTTTGTTAGAGTTTGAAAATGTCTACAGTTTCTATTATGTGCCAGGCATGTTTACAGGGAAGATTTATTTTGAGCC
Source organism: Camelus dromedarius (assembly GCF_036321535.1). NCBI lineage: Eukaryota > Metazoa > Chordata > Mammalia > Artiodactyla > Camelidae > Camelus > Camelus dromedarius. The sequence goes on from NC_087444.1 coordinate 45,824,796, forward strand.
TTACAACTGCTCTTCAAGGATAGGCTGGCTTCCTATTCTTCTAGTCCCTGTGGCTCCAGATGGTACCCAACTCAAGTGATGGAGCTGGGATTCACACTCAGGCCTCTCTGGTTGTCACACCTACACACTTTCACTGTAACCATGCCCATTTGACTTAACCCTTGCTGTTTGTTTTTGCTCATTTCGCTGAGAAATTTAGAGGGAAATCCCCTGAAGACTGAGTAAGAGGACTATGAGTGGCACCCTTGATGTCACACCTAAAACTGTCCCTCACTGCCAAAATTGGTCTGCTTTTGCAGGTTGAACTGGGACCCTTGGAGACACAGTGAGTCACAGCGAACTCAAGGGCATCATTCGTGGGCTGCCTGCCCTTCCCACAGTCATCCCAGGCTCCTCCAGGAGGTCCTTGGGACCTACAATGCATTTCCAGGTAGTCCTCCAGAGATCACTTGGAAAAGTGGGAGCCTGGGATCCCTCCTGAAGACTGGCCTTCCTCTCAATCCTGAGGCTGACCATCAACCCTTCAGTGCAGAAGAACTGAATTACAGGCCTCTGTTCTCCCTTGTAGTGCTGCAGCCAAGATCTGCCACTGAAAGTCTGTGCATAGGTTTACGGCCTTGGGCATTATGTTCACTCCAAAAGCAGAACTGTCTTACCAGTGACTGTAGTCTGAGGATGTGAACTACTGTGGGCCCCTGAATCCCAGTGTTGATGCAAGGAGATAAGGTTGAGCTGCACAAAGGCAAAAGACCTTTACAGAAATGGAAACTGCCCAACTCTGAGCCAGTAACTTCTCTTAGAACTTGAAACTCTATTAGCAAACATCTAGTCGAAACTTTTCATATTCCAGATGGGAAGACTGAGGCCCAGGGAAAGGCAGAGACCTTCCCAAAGCCCCAGAGAACTCACATCTCCTGACTCCTTTCCTGGATGCTTCCTCCAACACCCTCAAGTGGGCTGCACTGAGCAGTAGACCGGCCAGATGAGCAAGAGCCCAGGCAGACAGCTAGAGAACAGAGCCCACCGATTAGTCTGGGAAAGTGACAAGCACATGAAAAATGACCGAGAAAAGAAACCTAGACATTTTACAAGGAAAACTGCACTTCCTCACAGCCTCAAAATATTCCCCATAAGGTATCCCGGCAAAATATCTCTGAGAATATGCGACATGTTGGGATTCCATCACAGGCTACAGTTAAGTGTTTTCACCTGGGGGAGAGTTTTGTTTTTCTACTTGAAAAATAAGAAGGATCAACTTAATGGCTCAAAGGAAATGCCTCCTTAGAAGGAGAACAGTTGTGTTTGCAGAGACGCATTTGTCCATTCTTTCATTTAATAAGCATTTTTCTGAGCCGTATTATGTGCTAAGCAGTAAGGATACAACAATGAACAAGAAAGACATAGTCCCGCCCTAAGGGTGACAGGGATGATGATGATGAAGGTGATGGAGATGGTGATGCTGGAGAGGAGGATGGTGGTGGTGGTGGAGGTGATAATGATGATTATAACATTTAACTTCTATTAAGAATTCAACCTGTGCCTTGCTCCTTCATTGATGATCTCACTGTATCTCTGCAACAAGCCTGCGAGGCCAGGGCTTTTACTAGCTCCTCCTTACTGATATGGAAACTGGGGCATAGAGGTGTTAAGGAACATTCTAGCGCTAATCATTTAGAAACTGATAGAGCCAGGTTTTGACTTAGCCAGTTGGGTCTAATAAAGACAACAGACGATTAACAACTCATCTCTAAAAAATAAACATATCATCACAAACTGTGACGACTTCCACAAAAGACAAGTTCACTTATTTGAAGTGAAAGTAAAGAACTTTGTGTCAGGGTTTAGGGAAAACCTAAAGGGTGAGTTGGAGTTAGTTCAGCAAAGAGGATAGGTAACTTGTGTTGTGTTTTTAAATGGACAGAAAAATCCTTTCTTTCCAGTGGAATTCCACATAACACTCTATATAAGGAAACAAGACAAGAGCACAGCCTGCAGGGGGGAGCCTGGAGGTCCCCCCAGTCTACTACTCTCCTGACCTTCCTGTCTAGGGACTCCCCTCACCCCATCCTGTAGGAGCCTGAAGCCCCCAGGAAGACAGCGTAGGACCCACTGATCTGGGGATTTCAGCCAGGCTTGGGGCCAGTGGACAGTGGCTCTGTGGGCAGAGGTGTGAGGAGAGGTCAAAGTCCTCTCCAGTCACCTGACACTGGCATTGGCTGCAGCCAGCACAGTGTTTGGTGGTTGCTCGGAGTGGTGAGCAGGTGGAGCACAAAAGCAGCCTGGAGCAGCAACAGGCACCATCCCTCTTAGCCTGGAAGCCAGGTGATGGTTGCTCCCACCACTGTCCTAAATCGGCCCCACTGCTTGGGCCTCCCAAGTGGACCTAATTTACCTGCTGGACTGTTACTGGCCATCAGTACATACCCTTTGTTTTCTCCTAGACAAACCTAAGTAATCATCTCTAGAGACTCCGAACTGAACTGTGATATTATCCTGTCAGCCATTGGAATCAGCCAGAAATTACAACAAAAAAGAGTCCATTCACAAGAGACTTAAAAAGAGTCACCAGCCCAACCAGAAAAGGGCAGGAGCAAAAAAATAAAGAAAAGAAAAGAAAAGGGCAGGAGCTTCCTGAAGAAGAGTACAAAGCTTTCCTGAGTCACAAAAAGCTCGAATGATACACATATACTGCTAGTTTCTGGAAAGATTTAGTATTAGAAAGTTTTTAGTTTTGTCCATAGTGACTTAGAAGCTTAAGATCACCTAAATCACCAAGGTACCTTTTAAGGAACTTGATAACACGATTCTAAGGTATACCTGGAAGACTTAATGGGAGAGAAGAGCCAGGAAGTTTTTGAGAAAAGAAGCATCATTAAGGGGAATTTGCTCATTACCATGTTTGGGGAGCATATTATGAAGTCATGGTAATTAAAACAGTGTGACACTGCCTTTGAATGACAGAGAGATAAAAGACATGCAATTAAATATTTGCTCTATGATAAAGGAGGGGTTTCATAGAAGTGAGGAAAAGTATATCATTTATACCCAAATGAATTCCAAATGGATTCAATGTTTTCATGTGAAAAAATGAAACTGTGATTTCCTCTCAAAAATGCATAACCTGAATTTAATCAAAGTGAAACATCAAACAAACCCTGATGGGGGACCTTCTGCAACATGGTTGGCCTGGAATCTTACAGCTGTTAGCAGCCAAGCAGGCAGAGGGTGGAAAATGAGCTCACAGCAGCTCACCTGGCTCAGTTTCCCTGCCCGTGAAGGAAAGATAGGAACACACCCACCCTGGGAGTGCTGAGGGACCAGGAGCTGGCCAGTCCCCTCTCCTAGTTGGGGCTGAAGGTCTCACTGGCAGACATGAGGCAGCCCTATCCTATGTGGCATCTGGTGCCACAATTTGGGGAAGACATTCCCACTCTCCAGGTCAAATCTAGTTCAGGCCGAGTCTCCTGGGCCCTGAAGCACCAGATCTGTGAGAAACAGGATCGTTGGCAGAGCCCAGCCCCTGAAACCGTCCCTGGCTGGGGGAAAGTTCTGGAGAAAAGCTTTGTTCCTAATTCCTCTGGTCTCACAATTCAATGCTTATTTCCACCCAAGCTAGGCTGCCAGCAGAGTTTGTCTCTGGTGTCCCTGCCCTAAGCCTTGATCATCAGTTTCCTGGGGACCCCTTCAAGACTGCATGCCATTCATTCATTCATCCAGTCATCCACCACATACTCATTGAGCCCTTACAAGGTGTCAGACACTAGACTAGGTGTTGGTGAGATGGTGATGACTGATGTCCTGCCCATGGGGAGCTCATGTCATGTTACTCCAGCTAGACAGGGCTGGATGGGACATTGGTGGACCTTCTAGACTGGATGGCGCACGTGGTGACCCACAGTCCTCACACAGCCAACAGATACATTTTGTTGGCCTATACAGTTATTTTTTCCCTCTTTATTTACTTATCAATGTGTTCAGATTGGAAGATTTGATATAAACACCTGGCTTTTCAGTTTCCCATGAAAAGCTACAAGCTAACCAGGCTCACATTTCTACATGACTAGGGTTGGCACTGAGTAGCAGCTGCCCTCTTTGGTTCACCACAAGCACTCTCCCCAGTCCCCATGTCTCAAGCACAGAAGACAGAGATTGGGACCCACTATCATGGTTGTGCTGTTGTCTGTCTTGTGAAAGAGTGAAGAAGACAGTGACATGTGACTTATTCTCTTATTTCCATCAAAAGAGGGAAAACAAAAGCTAAAAAGAGGGAGTTGTGCATTTTAATAGAATTCTATGATTAACCCACTTGATTTTTACATTACCTATAGTAGCAGCCAGGATATTCTGGGTTCTGCTATGATAACAAACAACCCCAACATGTCAGTGGCTTAAAAAGCAACACTTTATTTCTTACTCATGATGTTAAGTCTGCTAAGCTGACTAGGGACCTACTCCATTTCTTCTCACTCTGGCACCAAGTCTATTGGAATGATCACCATCTTAAATATGGTGGAGGGAAAAGGATCTCTGAGGGTTTCCCACAATTAATTGATCCAGCACAGAAGTGGCACATGTCACTTCCACTCACAACTCAACTGGCCAGAACTAGTCACATGACCCCATACAAAGGAAGCCAGGAAGTGCAATCCTACATGTGTCCAGAAGGGGGCAAAATGGAGCTATTTGGTTAACAGCATTCATGACTCTCCCACCATACCCCCATAACTGCCTGGTCCTTCAGCATATGAGCTTGTAGGCCCAGCTCTAGTTTGACCTACCCATTTTACAGATGGGAAGACTGGGGCCTGGAGAAGGGAAGAGACTCAACAATGACCCTATGCTGGGTCCTATGCTAAACACTTCCCACATGTAAATTCTGCAGTTTTAAGTGCCTGTGATCTCAAGACAGTCAGATCTAGGAGTAAAGTCAGGTTCTACCACTTGCTAGTGTGTGTTCTGGGCAAATTCTAAAGCTTCTCAAGCCTGCTGTAAATGGGATAACACCAGGACCTGACTCATAGGGCCGTTTCCAGGGTTAAATAAAATAATGCATGACTGAAGGGCCTCAGCACTGTGGTAAGCCTTTAGTGAACAATGGCCACTCCAAAACTGAGAACATTTTGTGGATGAAACTACTGAGGTTCTGGGAAGTTAAGTGATTTGTCAAAGTTCATGCAGCAGAAGTGGGTTTCAAGCCCAAGTCTCTGACTTTGAGGCAAGTGTTTCCAATTCTACACTTAGTTGCCTTTTCTTACTTACCATTAGGGACATTTCCCAACACAGGTGACCTTTATGATCTCCTCTCCAGAATCAATGCTTGGCTTTCATGAGTCTCAGAAAACTGCATGCTGCTGTGGCGAGCTGAGCAGTCAAATAAACACCCATGCACCTGCTGCTGTACTTGGTGCAGATGGGGGATCTCCAAACTGGGGCTCAAGACTCACTGGTGTTTCTTATATGGGTTTGCTGTGTGCCCCTGAGCAGGTCGCTTCACCTATGCCTTGGTGTCCTCGCCTGCACAATGGGCAAGTTAAAAACCCTCCAAGTGCTCTCTTAACTCTAAAGCTCTCTGGAGGATTGTGCTTCCTTCCTTCCCGGTGGCACTGGGAGGACCTACTCAGATCACAGATGTGGAAGTATCTTGAAAATTCAAGAACTGAACCCTGGCTAAGAGTACAGGCTTTGGAAGCCAACAATTCAAGGGTTTAAATCTCAGCCCAGCCCTTACTTGTTGAACCTGGGGAAACTTTCTTAAGCTCTCTCCATCTCAGTTTCCTCATATGTCAAAAGGGTATAATAAAAGTACCTCACTCACATTGTTGTGAATATTAAACAAGTTATTGTAGGGAAAGTGCTTAAAGCAATGCTTGGCGCCAAGAAGTGCTTAATAAATATTAGCTGTGTGCCAGGAGCCACTGTTATTTTAAAAGCCTCTGTTCTTAAAAAATGTCTGCGCTCGTGGGGAGACAAGAAGTGCTTCTAAAGTACAGTCTGGGGACAACTGGATTGTATGGAATTCAACATAAATTCAGAGAGTGTAGTGTAGGTTTCAGACCTGTAGGAAGCAGAGAAGGGTGGCCCAGAAGAGTTGGGAAGGCTTCTCTAAGGAATGTGTTGATGGGAAGATTTAGCTGAGAAACAGTGGACGTCTTTGGGAGGGTGTTTTGTAGAGAACCCTATCCCAGTGAGAGAAAGAATGGACCAGGCATTGCTTCACTTGGTCATTTATCTCTTTAAGGATGCTTCGTGTTAGGCTCAGTGTTTGGTGCCACAGACACAAGATGAATAAGGCAATGCAGTGTCGTACCTAAGACCATGGACACTGACTCAGAAATACTTGGGTAAAAGTCCCAGTGCTGTTGCCATCAAGCTGTGTGATCTTAGCCAAGCTATTTAACCTCTCTGAGCTTTACTTTTCCATTCTGTAAAATGGGGATGATGATGGCACTTTGTCATGGGGCCACTGTGAGGATTAAATGAGCCTGAAAAAGAAGTCAGCCCATGGGAAGTGATGGTCATCGTTGTTCCTTTGTTATGTATGTCTTTTGCATTAGAATGTTGTGGGGAACATGGCCAGTGTGAGAAATATAGCTTATGACTGGGAACTGTACGTAACTCAAAGGATAAATGATCTAGGCTGCATGCAAGACTCTCTAGACTATGAGATGGTGCTACCCATGAGTAAAAAAGATCCAGAATGGTGTTACTCAAAGTGTGGTCTGTGTTCCCACACCAGCCTGCAAACTGTTTGAAAGAGATCTCTGATGAGACAAATATAAAGGTTGAGGATAAAAGCTTTGAAACTTTTATAGAAATTTCACATTGATGTGACATCCAAATGCATGGTTGGTAGACTTGTTTCACTGAATGGGGTGAAGACTAGTCCAGTCATTGTTGAACTTGCATGGTGCAGTCAGTGCATGTGGCTCAAGCTGCATACCAGTCATGGGCAGTAGGACCATGTGTCAACCCATGAGGGACTGGAAATCCTTAGAAATAGTCCTTTGCAAAAGATAGTTTGAGAAATGCTGTTTTATAGGTAGGCAGGGAACTTTAATTTTGAGTGGGTACATAGATAAGCCAGGGTCCACCAGGAAAACAAAAAGTGCTCTAGGTGTTTCAAACATAGAGAATTTAACAGAGGGGACAGATCACACAGGCAACAGAAGATTGGGAAGCCGAATAAGGGATGATGACACAACCCACAGAGTGGCTACAGCAGGAATCTGCTACCACTCCTAGGGCTGGTGGGACAGTAGGAGGATATGGTGCAACTAAAATCAAGATTCAGGGTTGTCCAGAGGGAGCTGGACCCATGGTTAGGGCTTCCCAGCAGGAACTGGAGCCATGGAAGAGACTTAGGTTCTGCTTTAGATGCCCCTGGAAAAAAGGAGAGGTAAAGAGAAATACCCCAACTTTTCTCCTCCTTCCATCCCCTGGTATCTGCCAGTACCTTCCATTAGTTGGAACCTACCCAGAAGCCAGTTGGCAAGGGAGCTTGGGAATAGAGGGCAGGGGGAGGACAGGGAATGGATCTGAGAGCAAATAAGGAAAAGACCATCAAAAGGTGAGGGGGTGAGACCAGCCAGACAGAAATGACTTACAATCAATTTCTGACCACAGTGGTAGTGGAAGTGGTGGTGATGGATTAAGATTTCTCACTAGCTGTCTGTCTCTGGTTATTGAGAAGACCAAGTAAGATGATGCTCCCCTGAGACTCTGGAGGGACAGAAGTGGAGAAGAAGATGGAGTTTCTGTACCATCAACCTCAACAACAGGAGTAAGAAACAGGATTAAAGTCTGTTTCTCTAGATTATGTATCCCTCCATCTCCCTCTTTTAACTTCCAAGTGGGAAAAAAATTCCATGAGGTCTGTGATGTCCTCCATTTTTCAAATGGCACTGTTAGAGCCAAAAGATGTGTACATTATGGAGAAGATGTGAGAGAATTTCTTAGAAAACTGAGAAAGAATTCCAGAAAAGTTAAAAAAAAAAATCCAGCAACAACAACAAGCCAAGAGACTAGGAGAATAAAACACTTGTGAAAAAACCTGCCAGGCTAGGATGCAGGGAGAAAATTGATATTAATGAAACATCATGAGCGAATTAAGACAGCCAAAGTGCTCTCAGATGTCTGTGGGGACTGCTCCTCTCACCGGCTTTTGGAAAAAGTTAACATGTAAAACTTCCTCATAAACAAAAGTATTTTAAGAATTTCAACTTGGAGACATTCCTGGCTAGCATCACTCATGCAGTTGGGAATACCTTTGATTAATTCCGGCTGGTAATTAGGTTGGAGAGTGTTTGTGACAAGCACTCCTAAGAGCTGCATGAAGGGTGAGGAGGGAAGGCAGGACACCCGGGGAGCGCCCTCACTTGGCCTCACCTAGCACTCCTCCTCCAGCTGGGTGGAGACTTCTGGTTTTAGGATTTAGACCAGTACACTCTCAAATTAGCGCCAGTCATCTGTAAGACTGTCGCTGAAATACTGTGTGTGTGACTCCAGGAGACACAAACTGGGGTGTCTGTCCAGCTCATGACTTCTTCTCTGAGATCAGCCTCTCCCTACCCTACAGTCATGTTGTAGTCACAGATCCCAGCCCTTGATGCAGCAGATTGGACCAGGAGTGGTCACCTGACTAAAGCTTAGCCAATCAGACCCACCCGCCCCAGTATTTGGAACTAGCATTTGCAGATGCTAGTTAGTTTCTTCTTGTTGCTTGAACTGCAGAAGTATAAATTCAAGGTACACTGGCTGGCTGCCTTTCGTAGACAAGTTGGTTTACGGAGAAAGAAAGATGAAGAAGATCCAGAGAAAAGAAGCGATTCTAGGCAGTGAGTCTTGAGAGAGAACCTGGTTGTGAGGAGTTCCTGTCCTCCATGAAGCCCAGTTTCATAAACTCTCCTTGGGTTTTGAGAGATGCATCCCAAAATAGAACTTTTTTCATTGCTTGTGTGAATTTGGGTTTCTGCTCTTTGCCACCAAGACACCAACAGTACGAGAAAACGGTGGTCGTCATATCAGGGCCTGAGTTGATCCCAGTGGCTGCTGGTAATACTAGTCAACAATACTTTCTCATTACTCCCTTAAATTTAGGAAACATCTATGCAATGCCTCTTAATTCTCTCTCCTATCTGCGGATGCCAGTAAGGACAGAAGTGGGTGAAGTTGCTGTGCAATTTGATGGCTCCCCCAAAGCTGCCCTGACCAAAAGCAGCCCCTACCCACCCGCCTTCTGTCCTGCCATTAGAGTCATTCCACTTTATGTAGGACAACACACTATGCTAACCTGGAGAGGGAGAGAGCCCATTGTACAGAGGACATGACTGAGGCTCAGAACTTAAGTGACTACTCTTTTCATCATCTAGCCAAGTTCTAGGTACCAGGTTTGTACTTGGCATTACCAACTTAGCAGCAGCACCAAGCTGAGATCTGTGACACAAGTATGGTCCTTGTTGAAATCTTGCAGCTCTCTTGGGGAAATGATCATCAGTGCTTCCCAACTGTGGCTGCACCTCAAAGCTGTTTGGGAAGGTTTTTTGGGGAAAAAAATGTCTAATGCATGGATCACACTCCTGACCAACTAAATCATAGTCTCTCATTTTGGGATCTGGGATCATTATTTTTTTTTGAAGTTCCCAAGATGATTTTAAGACGTAGTCAGGGTTAAGAACTACTGAGCTGGGTGAATTACTTTTGGGGAAAAGGAGAGATCACCTGAGCTAATGAGCGCTGGATTTCCCTTGCTGAGTGCTGAGCATGAACCCCCTGAGGGCCTTACCTGGGATGGGTGGAAGGAAGGGGAATGAATGGGGTAGACAGGCCAGAATTGAGTTTAGATGTTTCCTATTGCCACTGAGGTCAAACCAACTTAGACTATCTGAAGTTCATCAGTCATTATACTTCATTCATCTGGATTCAAAGTGAGAATTTATGAGTGTTCTCAAATTCCAAGGACACAGCTTTGCTCAACAGAGGAAAGATGTAAATAAGACAGCCAGGCCTTTGGCCTGTTTAAGAGAATCAACCCTCCATGCACACACGCACGTACACACACACACACACACACACACACACACACACACACACACACACACCCCAATGGTGGGTTTGCTAATAATATATTGGATTTTAGTTAGTCATTCATGTAGGTCCTTGGGGACCACTATTTGCCAAACACTGTTTCTGGCATATGGTAGAGACTCAATAAATATTTGCTGAATGAATGAAAAAATGAACAGATTGTCACTGTAGAAGTCACCACATGCTGTTTGGATTATAGAAGGTTTTGAAAGAAATGTAATATTTTGAGGTCTAAACAAAAATGAACAGATCCCCCCCTATCTGGAACCTGGGTGGTCACAGGTCAGAAATCCCAGATTTGGGCTGGACATAATTTCCACTGGTTTTGCTTTCAAGGTTCCCAAGCTCTAAACTGTCCACATACTCCAAGGCTGGATCCAGCCTGGCTCAATTTTGGACAGTAATAAAGGGGCTTAGGGGGGTGCCTCTGGACCTCACATATGTCCTGTATGGGGGAGGCAACCACCTTCTCCACTGGGCACTCTCTTTGGGCATCACCCTGTCAGTGGACACACTGAGAGCCCAGGGCCTCTCAGACTTGCCAAATGAAATAACAAGAAGGGCAGAAGAGCATGAACTTATCATCTCCATAATGTAGGGGCATTTCCTTAAAGCAACCAGTGCCTGCAGGGCTGCTATGGACTGAAGTGAATTGTGTTCCCCTGCCCCAAATTCCTATGTGGAAGCTCTAACCCCCAGCATGACTGTATTTGGAGATAGGGCCAATAAGAAAGTAATTAAGGTTAAATGAGGTCATAAGGATGGCACCTTGATTCTTTAGAGTTAGTATCTCTATAGGAAGAGACACAGAGAGCTCTCTCACACTCAGAGGAACGGCCATGTAAAGACAAAGCAAGGAAGAAAGCAAGAGGGATGCCTTTGAAGTTTCTTGAACTATTTAAGCAATTTATTCTGATGTTGTAATCTACTGGACAATAAGGTCCTTGTTTGTTTTAATATTAAAACATAGTTGTTACTTAAAATAACATTTTCCCTAAAGTTTCACTGAATCCTTACCTCATCTCCAATTACCTTCTCAGGTGCATGTGCCCAGTTTAAAAAGTACCTGATGTGCTAACTTGAAAAGAGGCTTAAACAGGGAGGGAGCCATGATATGGGCCAGGAGAAGTGTTTGTAGAAACTGGAGGTGATTTTCCCTAAGAGGAGAAGGGTGATGGTCAATGTCAAATATGACAACTGCCTTCAGATGTCAGATAGGGAACCTGCAAGATAAATCAAACAAACATCTTTGTTCTTAGCAAAATGCCATGCCCCCTTTTGATAAATAGAAAAATCTTGTACATTCTGTGTATCCTGGTACCTGTCCCTTGAGAGGACACACATGGTTCTGCCTTCTGGGTATCCCATCAGCCAAGGTTTATCAACTCTTAATTGTATCACAGACAAAAAAATTTCTTTTTCATTTTTTCAGCTTTAAATATCGTAACTTGAATTGTGTGTTTTCAAACCATGTATACCCCTGATGCTCTCTCTGTTCTGGAGATTCTGACATACCCATCTAGCGACTTCCTTACCTCCCTGCTGGGTTTTGCTATTTTAAGCGTGTGGCTCCACAAAGCAGAATCCGGCCAGTGGGGGTGAATTACAAGAACATTTTAGAAGTTAGAGCCATCTGGTACATAATGGATTGACATTGTAGGTAGTGAGCCCCTGGTGGCTGGAGGTATATAAGAAGAAGTCAAGTAACTACTTGTGACCAGAGAAGCTATTGGAGTCTATGATTTCCAATTCTGACTTTGTGCTTCAAAAACTGAGATGTACTCTGTGTCTCTGGACAAACAGCCACACCTTCATAGGTTAGTGGGGTTTTTTTAAATTTTTAAATCATTATTAGCACTGTTGCTACTATCATTATTATTATTAATTTAATTGAAGTATAGTCAATTTACAACGTTTTGTTAATTTCTGGTGCACAGCATAGTGATTCAGTTATACATATATATACATATTCCTTTTCATATTCTTTTTCATTATAAGCCATTAAATATAATTCTTTGTGCTACAGTAGGTCCTTGTTGTTTATCTATCTTATATACAGTAGTTGGTATCTGTAAATCCCAGTTTTAAAGACTGTTCTCCATGCTTTCACTCCCAATTCCTTGAGTTCCCTAATGCTTTCTCCCATCCAGTTTGGGAAGTTGAACCCAATCTGTCTGAGGTCTGGAGGGCCCTGGAGGAGACACTGGAGGTGTGGAGGCTCCAATGGTGCAGGTGGAGAAGGTGGCAGAGAGGTGTCTTATGAAGAGGACATGGGAAGTTCTGTCACTTCAGCCTTTCTAAGCCAAAAGAGCCACGGTCCATTCCTTATACACCTGGAGGTCCCAGTGCCTCACCATGAAAAACTAGCCTGGCCCTAAATCACTCCTTGCTGCCCCACCATGTACACACTGCCATCTTGAAAAGTACCAGTTCGTCCCTCCCTCCTTGCTTTCCTGCCTTAGGCCTGACGTTACCCACAGGCTCATCTCAGTGCATTGGGTTTGACCAGGAGGGTGCTGCTATTTCTATTTTGTGATCCCTCCTCTAACAAACAAAACAAAATAAGAGATTTCGTATCAGGAATCCAGATTTCCGGTTTCTCTTTAATACTTGTATGGCCTGCATCCCAGCAGGGCACAGTTCACCTATTGTGCTGCCCTCCCCCTCTGTCACCAGCTGTCCCTTGTCTTAGTTTGGCCTCTTCCCAGAGTAGAGCCTGGGACCTGGATTGGACAGCAAGTTATTTACTTGGGAGGTGAGCCTAAAACACACGTGCAGAAGGTGGGGAGGTGGGACAGGGAGGGGAGAAATCCCATAAAGTTACTATTGTGGGCAGCTGGAGTTTAGTCCTTTTGGGGGTCGCTGCGAGAATCAGTGCAAAACTTGCCTGTGTGTCCCTCCCAAGAGGGGAGGGAGCTGGGGTATTTGTACACCAACTCCTGTCAATCACAGGTGGAGGTTGCTCAAGTAGAGAGAGAGCTGGTGGCCAGAAGGAGCCCTGGGGCAGAGATGGGTCCTGGCAGCAGGGAGGCCAGAGTGCACTGAAAGAGTAAGGCTTGCATGAGGCGGGGGTGGAGGGAGGCAGTGCTGGTGGCTTCTGCTGCATCTCTGTAAGAAGTTTGACTCTAAGAAGTTTGCTTTAAACCACTTTATCCAGCCCCATTAAAAAAGGAAATTGCTCCTCACTGCCATCTTTACCTGACTTAATTCCTGTTCCGTGCAACGTGGGCCTGGCAGGAGATGCAGATCCAGGCAAGTTATTTGCTGTCCCCTAAGAGGAAAGTCATCTGCCTTGGACAGCCTTGTCCTCTCAAATCCCTGGACAGGGCTGACCTTGAAGCAGCTGAGAGTACCAGTGTCCTGGGTCCTCTCTTTCCTCATCTTCATCCAGCCAGGGCCTTTTTCCTTCCAGAACACTTAAATTCCTCAAGGCCTCTGCTCTCTTGTTCATTCTAAGTGAACCAGCCAACTGGTTTCGATGGCAAGTTGTAGGGGGGATTAATTGGAGGGGAGGGATTAGCAATCCTTTTCTAAGTCAAATCTCCAGCTCTGGGTCATTAAAAATGATGCCTTTTTAAGTATTTCCATCTTTGCTGGCATCCCTTTGCTGACCAGAGGAAGAACGACAAGCACCAGACAATAGGCTCCCATCTGCCCTTGTGGCCACAACATTTCCTGGAACCAAAGGGCTGGTAATATGTACAAATGAGAGGGGCAGGTTCTCTGCCAGGTCCTCCCCAGAGGGGAGTTAATCTTCACCGTAGACATGCTTTATTCTGAGAATCTGTCTTGTAAATCCCGCTCAGACAGCTGTTGTTTTCATATTAGAGAGCCTGTTGACAGTCACTCCTTCAAAGGATCTATGGTTTGGGGCTTTTAAACTTTGGAAACCATGCCCCCTAGTCCCTGCTGGATTCATTCGGCCAGATGTGCCAGCCAAGGGCTTCTTCTTTTCTGTGTCTTTGCACGCCAGGGCTTGGGGTCAGGACCGACTGTAGCCTCTTCCAGATCAAGTGAACTTTTTCTGGACCTTTCTCATCTTTTTCTGGCCTTTTTCTGTGTGTCTCTTTCTCAGATGCTATAAACTGAGACTGGGCAAGGCCAGCTCATCAGATGTACCCCAATGGTTCCTGCCTTCTGTGATGTCTAGTTAGACCAGCTGTGGAGGGTGGTAGGAATGGGGCAAGAACACAAAGGCACTAAGCCAGACATGTGGGCTTTGAAATGTACTGCTTAGGGCATGAGGCACCAACCATTTACCAGCTGTGTGCCCTTGGGCAAGCCACTCAATTTCTCTCTGTCCCTGTTTCCTGGGCTATAAAATGGATAGCACCTAACTCAGGGAGCTACGGTAAAGATAAAATGAGAAAATGCACAAAAAGCTTCTTGGCTGGCACACAGTAAGGGTTTGATAAATGAGAGTATTTTTTTATTATTTAAAAAAATTTTTACTGAAGTACAGGTAATTTACAACATTGTGTTAATTTCAGGTGTACAGCATAGTGAGAGCTGTTTTGCCTTTATCCTCCCCCTCCTCTGCTTCCTGCTCAACATCTTGGCTTCCAGAAATATCAACACCGATTTTCAGAAGAGGACTGGGCCCCATCCTCAGCAAAGGAGCAGAGGTCGCTTCTTAAACTGCAGGGTTGCAGAGTGGGGATGGCCAGTCAGCAAAGAGAGGATGGCATCACGGGTGGAAGGAACCAAGTGGGGTGTGAAAGGAGAGATGCTCCGTGTGCTTAGGGGATCAGCAAGTAGCATATTTAGCTGGAGTTGGGGTAAGAGATGCAAAGAGTAGGGAATGAGGCAGAAGAGAGAGGCTGGGCCTGGCCCAAATGCCCAGCTTGAGGGTGGACACCATGCATAAGCTTTAAATGAGGAGACCTGTTTTCATCAGAGCAGGGAGTGTCCATGCTCAGAAAAAACAACTCTGCTTTCTAAGAGAGCTTCTCAACTAAGCTTCTCAATTAAGAGAATTCTTCTTTGGTCTTTACAAACTGGCCAACAGGACCACAAGCTTGGATGTTCCATTTGTCAAATTACATCCTTTGCTTCGACAGCAAAACTGAGACCCTCCGTGACGCACCCAGGGTGGGACATTTTATTAGACAGATTGAATTTGTTCAGACCCCTGCAATTCCCATGGATACAGGGTCAATTTACCCTCCGACCCGAAGCCACAAAGTTGATAATCAGCTGCCACCGTCTATGGGGGAGATGAACTCCTTTGCCGAGCTGTTCAATAAATCTGCTATTAGCAGGGAAAGTGCTTACATGCACTTAAAAAAAATTAAACAATGAAATAAGAGCCGCTGATTGACAAGGCATCAATAAAGCCATATATGTGCACTGCTGACCTCCCCTACCCCCAGCTGCCAATCTGTGTTTATTAGAAATCAGTTCCTATAAACAGCTTGTGGCAGGGAAAACAGTGAGCTGCCTCTCAGATGTGTGATTGTGAGTGCTAACTCTTTAATACTCGACTCTCGGTTCCATTAGTTGTTTGTTTGCTGCCACTGACGCCAGGGAGCGACATCAGTAGAGAAGAGCTGTTGTCAAGACGTGGTTAATAATTTTTTATCCCCTGCTACCCTTAAAGCAGAATTTATCAATTCACCACCCCAGATTGGTTCTTCCATTTTGTTGACCAAATGGGTCCCATTTTGTTTCCAGGTTAGTTATGTTCTGTGCTAAAAAAGAAACAATGGCTTTCCCATACTTCTCTGAAGTTTGGGTTGTCCACACAGCCCTGGCCAATGAAACACAAGATGAGGGTTTCAGAGAAAATCTTTGCCAACCTGATACATGCACCATCTCTTTCTCTTTCTTCCTTCCATGTTCCTCCTGCCTGGAATATGGATGTAAGTTACAGCAGCCATCTTGTGACTATGAGGTTACCAGCTTGAGGATGAAGACCACGGTACTAAGGATGGTGAGGCAGAAAGATGGATGTGGCTGAAGTCTCTAAGGTCATTGTTTAGTCACTTACAGCTCTAGGCCACGCAGTCATAGACTTTTTGTTATGGGGTAAAAATAAACTCGCATCTGTTTAAGCCACTGTAGAAAGGTTGTCTGATAATTACAGCTGAATACATCCCTTACTGATGAAACCTTATTCCAAAATCTCACTTCAAATTTATGCTTGCAAGGATGTAAAGATCACGTGCCCATTACTGGCCACTATTCCATGTGGGTAAAGAGGAGCAATACAATGGTCAAGAGTACTGTGATGGGGTGGGTGGTGGGTATAACTCAGTGGTAAGGCACATGCTTAGAATGTAAGAGGTCCTGAGTTCAATGCCCAGTACCTCCATTAAAAAAAAAAAAAAAGAATAGAGTGTGATGGCTCTTGAATCAGCTAGACTTGATTCAAATCCAGAAGCCAGCCTCTGCTTATTAGCTGTGACCTTAGCCAAGACTCTTTACAGGTTTTGGCCTTATCTGTAAAGTAGGGTGATAATAATAGTTACTCCATAGGTTGTTATGTTCTATGGTGAATACAGAAGCTCAGTCTTGCGGAGAATAAGAGGCCCTTGCCTGAGGATGGATAAGCCACTTTACCTGGCCCAGGTGGGCTTGGGCATAGCTGAAGAAGTTCCAAGAAGTGAGCAGACACAAGTGACTAATTACCTTGGACAGCTCGAAACAGAGGGCACTGGGCATGGAGCCCGGGGGCCCGGGGTTTGGTTGGTCATAAGTGCACAACTTCCTGAAGTCCAAGGAAGAAGGCCCTTGGTGTAGGTTCTGCCATGAATTATTTTCCTGGGCATCTGTCATCTCACTGCACCTTCATTCTACAACCTTTGCTGGACATCACCAGGTCCCAGACACTGTACATTACTGTCTCATTTATTTTCTCATCACTCCTCTGAATGGGTATAGTTAACCCCATTTCACAGGGGAAGCAATGAGGCGCATAGAGTTTATCCATTCATCACCCTTTCTCATTCAAGTCTTGCAACAAATGACAAACGTTTCCCGAGAGCCTGCTATCCACCAGGCACTGTGCTAAGCCCTCTCTGCTTTAATTATTAAAACAATATTATGAAATAGATACTATGACCCTTAATTTCCAGGCTCAAAAAATTTATTGATTTCATTCATTCTTTCAACAAATTGTGAAGTAGGCCAGCTGACCCCTACACCAAGGGGCAGAAGTGGCCAGAGCATAAGCCAGGCCAGCTGTCTGTCCGGGAGGCTGTCCATACATCCTCTTTCCTCCTGGGGATGAGTTTTGGCCCATCGTCCCCTGGCTGCAGGCCTGAAGGTGGCAGGTTAGTGGGCAAGACTTCAGGCATCTTCCCAGACCCCTGCCCTCTGGCCCAGCTCTCAGCTTTGCAGCATTGGTGGCCCTACATTGGTTTATTCCAGCCTCTCATTGGCTTTCTAAGGGGAACCTCCTGTCCCCATTGTACTAATGAAGATGAAGGCAAGTCCCTTAGCCTGCGCAGTCTGAAATCGCAGACCAAAGTGTGGGGAGCTTCTGGTCTCCCTCCCACATCTCTGTTAGGCTGATGCACTCAACCCTCAGTGACTGTGACTGCTAATTGGCTGCTAATGGCTCATAGGTGCCCATGGAATTATCCAATCTTCCTTGGCCAATAGTTAAGTCCCCTGGCTGGGGAGGTTAAAGTCCCTAATTCCTGAGAACAACCAGCAGCCAAAGATGGACTGACAGGAGGGGACCAAAGCCTGAACATCTTGCCTGAGGGTGGAACTGCCCTTGAGTTGTCATTCATGCTCCAGGCCTCCGATGGGGCTAGATTTCAGCTAAGCCCAAGTTCTTAAGTAGCTCTACTCTACGCTACTCCCCTTACTGTCTCTCTCCTGAGAAAAGTGAGTCACCCAAGTCCCTGTTCTGTGCCAAGCACAGTTCTAGTGACTTCACATGTACTAATTCATTTCCATCTCTCTACAGTCCTCTTCAGTGGGAAATATTATTCTCATTTTGCAGATGAGGAACCCAAGCCCTGAGAAGAGCTCTGAAAGGGAAGCACTGGGGCTGGGATGCTACACCCCTGACTCTTGACTGGGGCTCCCTCTTTCTCCCCTCTCCCCCTCCTCCTTCAAACAGATGCAAAAAGGGAAGGAAGATGCTTCTCAGGGGCAACTCTGAAATGTGGACAAAGAGATGTATTTGGATGATGACTAGCCATTTGTAACAGTAAGTCCTCCCAGAAGGTAGGAAGAAGGGGGAGGGGGAAAGATTAGGCACTGTGACCTTATATGTCTCCTTTAACCAAGAATGCACCAGCTTCCTCAGAACCCCTCCAGCAGATTTCCACTTAGGTCTCATTGGCCAGAACTGGGTCCCCTATTCATCCCTAGCTGCAAGGGAAACTGGGAAAACAGAATAGGATTGTCACCAATCGTTTACGTTCATCGTGTTGCATCACCAGAGACAGGATTCAGTTAAGCAAGGAAGAAGGGGAGGAAATGGATACTGAGTAATCAGCTCCTTGAACCTGTCACACATTCGTTTAAAATCTATTCCAAAAATCTTGGTTGGCCACCTGCTCCATGCATTGTGTTAGTTGCTTTCTAGTGTCTAAGGCCATCCTGACGTCTACCCAACAGGGCACTGAAACTTTCCTCCCCAAGGTGACCAGGAACCTCAAGGTAGACAAATCCCTGAGACACCTTCCAGGGATCTTCCTCAAGCTCTTGGCCTCTTAGATGCTTCTGCCAAGGCAAGGTCATCTCTCTTCTGTGGGGTTCCGAGGAGCAAATCCCAGGGCTCCAGAGTCAGACATAGAAATCGTATGCCCACTTGTGGAGGTGGCCTCCCCAGCCACTCCAACCAGAGAAGGGATGATGAAGAGCCAGAAACCCAACCCACCAGCCATCTCCCTGCCTGGTTCCCTGGAGGGCAGCTGCGACGGGTCTTTCCCATCATTTCTGATGCCTGAACCAAGTTCTTGTTCAGAACGTATATAAAGTTATTTGGGCCAAATTTCCATGTTAACTGTTCAGATCAGAAATGCTCAATGTCAGTTAAATTTGGTTGGATTATAAGACAACACAGTCAAGATCAAGAACATGTGGCCTGATTTGATTTAACCCAGAGAAGAAATGCCTTTTCCCTTCTGCTCAGCTATAACATTATACATATAAAGATACATGTGCTTGCTCTCTGCCAGAAATGTCAACTGCTTTTGATCTCTCCCTTTAGATATTAAAGTTTCCCCTGCTTGCCCCTCTGCTTGGCAGGCCCCTTAAGGGCTTTCAAACCAATAAACAAGCCTCGAGCTGCTGAGAGGGTGAAAGCTGTTTGCCTTTTTTGAGCTGGAGCCCCGTGGCCCGAAGGTCGTGTTTAATCAGCCTCAAGGTTTTGGTTAACATTGACTTGGAGTTTAAAATAGCATTTCAATAACCTCAGCCCCTTCCTGCTCCCCCATCAGCCATGGGAGGAGGGAGACAAGAGGCCCATGGGTTTGGGAGTTTGTGTGTTTGCTGTTAAGGACCTGAAGCAAATGAGCTGTGCTTGGCTAGAGGCCATGGCGCAGAGCTGCCCTCCTGGTCTTGGGGAGGGGTTTGGCCCAAATGCCAGGACCTGGTCCTGAGTGAGTGCTTGCAATAATAGATTTATTGTAGCAGATGCCAGCTGGA
This sequence comes from Camelus dromedarius, assembly GCF_036321535.1. Classification (NCBI taxonomy): domain Eukaryota; kingdom Metazoa; phylum Chordata; class Mammalia; order Artiodactyla; family Camelidae; genus Camelus; species Camelus dromedarius. Next base: position 45,844,488 of record NC_087444.1, read on the forward strand.
GATTGGAGATGCATTTCTTTCTTCTCTTCTTCTCAGACTCTAAAGATAGACAGTGCTCTTTAGAAGAGGGCAAGGGGCCACCCTTGTGTATTTCTCAGTGATGCCCACAGTTCTGGTGGAGGGTGAGAGCAGGACGTTACAATCCTACCTATAAGCTGACTGAAAACTCACCCAAGACTGAAGATGGTATAAAGCACTTGCTGTTCCTTCCCTGAGACGGGTCTTGTGTGCCACACAAAGTCTCCTGAGATGGGGATTGGCTGCTTCTACTTGCTCTGGTTCTTCTCCCCTTGACCTTCCCCTACCTCTTGACCTTCCCGGGAGGATCCTGGTCCTCCTTGGTGGCATGATTCCTCACCGACTCCTTGGAACCTGGTGTCATCTAAGACCATTTTGGTTCATCTTATAGAATCTGCCTGTTAAAGCATTCTTTCCACGCATTATTATACTTAGAATTACCCTCCTTATCTGGCCCATTATCGGGGCATCCCCATTTTTCACAGAGGTAGAAACCAACGCCCAGATACACTAAGAGTTGTGTGCAGGCTCCAAGTTGGTAAGGGACAGAGGGAATCCTGACCCGTGGTCTTCTATTTCTTTGCTCAAATCCCTGGGCCTCTCCCATCTCAGTGGTCTGTGTTTCTTCCTTTGCCTCCTTCCAGAAACTTTGGGGCTCAAGCCTTCCTGTCCAGAAGAGAGACCCCAAATTCATTCCCCAGTGAAACCTGGGGACTCACTGTGCTGCCCTGACCACGTGGGAAGAGGGTGATTTTTCACCCAAAAGATGGCACAGTGTATAACCCAAAGGCATGGACCGTGAAGAGTGCAGATGGTTTGAAGGCCAAAAGGGGGGCAGAGAGAACTTTCAGGGGCGAACAGGGAGACTCACTGCTGCTCCCAAACCACAGCTCACCTCTCTTGTTCTCCCCTCAACCTGCACTGAGGCTCTAAGGTGTTCCCTTTGTTTCTGAACCTGCTCTCTTTCCCGACTCTCGGTCAATTCCGAAATGTTTTCTTGAAATATTTCAGTGACTCTATCTGAGATGAGGGACAGGCCTCTGGGAGTTAGTGTCCTGAATGACCGTGTTTGAGGCCATACCATGGGCTTTCCAAAGGACCTGGAGGAATTCACTAGAAAGCCTGGGAAGGGAAGCCCCTGCCCCTGGCTCTCACCCGCTGAGCAAGCCCCATCCGAGTCTAGGCAGGCACGAGCTTCTGTGCCCAAGTGGAAGGGGGCTAGTAATATTCCCTCTGAGCTTCTGCAAACAGATGCCTCCCAAAGCCTGTGGATTACTTGCCTGGCACGCACAACCTGCTAATTAAGTTTTACTATTTACCTCTGGAAAGAGAAGGGGCTTCCTGGGCTCTGGAGAGGGCCCAACCCCTCCCCTCTCTCCTTTTCACCCTCCACCCCAATCAGGCTTGGAAACCCCTCTGGCTCCAGAAGGAGGGGGTAAATCTTTGGAATCTGGAGATGGGCAGAAATTGCATAAGCCCATGTTCACCCCACCACCCTCCCCTCCAGAGGCTGCCCCTAAGGGTAAAAAGCAATACTAGAGGGTAGGGGGTGAGAAGATGAAGCAGTTCAGACAAAGCTAATTAGCTCCTTGCTACTTGACCTTGATCTCTCTGAAGGTCATTTTCCTCATTTGTAAAGTGGAGGAAATAATCATATCTACCTGTAAGGATCATTAGGAGGATTAGAGGAGAGAGTGTTTGTGTGGGAGCGTTTGCTGGATGCTCACCCAATGCCCATTTCTCCCTTCCTTGTTACTTCCAGGCCTACAAGTCTTTATTTAGGCAGCAAAGTGTCCAGATAAAAGACTGTACTTCCTGGCCTTCCTTACAGCTAGGGATAGGAGATAGGAGTGGTTGTTATTGGTGGTGGTGGTGGAGTTTCCAGGAACATTACAGGGGTCTGCCTTAACTGAGAGAAAAGCCTATTGCCCTTCCCTCCCTGCTTCATTCTCCTTGCATGGAATGCAGACTTGATGGCTGGAGCTCCAGCAGCCATTCTGGAGTATAAAATGCTCTTGAGACTAGATCCATTGCCGAAGATGGTGCAACAAAAAAATGGAAATGTCACACTGGCCCTGGACTCTCTGTTTCTGTATTTTTTTCTAGGGAATGGAGAATTAACCTCTATTTTTGTTCAAGTCAGTGATTCTCAAACTCTAGCCTGCATTCAAATTACTTGGATAGCTGTCTAAAGCAAAGATAGCTAGGTTCCAGTCCCAAGAGTTTTTGATACAGTAGGCCTGGGGTGAGGACTTGGAATTTTGTTCCTAACATGTTGCCAGGTGATGCTGATGGTGCTCATACAGGTACCACACTTTGAGAGCCACTGGTTCAAGCCACCATCAATCAGGTTTTCTATTTTATGAAGCAGAACCCAATCCTAACTTACATAGCAGAGTAAGTACTTCACCCTCAATAAATGTAAATTTTTGTACAGAGATGAAGTGATACTGAAGGGTCTACCTGTTCCCCTCCTGGGGCCCCACCATGGGATTGGATCAGAAGCTCAAGGGGCTGGGAGGACAAAGCTGCCACAATGGCTGGCCTGCCCCTGCCATTGAAGGGCAGCCTTGACCTCAAGAACTCCAACAAGACTGGAGAGTCCCAAGGCCTTTGTGTCAGGAGAGGCTGAGGTCCCACTTTGCGCAGACCTATCATATAGACATCTCTTATTCCTCTGAGTTTCCCAGAAACTAAACAATATGAAAATACATAATGAGAAGATTTTTTTTTAGAGCAGGGACCACATGTAGAGCCAAGTGTTCTGCAGGCATTATCTCACTTAATCCTCATGACCCATTTCCCAGATGAGGAAACTGATGCTAACAAAGGATAAATAATTTGTCCGTAGTCACAAAACACTAATGAGTGATGGAGCCTAGATTTGAACTGGAAAAGCTACATCCCAAACAGCTATTTAAAGCTGGAGTTACGCTGCCCTGGCATTGGGCTATGCTCAACTGTATTCCCAGAAATAAGAAAGCAAGAAGGCTTTGGGGCAGCTTTGAGTGAGGATGGGGACAGAGTCTGGGGCCACCCTCCCACCTTTGTGTCTATGGACCCTTACTAAAGACAGAACAGCCAGCCCTGAGAGGTTGAGGGGAGGCAGCGCCTCCTCTGGGTAGGTGGGCTGTGTTGACGGATAGGAAGCCATGCCTTTCCTGAAGTGAGGGGGTCAGTGGCCCCGCGCTGCCAGCTGTTTCAGTAAAATATGAAGTTCAGAAACTCCAGGCAATCTTCTCTCTCTACTGAGTGATGACCCTGTAATTGGCTCTCAAGCTAGCTTGATTTATCAACTCCAACCTGGGCAGCTAGAAAAGGATGAATTAGCTCCTGGGGCTGCTGATGAGAGCAGGGTCCCTGGGAGCAGGCATGCCATGGGCGTGGGGGCCGTTTGTCACCACCAGGCCCTACTTAATTGTGGGAAGATGAAGTGAGGAGGTGTCAAATCGCACTGTATAAATCACAGTCTTTTGTAGCACAACCTGGGGCTGAGTCGGCCAGGAGGACGCTCTATTTGAAGGGGAGCCCCTGGGCAAAGACCTGCATCACTACCCCTTCACCAAAGAAGCAGCTTGGGCACAGGGAGGGACTGGAGAGCTAAGTAGCTAAGTGGTGTTTCAGCTTCAGGGGAACCTTGTGTACTTTGCAGTCAGTGTCCTGAGTTCAAAAGCTGGTTCTGCCATTTACCAGCTGAAAGACAGTGGCTAAGTCAGGAAACTTCCCCTTGTTGGACATCATGGTTAAGAGCTTTGAGTCTGGATTTGAATCTGGGCCCTGCCCCTTACTGGCTCTGTGGCCTTGGGTAAGTTATTTAACCGCTCTGTGCCTCAGTTGCCTCACCTGTAAAATGGGGATAATAATAGTCCTTAACTTATGGGACTGTATTTGTTTACTAGAGCTGAGATGACAAACTACCACAAACCAGGTGGCTTAAAACAACAGACATCGATTCATGTGGAGGCTAGAAGTCCAAATTCAAGGTGTGGGCAGGGCCATGTTCCCTCTGAAGGCCCTTGGGGAAAGTCCTTTCTTGCCTCTTGCACCTTCTGGTGGCTCCAGAGTCCCTTGGCTTGTTGCTGTGACACTCCAGTCCCTGCCTTTGTTTTCACACAGCTGCCTCCTCTTCTCTGTCTTTCCCTCTTCTGTCTCTTATAAGGACACTTGCCATTGGGTGTAGGGCCCACCCAGTTAATCCAGAGGATTGCAACTCAAATCCTCTAACTTAATTACATTTGCCTGGACCTATTTTCCAAATAGCTCACGTCCAATATATACATGTATAACTGAATCACTTTGCAGTACACCGGAAATCAACACAGCATTGTAAATTGACTATACTTTAATTTTAAAAAAAGGTGAAAAAAGAAAAAAAGAAAAGAAAAAAGGGTCACATCCCCAAATTCCAGATGTTAGGACTTGGGCCTGTCTTTTTGGAGGCCACCATTCAATCCACCATAAGGGCTGGGGTAAGAATGAGTGAATTAAAATATCTGTAAAGTTCTAAGAAGAGGGCCTGGCACACAGTAAAGACTATACAAGCATCCAATACATGAATGTGTGTATATATAAAATTATATATCTTATATGTGTAAGATTATCTATATTACATAATGTATATTATATATAAGTATATAATACATATTTATTTGTATACTTAATATATGCAATATACATATATTAATATATACATTAGTGTTATATATTAGTAATATTAATAATCTATATTAATATTAGTAATATAGTAGTTATATAATAACATAATATTAACATTACAATATATCATAATATATTCTATATTATGCAATAATATTAATCTATATACATTAGCACATATAATCTATCTACATGTATGAACAGAAAGTAATGGTACATATTTTGCAGTGAGTCAGGCTGTTGGAAGGATTACAGCTGATGATGAGGACACAGCAGCTGTCACTGTGCTGAGGATGCAGCAGATACTCAGTCAATGGGAGCTTTCCTTACTATGGTATCATGCCAGGTCCAGGGGTGGGATGGTCAATCACTCACCTATTCCACAGATATTTATTGAGCATCTATTATGTGCCAGTTGCTTATTAGGCACTGGGGAGACAGAAAGGGGTTAAAAATAGAGTCTCTTGCCTGCATGGAATTTATACTGCAGTGGGGAGAACAGATGAATAAGAAAATAAATGTACATATGATGTCATGTCAGCCAGTGATAAGGAGAAAGGAAGGGACAATAACAATTACAACTATAACCCCAAATCAAAGTATGTCCAGATAGAGCATGGGGAGACAGATGTGAACCGATAATCCCAGCCTAACCTCTTAAGGTCTGCAAGTGAGGAGAGGAGGGTGGGGCTGACAGGGCAATCCAGGCGGCCTTCTGGGTGGAGGGGAAGAGGTGGGCCTTGAGGTATGAGGAGGGGCCCACCAACCAGAGGCGAGTGGAGAGGAGGAAGGCACCTTGGCAGGTGGAATGGCAGGAGCAAAGATGTGCTGGCCCAGTGGGGCCTGGGTGGGGTGTGGGCAGTGGAGGGGTGTGGGCTGGCCATGCTGCAGAGGGCGCTGGGGACCAGTGAAGGCTCCGAGTCTCAGCTTGTTGCCTACAGGGTGCTGAGTTGCCCTGGTCTGATGAGGAAGATTCCTGAACCTTTGTGCTCTGCTTGAAACTAAAGTTCTGAGAAGATGGGGATGAACAGATGGGGGACATGGAGCAGGGCAGACAGGCAGAGTGTTGGACTATCAGGAATGAGATAAACAACATACCTAACATTTATCTCGTATCGGGCGCCAGACACCAGGTTTAGAATTGTATTCGCATTCTCAGATTTAATCCTCACATCTGTAAGGAAACAGGGCTCAGAGGGGTGCAGTAACCCACCAGAGGTCACACAGCCAGGAAGTTATTTCCCTGGTCAAAGCCCTCTCCTTCCTATGGTCTGGAAGGTCCTGTGTCTGGCCCCAACCTACATCCTTGAACTTGTCCTTTTCCCTCTCCCTCAGGACCCTGTTCCTGCCACAAGGTCCGGTTCACCCTTCCCCTAGGGCTGTTACACTTGCTGTTTCCACTTTCTCTGCTGAGTAATTCTTATCCCGAATGCTTCAGCCTGGATGTCACCTCCTTGGAGAGTGGTCTGAGCCACATCCTCAGGCCACCAGGGATTCTGGCTACACTGTGGGTGGCAGACGGTTCTGGATCAAACTAGCAGCGTCTCATCCCAAATGCCACCTCACCACTCAGCTTTTCTCTCTCTGGCTTTGTCCAGAGCCTTGGCAGATGCTCAATGTGTGTATTGTGGGGAGTAGAGGGGAGGGGGGAGGTTCAGGTGAGGTAATGCCCCACTCAAGCAATGAGGGACAAGCAATGAGGGACAGGTGGAAGTTGAGAGATAAATGTCACAACTTCCTAACTTTCAGAGGGACAATTCTGAGTCATGTCCTGTTCAGCATCTCAGAAGGTCCCCAGGGGAACTGGGCCCCTGTGATCGCCAGAGTAACCCACTCACTGAAACAACTGCACCCCAGTTTTCTTTTCTTTACTCTTCTCCCTTCTCTGTCTCAATTTTCTTGATCCCTCTCTGCTTCCTGAGATCAACTTCTAGATCAACCTACCTGTACCCAAATCCTTGTCTCAGGCTCTGCATTCAAGGAACCTGGAACTAAGACACGCACCTTCCCCAGAGGGTTGTGTTTATTTCGCTCAAATCACTTACCATGATCTGTAACTGTTTTGCTTGCTGGTTTTGGTAAGTAGCCTCCAAGATGGTCCCAATGTTCCCCGCCTCCTTATATTCACACTCTTATGCAGCCTGCTCCCTGACATGGTGTCAGAGTTGTTGGGTGTGACTAACAGAATTCTGGGGAGGTGATGGTCTGTGATGTCTGAGGTTCAGTCAAAAGACAATACACTTCCACTTTGATGACTCGAACCACTCTGGGGAAGCCAGCCACCATGTTGTTAAGGACACTCAAGCAGCCCAACAGAGAGATCCACGCAGTGAGTAACTGAGGCCTCCTGCCCACAGCTGACATCAACCAACCAGCCCTGTGAGTCAGTCGTATTGGAAGGAGATCCTCCAGCCCTAGGAGAGCCTTCAGATGACCACAGTCCTTTCTGCCATGTGACTACAACCTCCAGAGAGACCTTGAGCCATAATCACCCAGCTAAGCCACCCCTAAATTCCTGACCCACAAAATGGTATCCAAGAATAAATGACTGTGATTGTTTTAAGTCATTACATTTGGGGTTAATTTGTTATTTGGCAATATATAACTAATACATTTACTTAACTGCATTTATTTCACAAATATTTATTTGTGCTTCAGGTGCTTATGCTGTAAGACTGATCACGGCAGACAGATGCAAATACTTACAAAATTACAGCTGTGCTAGCTGCTGTGAAGAAGAGAACCAGGTGCTCTGGAGAGTACAATGGGAGGAGCAGACTTTGTCCAGGAGGAGGCGGGGCAGGGAGGGGTCAACTCCAAAGGGAAGGGGAGGGGAGGGACTTTAGGGGAAGATGAATCTCTTCCCTACTTTGACTGTAATAGCTACACAACTGTGTTTGTCAAACTAGCAGAATTGTACACTACAAGGATGCCTTTTACTGAATGTAAATTATAACTTAATCTAAAACTGAAAAGAAAAATCATCTCTAGAAAAGGTTCTGTTGCTACAGAACAAAAGCTGGAAAATCCCCCAGTTGGGGCAATCTAAAGGGCTTTCCCAGTGCAGCAGTGGGGGTGCTTGCGACCACTCAGCTGCTGCCCTGCCCCACTCTGAGCTGAGGCAGGGGCTTGGTCTGTGGGTCTGACACCCGGAGTCCGAATATCTGTTGGGGGCCCTGCCTGGGAGACACTGGTCCTCCCCACCCGGCCCCTGTGTAGCCTCCCTGAATGAACAATGACCCCTGCTGTCTCCACCAGTTCCTCCATTCCAGCCTGGTCTTAGGGCCAGAAAATCGTGGTCCATCTCCAGGTCTGGGGAAATCTTGGGTGCAGAGGTGGGGAGCTGGGGCTGGGATGAAATCTGGGGCTTTCAAGGAGTGGAGGAGGTGCTAGGGCTGGGCTTGTGCCGCTTCCAGCCTGGGGCTGGGGCTCGTGGAGTCAGGATGGGAAGCCCAGAGGCTCCCAGGACCACCTGGCTGCCTACTTGCTGGTCCAGTTTCCCTGCCCAGGCCTGCATGTGGGGCGTGGAGGGGGGAAGCAGGCATCAAGGGGTTCCAGAGATGGGGGCAGCCCTGGGGGATAGACCCACAGAGATCATGGGCTAAGCAGAGGGAAGTGCTACCCCTGTCCAGGCCTCAGTCTCCCTAGCCCTTGAATGGGAATATCAATGCCTGCTCTCCTGCTCCCCACATGGATTCATTTATGTACTGAGCACAGGTGCCATAGAACATTCTGGGCATAAAGGGATGAACATCACTGCCTGGCTCCACAGAGCTCACAGACCCACAGGGACTGAAGCATGGTGTGGCAAACGTGATACCCAGAAGCTGTGGACACGGCCAGGCCCCGACTATGGAAGGGCTTGGGACTGGTTTACTGTTTACGCCTTCCTGGGCATGACCTGGGGACTGAGCTGAGGAGAGGCCGGCTGGGAGCTGGGGGTGTGGGCTGCAGGACAAGAAAGATTCTGGATTTCCTTGGCAACTTCTCCATGACCCTCCCATCCCAGATCTACACCCCCTCCAAAGCTGTCCTTGGATGCTTCTCCAGATGAGATGACACCAGCCCTCCAGGGCTGTGATGGTCCAGCTACTTCTGGGTGATCATGCCCAGGGAAAGAGGAGGCCCTTGGGACCAGTGACAGTGTGACTAAGATTGTGTGCTTATGTGTGGACACTTGCCTACATGGGTGTTTGTGTGTGTGTGTGCCTGTGTGGACATGTGAGTGCTTATGGATGCTTGCCATAGGCATGCATGTTTCTGCTCCTGTGTGTGTGTCTGTAAGGATAAGTGGACATGGTCGTGTGGATCTCTGTATCTGTGCACTTCTCCAGGTGTGCATAAGCGCAGGTGTGTGTCTGTGCATGTCTGTGTCAGCACGTATCTGGGTGTGTGCATGACATCGTGGCCTGAGTGTGCCTCTGTGTTTCTGTGTGAGCACACAGTCTGAATCTGTGTGCACTGCTGCATGAGCTCATGTACATATATCTGGACCTGCAGGGACATGGTCTGTGCATGTGTGTTGGGGGGTCTACAGCGGGTGTTTGTGGTGGGGACAGGGCTACCAGCAACCCGATCCCGTCTCACCTCCCCAGGACCCTAGTCTGAGGAAGGGGCTGCTGCCCTAGATGCTCAAGGCTGAGAGCCCAGAGAAGCTCACCCCTGCCTTCTTCGGAGGGGACGCAAAGCCAGAGCCTCCCCAGGTAAGAGCAGCCCCCCGCAGGGCAGGGCTGGGCCGGGCACAGTCGGCCAAACACTGATGATCTCCCTTCATGTGGTAGCTCGGACCTATTTCTGTCTTGTTTGGCTCATCCTGGCCGGGTGTTCCCGTCCAATAATGCCCTGTTTCTCCACCCGGCTATTTCGGCTGGGGAATGTGCTGTTTGTGTCTCAAGCAGAAAACCAAAAACCCCCATTATGGTTAGCTGTCCTGCGGCTTCGAGCAGCCACTCACTTATTTAGGTTTCTCCTGGTCTATATTTGTCGACGGATGACATGTTGAACTTGGAAGGCATGGCTCGGGGTTGGGGGCTGGGGGGGGAAACTAGGGCCTCTTTAGGGAGGTGGGGGCATCATCTCAGCCCTCCTCACTGGGCAGGGCAGCGTTTGACTTCTCCACCAGGGGGAGCTGGGCTTTTTGCTCTCCTGGTCCCACCTTGGGCCGCCCAGCCGCCCCTGTGCATGGTCCCCCAGGCCTTCGGACTCAGCGTGTTGCTCAGGCCAGCCGTCTCCTTTCCCTGCTAGCATCAGTTGCAAGCCCCCCCACCACTCCACCCCCGCAGCATTGTTCCTCAACCTTGCTCCACACACCGAGAGCAGCACAGGGGAGGGTAGAGTACAGCACCTAGAACGAAGCCATCTGGTGTAAACCTTGGCTTAGCCATCTCCTGGCTGGGTCCTCAAGCCAATTACTTATCTTCTACGTGTCGCTATCTCTTCATCCATAAAACAGGAGTAATACTCTATTTCGCTAGCTTTAAGATACACATTTTCACATTTTGATGCTGGCCTTACCATCAACAGTCTGGCATCATTTAATTGGTTACATTTTTCTCTCTCTTCATGGTACATAAAATAACAGGGGGGTTTATAATCAATGGTGTTTAGGGTTCTCTGAAACACACTAGTACCAGTACTGGTGCTATAAAAGATAGCACATTCAAATTAAGATAACATGAGGAGATTTTAATAAAGGAGCACAAGATGTGGGCAGGATGTAGGGGAACCACAGGCCATGGCAAGATACCTGGGACTAGTAAGAGAAGGGTTGTGATAATCCCAGACCCCAAGATAGAGGTTAGGGGAGTGGTTCCCAGCACCTTGAAGAAGACAGTTGGTACAGAGGACAACTGAGAGCAGTGGCCTTCAGTGGGAGGCATACAGCCAGGCCCTATTATCTATTAGCTGTGTGACTTTGGGCAAGTTATTTCACTTATCTATGCATCAGTTTACTCATCTGCAAAATGGGCATCACAATGGTCCCTACCTGCATAGGACTGTTGTCATGCTTAAATAAGAAAAGACATATCAAGAGTTTGGAACACCTCTATAAAGACCATCCATCACTATCTTCATCATCCCACAAATGGTGCCTGGAGTACATCTTTCTGCCTTGGTGTTCCAAGCTTCCCTGGTTCCCATCCTAACTCCATAACTAACTGACTCTCCACCTTTCTGTCCATTTTGTGAACTACATGGTATCCCTGAAATAAGGTCTTGGTGGGGGGTTTGTTTGTTTTTGTATTATTTTGTTTTACTTAAGTTAGCTCAAGTTGATTTCTGTTGCTTGCCACCAGAAAACCTTAACTCTACAGTGACACAATGATGATATAGGATTGGGTGAGAGTCCTCCCCTACAGACACTAATGATGAAAAAGTCTACTTACTGCTGAATGCCAGCCTCTGACCCCATCGCACCCCATGCAGCTCTCACAGGACTAGAGCACAGAAGGCAAGCTACCCTGGAGATTTTCTGATTGACATGGGAGTAGAGGGTCAAGAGCCCTGCTCCTTCCACTTTTCCTTTCCCCCTTTCCCCTTTTTCAACCCCCCAGCACCTCAGTCCTAGAATCTTCTAGAACACTGGCTCCCCAGCAATTGTGTCTACAGCCCACTTTGGACAAACCAAAGCCCCCAGACCCTCTGTCTCATCCAATACCACAGCCAGAAGGAAAAAGAAGGCGATGATGACATGGAAGAGCCCCATGGGAGCAGCTGCCGGAGCTTCGTGTATACATCTGCTCGAGAAATAAGGGCATAGGGGTGATTCATAACCAAAGTGCAACACCTACATGTTTCAGAGTCTGGTAGTTATTGGAAAATGATGGGCCCCACACTCTGCTGGTGCAAATATGCATCCCTACATGCTGTGGGGTTAACCAACCACCCGCCACAAGCTGCAGTGATGACGAGGGAACCAAACCAACAGTGATTCATAATTAAAATGTAAGAATAGCAGCAACTGAAAACCGGGACCAGCCCAAGGCAGCCCTGACTATGCCCGAACATCTCGAGAATGACATCTCCGCCTGTGGGAACATGTGGTAGCATTTTGCAATGCTGCCAAGCGTCGCACGGCAGCCCAACTTCTTTGCCAAATGCTGAATCAAGTCTTCAGGAAGCTCTCCTAACCTGCTAATTTTTGGTTATAAATACCAAATTTTAGTAGCCCTCGTTGACTCACTGGATCTGTCAGTGAGTGGCTATTTGTTTGTAAGGTTGTGTATCCTTTGCTGGAGAAAAGCTCTTCGCTTAGAAAATCATGCCATCTAGAGCCTTGAGTTTTAGGGAAAATAGCCTAGAATCATCATGTAAAAGTCAAAACCTGGTGATACACAGTCTGAGCCTCTAAGTCTCAGAGGAAATCACAATGGGAGGTTGTATCAGCTGCAACAAGTTGGCTCGCTGCCCTGGGCAAAGAACTGGGAGCAGGCTTATAAGAAACTGTGCATTGCACTGTAGTGGGGCTTCCACCAGGGCCAGGATGGATTCAACAACTCAAGGACATTTTCAAGAACCGAGAAGCAAATGCACAAGGATGATATTAGGGAACGGCCAGTCTGACCCTGAGAACGGCAAGGTCAGGTGCAAGTGTCCTGGACCTTCAGGCAGGTCTGCAGAAGGACTGTCAAGGCCTTCGAGAAGTCCTAGGGCCACAGTCACTCAAGTCCCCACTGGAGGAGTCCCGTGTCTCCCTGGATCCAGCTCATCTTAGGACTCCTGCCACATTCATTTACTGGCTGGGAGCAGCCCGAGGGAGGGGGGGCCTGAAAGCCAAGGTGGAGATGGATTTCAGAGCACAGCAGCTGCTGGCCCTTGAACTGTTATGGTCCCCAGGGTTAGAAGCCGGCAGGAGGAGCATCAGTCTTATGGCTCAGCTTTTATTTTTCAAATGCCCGTGCCATTGCACCTCCCACAGTGTTACCCTCACCAGGACACTTTCTCGGGTAAAATCTTTGACAATTGAGTGACCTCTTTGTGCCAGGGATTATCTGGCTCCACCCACCAACCAGGATAGCATCCCCTTCTCCCACCAGGTGCTGGGAGAGTCAGTCCTAAATCCTCATTTTACCACCTGTTTTCTCTGGCCACTCCTGGTACCACAGGAGTTAGTATCTGAAAAGCAGACACCAAGGAAAGAGAGAGGAAAGGAAAGTTGAAGATGGGTTGTAGACGGCTGTGCAGTCTCAGTGTGGTCTGTCACAGTCTGAGAGCAGCCAGTGGAAAGCAAGGCCTTGGCACAAAGGTGGTGACAGATTTCAGAGCAGCCGAGACATATCCCCACCTCTAGAGAAACAAGGATCCCACAAAATGCCATGTGCCGATTGGCTCAGATAAGCCAGCTTCCCCTCCCAGAGCTGGGAACGGGATGGATGGATCCCAAACAAGACCTCTGCTGTCAGGAGGCAGGAAAGGGTGCTGGGAGGGCCACTACTGATGTGACCTTAGAAAGAACAAAACCCCTTCTTCTTGCAGATAGGGGAGGCAGGGGTCTAGAGTGGAGATGGGAGGGGTGTGCCCAGGCTCTCACTGTGAACTGGGGCAGAGACAGGACGGGGACCCATGTCAGGCCTCTCCTAGAACAGTTTCACACCATCATTTTCCGGCAGCCTTGGAAGGTGCAGGAATGGACCGAGCCAGGGGATCAGGGCCCTGCTCCTTACTGAGCTGGCCTGGTGCAAGCCCTCCCTTCCCAGAATTCTCAGCTCACTTAGCCATTTTGGTTTCCTGAGCCCCACCTGGGGTCTGGCCACTTGTCCCTGGAACACTGGATTAGCCTTTGAGGGTGAACTCACAGCTGGCTGTCATGAGATATTTTTAGAGCGATTAAATGCAGCAATAATTCCTCACTTTCTCTCAAGGCTCATTTCCTATTTCTCTATTAAAAGGAATAAAAACGCATCCTGGAAGGCTGCCCGGCACCGTCTTTGGGGAGGGAGGTGGGACCGGATGCCAGGCAGTGCTACACAAGGTCAGATGGAGTTTGCTTGTGAATCCCCCGTGAGGCTTGTCTGACGAGCACCACCCCACCTCAGCCGGCTCTCCAGAAGTGATGTCTGAGTTCCTTCCACTGTGACCTGGGCACCAGGGATTGTTGGACAATGGGGGCTGGACAGCCCAGCTTCCTGATGTGGCTCAGGAGGCATCATCAACTCTGTCTCACATCACCACCTAAATCATCCCCATCTTCCTGCGGACCTGCCAGAAAGTCTACACTTCGGCATTTCCTCTCGTTGGGTAAGCAGGGGGTTAATTCCACCCTTAGACATTTTCTCTTGGGGGTGGTCTCTCTGCAAGCTACTGACTTTAAAAAAGAATACCCCCAGGAAAGAAGACCCAATGTCTATGTGACTTAGTTGGGAGAGTGTTGAACCCAGGTTCAGAGGCCTGTGTTTGAATCCTGCATCTGCCATTTGTAAGCTGAGTAACATTGAGCAAATCATGTCCCCTCTCTGAGTCTCAGGTGTCCTACATATCCACTCTGAACATTTATCTTTATAGGACCTCTCCCCTGGGCTCTTGTGAAGATCAAATTGAATAATGGTTAAAAACAAAAAGTGCTTTGGAAGCTGTAAAGCTGTATTAGTTAGGTTAGGTTAGGCTGTGCTAATAACCACCAGTAACAAGCAAACCCTGAATTCTCAGGAGCTTAACACATAATTACTTCTCACGTCAGTGTCTCTGGTTCCATCTTTTGGCTTCACAATCTTAATTCGTAGTTTCCTGAGTCACCACGGTAGGGTTGTAAGATGTGGAGGGTCCACATCAACCTTTAAATGCTTTGGATCTGAAGTGACACTGGTCCCTTCTGCTCACAGACTATTGGTCAGAATTAGTATATGGCTCTGCCTGAGGGCAAACAGGCTGAGACATGCAGGAGGCAAGAGGAATTATTGTTATCAGTAGTGATGCTAGCAAGAGCAACTTTTTCTGACTTTGGCTCATTCTGACACGGAGCAGGAACAGGGATGAAGTAAAACTGCATATGGGACACGATGAGGGTCCTGAATGCTCAGGGGGAGAGTGAAGGAGCTAAAGAAGATACTTGACCCATTGTAGAGTGGGCAAATGTGGGGTGAGAGGCAGCAGCCCACCTGGAATGCATTCTCTGCTAGACGTAAGCTGGCCAACACCACGTCGCCACGGTCCACTGGCTCCTGCCCAGGGTCTCACTAGCACCCCCAGGTCCCCACCAAGGCCAGACAGGATCCCTCAGTTCTCAAACTGTCCGTGGCTCAAGATCAGTTTTGTTCTTAATTTCTAATCTGTCAGGATTTTTATAAGATACATTAAAAGCAAATTACTAGAGAATTTAAGCAATCTATCAATCTAGAAAATAGCAATAACCTAGGATGAAATAATCTAGAAACTAACCCAGTTAACATAAAACAATTTTGAAAAATTTCTCAAAAACAAGAAAATCTAAAGAAAGTAATCTAGAAAATAATCTAGAGGCTAAAGAAAGGAAATAATGTGTTGTAAATGTTGCCAAACTCTAAGGAAAGCAGCATTACTAGGAAAATGAAATGAAAGGCATCCCAACTTGTCTGAATCCCATTCGATGAGATGAGTCCATTGATCAAGCCCTCAGAAGCTGTGCCAATATCACACTGCTATGCCAACGTCACACTTCCTCTTGGTTTCCATACTATCTCATGGTGGAGCAGTTTTGAAGGTTTGTAGCTCATTGCCGATCCCTGAACACACCTCAGCGGCCCCGTTAGATGTAAGCTCTTGGAGGGCAGAGCCCGTGTTTCCTTAACAAGGAATGTGTGGGAATACCCAGCGTAGCAGCCCTCAGTGTTGGAGATACAAGACCCTGGCTGATGAGTAATGGAGACACCCAGCCTTGGCCAGGAAAGTGCCAAGGAAAATCTCCCCAAGCCATTCATGGAATGCTTACCCCCAAGTCAGAGCCTGGCCCCTGGAGGGGTGTGTTTTGAGTTTTCCTCTCTCCAGATTCCATGTGTGCCCCCTTGGCCACCCACATCCACACTCCAGAATCACTCACATGCATTGATGGCTTTTGACTACTCAAGTCTATATTAATTAAAGAGTGGACTCGAGATAGGCGAGCCAAGTGTCTTATTTCATAACGTAGATAATGTTAGAGATTTTAATTTACAAGGAAAGCGGAGACCAGGGTCCGTCTGCCGCAGAAAGAGCTGCAGAAAGCTTTGTCGTTTCTGAATCTGATATCTCAAGACTCTCTGAGTTGCCATAAATTCTGATAAAATGTCTTCCCAGCGGCAAAAGATAATTTTTATAAGCTTTTGGAAGGGACTAATAAAGCAGTAATCCACCGTCTTCCATTATTTAAAGACCTGGCTCGAGGGATGTGATTTGTAAGGGTTTTTATATATAAATATATAGACGTATATTAATTATACGTCTCAATCCATCACCCTCTCTGAAAAGGAATTGTAGCAGGGAGCTTTGGTTTCCCCAGGACCGGCCTCTCGCCTCGGCTGAAGCTGGAAAGATCTGTCTCCCAGAACTATCCCTGCAGATCTCCATGCCTCCAGGAGAAGTGATCAAAGGTGATAGTGCTAACGCTCTTCATCCCTCCCCTGGACCCGTGTGATAACCCTGGGGTTACATTTCGTGTCTGACAAACACGATTTCACTGTGACAAGGCCTGGTGGCGATGAGGGCGGCTTAGTCATCATCTGACAACAGACACATGTTGGGGATTTTCCCATCTGCCCCTTGCCCAAGGATTCTAGCTCTGCGGTTATCGTGCAGACACCAGCCTGAGCATCCAATAACAACAAGCTTAAGCTCAAAGCCAGAGAAGGCAGCCTCTGCATCTTACTCCAGGAGCCTGGAACCCCTGTTGGGTAAGGCAGAGCAGATTTTCAAGGCTGTGGGATTTGTGTGGCTTATTCTGTGAGAACACATCATGTCCCCGTAAAGCGTTTGAGAGGCTACAGGGCAAATATATGGTCCAAGTCCCTGCCCATCAGCCTCGCTGCCTCAGTTGAGCCAAGAGGCCTTTGGATGATGGCAAAAAGTTGAGTGAAGATGCTCCTTAAAGGGACAGAGGTTGTTTCGTATTTGCCAGGTTTCCCCAGCGTCCTCTCACACTCTGAGCACGCAAGGGGACCCAACACCATGAAGATGCCAGTGAGAGTGGTGGTGTTTCATTCCTGATCTCTTCTCCCTTCCTCATGGTCTATGACCTCCAAAACACAGGCAAAGAAACTGGAGGTCCAAAGTCAGTGCTGGGATTCACATCCAGGTCTGGCTGACCCCACGGGTTGTGTAGTTTCTACTACAAATATTGACACAGAGATAAGGAGAATAAATTTTTTAAAAGAAGAGAGGGAGGGAGAGAGGAAAGAAAGGAGGGAAGGCTTGGCACCATTTGAATTAGCCACCTGGATTAGTTGCAGATTGCCGTGCTAAAGGAGGAGAGAGTTTGGGGAAATTGCCCACATGAGGAAAGGGAAGGAGCAGAAGACCCTCTAAAGGCTGCAAAGACTGCAAGAGACTCTGGAGGGCAGCTGGCTGGAGGGCCCAGAGCTGAAGCCGGGAAGATGAAATTAGAATGTCTGGCACTCAATTCCAAAGCAAGAGGTCTCCCAGCTCCACGCGAGAGAGGCATCCTCCCAGCTGAGACTGGACCCTGAAATAGTTGCTATCTGGCTGGACATGGAGTCTGGACCAAGGTACAGGGCTTGCCACTTTATCTGCAGTCACTTCTCAAAGCTATCGTACAGCTTCAGGGCTCAGGTATCGAGATCTTGGGGGGCATTACCCTCCCTGGTAAGACAAGAGAGGGGAGGCAAGATTTTCCCAGTCATGAAACCAGCAGCAACTAGGCTTCCCGTGTCCCTTAGACTTCCTCCTGAAAAGCTCACACCCTGGGGCCATGTGCGGCTGAGGTCACAGAAAGCAGCTTCCTTACAATGATTCGTGAACTTCCAGATTCCCCGAAAGTCAGCAGCTGCCTTCCCAATCCTTGCTTCCACCCCACCCTCTACCACCTTTCAAGAACTGCACCATTTCCCAATGCCCTGAATTAAAATCCTCCCTCCAGGAAATACCCAGAGCGACTCCTGGTTGCCTGGTTGAATCCTGAGTGAGTTGGGGGGGCCAAACTGGAACGTCTGAGAGTAAGTTTCTGTCACCCAGAGGAACAAAAACTTAATCCAGTTTTGGAAAACTAAGAGATCTTTCCAAGCCTCTGCCCACCTGAGAGTGCAGACTGATAGTCCTACTTGCTACGTTTTTGAGGCTGGTCAGCACCTCCTATCTGGTTGCAGGTCTTGATGCTTACAAAGGACTTTCACAGGCACCCCTGATCCCATCAGCAAGTCTAGGAGGTGGACAGGATCCCCATTCAGTGGATTAGAAACGTGGATCTCCAGGACAGGAGCAAATGGAACCAAATGCTTGAACCTTGCATTAGTCTGCAACAAATACCCAAGGCTGCGTGCCTTAAACAATAGAGCTTTATTTTCTCATGGTTCTGGAGGCTGGAAGTCCCAGATCAGGGCTGGGCAAGGTTGGTTTCTGGTGAGAGTTCTCTTTCTGGTGTACAGATGGTGTCTTCTCCCAGGCTTCATGTGGCCCTGCCTCTGAGCATGCACAGGGAGAGGGACCCAGCTCTCTGGTTCTCTTCTTATAAGGACACTAATCCTATAGATCACGGTCCTACCCTTAGGACCTTATTCAACCTTAATTACTTCCTGAGAGGCTCCACCTCCAAACACAACCACACTAGGGGTGAAGGCTTTAACATATGAATTTGGGGGTTGGTGGTGAGGGGGACAAACATTCAGGTCATAACATACCTCTTAGCCTGCTGCTCATACTATCACACTAGGAAACTGAATGCATTAGGGAGAGGCATCTGAGGAGGGAGAAAAGAGATGGAAAAAAGGATGGAGGTAAAGGTCTTTGCCTAGTTTCAGCCTAAATCAAAAAGGCACAATACTTTCCAAGCCTTGAAGCAGACACTCCCCAACATATTGAATCTGGAGCGGTCATCCACAAGCAAACTGCAGAGGCTTTTGCTTGGCCTGAGTAATATCTTTTAGAAATCGGAATATGCCCCCTGTATTTAAAGATTGGAAGAGTTCCTGTAAAAATCTAGGCTTCTCTTGAAAAAAATCAGGTTTCTTCTCACTGGGGCTGTGTGTCAACACAGCAACCATTGGCCCGAGTTTGGGAGCGGCTACTTCCAATGGAGCATCTGACTTGTTCCCTCACTCACTCCCAATTCCACCACCGGCCTGGGCCTCCCTGGCCGCCCTGAGCACACATTGGCCCCCTAGGCCTGAGGAAGATGGGGCACCTTGGAGCAGCCCAGCCTCCCTGAGCTTCCTTGCAGAGGTAACAGCACAGCATGGGTCCTCTTTGATTCCAGGGCTGCCCATCCAATGTCCAGCTGCTCCTTACTCCCCATGACAATACTGCATAATTCACATGAAAGCGGATTAATATACAGTCAGGAAATTCAGACACTCGATATGACTTCTAAGGGCCTCTTTATTTGTATGAGAAAAGGGATCATCCCAAAATATTCACTTCTCCTCCCCTCTGGGGTTTGAAGATCATCCCCCAAGACCCTATCCCACTGACCATTTGGATGATAACCAGACAATCCTGTGGGCTGAGGGTGGGTGGCTTCCTGGGTACCCCATGCTGGCTACAGGCACCCCAAGGCTTCTATGTAAAGGGTCCAATCTTGGAGTTTATTTATTATTAAAAACTCAGTCTCTAGCTCTGAATCCTTTGCTGTTTTTTGGCTCTTGCCTGAAGCCTCTCCCACAACCCAGCTCCTCTGATCATTTGTGTCAGAAAGTTTCCTCTCTTGGCCCAGGAGGAAGCAGGCCTGTTACCCCATCATGCTGCTCAGCCCTGAAAAAAGTAAGCTGAGGATATGGTAATGGTTCTTCTTCATCCCACGCAGCTCCCCACTCCTTAGCTGCGTGACCTTGAGCAAAGCACTTTCCCTCTCTGAGCTTTTAAATTGTTCTTCTGTTAAGTGGTGGTTTGCCACACCTCAGGGAAAATGTACTGCAATAGAGGATAAGGGGAAAAAATCTTTGAAAGATAGGAAACAGTGTATAAGACTTAACCAAAGTGAATTGGTCAGGGCCCAGAAAAGGAAGGAAATAATGCTTCCAAACAGGGTAACAGAAGGAGAGGTTAATAAAAGGACTATTGACAAAGGAGTGGGCAGGTTTGAAGATACTGACAAGGGATAGGGCATACCCTGGGGATATATCTATGAAGGTAGAAGCAAAGGAGTAACCGTCACAGAACCCAGGAGCGGGGCTGTATTAAGAGGGCTACCTCAAAGAAGCACCGGCCTTCAATACGACGTGTAGCCAACCTACTGTGACCTGGCGATGGTGGGGGAGCTGGACGAATTAATATCCCAACAGTCTCACCCTCTACAGTCCTCTTGGGGCTTTCCATTGGTTAAAGCCAACCAGAATTAAGAGGGTGAGGGAGCTCCTCACTACTGTCCATGGGCATCCATCTCTCAAGCCACAGAGCAGGCTGTAGAAGAGTAGAGATCAGATATGGAGGGGCAAATGGAGGACAACTGGAACCACTTGGAGTAAACAGTTGACTGTGGCTGAGTTTGTTTTTTTCAGCCTTTGTTCACTTTATTTTTCGCATCTAAAACTATGTAGTGGCCTGGGTCCTCTGCACAGAAACTCTGGTGTGGGTCTTTACGAGATAGCCAGTGAATTCCTGATAGGGAGACATGGTGAATCCTGTCTTTTTCCAGAGATAAACAGTGGCTGAGTTTTTAAAGTGCACCAGACACCATGGCCATGCTTTGTATTACCATCTCACTTTCTCTTCTCACCAGCCCTAGGAGGTGGGGGGCTCTATTATCCCCATTTTACAGATGAGCAAACTGAGGTTTAGGCAGGCAAATTGCCACCCTCAGGATCACTCAGCTACTAAGTGGTAGAGGCAGGAATTGAACCTAGGACCCTGGACTCCTTGAGGACACTGCTATGTGGCCTCTTAGGTCGAGACAGAGGGACACCCACTCAGTCATCATCCAGGATCACAGCACCGTATTGATGCTTTCTGCCTTGCTCAGCCTTCAAGCGTCAGGGCCACATGCTCAGCACCATGAAGATTTGCTGTGCTGGTCTCAGGGGCTCATCATGAGCCCTGTGAAGGCAGGAACCCACAGCCATGAATGCAGGCATGCAGGATGGATGGTATGGGCAATGCAGATGGAGAACCTAATGCTCAGTGGCCTCCGATAACCCTGAAGTTTCCCTAGTGGGGAGCCCCATGTTAACAGAATTGGAGGGAGGGGAGATGGAGATGAGAAGTTCATTCTGAGATGCCTGTAGAACATGCAACTGGACACGTCCAACCAGCTGTTGGACTCTGTGGGGCTTTGAGCAGGTTATTTAACTTCTATTTCCCAAGGAACCAAAGAAGCAGGCTGCTTTCCCTAATTTTTTAGTCATCTATGAATTAATAGAGAGGACAGCAAGGACCTGGGGAGGGTGAAGCCAAAATAACGGAAGAGTTCAGGTCTAATCACCAAGGGGAAGTTATCTGAGTTCCAGGCACTCCTGCCTTAGACTCATAATGTGAGTGAACAAATAAACTTTGATTGTGTTAGGCTACTGAGGTTTTAGGGGGTGTTTGTTACAGCAGATACAATGAACTTGCCGGTACATGGAGCTTCAGTGTGGATCAAATCCTGTTTGTAGAAAGACTGCAGGATGGGAAGCTCAGAACTGCCTCCAGAGGGACCCCTGGCTTCTAAGAGTGGCTTCTTTAGGCAAGACAGAAAGAAGCACGTCTTCCTCGAAGGAGCTGGCTTGAGCCAGGGTGATGAAAGCCCGGGCTGAGAAGGCATTTACTCCCCAGAGCTGGGGTACCCGAGGGATGGGCTTCTCTTAGGGGATCTGTGCAGCTGGGTCCCCCATTCTCCAGTGACCTGGAAGTGGCTGGGGCTCTGGTGCTCCACATGTAACTGCTCTGGCTTTAACTACTGGCTTCAGGGTGATGAGGGTCTGCAGGACTCAGCTGGCAGGAAATTTATGTCCGATGCCCTCAGTTTCTGAGTGCATATTGATCGAAGCAGTTCTTATTCAGCTAAAAGTCTCCAATGGCCCGATTCTTGTGTGTGTCTTTTTTTTTTTTTTTGGCGGGGGCAGGGGTGTAGTTAAGAAAAATTTTTTTTTTCCCCAAAATGGAGCCACTTTCTGTTGAGGAACTGAGACCCATCTAGCTCCCTCCCCCTCCACCGCCAGCCCCACCACCGCTCTCCCAGGAGCCCCAGAAGAACCAGTGGGGCGGCAGCCAGGGCTTCCCAAACCATGGCCTAATTCAGTGCTATTTGATATTCCTGCAAACCCAGGACCCACACGATGCGCAGGGACAGTTTGTTTGGAGAACACATTTCCGCCCCTTTGTACTGCAAGCCCAGGACCAAATGACATGCATGTCTTTTCTGCAGATCTGGAGGGAAGACAGCTTGAAACCACATAGACACACTACAGTTTCTCTATCCATGATATGGGAACACTGCTGCATGGCCCAACCACCTCCAAGGGTCATTAAGAAATCATGTGGAAATGTCTTTGTTGGTCAGGAATGCCAGTTTCAAGGAACAGAAAAGCCTCTGACTGTGACCTAAGTTAATAGGGGTTTCTTTTTCTCTCATTATAAGCTATCTGGAGGTTGGCAGTTTGGGACATTGGCTTGGTGGCTCTGTGACATCATCAGGGTCAAAGACCTATTTCATCTTTTGGTTCTATCATCCTTCCCATGTTGACTTTTGATCTCATGCCCAGAGAGGATTCTACTCTCCTAAACTTAAGAGTTTAAGGATTCATTCTAAGAATACTTGGCAATGATCCATCGTGCTATATTTCTCTTGCCCCTTCTTTGTCCCTCACTCCTCCACTCTCTCCTTCCTTTCCTTTCTCCTCTCTCCTTCCTTCCTTCCTTCTGGCCATCCAGAAGAAGTTACTGAACAACTACTATGTGGCAGGTGCTAAAGATACAACAATGAACAAAACAGACACAGTCCCTGCCTTCCTGGAACTGACACTAATGGGGAGACAGGCACTGTAGTAAATCTTAAGATAAGCATTTACTATCTGTACGTTGAGGGTTAAAGGTATGAGTGCTAAGAACCAACAAACAGAGTCAAAGAGAAGGAATCAGGGAAGGCTTCCAAGAGGAGGTAGCATTCAAGTTGAATCCTGAAGGATAAGGAGGGGTTAGCCAGGGTTAGTAAATACTGGGACACACAATCTGGTTGCTGTCAGCAGGGTTCTAATTGCCCACTACTGCCCCCTCTCCAGAGACTCATAAACTGGGGGAGCCACTTCACCTGGAAGTATCTAAGAGATCCCACTATCTGCCCAACTACCCCCACGAGGGGGAAGACTCCAGTCAATGACTGATTTGCAGGCACGAAAGCCCAGACCTCTTGCCTTAAGGAGGGACAACTCTGGGATCATTACTCTCTAGAGCTCCCCGTACAATCAGGCTGAGGATTGACTGTTGCAGAACCCACAACTTTGCTTAACTTCTTCCCCTGCCCTCTCCTTTCATCACTCTTACAGGGTTCTCCTGGGAACAAGTCTCCAAAAAGCCACTTGTATAAGAATCTCTATGTTAATCAATTTTTAGGGAATTTATCCTAAGACATCAGGTGACCCACTGCTCCAGCACAAAGAACAGCTTCTATAAAGCTTCTTGGTGACAAGAGAGAATAGGGGGCATTCAGGAGAGCTGTAAGTCTCGATTCACCATTGAGTGGCTGGACTATGGAGTCAGAGCACAGGATGGTGCCCTAAAGCTGCCAATCCACCCTGCAAGGCTCAGTTTCTATCCGGACCCAGATCTGGTAGGGTACCGACTGGAACCAGCCTGAACCCTCTGCACTATTGTGGTTTCAAGGAGCACAAAGCCAGTCTGGCTTTGAGAGAACGAGAGCAAGAAAAAGGCATCCAGGGAAAGCCCGAGGTATGCCTTGCTGACCGTAATGCACCAAGTGTTTTGCAGGCCCTGTGGATCGATAGCAATGCATAATTGAGAGGCTCAGCACTGGCTGGTTACTCAGCCGTGAGCCTGAGAGAGGCTGCAGCCCTTTGCCAGCCCCAGAGTCCTTCTGAGGCTGGCTGCCTGGCTCCGAGACATCTCCCTCAGCCTCTCCCCCTCCACATTCAGGTAGAATAGCCTCCATCTAGTAGAGGGGAAGTACACACCAGACACGGGCAGTGTGGGATGGCAGTTAAGGATGCAGGCTCTGGAGTCAGACTGTATCAGCTATCTATTGCCACAATAATGCTGCAAAACAAACAAACAAAAAAACTACAAAAATCTTAGTGGTTTTTAACAACAGGAATTAATTTAGCTGATGTCTCTCTGAGTGGGCTGAAACAGCTCCACTGACCTTTAGGTGGGTTTGCTGATGTATTTGTGCTTTTGTGACCTAGGTTGTGGAGCCAGAAATATTTGGCAATATATTTTGTTTCACAAGTTTATTTTTCTTCTATCAAGTTAAACATATTCAACAGCTTTTCTTTAAACTGGCATGTGTAGTAGGAGCCCATTTTTAAAATTTGTTTCTGTTTTGATCCATCTGTCTGTCCATCTTTCTAACCATCTACCTATCGCTTATTAGCATAAATGTGAGTGGAACAGCAGGAGTAATACGCACTAATGTGAATGATTTACCTAAAGACCTGTTAAGTCTGTTCCACTTGTCTGTTATCCTTCTTGGTCCAGGGAGCTAGCCAGAGAAATGTTCTCACAAGTAAAGAAAATGGCAATGGGAAATTTCTTATGGCCTAGATTCAAAACTGTCCCACTGTCATTTCTGTCTCATGATCTTGGCCTAAGGAAGTCACATGATTGAACCCAATAGCAAAGATGGGGAAATATACTCCAACCTTTTACTGAGAGGTACTGTAAATTCATAAGATCAAGGATGAAAAATCAAGACCAATAATGCAATCTGAACCAGACTGCTTCTTTGGAATTCTGGCTCTGCCACTTGCTAGCTGTGTGACCTTGAGCAAATTACTTAACCTCTCTGAGCCTCAGTTCTCTCATCTATGAAAGAGAAATACTAATGGTAGCTTCCTTTGGGATGGTTGTGAAGATCCAATTAAAGCAGGGGAGGTAGGCAAGTTACTGTTCTGTAAAGTTAGTTATCTTAGCACCAAAAATCCCTGTAGCCAGGAAGAAACCATCCTTGGGGCAGAGCCACCTCTGGGGTAGGAGAGAGGAGAGAGAAGGAATCTAATCCTTGAAATCAATGAGCTGCCTAATCAGGTGACCAGAAGCTCCCAAACGCTAGATTTCTGTAAATGTATAAATTCTCTTGCTGTTTAAGCCAGTGTAGGTCACTTTTCCATTGCCTGCAGCCAAAAGCTTCCCTTCTGATATAGATGTCTGTCCATTTGAATTGCTATAACAGAATACCATAGACTGGGAGGCTTCTAAGCAACAGAACTTTATCTTTCACAGTTCTGGAGCCTGGAAGTCCAAGATCAAGGTGCCAGGATGATCCAGGTCTGCCTGGTCACAGACTGCTGACTTCTCACTGGGTCCTCACGTGGTAGAAGTGGGGAGGGAGCTCTCTTAGGTCCCTTTTATAAAAGCACTAATCCCATTCATGAGAGCACCACCCTCATGACCTAATCACATCCTTAACGCCCCACCTCCTGATACTACTGACCTGAGAGTTAGGTTTCAATATATGAATTTAGGGTGTGGGGGGACACATTCAGACCATAGCAGTTGACCAGCCTTTTAGTGTTTTCACAATGTTTTTCTTAAACTTTGATTCTTTTAGGAATGAATAGCTCTTGAAATATTTGGCAATATTTTTTTGTTTCACAAGTTTATTTTTCTTCTCTCAAGTTAAACATATTCAACGGCTTTTCTTTAAAGTGGCATGTGTAGTAGGAGCCCATTATTAAAATTTGTTTCTGTTTTGATCCATCTGTCTGTCCATCTTTCTAACCATATACCTATTGCTCATTAGCATAAATGTGAGTGGAACAGTAGGAGTAATATGGACTAATGTGAACAGTGGTTATTTCTTAGGAGTAGAATTTAGAATGATTTTCCTTTTTCCTTTCATTTTAAAATATCTTGTATTCTTTTAAATCAGCAGGCAAATTTTTATTTTATCCAAAAAATAAAATTATTACATCTTTTCTTTGTAAAACCTAGCTGTTGATAAAGACAATAACTGGCATTACTTGAGTGCCCAATACATTCTAGGGGAATTCTAGATTCTAGGGAAATTCTCAGGGAATCTAGTCTCTCCCAAAGCAAACTAAAGGTTGCAGAGCTCTGATCCAGCCTTCTTCTTCTTCCTCCTCCCTCTCTTTGGGCTAAGTTCAGCTCCTCAAAGACCTTTCATCACATTATCTTATGGCCTCAAGACACATCTGTGAAATAGCAGGTCAGACTGTAATTGCTAACCCTATTTGGCAGAAGGGTGAATTGCATCCAAAGAGGTTAAGTGGATTGGTTCAAGTCCCCCAGCCAGAGCCCAGGTCTCTATATTCCCAGGCCGGAGCCTCCCAGGTTAGGACTAGTAGGAAATTTTGGGTGCAGGGCCAAGAACTTCATCTTCTCAGTCCAGGACTTAGCTCATTAGCTCCCTGTCTTCTGCTGGAATCCCATTTGTGTTCAGACTGATCTGAGAATGTCTCAATGAGACTCCCATTCTAATGCTCAGAGAGGCTTTTATGAATAACAATCAGCATTGGGGACATATTTTTAAAAGTTGCTAATATTAATTTTACAGAAATAAAATCTAATTGAATTCCTCCTGGCTTTCACCATTAACTTAATGTTACGGACTTTTAACGGATGTTTTAATTAGATGTTCCTAGTAATGGGAATATGGCTCAATTTTCAAATGAGGGCCTAAGCTGCCAATATTCCCATTTGGACTTTTAATTAAGGTGAGAAAATATTAACCATTTACACTGGGTTATTGCCTGGACTATGTGTAGGATGGTGAGGTCACAATACAGCAGGCATGCGAGGGCCTGGGGGTGAAGGAGGGTGAGAGTTGGGGTTGGGGCAGTGGGGAAAGGCAAGTCAGGACCTTTGGAGAAGAAGTTCCTGTATCAGCTATTTTTCCATATAAAGATGTGGATGTGGAAGCTGGTTCTAAATACTTCTCTGAATTTCTCTCTCATTTTTCTGGGTTTGTGGAATAAGTAGTTAGCAAATATATCAATTTGCACCCCCAAATGTAGTGACTTTAAAAACAACCATTTATTATCTCACAACTTTGCATGACAGCAACTTGGGCTGAGCTTAGCTGGCCATTCCTTCTGGTCCGGGCAAGATTTGGCTCATCTTGGCAAGGGCTATTCATGTATCTGTGCTCAACTAGCAGACCAGCTGGGACTGGCTGCAAGCTGATGGTCTTGGCTGGGACACTTGGGATAACTAGGGCTTCTCTCCATGTGGGTGCTCATCCTCCAGGAGGCTAGTCCAGATTACAGGATTTCAAGAGCTGCCAGAGGGTAAGCTCCCATGCCCAAATGCTTTTCAAGTCTCTGCTTGCATTCCATTTGCCACTATCCCATAGGCCAATGCAAGTTGTGCAGAGGGCACAACCCAAGGATAAGGACTTTACAAGAGGCATGAACAAATGGGGACACTCCTGCAATTAACCAATCACAGCAGGTTAGGCAAAAAGCAGATGAAGCCTAGAGGTAGGAGTGGCTGATCCAGTTCTGAGACACTAAATCAGAGATCCCCAATACAAATGCCTGCAGGGCATGACATAAGAATAAATGAAGCAGGGCTGGCAGCAGGCACTGAGGGACCCTGGTGACCCATACCCTCACTAAAGGGACTCTCCACTGCTCAGCCCCAGCTGATCACAGCCATGCGGGGACATCGGCCAACAGTGGCCAGGGAGTCCACCTTTTCTGTTGTAACCTGATGTCTGTATTTTAGTTAGAGTCTCACCATTTTAAAAAGTTGGAAACAAATTAAAAATTATCAATGCTAGGCAGCTATTAGAGAAATGCGAAGAAAGTTTAAACAGGAACTTCACAAAACAGGAAATCCAAATGGCCAATAAATATATGAAGTGGTGATTAACCTCAACAGTCATCACAGAGATAGGAATTAAACCCAGGATGAGGTACAGTTCATACCATGATCTCAGATGCTGCTGGTGGAAGTGAAAGCTAGGGCAAAAATTATCTTAAAGAGTTGAAGATATGCATAGACTGTGTGCAGAAATTCTACTCCTTAGCACATATTAGGAAGTGTGAGCCCATATTCACCAGGTGATACAGTCAAGAATGAGCATGGTGGCATTGTACCAAAGAACCTAACACTGGAAACAACCTAAATGTCCATCAACAACAGAAATGATAAACATGTTGTTGTGCATCAATACAATGGAGTATTATATAGCAATGAACACGACCAAACTATCAATATACGCAACAATGTGGGTGAATCACAGATGTAGTGCCGAGCAATATCTAAGGTGACAAAAGAATGCATACTGTAGATTCTCATTATAGAAAGTTCAAAAAGGAGTACAATTAAACTATATCTACAAAAGTGTATACAAATGATAAAAATAATTTTTAAAAGAGATGAAAACATTATGAAAACCTAGGTAGTGGTTATCTCTGGGCCAAAGGAAGGGAGATAATTGGGAACACTCCAAGAGCTGTCAATGCTTTCCTGACCTGGGTGATGAATCAAGTGAATTTCATGAGTTGGGAGTATGAGTGGGATTGACTGGACAATTCTTTTGCTGCAAGTGGCCTTGCCTGGGGTCACCTGGTGGTATCCAAGATGCCTTAACTCACATTTTTTCTGAAAGACTGGGCTTATCTGGGCTCCTGTCCCTCCCCATGTGGTCTCTCCAAAAGGCTAGCTGGAATTCTTCTATGGGCTCAGGGCTCCAAGAGTGAGTGTACCCAGAGACAGGAGGTGGAAGCTGCTGGTCCCTGAAGGCCTGGGCTGGAAACTAGCATTTCTATCATATTCTATTCAGTACAGCAGTCACATTGTACCCGTTCAAGAAGAGGGAACATGGCCCCAACTCCCCACGGCAGGATGTCAAAGACTCTGGCCATCTTTAATCAGCCACACTACTACTACTTTATTATTACTGCTATTGTTTATTAATGATTAGTAGTATCCCAGGGTTAGACATTTGAGGAGGCAGCCCTGGAACCAAGATCCTCCCATTGCACTTACTGAAGAGCGGCCCTGAAAACCAGCTTCTTCCTTCACCTGGAGCCGGGGCCCTGGCTCCGACCCCCTCCTCTGTGACTGGTCAGATGGAGGGAGATAAGAAGGTTTTTGGCAGACTCATGTCCCCAAGGACATAACCTTCTTTCCTCCCACCCTCCTAGTGTCCACCGTTACAGACACCCCTTCCCCTCTCCCCACCCCCATGTCCCATGCCCTGGGGATTCCTGCCCTGCCCCACTCCCAGGGCCATGGTGTGTGAGTCTCATGGTGACTCTGCCAAAGGCTCTGTGGCCAAGAGGAGGCTATGCCTGACTCGGCGTCACACCTGTTCCCTGTTCCACCCCAGGATGCACCTTTTCATTTCTTATTTGTCAAATAGCTTTTTATAGAGTGGCAGATTGATACAGGGGAGACATGCTTGCAGTTTAGAGCTGAGACAACAGGGTTCAAATTTTAGTTCTGTGTGGCCTTGAGCAGGTTATTTACTGTCTCAATGCCTCGGTCTCCTTGTCTTTCCCAAGGGGATAATAAGAATAATATATCCCTGGTGTGGGGCCATCATGAGGATGAAGTGAGTTAATATAAACAGCACCAAGAATGGTACCTGTTCACTATGTTAATGGCTGCCCTTATTTTTATTATTGCAAAGTGAAAATGCACCTAGTAAAAAACTGTACAGAAGAGCATACAGTGAAAGGCCAGTCTTCCCACAATTCTGTTCTTTTGCCTTTCTCCCCAGATGCACCCTCTGCTAGTAGTTTCTTGGATCCACTGGCAAAAGTGTTCATTCAAGTGCATGTACACATGCAGGTATGTATAAGATGTAAAAAATCATATATACACACACATACACATGTTGCTGAATAATGAATACTTTTAGACACTTGTCTATAGTTTGCTTTCTTTCCTTAACTCAGTATCAAGATTTTTACTGGCACATCTGAACTCAACTAGACCCCTAGTGGTAGAAGTTCAGGATATTCAGGCCATTAGGGAAGAAACCGATGGAAGAAAACATCCTTTAGAGGGGATTCCCAAATCCTACCATGTAGGTAGTTCCTGGCCGTCCTTAAGGCTTTTAAAGGTTTTGGTCTCATTGACTATGCAGCCTCGCAAAGTTCCTTCTCCCTGGCCTCAGTTTTCCCATCTGTTAAATGGGTATTGGACACGGCTATCTCCAAATCCTTCTGAATCAGGATAGTCCAGGGCTTCAAGGGTATAAGAAGGCTCTGCCATGGCCAGAACCCAGGGACTTCAGGATGTCAACCTTCTTTTGCAGCCTAAGAAATGCCTGGCCCCATGTCACACAGCCTCTGTGGAGGAGCTGGGGTTGTGTGTCACTGAGGCATGGAGAGTCGGGTAATGAGGCCAGAGTGGGAATGAGGCAAATGTCCTGGGACTGCCTGAACCGAACCCAGGGCATCTGGAGACGCCAGGCGGGCGGCCTTGGTTTGTGTTGGACGCCTCACAGCCCGCCCATGGTAACCGAACCGGCTTTTGTTTGTTTGTCTAAATAGGAAGACAGAGGCTCGGGGCTGCCTGGGATGGCTCCACAAACAGGCCCGCGGCCAGAGTGGGCGGCCGGGGGAGCTGAGCTGGGCAGCCAGAGGCCTGGGACCGAGAAGGGGGCGTCTGGAGGCCAGGCTAACCCAGCCTGTGAGGGGATAGCGTGGCAGGCAGGCAGGACGAGGGGAGCATGACGGTCAGGTCAAGTGCCCCGTGCAGAAGTAGGACAGAAAATGAGACTCTGGACTGGCCCACAGCAAGGCCTCAAATAGGCCTCCCTCTCTCCGCCCTGGCCCTGCCCTGTAGCCTCTGACCTCATCCCAGGGGATCCAGACCTGGGTCCTGACCCCTGTGGGCTGCATCTTCCTTGCCCATCAACGGCAAGTCAGTGTCAGATGGTCCACTGATCTCTCCTTTCTGCTGCGGAGTGGGCAGTGGCCGGTGAGTTACGGCCTCCCTTGGTCAGCAGAGGGAGTGGAGGGGACCAGCTTGCCGTGAGGCCAGGAGAGCCAGATGGCTATCTGTGGGCCTTCCTAACCCTCAGGTCCTCAAGGCCTTGCTTCCTCTCCATCTCAGGGCAGTCAAGCTCCTGATGCGGGTGGGAGAAGGGTGGCACCCCCAGATTTTGAATTAGAGGAATGTTTCTGTTTTTTCGGTGCAAGAAAATGAGATCTGGATATAGCTTATATCGATTTGGTATAGTTATATAGCTGAACCATTTGAAAGAGCCATTTCTATAGATCAAAAACAGTCTAATATTGTCCACTTCATGTGGTCCAACCTAACAACTGTAGTGTCAAGGATATAAATATAATGCTGACACAGATACAGATGTACACACATATACACAGACATATAAATACATATGCATAAAATGATATGCTGGTCATTGCATTTATCAGTTTTTTTTAACAAGTGCAGACAAACCTCACTAACCTTTGCTCTGCCCTCTGTGCACCTCCCCCACCCACCCCTCCAACCATGGAGAACTTGATATAGTCTAGAGCCTCCCCAGAGCTTCAGGGCTCACTTCTACAGTGACTAGCCCTCCAGGGGCTGCCGACCAGGACTTCATCTCATTCACCCATTGCAGGGTTGGGCAGCAAAACAGAACTTTGGCATCAGGTAAATCCCACCCTCACCACCCCCACACATACTTTGTAACTTTCTACTGCTGCCACCTTAGTTAAGGCATTGTTTCCTGGAGCCTCTGTTTCCTAGTCTATGAATAGGGGATTACAAACAGGACCTACTTGGCTAGGCCCCTGTGAAAATAAAATGGAGTGATATACAGCAGGGCCTGACCACTGACACGCAGCGCAGTCTTAACAGGTGTTGTTCTTCTCTCTCCCTCTCAGCCTCTCCTTACTGGGCCCTCCTTAGCCATCAGGAGGGAAAAACTGCTTGGGCTCCTGTGCATAGCAGAGACACGTGGACAGTATATAAAACCTTTCTTTCCTCCATTTTTTTTTTAACTGAAGTATAGTTGATTTAAATGTTGTGTTAGTTTCTGGTGTACAGCTTAGTGATTCAGTTATACATATACATATTCTTTTTCAATACAGATTACTACAAGCCATTGAATATAGTTACCTGTGCTATACAGCAGCACCTTGTCGTTTATCTATTCTGAACACAGTAGTTCTGCCAATCATTTGTTAAAATTCAGAGCCATCAAGTAAAAGAAGAAACTAAGAGCCCCGAATTCCACACCCTGAGGCCATCATTGTTAGTATTCTGTAAGTAAAGGGAATACTTAATTTACAATTTGCAAGTAAAGAAAACCTAACTCAAATCAGCTTCAGACAAAAGGGATTTGATGAGCTCATGTGACCGAGGTGTTCAGAGGAAGCTTGTCAGAGGCAGGCATAGCTGCCCCAGGTGCTAAATGATGCCATCAGGAGTATTAGCTCAGCCAGTATCACAGACTGGGTGGCTTAAACAACAGAAATTTATTTTCTTACCGTTCTGGAGGCTGGAAGTCCAAGATCAAGGTGCTGGCAGGGTTGGTTTCCCCTGAAGCCTCTCTCCTCGACTTGCAGATGGCCACCTTCTCTCTGTGTCCTCAAGTGGCCTTTTCCTCTGTGCATATACTCTCATGGTATCTCTACCTCTTTTCATACGGATACAGGTCCTAACAAATTAGAACCCCACTACTATGACTTGGTTTAACTTTAATCACTTCTTTAAAGGCCTTATCTCCAAATAGTCACACCAGGGGTTAGGACTTCAACATATGAATTTTGAGGGGGCCACAATTTTGTCCAGAACATCAAGGATCTACCGTTCTCCATCTTCAATCTGATTTTCCTCTGTGTGGCTTCATCCTTTGGCAGGAACGATATCCACCAGCAACTCCTAGGCTGACTTCCTAATTCTTTATCTATAACAGAAAGAGAACACCTCTGTCTGTCTCCATGGCTCCCACAAAGGTCCCAGGAGACAATTTGTTCGGTCCAGACTGGGTCATGTGACCACTCCTGAACCGACTACTGTGTTCTGATTGGGCAGGCCTGTGCCACTTGTTCACAGTGGTTCCTGGGAGTTGAGTCAGCCACATGAAAGCACAGGGCCTGAAAAGCACCCCAGTTCCCCAAAGGAAATTGGGGTGCTTTTTCCAACTGGAGGGTACATGGATGCTGGATAGACAAAACTACTCATGTCCATTATACACTTCGAATATAATCATATAAAAATATATTTTCCCCCCATATATGGTCAAAGTGTCAGGGAGCTGGGAGGGATACAGACGCTCACCACCCATTCAAATGCCAGTTTTTCAGCTGTTGTTTTACAGTTTTATAAGCGATACCCTGTGATTTCTCCCACAGGTAGTTTTGCCTTCCAGCCCCCACTTCCAGCCCCACTACATAGGCCACCCCTGAAAATTCAATTTCCCAACAGACATGTTCCCTCTAGAAAGAATCAAGGTGACGTCAGATCCTGACAAAGCAGAAACCTCAGGAAAGAGACACTGGGCCTCAAAGACTTTGAAAAGGAAAACAGCATCAAATACTGTCTGCCACCAACTAGAAGGTGATCACTGCAACCAGGGGAAGATTAGGATCCAGTGCTGCCCCTTTTCTGACTCTACTCTCTGATCCCCAGCAGCCCCACCTGAAGAGGAACAGCTCTTACCTTGGGTCTCAACTCCTGATCTCCTGAAGTCAGCATCCTGATTTTCCTTTGTAAACTCACTCGTCTCCCTCTGAGGCATATTTGGGTGTAAACACAAATGCAGGGGTATACCACACTATACGGAAATCAGTCCTCTATCCTCCCCTCTGCAGCAGGCGGTCACCTGTGGGATCCAGATGTGGCCAGTCAGAAGCTCTCACGGGGGCTTTGTTCACGGAGCCAGTGACGCAAGCCCTGAAGACACGGGTGGCCTGTCTCGTGACCAGGCCACTCCTACTGTGACCCCGTGGCTGTGCTGGCTGCTCCCTAGGCTTCCAGAGCAGCCTCGCCACAACCCCAGCTGGTGATTTCTCGACGTCCTGCCCCTAAGTTTCCTAATGCTAGTCTCTTTCTGTTATAGCCCAAGGACCTCAACTAATCAGCATTTTAAGAGCCCTTTCAATTCTAAAGTCGTGTGAGAAAACGGCAGCGCCAGAGGCGGCTCCG
This sequence comes from Camelus dromedarius, assembly GCF_036321535.1. Taxonomy (NCBI): domain Eukaryota; kingdom Metazoa; phylum Chordata; class Mammalia; order Artiodactyla; family Camelidae; genus Camelus; species Camelus dromedarius. The sequence goes on from NC_087444.1 coordinate 45,878,511, forward strand.
GACCCTCAACTCCACGTCCTCCACTTCCTCTGGGCTACACCGCTGGATTGTATCCCAGCGTCCTTTGCAGTTAGGCGAGACCATGTGACTAAGTTCTGGCCAATGAGATGTAAGTATTCTGTGACGTGATCATTCTTTGATGTGCGTCACTTCCTGGCCCCGCCCACAGAGCCTCCGTGCAATTCTCCACAGAGAAGACGGGAGAGGACGGATGTCCTAGAGACTGGCAAGACCATGAGATGTAAGGTTCATCCTCATCCCCACTCCTTGCCACCATTTTGACTTCACACGAGTGAGAAATGGAATGTGACGGCCTCAAGCCGTAGAGACTCTTGAGTGTTGTTGTGGGCCCTATACGTATACAGTAATGCTCCCAGTAAAGGGTCCTGTGCCTTCAAGTTGGCAGAGAAGACATGCATCGAAGCCAAGAAGTGACCACCAGCTGTTGCTTCCCTTGTTGGCCAGAGAGGCCAGCTCCCCGGAACCAAGGGCCAGGCCACGTCTCCTGTAACACAGAAGACGCTTGATTAGGAAGGAGACACAGCTGGAGGTGAGTCATGCTGGGGCTGTTCCTTTATTGCTCCTTCAAGTATAACTTCCAATTACATTAAGAGTGAATTTTCATCAGGGACCTGGGGATTTTGAAGTGACTTTTGGATGTTCTGGAGCCATCCCCTCAGAGTTCACTGACTGGGCTCCTTTTCCCAGAGCACTCTGGGAAGATCCTTCCCGGAGTAAAGGAGCAGATGTTGATTTGCATATATGCATGTTTCTGGCCTCTGATGAGATTAGGAGGTGCATTTTTAATCAAAGCCTCCAGCGAGGCTGGGCCCTGGGAGGCAGACTCGAGGGGGGAAGAGGAAATGTCACAGCAAAGAGGGTGTGGGCCTGGGAGAAAGGGACACTCAGCGCTGAGCCTTGTTTATAAAATCGGAGAGGGGCTGGCGGGGTTCTGTGGCTGGTAAACAGGGCTGAAGATGGAGGATAGACTTGGAACTGAGGACATGTGCCCCAGGCCCACTAGCTGTCTGTAAACCCTTAGAGAAGTTCTGGCTTCTCTCTGAGGTTCAGTGGACCCTATAATATGGAGGGTTGGGGTGATACTTTTGGACCCACTAACTTTTCCAGGTTATTGTGAAATGAATGAATAAATTTTCATGGACAGGAAATTTGCAACTATTTTGTCCTAATTATGCAGATGAGAGGAATTATCTCCTGACAGGGTTGTGAGCAGGGAACCCTACCCTCCCTAACCCCTGGGCCCCTGAGCCTGCAGAAGGGGCTGCAGATCCAAGTCCAAGGGGTCAAGGGTTCTGTCCTAGAGGGAAGCATTCTTTTCTCACCACTTAGAGGCTGGTGTAGGGTGGAAACTGCTACAGCCCTTCTGGTGAATAGGGATGCCTTGCTTTTTTTGGAAGAGGATTTTTAGACATGATTCCCAGGTGAAATCTGTACTCCTCGAGGTGTCTCATTCCCAAAGTAGAATACTCCGAATTCTTTAAAAAACGATGAGCTACGTCTACATGTATTCCTTGAACACATCAGGACCTCAGAACCTTTGCACTGACTGTTCCCTCTACCTGAAATACTGTTCCCTTGTTTACTCCTCACTTTGATCCATGTCTCTCCTTGAATGGAGGTAACATTCAAAGAGGCAACCTGACCATCTTGGCTTTCCTGCCCATCCTCGTTTCAATAACTCTTCCATTACTTTCCTCTAGCCCAGGGCTTCTCTGAACTATTGATATTTTGCACTGGATAATTCTTTGCTGTGGAGGCTGTCCTGTGCATTTTAGAATGTTTAGCATTTCTTGGCTGTACCCATTATATGTCAGTAGCACCTACCCTCCAAAGGTTATGAGAATCAAAAATGTTTCCAAACATCATCAAATGTGTCCTGGGGACAAAGCCTTCCCAGTTGAGAACCAGCAGTCCAATCTGTTCTATTTTCTGTATAGGGCTTGGCACTACCTGAAATATATTTTACATGTTTTTCTGATCATTTGTTTATCATCCATTTCCCCCGCTGAAATGTGAGGTCTGCTCAGGCAGGGACCCTGTCTTACCTTGTTCATCAGGGTGGTCCCAGGCTCAGAGTAGCACCTGACATGTCAAGGAGCCCAGTGAATGCTTGTTGAATAAATAAGCAAGTGAGAAAAAAAAGCAGCAGCTTCAGTGAGTGCGTGTGGTAGGATCCCTTTAATGTCTGTGTGCACATGTGTAACAAGATGCAGAGAGCTGTGTTCTTGTGGCAGCTAGTGCAAAAAGCCTTTCAGGGAGAGGCCAGGCTCCACCTGAATGGCACCATTCCTCACAAATCCTCTTTGAGTGTCCCTGTGGCCTCTCAAGGCCAGCTCCCACCTGGGCTTCTGAACAGGATTGAAATTGCTCTGCGTGAGACAAATACACAACCTCTGCTGGTTCTGACCACATTCACAATAAAAATTAATGTGCATGTGATGAAATGCAGAGATCCTACAGGACCTACATCCCATACCTCTCTGACTATCATCTCCTTTATTCTCCCCCTTGTAAACTCTGCCCCTGCCACACTGGCCTCCTTGGTATTCCTGGAACACTCCAAGCACATGCTGCCTCAGGGCATTTGCACTTGCTGCTGCCACTCTATGAAACTCTCTTATACTTCTTACATGGGTAATTTTCATGGTTTGCACCCTTCCCAACTCCTTTAAGTGTCTACTCCAAAGTTGCCTTTTCAGGGAGGCCTTTCCTGACCGTCTGATTTATTTAATGCCTGTATTATCTGTCTTCCCCTGGAGAGTGTCATCTTCTCCAGGCAGGAGCTCTTGATGGTTTCATTCACATAGATTGTTGCTCGGCATGTTCTTGGTCATGTGTGGGTGTGCATAGGTGCATGGGTATGACTTATTTAACACTGTGACACCAGGGCGGAAAAGAGTGGCTGGCACACAGGTGGGTGTTTAGGCGGGGCTCCCCAAGGCAGACCCTGAGACAGAGTAGGGTGAAAGTGATGCAGTAGAAAGCATTTCTGGGAACAATTTATAGGGAGTAGGGAAACAGGACAGGGAAGGGAAGGAGGCCAAGAGAGGGTGCGTATCAAGCAAAGTCCTACAGAGGGGACCTTGGGCTGGAGATAGCACGGGTCACATGTTTGAGCTGTCCTGCATGGGAGTTGAGGGGGTTGAAGCCTTTACACCCCACAGCCATCAAGCTGCTCTAGAAAGATGTACCAGGCACTTCCGGCTCTCTGCTCATGCAGGCAAAGCATGTTCTAGCAACTTGAGAGCAGCCCACCAACAAAAAGACTCAGGGCTGGCTGTTAAGATAGACGGCATAGCCAGAGCGGGACTCCAGTGTGCAGCAAGAGGGGGAAAGGATCCCAGGGGCTTGTGGGTGGAACTCTGACAGTGTTGCTACAACAGGCATGCTCCCTGAGTGTTGAATAAATCCTCCAGGCTAGCTCACATGCAACTGGAACATCCTTGTAGCTAAATAAGTGACTTTGGTCTACGCTACCACACTTCATCCCTTGCACCTCACAACTTGTACTAAATTTGAGGATGCTGGGACCTGGCTGCAGAGCTTGGCCTGGGCTAAATGAGTGGGCCTGTGCCGGACACCCACATCCCTGGTCCCTGAGGCCCAGGCAGAGCTGCTCCAGTTTAAGGCTAGTTCGTCTGCTTTGCATCCTGAGGTTAAGCCTGCAGAGGATCCTGTCACCGGAACAGACCTCATTTTCATCTGCTTCCTCTGCTGCAACTCAAGTAAATTTCTGGTTTGTCCTCTCACTCCTCCCTGCCGCTGCAGAGGCCCGGCCCTCTGCCTGGAATGCCCTCTTTACCATTCTCCACCTTGAAATACACTTTCCACCTTCCCTTCCTTCCTTCCTCCCCCTCTTCCTTCTGCTCAAATAGCACTTCTGGAGTGAGTGAAACCGCCCTGCCCCCAGCTTTGATCACACAGGGCTGTGCTTGTTGGTCTTCCTGTTTGGGCAGCAACTGTGGCTCTGTCTCTCTGGTCCCCCAGTGCCTGCTCGGTGCTTGGCTTCTAGGACATGCGAGATAGATGCTTAATAGGTGAACACATCAACCAACTACCAAAAAAGACCAGAGGCAGGAGAGATGCCATTTAAACCTTACCCCTTCTCCACGGCGCCTTCTCCCACCCTATGTGGACCTGGGATTGAGCATTCGGAGACTGTCTGGCCTCTAAGGTTGCACTAAGGACCCTCCTTTTTACGGACCCTCCTCTCTGGCACCTCTATTCTGTTTCCCTCACCCCAGCTTACCTCCTTTCGGCTCCCCCTCTCCCTGGTTCCCTTCCTCCCAGGGGTCTGCTCTGGTTTCCCAATCCCTAGGGCCTCAGATATTCTCTCCACTTGATTTCCTGCCCCAGAAACTTCTGCAACCAGCTCAAACTCCAGTGCCCCAAGAGTTAACCACCCCAAACTCAACTCACACCATTCACTGTCAAATGGATTTCTCGGGCCAGCCAGAGTGCCGGGAGCCTGGGCCGAGCTGGGTCGAGTGGAGGTTTATTTTTCTGCTGACTACCATCTCCCAGCTGAGTCTCGTTCCCAGGACAAATCTCCAGCCCCGTTTTCCCTGGCTCTCTCTCTCCGTATAAAAACAACTTTATCTCTAAAGAGCAAATAACACCCAGCGCTCATAACAGATGCCAAGAACTGTTTCTGTTTTGATTTTTGAAAATAAAAATTCAACTGTGTTCAATAAAATTCAGAAGCCGCTTCCCTCTGTGGAAATTAAAGGAATCCAAGACGCCGGAGAAGCCACCGACCTTCCTAATTAAAGCTGCAGCAACGGCGGGAATCCGCTTCCTACATCCAGCCCGCTCTTGCTGAGCAGAGAACAAAGCCGACCCCCATCAATATTTCATTCTCTCTTTTCTTCCACGATAACAATGCTGTGTGTTCTGAGTGCGCCCCCCAAAAAAGACATGCAGAGCTATGTTAATTAGGGTTTAAATAATTGACGCCCCAGATCTCGCTGTGTTTCCGGAAGTGTGCAAGATGGGTTGTTGGCTCAGCTCATAATTGCATCTGTTTGCAGTCACTGTCTCTGTCCGTCTGTCCAGTTTGGCGGGTCTCGACATATGGAAAGACTAGCTCCACTTCCCAGAAATTGCTTCCATCCTGAGGTTTTGGGTGCTATTTTGCTTTGAGTTGTAGACTGGAGTCTGATAAGATGTGTTAACTTGTGGCCTACTCAGAGGAAGGGTCCCCTGCACCTCTTCCTGTCCTGGCCAGGCACCAGGCCACCCCCCAGGCCTCTGACCCCATTCTGGGCACACACTCTGGATGCCTGACATGCAGGAAGGTTATAGCAAATAGTCTTTCAGTGGAAGGAAGGGAGGGAGGGAGACAGGGAGGATGAAAGGGAAGGATGCAGAGAAGGAAGGAGAAAGGACAGATGGATGGATGAGTTTGTCCTGTGGGGCCATGGTGATTTACCTCCTCCTAGATGGGACATTTAAAACAGGGGAGACAGTCTATCTGTAGATCCTTATGTGTGGACAGTACCTTAGTGCTTTTTTCTATAAACAGCAATGAGAGGAACTGTGATGTGGCGGTGAAGAGCAAGAACTTTGGGCCAGACTATCAAGGTTTGAATCCAGCTCTGCCACTTACTATATATATGCTGTATACTTGGAGAAGGTTCTTGGCCTCTCTGAGCCTGTTTCCTCATCTGTAAAATGAGGATAACAGTAGTACCTATGTCATAGGGTTACATATGTTTACATCACGTATAAACCACTATCACTATTCCAGCTGTTCATTACAAGGGATTGAATTTCAGGCAGTGCAGCAAAGCAAAGAGAGTGAGGGAGAGACCTCTGGGGGGACATCCAGTGACTCCAAGACATAAAGGCATAAAGACAGCCAAGGCAGAGTTCCAGTGGGTAGAAAGGGGATGAAGGCTGCTGATCACTGTGCTAAAGACATACTGAGCAAGGCTCTCTTGGCTGCTGGGAGGACTAGCAAACCCACTGTGTGGATGGCCATTCTTCGTGGGGCTCTGCACCCATTCCCTCTCCTTTCAGTAACTGTTCTCTTTTGAAGAAGAACCCGACCTTGCCCATCTCCACACAGTCCTTGTTGGATTAACACATGTCTCAAGCCAGGTCCTGTAACCCTAGATGGCACCTAAAGGGGAAAAGTCTCTCTTTGTGCACTGGGGTTGGGAAACCCTCAGGGAGGCGGCATGGCTGTCAGCTTGTCACTCACAGGGAGAGCCTGCCAGAGGGTGAGGCCAGCACAGAGTAGAGCAGAGCTGAGAGATGGAGTGAGAGTCACTGTTCTTAAATGTGTTCCGTTTCTCCAAATCTCAGGTTCCTCTGCCTATAACTGAAGAGCCCTGAAGGATGTACCCACCTTCCTTCCTCCTACCTGCCCAGCCATGGCCCTGGCCTAGCCTCCCTGCATCCACCCCACACATCTGCTGGGACCAGTTTGACTAACCTCCAGAAACCTGGCCTTTCTTGACCCCTTGCGGTGTCCATTAAGCAAACATTCATCTTTAGACCCTAGAATAGCAGATAGAGGATAAACGTTGTGCCTGGGTCTGAGAGGTGCACTAGCCCAGCTAGGGAAATTGACACACTCAAGGTCCTACCCCAGGGCCTTTGCCCATGCTGAACCTCAGCCAGGAATGTCATCTCCCATGTACCTAATGAAACCTTCCCTGCTGCTTCAGGTCCATCTGAGATGCCACTTGCTCCAGGAGCCCTTCTGTGATGCCCTCTTGTGAAGTTCTCCCTCCTCTGGTCTGTCCTCTCCTGAGATGCTTAGCAGGTCATCTTGTTGCTGTGTGTGTGTGTCTGTCTGTTTCTTCTCCCCAGCTGGGAGTCTGAGGAGAGGAGGGCATTTCCTTGCCCGCCAGGGGTCCCCCGATGCCCTACAGTACAAATGAGACATCCATCCCCAGTTTGAGGTCCCTCCATCTTTCTTGTCTTGGTTTGGTTGTTTTGGCCTCTGAGGACACATTAGGAGGTGGGTTATTCTCCCATTTCTGCACACTATTCTAGGATTTCCAATCAGACCTGCCTTTGACACTGTCGTGAGGCTGGAAGGGCTGCTACAAGTCATGGAGTCCATTCCCCTGCCTGCTTACCTGGCAGGCAGACAGGCTCTAGGGATGATCAGAACAGAAAGCTTATCCTCAGGGGCCCAGAAACTCGGCAGCTGGGCTCCCCACAACTCTGCTCTTGAACTTGTTGGGTGACAGGGCTTCCCAGAGCCACATGTTGTAGGTGAGATGTGCTCCTCTCAGCTCAACCCCGTCTGGAACAGGCCCCAGGGGAACTTCTGGCCATCCAGCTCTACCAGCCAGTCTGCGCCTTTTGGGCTCACAAGCTGACAGACACCCCCTGCCACGTGCTCAGTGTATGGAAGGGAAACTGAGGCCTGGGGCAGTACATGCCCATGGTGGTCACCTCCCTGGCAGGGGGGTGCCAGGAAGATGGAGCCAGGCAGGACAACACTGACCAATGGATCCTTCTTGTCTGGGACAAAGCAACTGAGGCTTGTGGGCCAACATCTGGAAGGGGCCCCAGGCAACCCTCTGGATCTCCCACAATGGGCATTTCTGCACAACTGGACCCCCAAGAACCATAGGCTGACACAACTGAGCCTTCATGAGGTGCCAGGCCATTGAAGGGCTTTGTAGTCATTACATCACTGTGTACTCACAACACTATGTGAGATGGACCTCTCACTATCCCCATTGTATTGACAAGGAAACTGAGGCTCAGAGAGGTGAAAGGACCTACTCAAGGTCACAGTTTTAGCAAGCTGCTGAGCTGGTATCTGAACCCAGGTGTCTGACCCACATGCCCCACCCTTCCAGGCTGCATTTGAGCTGGACTCTTCCACCCTCATTGACATCTTGTCCTTTGGGATCTTCACAAAGAGCCCTGTGTGCAGTGGAGATGAGCATCCCCATTCTATAGATGAGGAAACTGAGACCCAGAGAGGGACAGTGACTTATCCAGAGACACACAAGTCAGGGGTACAGCTGGGGCTTGAACCCAGGACTCCAGATGCCCAGGGCCAGCCTTGCGTTCTCCACCTGGCAGCTGCAGGAATCACAGCCTCTGGCTTCTCCCTTAATGGCCACTGTTCTCTCCAAGGTCACTCACAAGTGGTCTCTTTGTTCCTAAATCTAATGGGTTATATCAGTTAGTTGGTTTGGAGCCTTGACAGCATGACAAGTGCTCATGCCTTGGTCCTCCCTCAAGCATGCCCTTCCCTGACGCCTTGCTCTGTGGTTCCCCCCCTTTCTGGCTGATCCTTCTCAGCATCTTCCAAGGTACCTTTCTCAGTCCAGGCCCTAATGGGCTGAGTTCCTCAGGGCTTAGTCCTTTCTTTTGCTCTGCTCTCCCCTCTCCTCTCCCCCCATTCCCTTTAACCCTCTTTCTGGACACTTGCATGAACCCTCATGGACCCACTAACTATTTCTAGGCCAATATAGACTCAGACCCCTCACCTGAACCTCAGATTTGTCTATCTCACTGTTCATCTGGTGATACCACCCAGGTGTCTGTCCTATAACCACTTCCACTCAGCACATTACAAGCAGAACTTTGTGAGGTGGTTCAGACCACACACTGTAGAGCCAGGCTGGCTGTGTTCAAATCCTGGCCTTGGTACTTGCTGAATGTGCAGCCTTGGGCCAGAGACTTACCCACTCTGTGCCTCAGTTTCTCCATCTGTAAAATGGGAATAATGATAGTACCTGTCTAGTTAGGTTGTAGGGAGGTTTAAAAGACTATGTAGGGAAAGCACCTTAGAACAGCCCTGGATCAGAGTGAATCTTACATGGATTTTTCTATTGTGTTTCCTCTTCCCCACAACCTGCCCCTTTCTCAGCCTTCCCCTCTCAGCAAAGGGCACCACCATCCACTCTGGAACCCGAATCTCTTCCTGCGGCCCCTTCCTCACGGCTGCCCATATCATCACCCAATGCTGTGCATTCCCCCTGCTGAATATTTTTCAAAAATGCCCTTCTCACCTTCCCACGGCCACCTTCCAGGCCCTCATTCCCTCCCCTCTCCCCTGGGCTGGCCTCTGGTGTTGGCCCCTTCAATCTGCCCCCCACCCAGAAGCCAGGGTGGTCTTCTGAAGTGTCAGTCTGAGCATGTCATTGCCCCCAGGATCAAGTCCCAGTGTCTGAGTGTGACCTCCACAGCCCCTTACCATTAGCTTTGCTGATGCCCGCTCCTCACCTCCTATTCTCCTGGCCACCTGCTTAATGCCAGGGCCTTTGGACACGCTCTCCTCCCATGCCTTCCCCAACCCTTCTTCCTCCTCCCACTCCTCCTCCTCCTCTCTCCCCCTCCTCCCACCCCTGAGATGGGAAGGTTGATTCTGGAAGCTGTAGACCTGAGGTCTTTGCTCCCTTTCCTCCCCCAGCTCCCCTTCTTCCTCCCCCTCCTCCTTCCCTCCCCTCTCTTCCTCCTTGTCTCCTCCTCCTCTTCACCCTACCCTTCCTCCCCTGTGGAGCCTCCCTGGCTCTTCCCCGACTCCTCTCCCTTTGCCAGATCTCCACCAGAATCCCCACAGCCTCCTGGCTCACCCCTGTGCCAGTCCCAGTCCCACTAAACTGGAGTTGTCTGTCACCCCCACCAGACTCCAAGAACCACAGGAGCCATGGATTAATTTTCTATCACTGCTTTAAATGTTACTACAGACTCAGCAGCTTAAAACAACATGCACTTGTTACCCCCTGGTTTCCCTGGGTCCGGAGACTGGGCGTGGCCTAGCTGGTCCTCTGCTCAGGGTCTCACAAGTCCACATTCAAGGCATCAGGCAGGCTCCACAATGCTGTGATTGTTGGCAGGACTCAGATGCTTGAAGCTGGGGGCTGGAGGTCCTTGCTTCCTTGCTGGCTGTCAGCTGGGGCTGGGTGTGAGGAGATGCTCTCAGCTTCAAGAGGTCACCCGCAGTTCCTTGCCACATGGTCTCTTTGTAGGCTCTCTCACACATGGCTGCTTATTTCTCCAAAGCCGGAGGGGAGAGTCTGTCTACCTCTTCAGGAAGGGCCCAGTCTCTCTTTTAAAGACTTTCTCCTGATTCAGTCAGGCCCACGAGGATAATCTCCCTTTTGATTGACTCAAAATTAAAAATCCACTGATTTGTGACTTTAATTACACCTGAAAAAAATCCCTTCACCTTTGCCATATAATATAACCTGATCACAGAGTGAAATCTCATCACATTCCCGAGGCCTGCCCATGCTCAAGGGGAGGCCATTACCTGGGCCCTGTACACAGCGGGCAGGAATCCTGGCTGCCACCTTAGAATTCTGTCTCCCACAAGAGGGAACTTGGCTGCCTTATCAACCCCATGTTTCTAGCCCCTAGTATATGGCAGGTGCTCATAACCTTCTTTGAACATGTGAATGAATGAGTGAATGAGTCGAATGGCTGTGAGGCCCAGACCTTCCTCCCTTGGGTAGGAGGGAGTTACAGATTAGCCAGGAAGGTGACCCCTAATTCACCATCTAATCAACTCCTTTGAAGAGACTTTCTGTTGTCACTTTTCCTGGCACAGACCAGACTGGACACGTGGAAACACAATCCCTGCAGCTCCTCTGTGATGAGCTGGTGAATGTCACTTGAGAGTAGGCCCCTGTGGAACAGAAGCTTGACTTCCCCAGTGTCCCCCCCCAGGCCACCCCAAAGTGAGAAGAAACCTCCCCTTTGCCAGGAGCCAGCTGACTTGTTTCTTTATGCCCCCACGTTGGCACACATTGTGTCCAGCTAGAGTCAGTGAAGGATCCCAAGGGACACCCTGACTTTGGGCAGGAATCAGGGATAGACATTGTGTGCAGTGAGCTGCAAAGAGTCACTTGCTGAGAGGCCCATGGCATCCTTTATTTATTTGCGCTGAAATATTTATTGAGATGTGAGGCATCTATAATAGATACACCAGTCATTCGGGCAGGCCTGCTGGGGGAGAAATCTGGGTGGCCTCTCTCCTAGGCATCACTATATTCATTCAGTGAATAACTCATCTGGAAAACATTTCCTGGGGACCCACTGCAGACCAGGGACCGTGCTATGGAATCAGATTTGGTCACTGCCCTTCCAGAAGAGAGGGAGATGAAGAGGGGGCAGGGGAGAAATTAGTGTTTATTGAGTGCCTACTTTGTGCTGGGCATTTTATACAAATTCTCTCACTTGATTCTTACAACAGCCCCATGATGTTGGTGGCATAATCCTGTCTCCTGTAGAGATGAAGAAACTGAAGCTCAGAGAGGTTAAGTAACTTGCCAAAGGTCACACAGTCTCATTGAATCTAAAGTTCAAGGTCTTTCCACCAGGCCATCCTTTCTGAGACCTGAATTGAGAGCTCTTCATAAATTTCAACAACTGAAGGAAGTTTTGGGGGTTAAGGATAGGCAACGTATTAAAGATGGACAGCACACAGGGAGGAGATGAAGGGGCTGAACCCCAGCAGAGAGGCTAAGGATGGGATCACTGTGGTCCTCGTTTGCTGGGCCCTCACTCTGTGCCAGTCCCTATTCAAAGCACTTCAGGTCATTTCCACCCTCCAGCAACCCTCTGGGATAGCTATTCTAACCTTCATTTATGGGTGAGAAAATGGGGAACTTCCCCAAGCTCATGAGGTACAAAATGGCTGAGCTGGGATTTGGAAGTCAGGGTTCTACTGGGTGCATCTGGGAAGGATTCCCAGTAACAGCAAGGCTTCCTGGGTCCTGACTCTAACCACGTGGCTGCTCAGAGGCCCTTACATACACTGGCTCATCCTAGCCTCCCCAGCACCCTTGCGAGTCATGCATTGTTGGTAGCCCCATTTTACAGAAGGGGATATTAAACCACGAAGCGGTTAAGTCCATCACACGGCCAGGGAGGGACGGAGCCGAGATTTGAGTCCAGGCAGTTTGGGGCCCAGAGCCAGTCTGTTTAATCCTTGAGACTTACTGCCACCCTGCTAAATGCCAGGGGCTTGGCAGTGGCCTGTAGACTGGGGCCAACACCCCTTGGGAGGCGAGAGGGCTTTCCCATAAGCCAGGGCCAGGGTGCCCAGGCCCAGACACCTGTGCTTCCTGGGATCCCTGCATTTCTGATCCGCTGGCTTCCTGAGATACTGCTGTTTTTGCTCTGCCTGCTGTCTGGTATCCATCATTTCTGCTTTGCCCTTGACTTTCCTTGGTGAGCCTCTAATGCAGGGGACTCTGCAGGGCCCCATAAAGATCTTTCCAAGTCCTTCCAGGCTCCTGCTCTCCATCCAGCAGCAAATCTCTGTCCTTGAGCGCTGCTTCCCTGTCCTAAGTCTGATCATGTAGAACATGTCACTCGGGCACATAGACACAGACATAGCTGCGAAAGGCCCAGGGGAGAAATACCACAAACTTAACCTCTTTGAGGGGCTGGCCTGCTTCAGAAAGAAACAATGTGTGTCTGCATGACTTTATTATTTTTTTCATTAAGGGAAAATATCAATGTAATAAATATATGTGGCTTTTAAAGAAGGATGATTGGATGACTTTTTAAGGTTTAATGACGTACAGAAGTCTTCTGATTCCTTCTCCCACTTCCTCACCTGCAAGTCCCACACCCCCAAACCATCCTCTTTCAACTCTTAAAATTCTTTCTTCTACTATTTATCACACTTCTGTATAACATTCAGCTAATTTTAAATTTAACAGCTTTCCCTGGATATAACTAACATACTGTACATGTTTACAGTATATAATTTGATAAACTTTGACATGTACTTACACCCATGAAACTATTACCAGTCAAGATAATGAGCATATCCATCATCTCCCAAAATTTCTTCCTGCCTCTTGGTGATCCCTCCCTCTTGTCTCCCCCACTCCCCTTTCCTGCTCATCCCCAAGCAACCCATGGTCTTTCTGTCACTGCCCATTGGTTTGCACTTTCTAAAATTCTATACAAATTGGATCATACCATATGTACTCTTTTTTGTTTGGCTTCTTTCATTTAGCATGATTATTTGGAGATCTGCTCATGTTGTTGCATTAACAAGCAATTAACAAGTTTTACTGCTGAGTTGTGTACCATTGTATGGATATGTGACCATTTATCCATTACCTTGATGGGCATTGAGACTGTTTCCAGTTTTCAGCAATTACAAATAAATTTGCTATGGGCATCCATGGACAAATCTTTGTATGGTCATATGCTTTCATTTCTCTTGGATGAATACCTAGAGGTGGAATAATTCAATGATATAATAAGCATACATATAAATTTTTAAAGAAACTACCAAACTCTTTTCCAAATGGTCATGCCATCTTACTTTCCCATAAGCAGTGTGTGAGAGTCCAAGTTGTTCCCTACTCTCTCTAACACAGGAACGCTGAGTCTTTTTAAGCCATTGTAATACATGTGTATCTAATAGATGTGGTAATGGTATCTCATTGTAGTTTTAATTTGCGCTTATATAATGACTGATGATGTTTCATATGTTTTCATGTGCTTATCTGCCATCTTCTCTGGTAAAGTATTTGTTCACATCTTTGGCTCTTTTTATAATTGGGTTGTTCACGTTCTTATTATTAAGTTTTGAGAGTTCTTTGTATATTCTGGATACAAGTCCTTTATAACGGAGATATGATTTGCAAATATTTTCTCATAGTCTGCGGCTTGCCTTTTCATTCTCAAAACAGTGCCTTTCAAAGAGCAGAAGTCCTTAATTAACAAGTCCTTAATTTTGGAGCATGTTTTTGATGCCTTTTCTAAGAAATCTATGACCTAAGCCAAGGTCACAAAACTTTTTTTCCTTTGTTTTTTTTTTTCCTGTAATTCTATAGCTCTAAGTTTTACATTTTAGGTCTATGATCCATTTTGAGGTCAATGATTAATTTTTAGACATGGGGAGAAGTATGGATTGATACTCATTTGTTTACATATGGATATCCAATTATTTTCCATCATTATTGAAAAGACTGTCCTTTCATCACTGATTTATCTTTGCACTTTGGTTGAAAATTGGTTGTCCATATACGTGTGGGTCTATTTATATACTCTGTATTCTGTTTCATTGATCTTTTTGTCTGTCTTAATACCAGTACCACACTGTACTGATGACTGTGTTGATGACTTGATGTCAGATAGTGTTAGTCCTCCAACTTTGATCTTCATTTCCAAAAGTATTTTGACTGTTCCAGGTTCTCTGCATTTCTATGTGAATTTCATAATCAGCTTGTCAATTTCCACAAAGAAACCGTCCTTCAGATTGAGATTGCATCAAATTGATAGGTCAATTTGAGAAAAATTGATATCTTAACAATCTTGAATCTGCCAATGCATGAATATGATACATCTCTCCATTTATGTAGGTCGTATGTAACACTTTTCTTCAGTGTTTAATGACGTACAGAAGTCTTCTGATTCCTTCTGTAGTTTTTGGTGCACAGATCTTACATATCTTTGTCAGATTTATCCTTAAGTATTTCATATTTTCTAGTACATGGTATATTCCAATATTAAATTATTTAGAAATACAATTGATTTTGGTATAGTAATCTTGAATGCTGCAACCTTGCTACATTCACTTATTAATTCTCATAGTGTTTTTGTCAATGCCATTGGATTTTCTAAATAGACAATCATCAACAGATGACTGGATAAAGATGTGGTATATTTATACAATGGAATACTATTCAGCCACAAAAACCGACAACATAACACCATTTGCAGCAACATGGATGTTCCTGGAGAATGTCATTCTAAGTGAAGTAAGCCAGAAAGAGAAAGAAAAATACCATATGAGGTTGCTCATATGTGGAATCTAAAAAAAAAAAAAAAAAAACATAAATACAAAACAGAAACAGACTCATAGACATAGAATACAAACTTGTGGTTGCCAGGGGGATGAGGGGTGGGAAGGGACAGACTGGGATTTCAAAATGTAGAATAGATAAACAAGACTGTACTGTGTAGCACAGGGAAATATATATAGGATCTTATGGTGGCTCACAGCGAAAGAGAATGTGACAATGAGTATATGTATGATCATGTATAACTGAAAAATTGTGCCCTACACTGGAATTTGACACAATATTGTAAAATGACTGTAACTCAATAAAAAAATGTTAAACTTAAAAAAAAAAAAGACAATCATATCATCCAGGAACAAACACAATTTTATTTCTTCCTTTCCAGTAGGGGTGCTTTTAAGTTGTTTTTCTTGCCTTATCACACTGGCTAAACCTTCCTGAACAATATTAAATAGAAATGAGGAGAGTAGACATGTTTGCTTTGTTCTTGATCTTATAGGGAGAGTAATCAGTGTTTCACCATTAAGTAAGTTAGCTGTGGGTTGCTGTACATGTCCTTTTCAAGTAGAGGTAGTTTCCTTCTATTCAGAGTTTGCTGCAATTTTTTAAAAATCAGGAGTCAGTATTGGATTTTGTTGAATGTTTTACATGTATCTATTGAAATATTCATATGTGTTTTTTTCAGTTTATTAATACAGTTAATTGCATGGAGTGATTCTCAAATAAACCAACCTTACATTCCTAGGATAAACCCTACTTAGTCATAATGTAGTAGCCTTTTCTACATTGTTGGATCCATACTGGTAAAATTTTGTTAAGAAATTTTGCCTCTATATTCAAGAGGGAAATTGGTCTGCAGTTTTCAAGTGATGTCCCTGTCTGGTTTTGGTATCAAGGTAATGCTGGGCCTGTGGAAACTGGGAAATATTTCATTCTCTTCAATTTTCTGGAACAGTTTTTATAGAATTGGTACTATTTCTTTATTAACTATGTAGTGGAATTCATCAGTGAAGCCTTCTTGGCCTAGTGTTTTCTTTATGAGGAGGATTTTATTTTTACTAAAATTCAGTCTTCCGTAAATTTGGCTATTCAGAATATCCATTTGTTTTTTAATGAGCTTTGGTAGTTTGTGTTTTTCAAGGAATTTGTCTGTTTCATGAAAGCTATAAATTTATTGGCATAAACTTGTCATAATAGTCCCTTATTATCTTTTAAATGTCTGTAGAACCTACAGTGATTTCACCTCTTTCAATGCTAGTACTAGTAATCTATGTCTTCTCTTTATCCAGATCAACCTGGATAATGATTTATTAATTTAGTTGATCTCAAAATACCAGCTTTTAGTGTCCATGATTTACTCAATTGTTTTTCTGTTTCATTGATTTCTACTTTGACCTTTATTGTTCAGTTTTTTCCTGCTTACTTTGGGTTCAGTTTGTTCCTTTAGTGTTTTTTTTTTCTTTCTGGTTTCTTAAGCTGGAAGTAGATGTCATTGATATGAGACCCTTATTCTTTTGTAATATGCATGGTTAGTGCTATAAATTTCCCTTTATACTCTTTTAGATGCATCTCACACACATTTTTATTTGTCTTTTCATTTAAATTCATTTCCAAGAATCTACTTTTCCTTTGATTTCTTCTTTGACCCATGGTTTATTTAGAAGTGTGTCATTTAGTTTCCAAATATTTGGAGGTTTTCCAGGTATTTTTCTGTAATCGAGCTCAAATGTAATTCCATATGGTCAGAGAACATACTTTGAATCTTTTTAAATTTATTGAGACTTGTTTTATGGCCCAGAATATGGTCTATCTTGTGAATGTTCTGTGTACACTTGTGAAGAATGAGTATCCTGCTATTGTTGCATGGAGTGTTCTGTAAATGTCAATCAGCTCAAGTTGATTGATACTGCTAGACAAATCTTATATAGCCTTACTGATTTTCTGTCTACTTCTATCAATTATTGAAAGAAGGGCATTGAAATTTTCAACTGTAATTGTGGATTTATCTATTTCTCCTTGCAGTTCTATCAGGTTTTGCTACATATATTTTGAAGCTGTGTTATTAAGTCCATAAATGTTTAGGATTACTGTATCCTCTTGATGAATGGACCCCTTTATCCTTATGAAATGAACTTCTTTGTCTCTGACAGGATCAGAGCAGCAGTCTAGGGCTAATTATTGAGGCAAGACTCTTCTGAGTACTCTACTCCATGCTCCGTGAGTTATGAGGGATTTCCACTCTGGCTGGTGGGCATAGGTGTAACCGCAGGCCCTGTGTGAATGCCAGATACTGTTCTCTTTAATCCTTCTGGGTGGTTCTTTCCCCACCTTGGGAAGCTTCCTCATATGCATGTTCTGATCAGCACCCCATGAATGCTTCAGGGGACCTTCTGCAGGTCTCTTGCCACTCCCTTCTTTCCTGTACCCTTCCCTGTACATTTTAGCTGCCTAGTCTCCCAATATCCTTCATGCCATCTCCTCACCAGGGATCTACTGTGTCCTACCTGGGTTTTCTCTCCCCATGCGTGGCCTAGAAACTTTCTCTAGGTAGTAAGCTGGGGGTGATCGTAGGCTCACCTCATTTGTTCCCATCCCTTTGGGATCTACATCCTTCATTATCTCATGTACAGTGGCTCAAAAACCATTGCTTCATATATTTTGTTCAGTTTAATCATTGTGTCAGATGGAGCATAAATCTAGTTCTTGTAATTCCATTTTGGCTAGAAGTAAAAGCCTTTAACTATTTTTTAATCTGTTCATTTTTAGGTTTCTATGTTGACCTGTGGCTGCAAAAGCTGAGGACTTAGGTTTCTTAGAAAAGATTGTCGATTTTCCACCCCACACCTTTTCCTTTCCTTCAGCCTCCCAATATAGACTTGGTTAAAATAGCATTAAATATTCACATTATGATGACTCTGAAAATATTACTCACACCTGAGTCATCTGGTATACTGAGACTGAGGTCCTTTCTTTTATATCTTTGAGTTGTCAGTAGAGTTAATATTTGTCTTTTTAAAAGATTTGCTTTCTTATCTGATGGTTTATTCTTTTAATTTAAGAGTTTCATACTCAAATAACATGAATGCCAGCAGTGTCTGGAGGAGGGAGATTGTTGAAGGATTTGGGCTACATGGGTTGAGGCTGTTTTCGTGTCTCTAGCATGGAAGAAGGGTGGGGCAGGGACTCTGGCTTTGACACACAGGCCTGGCCCTCTGCATCCACCCTACATATCCCTGGCATATTCTGGGAAAGAAGGAAAACATGGGAATTGGGATAAACAGAGAAGATAAGAAGCATGAACACAGAACCAGACACAGGATTTGAGTCTTACATGTGTTGCTAATGTTCTGTGTGACCTCAAGCAAGCCTCTTCTCTGTTGAGACCCCAGTTACTTATCTGTGACATGAACATGAGGTTAGATGGTTGCAAAAGTCTCTTCTAGGTCTCCAAGGTCGTGCAGGGATAGGGTGTCCATGGAGACACTGAGGGCCTATGCAGTTCCCTGGTCACCTGCCTCAATTCAGCCAAGAATCAGGCAATTCTTTGCATAAACAAAGAGAGTGGACATGGTTGTTTGGGTTCACCAAGAGATCTAATGATGGGAGCCACAGAGAGCAGGTTTCAGACCAAGATGTTGATTGATTGAAGGAAGATAAAGCCTCTTCAGGTAATGAGCACCCCATCACTGGAGTGTGTGAGCAGAGCGTGGACGAGCCTGAGGCAAAGTTCTACATTCTTCCATTACAGTCATCATACTGTATTGTCATTGCCTGTTTCCTTCACTGGCTCCCTGACTGGACTACAAGATACCCGAGTGTCTAGCCCAGTGGTTCTCAACCAGGGCAGTTTCCCCCCAGGTAACATTTGGCAATGACTGGAGACATTTTTGGTTGTCCCAACTTGGGGTGGGGGTGGGGAAGGTGCTACTAGCATCTAGTGGATAGAGGCCAGTGATGCAGCTAAACCTCCTACAAAAGACAGGCCAACACAGAGCAAAGAATTATCTGGTACAGGAGGTTGAGGAGCCCTGGACTAGGCTACCACCTCAACCCAGAGCAGGGCACGGGGTCTGGCACATGGGAGGCAATCAGTACATGCAGCAAGAATGAATGACAATTCTGGGCAGAATCTGCTTGTCCAATGTCCCCCGTGCCTACCCAGGGATTCAGCCTCCCTGGGCACGGAGCATGACAGAGGAAGAAAGACAATAGATCCAGTGGGGGGGGGTGCAGGTGGTGGCTGCTATGGTCTCCATGTTTGTGTCCCGCCAAATTTCGTATGTTGAAAACTTAATGCCTAAGGTTGAAGGTATTAGGAGGTAAGGACTTTGGGAGGTGATTATGTCGTGGTGTTGGAGCCCTCATGAATGGGACTAGTGCCCCTATAAAAGAGGTTCCAGAGAGCTGGCTCACCCTTCCACCATGAGAGGACATAGTGAGAAGTCAGCAAACCTGGAAAAAGGTCCTCACCAGAAGCTGAATGTGCTGGCACCCTGATCTTGAACTTCCAGCCTCCTGAGCTATGAGAAATAAATTGTTTATAAGCCACTAAGTCTGTGGTATGTTGTTATAGCGGCCTGTATGGTCTAAGGCAGTGGCTAATAACCAACACATTAATTTTTTTTAAATTATCCATTTTCCTATCCAACACATAAGATCCATGAGGACAAAGACTTCATCTCTTTTGGTTATTACCATGTTCCCAAGTACTTAGAACTTTGCCTGGGTGCTGGTAGGTGCCCCACACATGATTGTTAATGAATAGATGAAACAAAATAAAACAAAAGATCTAACAGTAGAATGTTTTGTGGGCGAGAAAGCACCTGTATCTATATGAAAGATTGTCATATTGTGGTGAGATTAACTTTTTGCAGGTGGTTTCAGAACAGCACAAGTGAACCTGGAAATTGAGCCTGCCCATGACCGTCGTTGTCACTGCCTCATTCCCTACCCCTACCCTACCCCAAGTTCAGGAGAGATTTCTGGAGGTCCATCTTTGCCACATGTGGCAGAGAACAGATTGAAGGGAAGGAAGGAAAACTTTAGGCACCTTTTCCTTGTCAAAGTAAAAGCGCCAGGGAGCCCATTGGTGGGTGAGATTGGACTGGGACCTGCAGCAGGTCAAATCTCCAGAATCCTCTGCCAACTCTGGATGCAGCCCCCAGGGTACATCCACTGCCAAGCTGCAAGGTGTGAAATGCTTATTTAAGGAAACTTTAGACCTGCCCTGGTTCCCTGAAGGTTCACCCAAGTGGGTCATCCCAGTATCTTCCCTTACAGAAGCTTAAGCATTTTTAGACCCATGGTCCCTTAATTCAGAAGGATGGCTATCACGGTGGAATTTCAGGCCGCGTAGCGATTTAAGAGATTATGTCTCCGGTAGCACCCCAAAACAGAGGGGCTTCCCCGGGCCACAGAAGTTGATGCTGAGGACTTGGGATGCTGAGCTCACTCCCAAGCCACACCAAAGTTTGGCTCCCATCTGACCCAGCCCTGGTGTAGGGTGGCTTGGGAGAAGTCAAGCAGCTTGTAGCCTCAGCCCACCTGGGATTCAAATCCCAGAGCCTCCTCTTGCTAGCTCTGAGACTTTTCCTAGTTCATAAATTAGATTTCACTTTATGTGACTGTTTTGAGGATGAAATAACTCAGAAAGTCCCACCAAGTGCCTGGCACATAGTAGGCACCCCCAAGCCCCTCACTTTTCTGGCTTCTCATCTTATAGGCCCTCCGGAGACCTTGTCTTTCCTGTAGCAGGGATAGTAGCCAGACAAGCCATCCCATCCTCTACCCGGATCAGGCTCTCTGCGTTTGAAAACCTACAAAGCAGGAAAACTTTTTCCCCAGGCCGGCTCCATCTCCGCTGCCACCATGAAAGCCCCTTCGCCTTCCCCCTACGGGCCTGCCGCCGTCTTAAGAAAAACCCTCATCTCCTCAGCCGGGCTCAAGAGCCGAGCATCGTCGCTAGGAAAGGAGGGAGGGAGCCGAGGGGGACGCACTAATGGGGGACGCCTCGGCAGAGGAGAAGACACAATGGATAAAAGAAGAAAGCGCATCCAAACACGAGTTCTTGTTCTCGAGAAGAAGGGCCAAGACTGACTTTATAGCAACAGCTTTGAGAGCAGCAGCGGTGGGATTTCATGGCAGAGGTTCCGCGGGAAAATCAATAAGCGGGGCCGCTGTTTGGAGAGGCAGCAAGAAAGGCCACTAACGAGGCCAGATTGTAACAGTTCTGCGAGCAGCCACAATGCTCACCTTACACGGCGTGGCCGCGCGTTAGTAAATAATAAATCACAGCGGCCGGCGGGCGGCGGCGGCGGCGCCGGACAGAACGCAGCGCGTTTGACTGCAAAGCAGACCCGGGGCCATGAATTATTCACCGCCGCGCGGAGATAAAACACGGCAGCGGGAGGAGGCGCAGCCCTGCAAACAGGTGCCTGGCGCGGAAATCTGCCTTTTGATTACGAGCCTGGGCTGGGGCTGGGCCGGCCTGGCCGCAGTTCGGGGGCATCGGCGCTCAGGGCACAGGAAAAGCTGGGATTAATCAGGGGCGGCCGCCGCCGCCGCCCCGCAAGAGCGATTTGCCAGACTCCGGGGCTGGGAGCAATTACAGGCGGGCCGGCAGGGCTGGCGGTGTGAGCCTGCAGGGGCGTGCGTGTGTGTGTGTGTGCGCGCGCGCGCGCTCCCGCCGTGTGCACGCATGCTGGGGGCGGTTAAACGTGCATGTGTGCTTAAGCATACGTACACCACGCATTTGTGTGTGCGTTTGCATATATGCTGTGTGTATGTGGTTATGCATGCATGTATCATCACTTGTGTGTACGCAGAGTGCGCTGTGTGCATAGGTGCTGTGTTCCGTGTGTATGTGTGCACATATGTGAATGTGATTATGTGCATCTGTGGTGTATGAGTGTGCAGACATGCATTTGCCCTTGCCTGCATGGCGTGGGTGGGTATGTGTGATGTTACACACTCATGTAGGCATGCCTATGCAGTGCATGTGTGCTTAATGTGTTGTGTGTGTGCACAAGCAAGTCTGCACGGTTATCCCTGCATATATAGCATATGCAGACATGCATGTGGGCATATGCCGGGTATGCGTTTGTGTCAGCTCATACCTGCATGTGAGGTGCTTTCATGCATGCACACAAGGTGCCTGAGTGGGTCAGCTACATGTTCTCTCCTCAGTGCTCCCCTACAAGTAAATCCTAAATGTCATTGCATCCACAAAGCAAAGCCCAACACAGATACATCTGCATAGCACCGATGAATAATGTGCATTCTACTCTAGGTTTCCTGGGGAGACTGAAAGAGGCTTTATACCATGCATTGCACTTCAGAAATACTTTGAAAGCCACTTAAAACGCCTCTATCTTTGTCCAAAGTGCCCCATGAAACTGTCTTGTCTTTTCCTTCCACCTCACTCCCCTCTCCTCTCAGCTCTCCTCCACCTTCACTTAGATACCCCCACCAAAGCACACCACCCCCTTTTGAAGCAGAGTTTACCTCTCTCTGGGTTTCCTTTAACTCCATCAGCAAAACCATTCCTCAAGATCCTCTGTCCTTAAAAAGCAAGAATGCGGAGAAGAGAAAATGTAAATAAAATAGAAATTAGTGTTTTTTCAGTTGTGTGTTCACATCGGTTGTAGATGCATGCAGGTTATGGGTGCAGAATCACCTCCACATCTACTAGCAGGTGATGGAGCAAAGAGCATCCTGATGCCTGGGACCTGGGAGTCATGTTTTGAGGATCATTTTCATTTTCTTAAACTCTTATTTTGGAAAAAAAGCTTGGCAGAATTAAGAAGTTGTTCTTCAATTATTCGGCAAACATTTACTGAGTATCCACTCTGAGCCAGAACTCTGCTAGGCCTGGGCATCTCTGCTGGGAGATATATATACCAGCCACTAGGGGACACAGTAGGAAGTAGTTGCTTCCTACTGTGTGTCCTACTGGTTGGTGTACAAGTCTCACCTACACTATTTTCCCAGGCTTCTCAACTCTGAGATTCTGTGTCTTACTGTTTTTTGCATCTCCCAGAGGAGAGAGAAAGAGAGTGTCAGAAAGCTCAGAGCAGAGAGATGCCTCACAGGTGGAGAACCCAGAGGTCTTCCTGGAGGAAGTGGCACTGAGGCTCAGAAGAGTGGGGAGGATTTGACTGGACTAAGACACAGACATAGGTGGGAGTGGAGACTGAATTCCTGGTGGAGAAGTAGAGAAAATAAAGGCCTCACGGGTATGTCTCAGCCAGGATTCAGTTAGGAAACAGAAACCGTTTCAGATTATTTTAGCAGAGAGAATGTAAAGAATTGTTAACCAGAACTGAAAAGGTATTGAGAGAATTAGAGAACTGAAAAGGTAAAAAGAAGACTAAGTTTTCATGGAGTTTGCAATTGCAGAAAGTGACTGCCAGCCCTAGAGCTAGGAAAACAAAAAGAGGAAATTGGAATTATTAAAATTTAGAAGCTTAGAGGCAGAGCCTCTGGGGTCTGCGATCCAGACCTCTGAGGTCAAGGACCCAGACTGCTGGAAAGGGGGCACCGTCAGCTGGTGCTGTTATCTCTGAGGGGCTCAATAAGGCAGGTTCTACAAGAATTGGAAAAAATGCAAACTGGGTTCAGCCATTACCTCGGGTTGGAACTGCTGTTGCCAGCGTGAAGAAGCATCACTGGAGTATGTTCCCATGGACCACAAGCAGACAGGAAGTAATCCAGAAGGAGCCAGTCCCTTCCTCCTCCAGCCCTACAGTCTCCCTCTAGCGACCCTATTGGCAGAGCTAATGTGGAGCCAGAAGTGTGGCTTGCAGGGCCCCAGCCCCTGCATCACACAGCTGAGGATGGGAAGGCATTGTGGAGCTGAGAGACAATAACTTAATTAACTGCCACAGTCTGCCCTTTGGTTACTTGGCAGAGGTGAGCACCCTTTATACCAATTTGGAATTCCACACAATAATAGAACAACTGGGTTTCTGCCTGACTCTGGATTTTATTTATGTAAATAAAAACATGTTCAGCTTCTCCCCAAAAGGAGGAGACACATTTTCAACTGACAGTGTACCCATCTCTGCAAGACATTGACAGGGTGGGAAAAGAGGGGTCATAGTAGGAACAATGAGAAATCCAGACTGACCTTCCTGACTTGAGTCCCACACAGACACCTTGGGGAGGGGTCAGCAGTTGGCTCAGAGAGGGGTCTGTCCACCCAGAGAGACAGAAAGGTAACTAAGCTAGCTCTGTGGACCTTAGAGTCCACATGTGTTCTGGATCCCAGAAGTTTTGTCAAGCCATTTCCCCAGTCTGACCCTCGGCTTTGTCTTCTGTTAAAGGGACTGACTGCCCTGTTGTGTCTTCACAGGATGCAGGCAGACCTCGTAGTCAAGCTCAGCCACCTCTGTGCGACTTGGGGCGAATGGCCTAACATCTCAGTGTCTCGGTTTCCACCTTTGGAAAATGGGGATAAGAATAGCTCCTCCCAGAGCCACTGGGAGGATTAAATAAAATGATAACAAAAATGGTTACTACCCTATGTGAACTATTCCAAGTGCTCCATGTGCATTAACTTGTTCAAGCAGAACCCTTTTGAGCAGGAACTATCAGTAGCCCCATTTGAGAGATAAGAAATCTGAAGCGTGGATCAATTAGGTAGCTTACAGTCACAGCTACTACGGGGCTGGGCTCTGAACCCAAGCAGGCTCTGACTGCGGTGTGATACCACCTCTCTCGTGTAAGAGCATATGTGGAAAGCTCCCAGCGTGGTACCCGGCCCCCCATAGGGCCTCAGTAACTGTAGCTATTATTTTATTTCTTGGATTGCAGTAGGTCCTGCCCGGTGTGGCATTCTCTCTGGAAACCACTATGTCAGCTGTTGCTGGGAGTCCACAGCCTCCCATGCTTCCCAGTGCCAGTGCCTGTGTCTGCAGGAACTCCCGGGCCCTGATGTCCCCAGCTCTCAGACCCTAGAGCCTGCCCCTGCCCCTCCCTCCTCAGAGGCAGCTGTAGGTCTGCAGTTGACACACACTTAATTAGTTCTGCCGCTTGCTGAGCCCTGGCAAGGGCACTATCAGTCTGTCTCTGGCTCAGGCACTGATGAGTTCCCCATAAGCAGCTTTGGAGGGAGATGGTGGAGCGATCTGAATGCAGAAACACACTCTCTCCTTCCTGCTTGCAGATAAAGCGGCAAGGAGCCACACAGGCTTCTTTCTGGAAGAAGGTGCCTAGAAATGACTTATTTCCAGCTAAGCACTTGGGCCTGTGAGGGAAAGTTCCTGATCTCCAGGCCTGTGATCTCTGGGTGCCATCCTGGATGCAGTGAGCCTTGCTAATGGAAGGGCCAGGGAGGGGAGTGACACACGTGGCCCTGGCTGGATGGTCCTGATCCTCTGAGTTGATCCCAACTCAATCAGAGGGGCAGGAGTGTTCCCTAATCCAGGCCCTCCCAGGCTTCACTCTGCCTTAGGCAGGCAGGTTGTCTCTAAGATGTGCCTAAAAGCTCCATCCAGTGAATACAGTTTTGTATGTTACTTGTCAGAGGCAGCATTGCTGAGTAACAAACTGGCTTTGAATCAGAGTTCTACCACTGACAAGCTGTGTGACCTTCAACAAGTGACTTGACCTTTCTGTCCCTCAGTTTTCCAATTTATAAAATGATGATGAAAATGTCTATGTCATAGGGTTATCCTAAGGATGAAAGATCTTATTCAGTGTGGAGTACCTAGAATAGTGCCCCATGCAGAGGAAATAATATCTATGAGTTGTCATTGTTACTTTGCTGTTTCCCACATTATAAACAATTTGTCATAAAGTGTGGCAATGTATTTCCCTCAGCCATTAAGGGGCTCTGATGTAGCATGGCGTCTGGACAGGGGTTGCCCCTGACCCCGTAAGAGGTGGTCCAGGGACAGAATATTTGGAGTGAGGACTCATCGTTCCATGCAATGATTGATCGTGGTTTCTCAGAGCTTTGGGCATGGAAGGGTTCTGAAGCCTTGTCTGAGCCCCAGAGGAACAAACGATGTGACTGATTAGTGATGTCTGCCCCAGGCATGAGCTGGGCAAGAAAGGTCTTTTAGTTGGCTTCCCCTAAAAGGAGGCGGAGACAAGACAAGTGCAAGGAGTTTATTTGGGAGGTGATGTCAGGGAGCCCTGTAAGCAGGGCAGTGAGACAGGGAAGGGAGAAACCCAGCAAAGGGGGCAGTACGGGGAGGGCTGCTGCTGGGGCAGTGGGATGGTGAGGGAGCTCATTTCTTCTAGGGACCTTCTGGAGACTAGCACACACCTGAGCAGCTCCCCACTCGTGGGCAGGGCAGCTGGAGTATTTTAGCCACTGATTCTCATGGCTCATTCCTGGAGAATCGCTTTTCTGATCTTAACCTCTTGGCACTTGCAGCCAGTCCTGGATGTGGTCTGAGTACGCTCCCACAGGCAGGAAATTGCCCTCTAGTAGGAAGATTCAGTAAGTTGGAAGAGAGGCCAGGAAGGGCTGCCGTGACCTTTGGGTGGGCTAGGGGCACCCGGTACACAAGTCATGGGTACTTGGGGTGTGTCAGCACACACCGGAAGACCAGAGGAGCTGTCACCTGCCCTCCCTCCTGCCTGGTTTCCTTTTCTCTGCTCTCAGGCCTTCCTTTTGTTTTCTTCTCTTCCTCTCCTCCTTCCTCCTTCCCTTCTGCAAACATCTTCTGTGTGTCTCTGTCTTGTCAGGTCTTATTCTGAGAACTGAGAATAACAAAATAAATAAAAACTTGCCTCTGCTCTTAGCTGCTCAATCTGGTGAAAATGGCAGAGACCTCCCATCTCCCTGGGGATGGGGGCAGTGAAAAGACACCCAGAGCAGCTAATAAATGGTTTCAAGTGGTTCCTTTTCAGGCACTTTCATTTTTAAAAGCAAGGCCCAAGGGCGGCTGGGACTGGCAATTAGAGGCTGCATCTCTGTGTTTGAGAAGAGGAGGGAGACGCGAGGAATCCGGACACTTGGAAAAAGTAAACTTATTAGGCAGAGGAGGATCTTACAGAGTATGAAATTTACAAAAGCTTCATCCGAAGTAACACTAATGACAGGCCACTTTATTGATGTTTAATTCAAAAACAGAAGCTAATGCAAGTGCCCTTCCCTCGGAGTGGGAAGGAGGTGGGAGACTTTCTTCCTAATAATTTACTTAAACTGAATTTCATATGGGAAATTAATTTGCCTGGAATAAAAGCAAGACATCACTCCAGAAGTAAGAAGTCACCTTGAATGAGTCCATCCTTACAAGAACGGCTCCCTGTCTTCCAAGGCCAGAAAGTTCCAACTGTTAAGCAGGCCTGGGATTAGCACTACTCTATTTGGGGGTCCTGGGGGAGCTTTATGAGTTTTATATTGCTGTGCAACAGATTACTACAAATTTATCTGCTTAAAACAACACAAATTGATTATCTGTTTCTGCAAGTCAGGAGTCCAGGCATGGATTAGCTCAGGTCCCATAAGACCATGATCAGGTGTTGGCCAGGGTCAGGTCTTGTTTGATTCTAAGGTTTCCTTTCCATACCCATTCAGATTGCTGCCAGAATTCAGTGCCTTGAAGCTCAAGGTGCTTTTCATCATCTTCAAGGCTAGCGTGAACAAGGTGTTTCAGATCTTCACTTTCACCTGATTAGGCCAGGCCCACCCGGGATAACCTCACTTTGGTTAACTAAAAGTACATTGATTAGAAACCTCATCACAGGACTGAAACCTCAGATTCTCCCCGCACTCTGGGGAAGGGGGCTAGACAGGGTGTGTACACCAGAGGGTGGGAATCTGGGGGACCCTCTTAGAATTCTGTCCCCGACACAGGCAGAGGACTTGGATCCAGCTCGGAGACTGTGGATAAACCATTTCATGCTGCTTGGCCTCTTGTGTTCTCACCTGTACAACAAGTTAGCAATCCTAGCTCTGCTGACCTTAAGAGAAATAGAAGTGTCTTAAGCAATTAGTTGGGTAGTAACTCTGTAAACTGATAGTGGGAAATCATTAGAAATGGCATATACTTATCTGTTGCAAGCATTTTATCTTAAATTTGGTAAATGAATGTACATTAATTGATTTTTTTTTCACATAGGACCAAGGCAATTTTGGGGGGCATGACCTTCCCCACTGGAGCTCCAGGAGTAATTCTTACTAGAATGCAGCCCATAACAGTCCACCATTAATTTCTAATGTTCTTTAATGTGGAGGGAGAACTTCACATACACAAAACAACGTGAATGCAACGTGAATGCAGAATCCATCTAGATGTTTACAACTTCTGCAGTCTCTTTCTACTTATTTCATTCCTTCTTGTTTGAGAGTGCATTTTCTTAGAAAATCGCCATTCCTGAGACTTTGCAAAAAGCCTTCACCTCCTCCATTTTGCACTCCCATTTCACTGGTTTATGTCATATTTAATGTAATTATAAGAATGAGCACAACTGGCATATAAACAGGTCTGGGAATAAATTCAATCAACTTGGGATGAATTTGCCCAGCCCCGTCAGGGTGCACACACACGTAGGCATGCTGGAGAGGGTGTACCAAGCTAATCCCGCTGGGCAACGACCAAGCTAATCGGAGAAGAAATGGATAACATTGTCTAATCTGGCAAGTTACTTAGGAGAAGGGTGGTTGGGAGAGCCTCCACTTTACTCTGAAAATGGGATATGCTTTGGCAAGTGTGAAGTTTGGTATTAGTCTGAAGGGTGTTGGCGGCTGGCCCTCCTGTCCCAATGCCTCTTATTTATTTGATTACCTTGAGGTCAGACCTCCTGCTCAAAGTCACAGGGGTGGGTGAGGACCCCAGGGAAGGAAAGACCATTCCGGGGGCCTCTGAGGGCTGTCCTGTCTTTCTTTGGCCAACGTCGTCACTGCCACTGCCCTCTGAGCACTGTAGGAAAAGCTGATTGAGGACGAGATCTGTAACTAAGTCCCTGATCCAGCAAAAAGCACTAGTTTACTCTGTCCAGATCCAAAGGGAGAGGGGGAAACCTTTGGTTTCTTGCTCCTGTCCTCAAATTCTAGGCAGCCTCCACCACCCCTGGCCTCCCCTCAGAAACTCAAGGCACTCTGAAATGCTGCAAGGATAGAGAAATGCCTAACAATAACAAGAGTCATTATAATTATTATTTGCTCCCTTATAGTGAACATTTAATACGAACCACATCCTAAGCTTTGTGCTTTACCCTCATCAGTCCCTTTAATCTTTGGATTAACCCTATGAGGTGGTTATGATTAACTCCACTTTACAGATGTAGATACCAAAGCACAGAGATGTCAAGTAATTCACTCCCATGATAAAAATGATGAAGCTGGAATTCAAACCAAGATCTAGTTGACCCCAAAGCCATTGCTCTTAACACTTCAAAATTGGTTCTTGGACTTTAATGGGGGAAGAATCCCATTGGGGATGGGGAGGGGACTTTGATAAAAATGCCACTTCCTGGGGCCATACCCCCACTGAGTCTGACTTTGTAGGTTTGAGGTGGGGGGTGCCTGGGGATGTGTATTTCTAACACAGGTGGCATGAGAGCCGAGAGTCAGCAGATGCACCGTACAAAGCCGTGCCCTCCAGTAGTGCCCTCACTTCAGGCCTGATCTGCTGTGTTCGAGAGAGAGGTTAACCCGATTCTGAACCTGGTCCTGAGTCTGCTGGGGACCCTGCCCCAGTGGAGCCCTCCAAGATGGCCCTGGGGCATCCCATTGAATGGGCCCGGCAGGCACAGCATGGCTCTCTGCCAGCTGCACAGTAGAATCTTGGGATAGCTTTAAAAATACTGGATCCCTCCCTAGAGGTTCTGGTTCAGACTTTCTGACTCATCTCCATTGATTCTAAGGTGTGGCCAAGATTGAAAACCACTTAGTTGAAGGAGAAAGATTTCAGACCTTTCTACCTTTTAAAGCAGTCCAGGACAGGGAAGTCCACCTTGGGAAGTCATGAGCTCTCTGATTTAGAAGCATGAAACACGGAACTAGATGACTGCTACTTGTGATGGAGGATGAAGGGGCGCTGGCAGGGGGCGGAGCTGCCCTTGGGAGGCAGAAGGAGTGAGGGCTACAGCTTCCAACTTGCTGCTATAAGTGAGCAAAACAGACTGGGCTGGGGCAGGAAGTCAAAGGAACCTGGGAGGCCAGATTCAGTCCAGACCACCTTCCCCTTCAAAGGGAGGGCAGTCATCAGCCTCATCATCATTACGATGACATCACTCACGGTAACAGTGTATTAAGGACCCCTGTCCTGGACCCTTTAGATCATGATCATGTGATTCAATTGTTATGAAAAGCCTCTGACCTTTGTGATGTAGCCTCCATTTAACAAACAGTGAGTTTAAGCGATGTTAAGACAAGACAAAACAAAACAAAACCTCATCTCAATCACAAGGGAATTTGAGCCCAGCTGGCCAGATATTCTCTACGTTTATAATCAACCAGGCTGCTTCCTCTTTTTCAGGCAACACACATGCACACACACACATGTGCGCACACACACATGCATTGGCACACACAACTCCTTGCACAAGAATACACTGCACAGAGAGCAGCTCAGCCGCCGTGTCTCTGTGTATCTGTCTCATTCTCCTCCTGCCCCCTCTGGTCCTCTGGTCTGTCCGTCTTGCTTTCTGTGTGTCACACGGGCTGTCTGTCCATTCTGAACTCTCTTCTGAGATTTCCAAAGAAGGCCCATCCACCTGCCTAAGCTTTACAGTTTCCAGTGAGATGTGTGGGAGGGGCCACCAGCTCCAGCCTCGAAGGAACTGTTCACCCAGTTTGGTTTGCAGGGGAGGCCAAGCAGAAACTTCTACACACCTGAAAGGCTAGAAAAACCCTGGTGTTTTCAAATTGTCAATGAAGCCAGGAAGAGCCCCCAGGGAAGAGGATGATGAGGTAGAGAAGGGGTGGAGACAAATTGCAAGGACTAGGCATGCGCACGCCAGGGTCACCCTCTCTACTTCCATGGGCACAGGGCACTGAGGGTCACACCAACATCTACTGGCATCCAACAAGCCCTGGAGAGGGGATGAGCAGACAGTGTCATCCCCATTGTACAGAAGGGGAAACTGAGGCCAAAGAGATCCACAGACGCTGTTCAGTAAGCTACAAGTATCAGAGGCAGGAATCAAACACAGAACCTGCAGTCATAGAAGCTGCAGCTGAGAATTCAGTGGAGAACTCAGCAGGGCTCACAATCTGTGGGTCTACAGAGCTGCGTACATTCTGATTGGTCAGTGCCCATGCCTTACCGATTATCAAATTCCTTCACTTATTGAATCCAACCTTGGCCCCACGCTGGGCACAATTGGGGGATGGCAGGGATTAGACAGGGAGAAGCTGGCAATCTCTGGGGTCAACCAGAGAACCCATCTCTGAGAACCCTAATGGGCTTGGCTTAGCTAATGAGTTTGGAGGAACCCAGCTCAACTTCAAAATTGGTTTCTTCACCAGTAATCCCCACTGATGGAAAAGACACGTTCCCTTCCACCTTGCATTTTCTGCCCCTGAAAATTGAATGCATTACTTGACTCCTCGGGCCACTTTCCAAGCGATCTTCCCATCTGATCTGTACCTTGGCCTCTGATAGATTTACAAGTCCAGCCTTGGCCCCGTTTCTGTGCCTTCCCGTGTGCTGCTCAGCACGGATGTCTTAATACGCCAGCTGAGACTTCTTAAATCCACATTGAAACAACTGTTGGGTTTTTATACCGTTGTAAAACTCTTTGTAGGGTATTCATAGAAAATGTTTTATTAATTGCCATATGTTTATTGATTTCTCTTTCATGTCGGTTCTTTTGTTCTTTCTTTGTAGTGGCAAAAGATCTCTCTGCATCATCATTTGCAAGTTATCTAAAATGTCAAAGGTGTTCTTTTGAAGTTTATTACAGATCACATGCCATAAGGCCCGGACGCTGGGTATTTACAGCGAGGGGGGAATTCCTGCACGGACTTTCAAAGCTCACAAAAGAATTGAGATCATATTGGTTTAAAACAAGACACACACACAAAACCTCAATTTATCATTTTTTACAGTTTTTCCCATTTTGAGGGGTGGGGGCTGGGTAGGCAAAGACATTTCAACCAGGAGAAATGAACAAACGTGCTGGCCTATTTATAGCATGGGTCTCCCTCTCCATCTTGCAAACTCATTATGATCCAGGCTGTGGAATTGCTCCCCAGCCTTCAACCTGCAACCGAGCAAACCTTCAGTCAGAGGTCCCCTCAGCTTCCCTGAGAACGAGGGATAACCTACAGCTTTTCTGAGCAGATGCCAGCTTTTGCTTCCCCAGTTCAACAGAGCCTGCTCCTGGTGAGTTGCTTAGGGGGGACCCCTGGCAAGAGTAATCCCCCCCACAGAGCGGAGGTCCTAGAGGTACACAGACTCTGCCTCCAGGACCCAGGGGAGGATGGATAGGGGGAGGGCCAGTAAAAGGAAAAAAAAAGTTAATAGTGCAATTCCCCAAGTTTTAAGTGAGCTATTGATGTCTAAGTCAGCAGAGCACTTTCTTTTGAAAACCCAAAAGTCATTTTTTTAAAAAGCCTAACCAGGAAAAACTTGCACTTTGATCTAGATGGGATTCAAATGAGATCCACGCACTTATCACGAAGGCATGAGGAACTATTTTCCACGTTCCCTCCCTTCCCAAGGGAAGGATGCTTCCAGCAGGCTGGAATCCAGTCCAGGCTCGGACCCTGTCATGCTGGTGCCCTTAGGTGACTCACTGTCTCTGCAGGAGCCTCGATTCCCTCATCTGTTAAATGAGCATAATGATTCCTAGCTGACCCTGGTCTTTAAGAATTCGTGAGGCTTCACTGAGAATGGGTTGTCTGGGTTCCTGCCTCCTTGGTCTCCTCTGCTAATTGCCAATGTCCCCCAGGCTTCTGGTCCTCACTGCTTGGCTGGGAATTGGGGGTGGGGGTTGGGGGGTGGGATTCAGACTGAGGACTCGATGTTTTGTTGCTAACCTCATCCAGCTGTGCCTTTCTCCCTGAGCCCGGGCAAAGGGCCCATAGCTGGAATCTGGCAAAAGGGCTAAAAGGGGACCATGCCTGGGGCCCTGTGCTGGCTCTGCAGGAAATGGAAAAAGAGAGACTCCCTGGATGGGGAGGTGGAGAAGTTGTGGTGGGTGGAAGGGAAGGAGGGTGGATGGAAGGCCAGAGGCTGGGCCAGAGACTCCCAGGGGAAAAGTGCTTGAGAGAGGCCTGTTGGAGCCCCTTTTGGTCACTGTCCCAAAGCCAGTCTCTGGCATCCTGGTGGGGACCTGAGCACTGCCCTGCTTCCCAGGAACCCTGGGCCTGATTCCCAGTAATGCCAGTATCATGCTTTATGCTCCTGAGCACTTTACATCCTGTATTGGAGCCTCAGTTTCCTTATCTATGAAATGGGCACAGGCCAGGATCAGGGTGAGGCAATCCAAGTGCACCCAGGGTACACAATTTAAGGAGGCACTCACAGGCTCGAGCAAGTGCAAGGTCAGTACCTGAGATTGAGCGCCTCCTTAAAATTGGCCTCACCTGAATCTTGGCCCTAAATGGAAACTTAGCCATGCCCCTGAATTTTGTAAAAGTCTGATGGGCCAGTTACTGGCTGCCACAGTGTGTGTATGTGTGTGTGTAGATCCAGAAAAGAGAACCAAGCATCGTTGATTCACACATTAGCCCTCATATGGGACAAGCTCTGTCAGGCACTGGGGACCGTGAGAAGATCCTGGCCCTGCCCCAGTCTCCAGGAACCCCCAGTCCTAGCCAGAATATCTCCCAGTGGCACCCTGGGGTGGGCCGTGAGCCTTGGGGTGGGTGCAGTGGTGAGTACAGAAGTGACAGCAGTAGGGACACTTCCTAGAAGTGGTGCCCTTTGAGCTGGGACTTGGAAGGGGATGGGACCTTGGCTGGAGAGAACTTTGCCAGGCAGAGGCAGGGGCTGTTCCTGGCAGAGGGAATCACCTGCACAAAGGCTTGGGGGCAGGAGAGAGGCTGGAAAATGATCGGATGGGGAGACCTGGGGAGCATTCCAAAGAGATCCTGGGGAGGCAGGTTAGGGTGGGGCCGGGCAGGGTCACGGGGTGAGTGGGCAGGGTTGGGGGCATGGCCTTTGGGGTATAAGGTCTGCTCGCTCTCTAAAGCCTGGCTGAGTCCACATTCCCTCTCTCCTACCCTTCACAATGGAGAAGCCATTTTTTCAAGGTCCCCAGGGCAGGATCCTCCATCATCTGGTCATTTGTGGACCACAGGCATTTCAAGTCCCAAACAAGTACCAAGGTCTGGGCTCCCTGTGGGCTCTTTCAGATCACTAGGAAGCAGAGGTGACTCCTCAATATGCCCCCCTGGAAAAGGACTCAGACAGCCTCTGGGCTGCGGCTCAGGGCACGGCTCAGTCTCAAGAGGAGTCCACTGGGCATACTTCCAGGTTCCTGATTCACAAGGTGGCCTAACAGAGATGCTCTGCCCCTGGGAGCTCTCCAAGGGGCTTCCCGAGGGCAGCGCCCAGTTGCCAAGCTCTAACTATAGGTCACTGGTTTGAACTGGAAGATATCTGGAGAGGCGGTCTGGGCCAAGGTCCCAGCTCCCTGGCCTTCACTCCTTCCACACTCTTTCTCTGTCACCTTCAGTAAGAGAGCCTGCTGGCTCAGAGCCACAAAGCTCAGTTCCCATCTCAGCTCCCCTCTTTCCAAGTGACCTTGGGCAAGTTAATGAATTAATTAGAAGAGAAGCTTCATGTGTCTTTGCTTTTTTCTCTTCTCTATCCCCAGAGCTGAAAACACAGTGTGGCACATAGAAAGTGCTCAGTAAATACCTGTGGACCCTCAGAAGCTCTGAAAGCCTTAAACGCTTTGGTTTCCTCATGTGTGTAAAACAGGCAAAATAACAGTACTTATCTCAAAGTTAGTGGTGAGTGTCAAATAGAATAATCCACTAAAAATACTACTCCGGGTTCACAGAGCCCGGGAGGCCGTCAGTAACTAAGAGATCATAGCATTATCACTACTGTAATCATCGCCGCCGCCCTCACCCTTTAGAACCCCCCAAAGCACTTTCAGTCACGTGACCTCTCGGGAGTTTCTCAGTAACACTAGGGGATGTCAGGTGTGCTGCACGGGGGTCCAGAGAGGTCAAGACTCTTTCCCAAGGCCACACTGCTCCGAAGTGGCAGAGCAACCTGGCTCCCTGACCACCCTAGCACCTCCCGGCTCCCATCTAGAGAGGTCTACCTTGGCTTGTCCTTTCAGGTATCCATCCTGAGCCCAGCATAGTGTCGGGCTGAGGAGTCACCCAGGAGACTCCCTGACTGAATGAGGATCTAGGTGACTAGTGGTTGGTCACACCCCCATTTTATTTGTGGCTGGGACATGGTAGAGGAAACTTTATGGTGTAAGGCGGAAGTCAGCAAGCATCTGTAAAGGACCACATAAATATTTGGGCCTTTGTGGGCTGCGGGGAGTTTCTGCCTCAACCACTGAACACAAAACCAGGTAGCCCCAAAGCAGCCTGAGACCATACATCAGTGAATGGGCATGGCTATTTTCAATAAAACTTGATTTACAAAACAGGCAACAGGCTGGGTTTGGCCCAGAGGTCACAGTTGGCCAATTCTTGATATAAGAGGACAAACTTAAACCAACGGTGAAAAATTGGGTCTGGTTTCAACCTACCGGCTCCTTCCCTTTGAGTCTCAGTTTCCTCATTAGTACAATGAGAGGGTTGAACTAGACCATTGGTCTCACACTGAACTTCCCAGAGGACAGGCAAATAGGACAGAAGTGTGACGTGGTCAGGGGTGGGAGGGGGACAAGCTGGAGGCCACCCCTTTCTTCTTGGGTAGCTGTGACTTAACTCCTGCTGATGGTGGCCAGGTCTCTGGAGAATAATCTGAGCAAGCAGAATTGTACGTGAGCTGCTGAGATTTGTAAAAACTTTGTACTGCCATGTAGCATGCGTACAGGAACGTGCACATGGTTTCATTATCCACCTTGATGAATTTTCTCAAACTGAATACATTCGTGTAACTAACACCCAAACCAAGAGCAGGAGGTGACCAGCACACCAAAGTCCTTCCTCCTACCGCTTTCCAGGAGTCAATCCCAAGGGAACTGTTTCCTGACTTTATTCCAGTTCTTAATGCAGCACCTAGTGTTCTCTCTCTCTCTCTCTCTCTCTCCCTCTCTCTCCCTCTCCCTCTCTCTCTCTCTCTCTCTCTCTCTCTCTCTCTCTCTCTCTCTCTCTCTCTCTTAGCTCTGTGTAGACTAAATGCTTCGAAAGGCCACTGCTCAACACCTGGCTCGGGCCTGCCCAGCACTCAGTGACTTGTTAGTGATGACACTTCCAGACACATGAAATCTCAGGCTGCTGCCGAGAACAGGCCGAGCAGAGCGGACAGCCCTGCGGGGCAGGTGGGCAGGTGGGCAGGGTCCGGGCAGTGAGTGGCCGATGTTTTTGTTCCCCTGAAGGCGTGTGCAGCGAGCAATCAGAGTGACAATGCGGCCCAAGGGGCATCTAAGTGCCTTCCGAGGAGGGCAGCGGGAGGAGGCCAGGCCGAGCAGGCGCACTCGGCCGGCTTATTAAAACCACTTTGATCCCAGGCTGCTTTGATATCCTGGGTCTTATAAAGAATTCACTTTCAGGGGTAAATATAGGTAGTTCAGAGAGATTTTATGACATACTGTACAGGCTCCTCTTCCAGAGACTTACTTAATTACTGCGGTGGGGAGGGCTGGGGGCAGCAAAAATGCTGACAGAGAGGGGCTGGCCTCGGTGTCGGCTGCTGCCCACCGGCAGCACTGCCAGGCTCACCCCGCAGCCCCTGCCAGGGGAGGGAGCGTCTGTGTTGGCCTCACTACCACCCCTGCCCGGAAAGGCCGAGGCTGGGGGAAGAGGGAGGACCCTGCTTTCCGCAGTTTGATCCAGGGCATTGGAAGAGGAGCAGGGCGGGAGACAGGGGATGCAGGCCATGCCGCCTGATGGCCAGTGCCTGTCACAGTCAGACCTGGCTTCTAATGCAGGCTCTGCCACCGAGTCACCGCAGGCCAGAGCACCTCTGAGAGCCTCGGTTTTCTCATTTGGAAAGTGGGAACAGAAGCAGCGCCCACCTCCTAGGGCAGGGGTAAGGAGGTTATAGGCTCGGATGCAAGGGAGAGCCTGACAGTGCTTAGCACGTGGTCAGGAGAAAACCCAGCTTCACTGGTACCAGGCCCACGCCCTTTGATGGACCCCAGGCCGCATCTCGTTCCTTCCAGGCTGTAGGAGGAGATGCTGTGCTGCTGAGGACTCACTCTTGACATGCTCCTGGCTCAGACCCCTCCTCAGTCCGGAAGACTTCCCCACCTACGCTGGTCCTGCAACACAAGACTACAGAACCAGCAGGATGCGGGATGCGGGTAGGGTAGTAAGTG
Source organism: Camelus dromedarius (assembly GCF_036321535.1). Lineage (NCBI taxonomy): Eukaryota > Metazoa > Chordata > Mammalia > Artiodactyla > Camelidae > Camelus > Camelus dromedarius. The sequence continues at coordinate 45,915,650 of NC_087444.1, forward strand.
CCCATGGCAGGAGAGGTAAAAAGAGGCCGGGGACGGATTCCTGGGCTGCAAAGGAGCATGGACTAGAACAGTGCTTCTCACACTTAACGTGTGGAGCTTCTCAAAAGGCGGATTCCGATTCCGCAGGTATGGGGCGGCGAGATTCGGCCTTTCTGCAGCATTTCCGATGCTGCTGGTTGGCAATCTGCCCTGCAAATTGAGGGCCTAGGTAATCCCTGGGGTTCTCCCACCATGCACTTTCCCTGTCTGAGCCATTCAAAGGGTGCTCAATCCAGAATAATTCCTCATCTGTCAAGTTCTCCGGCATTGGAGTCATCCAGAGAGAGGACACACACAAACCACTTCAAATAGTGCCGAAATTTTACTCCGTGCTCAAAAATGACGATTGAAATTGTTATTCTATTGGATCGCCTCTCAGGACAGAGACTCAGCATCATTTGTATCTATCAAAGCTTCTTTTGTTGACCATCTCTGCATATTTGATCCTCTAGAAAAAAACCATGAAGATAACAAGGCTGCGGCGTAAAATCTCACAAGAAATTGCTATAGTCAGCACCACTTTATAGATGGGAAAACTGAAGGTCAGGCAGATGGGCTGATCAGTGAGTAAGTCAGGACTGGAAATCAGCTGAGAATGTCAAACCCAAGTGTTTTCTGCTACAGCCCACCCTCAATGACTTCTCCCATCTGCTACACACACACACACACACACACACACACACACACACACACACACACACACACACACACTTTGGTTCTACCACAGCACTAGGCACATAGAACTCATGTACCCTTTGTTACCTTGTAGAGTTGTTATTTCGTTTTCATGCCAAATGTCCCATTAGCTACACACTCTTGATGGGCAAGAGTCACGTCTCCCTCATGGTTGATTCTCTGGAATCTAGCACTGGTCCTGGTGTATACCATAGGTGCTCCATAAATGCCTGTTTAATGAAAAGAAGGACTAATTCAAGAAATGAGCACATTTACTAAAACATCCTTGGAGAGGGGCAGTGAGTTGGTTGCCTTTCCAGTAAGCAGCTAAATCAGTTCCCCCAGCCTTCCTGCTGGGTCTGGGGAATAACTGCCACATGGCAGACAATGAGCACGTCAGAGAAAAATGGTGCCTGCAATCTAGACAATACCTCCTTTTGCTGTCATGGCCTGCTACCTCATCCCCTGTTCTCCCCAAACTGCAATCCAAGAAGGATGAAATGAAAACAGAATTTCAAAGCAGAGTCGACTTCAGGACAGAGAGAAAGAGGGGCCTTCTACATTCCCGGGGCCCCTCAGTGCCCTAGCAAAGGCCTTCCACATAGCAGGTGCCCACAGATGCTTTTGGATGAATGAGTCAGTGTTGGGTTCAAGCAGGAGAGCAGGGTAACTGCCCCCAGGTCCAATCACACACACACACACACACACACACACACACACACACACACACACACACACAGACATACACTTACGCCCGTATATTCACACCACACACACCCTCTTGGCATGGGAAGGAAACTGCCTGCAGGTGGAAGGGACCCTGGCATCCATCAGTCTGGGGACAGGAGCCCTCTGCTCTGATTTTTTTTCTCCTTCCTCTCCCTTCGGCTCCTCTCCTGGCCCTGGAGCTAAAGCAGTAACTAATATTGTTTCCTGGCCTAAATAGATAATTGCCCTTCTGGCTGGATAAAAGATGTCTCACGGAGCAGACTGAAATATCATTAATAAAGGAGACTGATTTACTCAGGAATTCCTCCAGAAGTGAGATTAATAAGCCATCCCCTGGTGTTAGATATAATCTTCAGTTCTCTCCTCACCGCATGACTTATTTTTGCAACAACTGCACTATTCTGTCATTAATCATTACAGGAGGCCAGCAGTTTATCTAGGCTAATGGGCCTGATACACAAACACAACTTTTCCCTCCCATTTGACAAGGGAGAAATTCAGGGGGAAAATTCATCAGCTGTTATGTTTCTTTTTAAGGAAATAAGCTACCGCTTTCCCAGGATTCAGAGCATAGACACACCGTGGTGTACATGAACATGACGTATGACTTTGGATGGGTCCATATATGTGGAGGGCATCTGTGGATAGATAAACACAGGGCATGACCATGTGTGTGCATACACGCCATGTGATTCTGTGTGTGTTTAAAAGTACATAAGCTATGTTTGTGTATGAATGCATATAGGGCACAAACAAATATATACAAGTATCAGAATCTCCGAATATCTGGCATGGGAGTGTGTGCTCAGCTTTATATATAAACGGACAGGTGGCATGAACCTATGTATGTGGAAATGTACTTGGTGTGTGACTGCGTGTGTGAATGTATATGCCTATATATGACGTTGTGTATGTAAATATATGACGGATGATTTTCACTATGTGTAGCCCAGCTAATGAATGTATGCTCAAGAAATGTTTCCTATACTAAATTTAAAGACAAAAATCTGTTCAATCTGAAGAAAAATTATTAGCAAACTTCTAAATTACCCATTTCTGCTCCTCTGGATTTTCTTCCTTTCTATCTATGTATCTACCTACCTACCTACCTACCTACCTACCTACCTACCTACCTACCTACCTACGTATCTAATGATCTCCTTATCTGCTATCTTAGGCTGGGCACCCTAGAAGCAGAAATAAGACAGGGAGTCCTATAGGTGATTTATGGGGTGGAGGAGAGGTTGCCTTCGCTGGCACTGAGGCAGAGGGCAACCTCCACAGAAAGTAGCAGCTGTGAGCCGTTAGCATCCAACACTCACAGCAGCTGGGGACAGGCACGGCTGCCCAGCACAGGGAATCTGGGAGCGGCGCCTTAGCATCTAATGTACCTACCTGGTCAAGATCGGAGCTAGACTGGAAGAATCCTTAACAACCAGGATCTGGAATTTCTTAAGATTCGATAGTGTAGGGAAGAGAGTACTGATGGGCTTCAAAAGTTCTAAGATCGGAGCTGGGCTTCAGGACAACAGCCCTGGGGACTCTTAGAAGCAAAGCTGTGATGGTCCAAAAGATACCCGGGGAATTAATGGAGGCGCCGAACTCCCAGGCGCTACAGCCTCCACCCTGGTCCTTCAGGGGCCTACTGAGCCACAGTGCCCAGTGGGGCCCCAAGCCTGTGTGCACAGAGCCCACAGTGGCCCTGCCAGCCCCTCCCCCAGCACGCGGGCAGTTCTGGCCACCGTCAATGGCAGCATTCAGCCAGATGGGTTCCTGTCCCTTGGCCACAGAAATGCCTGATCCCACTGGGGAGGTGAGAGGCTGCTGGGTGCTTATTTATAAACCAAGCTCCCCGTCCTTGTGGCGGCCCGTGTGGGCAGCCGGCCCTGAGCCCAAGCTCCGACAGAGCCCACGCTTGTCTGGGCATCGGAGGGCCGCCAGCCTGGCCCCCGTCTTGGGCAGGAACCGGGCAACAGCCCGCAGCTTGGGTTGCATCCTTGCCCCCTCCCCGTGCCATGGAGGAGTCGGGTGGTTACACAGGCATTTCTGATGTTGTCTCATGAAACCCGAGTCCTGAATTCTGAATTATGGCCACGCTCTGGCCGCTTCACTCGGTGACTAGAAGGAATGTGAAATGGGGCAATTCTGGCCACCCCTGCCAATTGTAGTTAGGAGAATGTGGTATTTGTAGATGGAATTAGAGGCAGCTTTCATGTTAACAGATTGAAATGAGCAGGGTTGGGTTTTGCAAAATAAACTCCTCTCGGTCTGAGCTGCCTGGTGGTAGCCCAGGCTGCAGACACCTCCATCTGACTCATGCGGGCCCTGACACCCACGCGCACACCCTCACAGCCACCCATGCACGACACAGCCACATCGGAGGAAAGGCTCCTCTGTCCAGCAGTTCAGAGCCCACAGCCTGCTGGGTTCAAATCCCAGCTCCACCACTTACTGAATGAGCTGAATGACCTTTGCCAAGTCCTTGGTAGTAGAATGTCTTGACACTTCCCTAATTCTTGTTTATCTTTTTTTTCAACAAAGAGAGAGCCTCACCTTGAACTTGGACCTTGAAGGGCCACAGTAGCTAGCTGGAATGGAAAACTGCCTTCCGTGTTCCCTGTGCTCCTTTTTATCATTAAATGCTCTTTATGCCAAATGATGTTGATTTTTCCATTTCTGGTAGCAGTCCAAGGTTTCTTTTTTAAGTAAATTTAAGTTTACAAATGAGTTGATTTAAAAATAAATATTGTAACAAGGGATGGTCAAAGTAGTCTGTGGACGTGGGGGAACACAAGCGAAGGAGGTCTTCCAACAACTGCAGTAAGGAAAAGGCTGCATTTTGCTTTCCTGCTTCTCCAGACCTGGGCAACCCGATCCCCGAGCCCTCTCTGTGGGATTCTGAGTGCTGGGGCAGCCTTAAATGGATTCTGCCAGGAGAGTCCATGGGGCCAGGACCTGCCCGTGGCCCTTGCAGGGTGGGGAGCCCCTTCCCTGAGCCCTGCTGATTGGAGACACTGTCTAAACAGTCGGCCCAGCCTCCAGCCCTCAGCTGGAGTTCTAGAAATTCAGTAAGACTTCTAGCTGGAGGGGAGGACTGTTTCAAGGGTCCAAATGGATGCAGAGGGGGCTGTAGTACCTTCCTCAAGTGAGACTCCAAATGTGGAAGGAAGAGAGAGAATGGGAGGGACCCCAACACACACACACACACGCATGCAAACATATACACAAACTGACAAATACACACATAAACACACGTGTTCAGACACACACACTCACACAACTGCTTTCTCTCTCTAAGAACCAGATCCTGGCAGAGGCCAATGCAGTGGAGAGACCAGCTCTTCCAGGGCCTGTCTTGCCTCTGTTCCAAGGCCCCCCTCCCTTCTCCCAAAATGGAAGTCGTAACTCCACACAGCGCCTGACGGAAAAGGTATGTGCTCCGTCCTGGCCTAATTACAGGGGCCATCCCGGGCCCGGCCTGGCCAGCCTTTCCCTGCTCCCCTGCCCGTCTTCTTCCCTGCGTGCCGGGGCGTCTCTGGCCAGGCCGTTTCCCGGACACGGTGTCCATTAGGCCTCAATTACCCGGCAGGGCCGCGGCCTTTGAAGTGGCTGCAGAGGCCGCCGGGAGGCTATTTTTCTCTCACCTGTCACCACTTATTTTCCTGGGCTCCTGGCCTGTGGCCCGGCATTTTTAACTAATGGGGATTAAATAATCCAGCTGTAATACAAATGCCCACTCCCGGCCCCTGGGTCCACCTCGGAGTCATTAAGACCTCAGCCGGAGCTGGCAGGCACTCCCCGTGGAAGGGGTAAGGAGAGGCCGGGCCGCACATTCTGGATTTTTTTTTTTTTATTGCCTCCTCATTATAGCTATTATCCACAAACACAACCGCTAATGAGAGGGCTGAGGAATTTGGGAAAGGAAAGGTTTCATTTGGGCTGGAGAAGGAAGCCATCGTCTGCCCTGAAATAGCAAGGCCGTGTCTGAGAGCGCCTCTCCCCTAGCACCCCCCAAGCCAGGGCGGGAGCTGGGGGAGGGTGGCTGAGGGCACAAGGGGGCAGGAGAGAGACCTGCAAGCTGGGGTTCCGATGCCTGAAAAGAAAGGGATGCCCAGGTCTCACCCATGGGGTTGGCAATAGTTACTGCCCCGGCCACGGGTCCATCTGAGTGCTGTGCGGGGGCCGTGTAATTTATCACCCAGACGGGGACACTCCTGAGAGTGAAAAGGGGCGCTTGTAACAGTTTCTCTAGGACAACAGGCATAAACCAGGCATGTCCAGGGCCGGGATGAAAGTGAAACACAGGAGGCACTCCCCTCGGCTGCCAAATTTAAGGGTGTACCAAAACACTCAGTGATCAAAGTAAACATTTTAAGGCGCTATTTTTTTAAAAAAAAATCCAAATTAAGTCCCCCCCCCAAATTCCACAATGAACAGAATATCAAAATGGTAAATAGAAGCAGGATCTGATAGGGCAGGGACTCAGGTGAAGAAAGTGAGGCCACATTGTTCAAGAGCAGGGTCAGAGCCTGTCTTAAAAATACTGATATTCTGTCTATTTTGGACTTAATATTGACTTTTAAAAGTATTATATGAAAATATTATTGATCTTAATTACTGAGTCTTAACTTTTGCACCCAAGGCTTTGCCAAACCAGATTTGGAAAATCAAAGCCATATCTGACCCCAGCTCTTGTCTCTGTCTCCCCAGCCCTCTGTGCTCTGACAAATGAACTCCACTGGTTCCTGATCTCTTACTTCTGAGCCTCCATCCAGGCTGTTCCCTCTTCCTCAGACTCTCCTGTTCCCTTCCCTATAACAATGACAAAAGTGGACATCCATAACCATGTCCAGTGAGTCAATCTCTGGCTAAACGCACAACACACTTCCGCTCCCTCAGTGTGCTTGACTGTTTGTAAGGTAGGTATGGTAAGCATCCTCACGTTATGGATGATGAAGATGAGAGAGAAGCAGTAACTCACTAGTGCCAAAGCACTTAACGCCGGTCTCTCCTGCCTCTTCGCTCAGGCAGTACTGACTCCATGTGCCGTCCTGTTCAAAGCACCGGTTCTGGGTTCACATCGTGGCTCTGGCTATGTCCAACCACACATTCCAGCCAAGTTATGCAAACCTTGTGCCTTGGATTCCTCAGCTATAAAATGGAGATAATCATAATACCCATTAATAGAGTTATTGTAAGGATCGAAGAGGTTAATATATGGAACATGCTTAGAACAGTGTCTGACCCGTGGCACTTTCCGGGTTTTGGCATTGAAAGTCCCACATCCTAGGAAATGCCTCAGTCCCATGCAAATCAGGATGGTTGGTCATCCTAATGGGAGATGTTCAAAGTTAAATATTATTACTATTCAACTGGTGTCACTGTATCCCAGAAATCTTCTGTGATCACCCGCACATACTCCCAAATAGCCCAAAGTCTGGGTTAGGCATCCCTTCTTACTGACAACACAGTTCCCTAAATCGCCTGATCATAGTACTCATCACATAGGATTGTAAACACCTGTTCTCATGTCCCTCACTCCCAGGAGACTGTAATCTCTAAAAAGGTGTCTCTGAGAGACAGCCAGAGCCAAGATCTGAACCCAGAGCCCATGCTTTAACATCACTGCTCACCACGTCAATCTGACCTGAGTAGAGAGATAGGACTGTGACCATTCAGCCCTATATCCTGGCTTGTGGGGTGGTGCCCACCAGGTGCTAAGTGATCGAGAAATGTATTTTGGATGAAGGGATGAATGAATGAGACACAGACATCCAGAAGGATGCAGTCTAGTAAGGCTGATAAAACTAGGCATAAAATATTAGAAACCCTGCAAATCAGTCCCTTCTTCTGCAGGGGAGGTGACAACACCCAGGGAGGTGAAATGGCCTGTCCCATCACACACAGCAAAGAAATATGAAGGCAGAGTTTGAAGGATGGCATAGAGTCCCTTCTTGCTTGGATAGACCAGGTCTAGGCATGTCTCCTGGCATCGCCCTCACTAACAAGAGATAACCCAAGCCCCTCTGTTCTGCCCAGTGATCTTGGGGAAGGGCCATGGACTGGAACCAGGAGATCTGGGTTTCAGTCTCTTTAGGGATGTTGATTCTCATCAAGAACCTCAGTTTCCTTATCTGTCAAATAGCTATGCTGTCTGCCTGCCTGGACTCCTAGGGCTAACATGAACAAATAATAAAAATAATAAATAATAACAGAATAAAAAAAATAACAGAAAAATAATAAAGTGATGGACCTAAATCCAGCCATATCCATGCTCTCACTAAATTTTTATGGTCTACCCACTAAGAGGTTAATATCCAAAATATATAAACAGTTCATACAACTCAACATGAAAAAAGACAACCCAATTAAAAATGGACAGAAGACCTGAATAGACATTTTTCCAAAGAGGAAATGTGCCAACAGGCACATGAAAAGGTGCTCAACATTGTTAATTATCAGAGAAATGCAAATTAAAACCACAATGAGATATCATCTCACACCTGTCAGAATAACTATTATCAAAAAGAACACAAATAACAAACATTGGCAAGGGTGTGGAGAAACGGGAATCCTTGTACACCTCTGGTGGGAAGGTAAATTAGTGCAGTCACTGTGGAAAACAGTCTGGAGGTTTCTCAGAAAAGTAAAACTAGAACTACCATGGGACCCAGCAATTCCATTCCTGGGCATATATCAGAAAACAATAACTATAACACTAATTTTAAAAGATACAGCACTCCAGGGTTCAAAGTAGCACTATTGACAACAGCCAAGATGTGGACGCAACCTAAGTGGCCATCAACAGATGACTGGATAAAGAAGATGTGACATACATAGTGAGATATATATGTATATATCATATATAAATGCGATGGAATACTACTCAGCCATAAAAAGTGAAATTTTGCCATTTGTCACAACATACAGGGTATTATGCTAAGTGAAATAAGTCAGAGAAAGACAAATACTATACGATATCACTTATTTGTGGAATCTAAAAAATAAAACCAACTAGTGAATATAACAAAAAAGAAACAGACTCACAGATATAGAGAACATTGAACAGTGGTTGCCGGTGGGGAGAGAGCAGTGGGGAGGGACAAGATAGGCCTAGAGGATGAAGAGGTACAAATTATTACACATAAAGTAAATAAGCAACAGGGATGTATTGTACAACACAGGGAACATAGCCAATATTTTATACTAACTATAAATGGAATATGACCTTTAAAAATTGTGAATAACTGTGTTGGAAAACTGAAACTTATATAATATTATACATCAGTTATACCTCGATAGATAGATAGATAGATAGATAGATAGATAGATAGATAGATAGATAGAGATATATAGATAAATAAATAAATAAATAAATAAATAAATAAATAAATAAATAAAAGAATTTAATTCTGAGCAACTTTAAAAAAAAAAAGAAAAACTATTTATGGGCTAAACACTCTAATTAAAAGGCAGGGACTGTCAATGAGAATGAAGGTCATCCTAAGACCAGAGCAGCCACATGGGTGAATATAGGCCTGATATTTACCTTGTAGGGGCTGATACAGCTTAGTGGTTGTGAAAATACTGAAATACTTCCATACCAGTTGCTAACTGGACCTGAGTGCCCGCTTCGTCCTAAACCCTAGCCCTTCCCTCTGAACCCCAACCCTTACCCGCCAGCATCTCAACGCTTCATGCCTAGCACAGGACAGGGACCCTGGGACCCTGCTCCAGCAAGAAGACCATTGTTCATTTAATTTGGTATTTCCAGTGAGGCACAGGTTGGCAATCTTTTGAAGGTCACCGCTGGATAAATGTCAAAATTGAAACCAGGAGTTACAAATGCCTCACTCAGGGTCTTGCCAGCCTCAGTATGTGGTGTGTTTCAGTATTTTATTTCTTGCACACATTATGAAGAGGGTCCTGACTCACACCAAAAAATAGTTTCAAACAGTAACAGTTTTACTTTTTTATTAACAATTCAACTTGCAATCTCAGGATATACTTCAGTTTAACAAAGGCATGCGCAGAGTTTTATTCCAAGGTGTTCTCCACCCCCTCAGCCAGAAAGTTAAATTGGCAGCATGTAGTAAGCAGCAATGATCTCCAGCCGATTTCAACTGGGGAACATACCTTGACATGCGTTTTGATATTTTTAATTTTCTACAATATTGTTTTTATCATAGCCTTTTTATTGCCATAAACATATATATGACAATAAATGTCAGATATATCACACTTTATTAAACATACATTGAATATATATTTTTATGATCCATATGTATGTATTTCTCCAGCTACAGTATAACTGGGGGTGGGTGGGCAGAGTTATCTTTTTTTATTATTTTATTTTTATTTTAATTTTTTCACTTTATTTTTTTATTGAAGTATAGTCGATTTACTATGTTGTGGTAATTTCTGGTGTACAGCATAGTGATTCATATATATATATATATATATATATATATATATACACACACACATATATATATATTCCTTTTCATGTTTTTTCATTATAGGCTATTACAAGATGTTGAATATAGTTCCCTGTGCTCTACAGTAGGACCTTGTTGTTTATCTGTTTTATATATAGTTGTTAGTATCTGCAAACCCTGAACTCCAAATTTATCCCTTCCCACTCCATTGCCTCTAGGTAACCATAAGTTTGTTTTCTATGTCTGTGAGTCTGTCTCTGTTTTGTAAATAAGTTCATATTCATGTAATAAGTTCATGTAAATATTATAGCTTTTTAAATACTTAAGACAACACAAATTAAACACTGTAATTCAACATTTGAAATACTAAGGGCTATGTAGACCATACTTGAAACGTCCCTCCTCACTCTGTGAATGTGTGTGCACGTGAGTGTGTTGTAGGTGTGTGCAGGTGTGTGCGCTATGTGTAAACACGCATGGAACGACCAGCGCCCTTACACAAGCGTTATCTCCTAGATGTTCACTAGCATTCTAAGGAGGAATGGGAGATGACAGCCCTGTTTCCCAGCCTTTGCGCTCTGCCTGGTGGATGCTCCCCGCTCCCCACCACGCCCACGAGCCCTGCCCAAATCCCATCCCGCCTTGAGACGCTGGAGGCCCCGGTGTCTAAGTGCAGAAAGGTCAGAGATGGGGTTTTAGAGACACTCATGATTACCTCCTGGGTGACCTCCGAGCCGGGCCGTTTTGGGGCTGACACCTTTCTAAACATAGCACGGGGGAAGGGCTGACATCCCGTTCGTCACCAAAGCCACTTACTTACCCACCCAGACAGTCCCACACGCCAACAGGAGCCACTTATAGCTGCTTTCAAAGGGGCCCAGAGTGGGTGCTGTGCCCAGGGAAGGGAGGGCGTGCCGCTGTGGCCTGAGGCCTCTTGACCAGAGAAGAATCTCAGGAGCATGACTTTTAGAAGCACAGAGGGACGCGGGTTCAAAATCTACCTCGGCTCCTGCCAGTGTGGGATCTTGTCACTTCTCTGAGCCTCCTTTGTCCCAGTGGCAAGATGGGGATATTGTTGTCCTTGACCGTCCCTAAGAAGCAGAGCCTGCTGCTGGGGCTGCGGCCTGGAACTGACACCCCTCCCCATTCTTGACCTCTCTGAGGCCCCGTAGCTGGCCAGAAGCAGGGGCAGCTCTGGGCATGCGCGGAGCTACAGCCCTGCGTGCGGAGATGTTCTGATTCAGTGCCGTCTGTGCTGTGTGTTTTTGGGTGAGCCACTCCCCTACTCTGAGCCTAATCTCTCTGAGTTGCCTCCTGTCCCTCCAGATCTATTGTGAGTCCCGCTTGAGCCCCTGGTCTCTAATGTCTGCATAAAACAGGCTTCATCACAAGTCTGGCTGGTTTTCATTGTGGTCTAATTGCCCTAGAGCCAGCCCAGCCCTGGGTCCCCACGAGGGCTTGGGAGCCCCTAGTAATGCAGAGAAGGCCTGTTTTCCTTCCTCTTAGCACACATTCTCATTTGTACCAGGGGCCCAGGAGCTTCCGTGCTGCCCTGAGGCTTCTGTCAACGCAAATTAATTCACTCCAAGGTGGCAGAGAGTAAATGTGTCTCCAGACTCAATGCCTTTTCAAAGAGGAGCTGCAAAGGGCAATGCTTAACCCAGCAGCGTGACTCAGCACTGGTGACACCTCAGAGGCCCACCGGGAAGATGGGAAGATGTCGAGGAGCAGAAGCTCCATAAGTCACAGGGCGGAGCTAACAGCCGTGTCCCTCACTGGGCACAAGTGAGTAGGATTCTTCAGGGCTTCCTGTCTTGTTTGTCCAAGGATCACCGGGTGGCAGGAGGAATGGGATCCAGGGGCTTGAATGTAGGTGGACCCCCATCCTCAGGCAAGTCCTGCTGGTGCGGAGGGGCTACTCTGGGTGAGTGTGGGACGTTTTGGTTCTCAACAGCCCCTCTGCCCATGAGCTCAGCCCCTCAGGACGTTGTGCTTTGGGGCAAAGGGCACTCCAGGAGGTTGCCCTCCTTAGCTTTGGAGTCAGGGAGGCCTGCATTTGCATTTTGTCATAAATGTGCAAGTGTTCCCCTTTTTGAGCCTCAGTTTCTTCACCTGTGCAATGGGGATAATATTTCCTCCTGCATGGGGTTGTTGGGAGGATCCCATGAGCTGAGCCGCGGAAGCCTCCCTGCACCAAGTGAGGGGCATGACCAAGCCTTCCAGAGAAAGAGGCCCCTCCCCATGATGGTGAGTCAGGAAGAGGAGGAATAGGACCACGTGTTTCTGGAGATGGTTCAGGAAGCAGGCCCTAACTCTGTCAGCGGAGCCAGGGGGGCTGTGCGCGCCTCTCGCTGCCAACGATGCTCTTTGCCATCAGCGACATCTGGCTTTCTGCCCTGGATGTGTATTAGGAGTGATTACATGTCCCTTTAAATTCTGGGAGCTGTCGCTAACGGGCACCGAGGTTTATTTGCACCGTTTATTTCAGTTCCCTTGCAGCCACTGCCCCTCTCTCCTGAGAGGGGCAGGGAAGGAGAGACACCTGCTCAGTGTGTTTAATTTCCATGAAAAGCGTGCTTCCTGAGAAGGAGCCCCTTTGATGTGCTCCGAGTTGTCTGAAAATGAGTCCCAGGAGGCAGCCCCCACCCCAGACGTGGGGCTCCGCCTTCCTGGAGATGGGGAGAAGAGGAACCCTTTCTAGGGGGACAATCAAATTGGTTGGAAATTAGGGTAGAGGGGAAAAATGGTGATGAACCCGACCTGGAGGTGAGGACCAAGTGGGTCTTTGGAGTCAGATGGGTCTGGGCTCCTGTCACTTGCTGGTCACATTCTAGTTGAGTTTCAAGGCATATTTCCTAACCTCTGTATAAAGAGGAAAAGCCAAGCCCCAACACACACACACACACAGAGTTGGGAGGAGTAAATGTGCTAGAAAATGTTGGACCCGGATTACAAAGGTAGACAACACCACAACCACCCAGAACATTTGTGGAGCCAAAGTCAAGAAGACCCCCCCTTTTAACATTCCTCCCACAACTCTGTGGCTCTCTGCCCTGGATGTGTATCAGGAGCTCCTCACTCCCCAGGCCATCCATCCAGCTCTGTCCACACACTGCCATCCCCTCAGGCCCAGGCGTGCACACACCAGGTGTGTAGCTCACCTTTGGAGAGAGAGACTCACAGGAGAGACCCACACAGGCCCTGGAAGGACCATTTGGGCAAGAAGTTACAAGTTCCAGGCACCTAGAGCATCATCTAGAAATGTGAGTGCTGGCTCTGAGTAGGCAGCTCCCTTTGATCCTTGACCTCGCCCCTGAAGAAGCCTCACTCTGCAGGGTTGGGTATGGCACCAGGCTGGACACAGCTGGGCTCCTCCTGCCAGGTCTCCGTGGAGTACTGACATCAGGATCTCGGGAGGATGGGGTTAAACCCCTGCCATCAGCCACTACCAGGAGGAGCAGGAGTGGGCACAGCTACTTTGGAGAGTAGTTTGGCATACTGAAATTTCAAATGCACAAAGATCCTATGACCCAGAAATTACACCTCTTCATGGCGACCCCCAGAAAAAAACATCACTGTGTTCAAAGAAGTGTGTGCAGAGAAGTTACAACAACTTGACTTATGACAGTTGAAAAACTGGAAACAACCTATATGTCCATCAGGTGGGGAGTATCTGATTAGACCACAGCGTGCCCATGCCATGGAACTCTGTGCAGCCATGAAAAAGGATAATGTAGGTCTATATGGTCTCACCAGGGACAGTCGGGAAGGCATGTCAGTGGGCAGAAAGAAGCATGATGTTTTGAGCCGATTTATAGCAAATCAAAGCAAAACGCCACCATATATTTGCACAAGTATATGCACAGGTATGTAGACACACAGAAACACGTCTAGAAGAATTCACAACAGTGTCATACCAGGGATTGTCTCCGGGGAATGGAGTAGGGGACCAGGACAGGGAGACAGTGGTCAAAGGAACTTTAATCTGTAATGTGTATATCTGCATAGAGTCATGTGTTCCTGGTGTCATTAAAATTTAATCTAAATTTTAGCCGAGTGGACACTCAATTGAGACCCACCGATGTTCCCTTTCTTTTCGTCTTCAGAGCACGTGACCGTTTCCAAAGCATTTCTCACCCAGAGTTTGTAAATCGGCAGAGCCTAGAGAGCCCCATTTCACAGATGGGAAAAACAAGGTTCACTGCAGGTACTGATTAAGCGTCTCCAAACCCCTCCTAGTGAAGACTCTACCTAGGAGAATTAAGAGAGTGGCAGGTAAGGAAAACATCTAATTTCTTTAATGAGATAGAAAAAAAAAAGAGAAAGAAACCCATATTCTCCTTATCATTACTCCTTAGCTGATAAAATATTATCATCTGAGTGCCCTGCTTCCTCTGTGGCCTCTGTCTGGAGCCTCTGCCTATTTGTGTTCATGTTTTCCAAATCTCAGAGGTTATCCTCGGGGAGAGCAAGATTCAAAAATGTTTTGGTAAATCCATGGTGCTTGGGCCAATTTTATCTTCTTAAGATGATTAAAATATTGGGACAAATTGATAGACCACTTTAGAGGTTAAAGTCACTCCCGTGTCGCTACCTGACCCTGTCCCACCTGCTATGGTACCTTATATGTCGAAGGCATCCATGCTCGCCTTCCTCCATGGTCTCATCTTACCCAGAGAAGGATGGTCCCTCACAGGCTCCATCCTACAGCTCTACCAACTGGGGCTCCCAGAGCCTGGGGAACTTGCCCAAGTTCATGAAAGGCAGGCAGTGCTCCTTTCTCCATGTGGGAGGAAGGGATAAGGAACCCCTCAGCTGGAGCCTATTTTTAGGGCCAGGCAAAGCCAAAGAGTTGGACTCATTCTCTGAAAAGCTCTGAATGGAATGCAGCCTTGCAATAAACCATAATCAAAACCTGACTTTGCAGAGCAGGGAGGGAAAGAGCCCCCTCCTGTTAGTCCTTAATTCCAGTTTTCCTTGGGAAGGAGCAGGGGCAAGGCTGGGCCTGCATTTGGTGGGTGATGCTACAGGGCAGGAGCCCTGGATGGCCACAGGCAGATCGTGACTGTCTCAGGGACTCAGTGTCCCTGACTCTGCCATGAGGAGGGTTGAGGTGATTTTATTCAACCCCTCCAGCCTCTCCAATTCCAGAAAACCTGTCTGCTTCAAGGCTGGTGGCCCAAGGACGCTTGAGAGGCTCAGATCTAAGGATAGTGGAGATAGTAGGAATCTAGGAATAGGTTGGGTGACAAGGGTCAGCTTTCCCTGCTCTGGGGCATCGTGGTCCTCAGGACCACAGTGCATGGTTGTGCAGGTTGTTCACTGTACCAGAGCGTCCCTAACAAAGCTAAGAGGAGAAGAACTTCAGCTTCTACTTCATTCTCCCAGCCAAGTGCCTGGTGCAGGAGCCGCATCTGCCCTGACGAAGGTGCACCTGTGCTAATTAGCCCAGAGCACGGCATGAGCTAGTGAGGGGTCCTGGTGTTGCCCTCCCACTGCGTGCTCACTCCCCAAATGACTCCACCCACATTTTCTTGTCAGTACCCTAACAACCAACCCCAATGTAGCACCCATTCATGAAACTGGTACACCTTGTGGCCTGAGGCTGAAGAGAGTGTGAGCATCAGCTGTGACCTTGGAGCCAAAGGTGGGCAAGGGCATAAGGGCTGGGAGCAAAGGGCACAATCAGGTGTGTGCCGAAGCCAAGAGACCAGGCCAGTGACCCAGGGACCATCGCAGGACCTGGGCTTGGACAGCCTCATGGTCCAGGAGCCATTCTACCTCCAGCTCCCCATGTCCCAAGTTTTGGACAAGTTGCTTTCTCTCCCTGAGCCTCAGTTTTCTCATCTATCAAATGGGGATTATTCTCCCAGGCCCTGCTGAGGGTCAGGGGAAAGGTGGATAAGAAAGCACGCGGGGGGCCCCAGGACCCTGCCACAGCCAACTGACGTGCGTGGCTCAGGGCGTGTAGGAGCTCAGCCTCCCCGGGGCCACCCTGGATGACTCAGCCCTCCCTGTCCCTGGCCTTACACACACAGGCTGCTCTCTTCTTTGTCCTCAGAACCTTCTCACTGCATGTAAACCCAGCAGTGCTGCCCACCTGCAAAGCTCATCTGGAAGCTATGGATGATGAGACAAAGGGATGGGGAACACACTCCCCATCACAGGAACTGTCAGCCCCATCTTTACTGAACTTAAGGGTCCCTTTCCCCCGCCAGCTGTGGTCCAGCTGCCATGGGGGAGTTTGAGAAGGCTGAGGCTTGGGAGCTAGCCCAGCTGGTGGGGAACAGAGGACAGGCTCCAGTACCCTGATGCAAGATCATGGACACGTCCACAGACTTAGGGCATGACCTTTATGCTCTGCTCACAGGCGCAGAGCCCTTCATCCCCTCCAATGACCCCTCTGCAGTGCCAAGGCTGATGAAAGGTGACTATTCCCATTCAGGCACAAGGCTAAGGCCCAGGAGGGCCTTAGCTCCCTGATTCAAGGCCGAGACTGGGCAAGTGCTGTCTGGGTATTAATCAGCCTCCATCTGAGGCGTTTGGATCATTCGAGGTGACGGCTGACCCAGCCACTTTCTGTAATTGGGATCAAATGCCCTCTTGGTGTCTGGGGAGGAGGCTCTGGGGCACAGAAGACCTGCCAAGGTCTGGCCTCTCAACTCCCCAGGAGGAAGGAGGGGCCAAGACCAGCCCTACTGACCAGCCTCCTCCCCCACCTGCAGCCCACAGTGGTCTCCCCACCTTTGTTGCCAGCCCCACTTGCTGGAGAAAGGGCAAGGTGGGACAGGGGCAGGGCCAGGAGCTCGGAGAGCCCACTTCTCCAGGCACAAATGCAAGGCGGACCTTCCTTTTCCTCAGACCCCCCCTCTTGCCTCTAGCACTCTTGGCATAGTCACCAGCTTGAGTCAGACAGATCTGGGGTCCTAGCCCAACTCTGCCACTTCCAAATCCCACCCCTTCCTGAGCCACAGTTTTCATATCTGCAAAATGGGCACCTTTCTATCACCCAGCCAGTGTGGCTAAGAGGATTAAAAGATAATGTGTATCTATTGTCTGCCTGGTGTTGATGCTCAAGAATGTTAGCTCCCCTCCCCCACATCCCCTCCCTGCATAACGCGGGGAGGATGACACCAGCCTGCCCACCTCCCTAACTTAGCAATGGGTGTTCACCTTCCTTGTTAGCTTGAAAGCGCTATGCAAATATGTATTGTGATTACATCAAACATGAAAATCGACATTAATGACAGTAGGCAATAACCATGTGTGTCCAGCTAAACAGATACCTGTGCTCAATAGATGCCTTTCCTCGCGTTGTCTACTTGAAACTTCACATCAGCTCAATCAGGTGGGTACAATTGCCACTTTCATTTTACAGATGGGGAAACTGAGGCATAGACAGGTTGAGGAGCCTCTTCAAGATCACGGAGGATGGCGCAGCGCAGGTTTGAAGTTGAGTGTGACTCACTCCAGAGCCTGCATTCTTGACAGCTAAGCCCCGCTGCCCTTACTAGCCGCTCACTGTCTTTACTGAGGCCCCCAGGACCTGGCCTCATGCTAGGGGCTCCCACCTAGACAAAGGTGGGCCCTCCCCTTAAGGTCCTGGTTTAGCCCGGGGGCCATCCACTGTCCCCACCCTGATGCCCATCTCAGAGCCTGTGCACAGAGGTGCTGGCAGAGGGCGAGAGGGCCAGTCCTGGGAGGCTGCTGTGAAGCTGGTTTCCACCAGCACCCTGGCCACTGGCTTCCTCCCTTCCTCTACTCCATCCATGGATCTCAGCACGGGTTAGACTCTGGCAGCTGGTCCTTAGGCTGAGAAGCCAGCCACACCCCCTGCCTCCTCCCCTCCCACCATCCTGCTAGGTGGTGTTGAGTCGAGTGGTATAGAGCAAAGTTTAGAGGCTTGTGTCTTTTTCCCATGAATACCACCCCACCTCTGCCTGGCATCTGCTGTGCCTGGGAGAATGTGAACTTCTAGCATTGTGCAGAAGCTGAAAACTTTGTGAAAAAAATAAAATGCCACGTGGGTGAGAAAGCCCAGGGCACTGTTGGGCATTGGTGAAGGCTGGAGGGGGCGACGAGATGAGACGAGGCTGGTACCTCACAGCTCAGAATGCTAAAAGCCTCACACACTGCACGAAGGCGTCCAGCCTCCGCTCTGTACAGGAGCCATGGGAAGTTGGAGATCGGGAGACAGAGACATTCAGAGATAACTTTTAGGAAAACAACTTGGGCTGCAGGAGTGAGGATTCTTTCATCTATTACGGAAACATTTATTGAGCACCTGCTATGTTCCAGATACTGTTCCTGGCTCTAGGGACTGAATGGTGAACAGGATTGGCAGTGCCCCTGCCTGAGCAGCTTATATTCTAGGGGGAAAGCACACTCCGCACTGGGATGGCTGGGAGGGTGGGGAGGAGGCTCTCAGGGGAGTTCATTTCTCTTCCCAATTCCCTGCTCCTCCTCCCCAGCTCAAGCAGGGCCACCCTCCATCAGGCTCTACAGATCGCAGACACTGCCCCTGAAAGACAAGTTGTTCTACCCTAAGCATCTCCAAGATGCTGTGAGCCACTGTCAACCCCTAACCAACTCCCCACCCCCAAGGAACTCTGATCCCTTTCTCTTCCTATGTCCCCAGGCTGCTCTGCTAATCTGCTGGGTCCTGGCTAGTCTGTGCCTGGCTCCTATTTGGCAGCATCCTTTTTTTTTTTTTCAGTTGTGATAAAATACACAGAACATAAAATTTACCATTTTAAGTGCATTCAATAGTGTTAAGTATATTCAAACTGTGGTGCACCCCATCTCCAGAACTTTTTCATCCCCTTTAAACAACAACTACCCATTTCCCCCTCCCCCAGCCTCTGGAAACTGGCATTCTGCAGTCTCTGTGACTCTGACTACTCTCAGTATCTCATACAAGTGAATTGTACCGTATTTGTCTATTTTTGGGACTGGCTTCTTTTAGTTAGCATAACGTTCTCAAAGTTCCTCCATGTTGTAGCATGTGTCAGAACTGCCTTCCATTTTAAGAATGAATAATATTCCAGTGAGATATATATATATATATATATATATATATATCTCACATTTTGATTACCATTGATGGACAGTTGGGTTGTTTCTGCCTTTTGACTATTGTGAGTAAAGCTGTTAATGAACATGGGTGCACAGATACCTCTTTGAATTGCTGTAATTCTTCTGGATATATACTCAGGAGTGGAATTGCTGGATTATATGGTGATTTTTTTTTTTTTCTTTTGAGGAATCCTTGCCAGTATCCTAAGTTGGTTAATCAGTATAAAAACATATCTTCAAACACATGCAACTGGTTAAAAGTCTGCCTCTCCCATGGACTATTCAGACAGGTCAGACACCTCCCTGGAGACTGCTTTTTTGGCCAAAACCCCCAGGAGTAACTGGTGTCCGGAACCAGAAAGGACAATTAACAGACAATGGTTAAGATCTAGGCTTACTAACCAGGGACAGAGTGATCCTTTATAGCTTCAGGCAGCATTGGCTGGTGATGTCAGCATGCAAAGACTATGGGGGAGTTTCACGTGGAATTCAGTTGCATTGGGATGGATTTAGCAACCTCTTCATGGGCACGAAGAATCTACTAAAAGGAAAGTGGCTTTAACAAGGAACAAGCAAATAACACCTGACTAACCCTGTCACGATTGCTGTCACCTGTTTCTCCATCTCTGACATTTGGAACCAGATGATTCTTCACTGGTGGGAGGACTGCCCTCTGCATTGTAGGATGGTTAACAGCCTCCCTGGCCTCGACCCACAAGATTCCAGTAGCACCTTCCTCTCAAGGCAACAACCAAAAGTGTCTCCAGTCATCCCAGATGTCCCCTGGGGGCAGAGGTGCGGAATCGCCCCCAGGTGAGGACCACGGCGCAGCCAGAGCACCGTTGTAGTGTGAGGCAGTGCCCACTACTGCCGCTTAGACTGTGATGGTCGGGTAACAGTAAAACCGTATACATTTGAACAAAAGCTATCTTGGGACCCCAGGGTCAAGAGTGTTTGTGAGAAGGACAGAGAGAGGACCGCTTGGCCCCGGGAGTCCTCTGCTGACGTTCCCTCCTGTGCTACGTTGGGAAGTGGACTTGGAGAGCAGAGCCTGCACACAGAACTGCAGGGGGCAGATTTGGCCTTCTGAACAAAACCGGCTTTCCAGGGGCTGGGCGTGCAAACTGCCGCTGCTGTGTGCTAATTATAAACGATTATGAATTATTCTTCTTTGCTCGGGAAAGCAGGTCTGAGGCACAGCCTCTGTTACTCTGTATGTGATCTGAGATGAGTAAGCCTGGATTTGGGGGGCATTTTAAAGAAGGAAGGCCATTTCCACACCCAGAACATTGTTGATGACACCCCGGGAAGGAGGCTGACCTGGAGGTGGGGGGCAGAGGGGTGTGGAATCGCTGCCCCTGTAGGGGACCGCCGGTCAGGGCATCAGGCTCCTGGCGAGATGGGCCAAGGGGCCCTCTCCGCTCTCCCACTGATCCATCCTCCGCATGTGAACCCTGCCTCCAGCACTCGTGCCAAGTGGAGAGAAGCCGAGTTCTCAGAGGATCCAGTGTGTTCCCATCACCGGCCTCTGTTTTTCAGCATTAAGAAATCTGTACAGCTGTTTAAATGAATTGCCTGAAGTTTACCTCCAACAGGCTCCAGGTTTGTCACTAGGCCCAGACTGTCTGTGCCGCGCAGACCACTGGGCCATACGCCCCTTCCCCTGGGCCCTGGACCACTGAACTGCCAGAGCTGGATGCTCTGGGCTGGGTCGCCACCGTTTGAGTGTGATGCTGCCTCGGGTGTTTGTCACTGGGCTGGGCCACCACCATCTGAAGGTGACACTGCCTCAGGTGCAGTAGACACTCAGGCCCCTGGAGCATCCCCAGCTAGGGGACTGTGCACAGAGTCCCGTTTCCCATTCACTTCAGCAACCAGCTGGATGGGCCCGCTCTGGATCTCCAGTCAGATTAAGCCACCACTTATGAAGTCCTCAGGAGACATGGAAAAGAGGGGACCTTGGAGCTGGGAAGGCTCAAGTTGAAGCCCAAGGAGTCATCTGTTAAGGTTCTACAGAGCACAAGGCTCAGGAGAACAGACTCTGGCCTCCCAGGGTGGGGGTTCAAAACCTGGCACAGACACTGTGTGACTCTGGGCCGGTGGCTTCACCCTCCCTCTGCACCTCAGATCCTTTACTTATAAAGAGGGTTGGTGATAGCCCCTATCCCAGAGGACCTGTGTGCTGAGGAAGTGAGTTTACTAATAGAAAGCACTGGAACACTCCCTGGCATTCAAGAAGCCCAGCTTGAGCCTTTCCCTTTATAGTGTAGCCTCCAGCAAGTCACTCGAAGCTCTCTGAGCCTCAGTTTCCCATTGTGTAAAACAGAAACAGTAACACCTTCTGAAGAGACAAAATCAAATTAAAAACTACATCAGACGTATGGAGTCCATTGCCAGACACATGGCAGGAGTTCAGTCATTGGCAGGAATTATTTTTAGGTGATTGACAAAACCATGTCCGCTCCCTTCTCATTGTATTGTTTTCTCTCCCGCTTCCGTGTTGGAAGAGCTGTGGGGTGCTTTCAGCTCATAATTACTCCTTTCAGTGAAAGGGTCTGTGCCTAGAATGTCTATCTGTCAGAGCAGTATGCTGAGTGAGCTCAGAGATGGTCGCCACATCCCACTCTTTCCCTGGCATTTACCTATCTGGTGACAATTTCCGTGGAAAGCAATTATGGCCACTGAGCAGATAATTAGAGAAAGGCTCCATTTTTCCTCTCCCAGCTATGCAAATGTCACAGCTGGCTTCTCATCCCTGAGCACAGTGAGTTATCAGGAAGCAATTAAGCCCATTGCTGGGGTAGAGATAATGCCGTCTAATCTATACCTAGCTACCCCCTCTGGGGGCGTGGTTCCATCCCTAACTTGCTGGTTGACCCTGGGCAGTATTACTTAATCTCTCTGAGCTTCAGTTTCCTTAGAGAAGTACTAATAATATGAGATTCCCAACACTGTGTTAGGACTTCTAGGAGCCAAAACAAAGCACAGTGCAGGGCCCCTCTGGTGTCATTCAGAAGAGGGCAAACTGGTCTGGAATTCAAGGGATGTGGGTTCTCAGCCAGTCTGGGTGACCTCAGACAAGCCACCCCACCTGCCCAGCACTTGTATTGCACGTCTGTAAAATAGGCATTACACACATGAATCAGTTGTTTGTGTTCCTAGCTATTTATACTTTGCCTGCTTCCAAAAAGGATTTGAGACAGCTTGTAATCAGATGCTGTGAAAATAGACATGGAAAATCAAAGACCATGAGGAAGGAGAAGGAAGAGGCAAATATACCAGCCACGCGGACCAACATAGTTTCTGTGGTTAATCTGACCCTTTTTGCCTTGGATCCCAGGAAGCTCAGGACTAAATTTATTATTCTGGAGTTACACAATCCAGACAATTACCTGTTCAAAGAAAATCCATTCTTACCAGTTGTTCAAGAGAGACAACCTTTTTCCAGAAGGAAATTCTGAAAATAATCCACAGATACCAAACCTCAGAAAATGCTCTATAAATACTCGTCTTTACATTGATTCACTTAATAACTATTTCTTGACTAAGATGCCAGGCATGGAGAATGTTGAAGACACAGGATGAACAAAGCTAATAAAGTAGCTGCCCTCCTGAAGTATATTTTAGTAAAGGAAAACACACAATATATAATAAACAACACCAAGTCAATAAATAAGAATAGATGAGATAATAAACACAACTCCAAAAATGATAGGGTAAGGGGTGGTGAGGGGTGACACTACCTTGGAGGGTCAAGAAAGGTATCTTTGTAAAAGTAATATTTGAGCTGAGATCTGCATGGTGAGAAAACAGAGGCCTTGACAGTGTTTGAGGAGAGACGATATTTCAAGCAGAGGGAACAACACATGCAAATGTCCTGGGGCAGGGGGAGAACTTGGCACTTTGGAGGAAATGAAAGAAGAGTGGCAAAGCATAAGATGAGGAAGAGAAGGATATGAGAAGAGAGATGAGAAGCTAGATCATGAAATTTGGAGGTTCTCACACAGAGCTATGCATATCACGTGGGGAGCTCTTTAAACCATACCATACTCTAGCCCCAGCCCTCGAGATGCTGATGTAGCTGGCCTAGGATGGGCCCCAGACCACAATTTGTTTCAAAAGCTCTCCAAGTGATTCTGTGGGACACCAGGGTGAGAACCAATAGTGTAGGGCCTTGTGGGCCATCATCAGAAGTCTGCTCACTGAGATGAGAATCCATAGGAGGAATTTAAAAGTCTTCTCTGCTGCTGGGTGGAGTATAGATCTAAATAGGGTAAGAGAGGAAGGAGGGAGAAAGTTATGCCTAGGGAGCCTAGGGTATACAGGGCCCTGGGCAAATATTTTTTCAGGGCCTCTGTCTATATAAACAATTCGGGCCACCCAAAATCAATGAGTCAGCACCATTCTGGTGGCCAGATCTCATAGGATCCCACAAAAGAAATACTACACTAGTATTTCTAGTGTGAGTGATCTGCTTGCCAGACTGCCCTCCTGGAACCATGGCCAGGCTCCAGGCTCCAGGAAGACCCCATAGGTATGCATTATGGAGCTCCTTGGGGCATCTGATCAACTCAGTGTGTGTGTTGGGGAGAGATAGGGGGATGAGAGGGCACAAAGAAGGAGAGAGATGGGGACCATAGCCTAAACAAGTCCCTGTATGGACTCAGGATGCCCAGTGACACTGCCAGCCACAACTGGTTCCAGGCATTAGAAGGGGACTAAGACTTACAAATTTTCAAGAAAATGACTCCAAAGCACAGGACCCACTGAGACCCAGCACCCAGAACAAGTCTAAGGATGGCATTGGGAGAGAGCACAGGTATTGGAGATGAGAGGAAATGGCAGCAAGGGTGAAGGTAATAGCAGAGCATGAAGAAAAGTGGATTGATCCAGGGATCCAGTATACACTGGGAGGCAGAGCTTTTCATCAGAACAGAACTTATGACAATGATAGTCATCAGAGCTGTTGACAAATACCAGGTCTTCCTGTTTGAGGGCACATGGTACAATCACACTTCTTTGCTCATGTCAGCTTGTCTGTGGTCATGTGAGTGGCTCTGGCCAATGAAACATAAGAGGATGTGACATCACTTTAAACAGAAGTTTTGAGATGGCTCACAGCCTGCTATATTTTGGTCCCCAGGGAGACAGTGTTGAATAGATATCCCCCCACCCCCGCCCAGTGCAGATGTCACATGATTAAAAAGTCAGCTCTGCTCTAGGAAGTCTGAGATTCTGAGCTGGGGAGGTATTTGTTACAGCAGCATAACCAAGCTTGTCCTGACTGATGCAATGGCTCTTCACTGGCCAAGACCGAGATTTCTCCCATAGTTTCCTCTTGTCCTTGGCCCACTTCCAAGCCTTATCCACTAGGCAGGACCCTAGCCCTATTAGACAGCCATCGTCTGGGCCTTCAGCAGTCTCTGGAGTGAAAACAGACTGGTAGAGGACGTGTGCATGGCCCTTACCCCGCAGGCTGGCCAGCTGGGGCTCCCGTGCCCCCACCCTGGCTGTGGGCTCATTAGATGAAAGTGCTATCACCTGTCAGACAAACTGCTAGAACTGTGATAAATTAATGATCAAATGGTCCAGTCGGCGCAGCTACTGTACTGCCTCGGCTAGTTACAAGCCAGCCGGCTGCTTAAAAAATGCAGCCGGCATTAAAAAAAAATCAGGCGTTAAAGGAAAATGTCACCCGGCTTTTCAAAAAGGATCTGTTTTAAAATGACCACAGACGGCTCGGTTTCAGAGTCTTTATTTGATTCCTGTTCTTTGTATTTTGTTTTATTGCTCACAAGGAAGGAAGGGGAGGGAGGTGGTGGAGTCGGGAGAGGACAGAAGGAAGGTTGGAATTTTTTGACAATTTCTATCAGCCTCTAGTCTCCAGGGGCATCTGATGAGGGATTCAGACCCTCTTGACAAACACAGAGAGGTTCTTCCCAGGGCCCAGCTGGATTGAGTGTCTGAGCAGTAATTATCACACAAATAGAATAGTTAACACTTTTTTTTAAACTAAGATCATTGCTTTCTTCTTTCATTTACTCAGCTTAATAACTCTACTAAATGGATAGCTGTATCCCCATTTGTCAGATTTAAAAAAAAAAAAAGATATTCAAAAAGTTCCCGTGGTTAACATTCTTTGAGTGCTAACCATGTACACTTATATGTACCATCTCATACAACTGCTACCATGGACCTGCATGGATAGTAACATGACCTTCATTTTAGAGACGAAAGGGAGGATCAGAGAGGTTAAGGCACTTTCCCATAGTCACACAGCCCATAAGTGGTAAAGGGAGGAGCTCCACAGTTGTTTCTGGTTCCTGGGTCCCTGAAATCCATCCCTGAAGGCTTATGGGTAAATTTCTAAAAAGAAATAAGAAAAAGAGTTCTCTTGACTTAAAACCCAGGCCAAAACCTGGACTCCTAATCATGGTGAATACTCATTACATAAATGTATAGGTTTCCTCTGTGAGTGTGTCAGCCCCTCCTGGTCCTTCCACCTCCAGTTTTATGAGCTTAATTTATTCTTTTTAATATAAAATCTCATTACCTGAACATGCTACCACCGCTTCCACTTTATCTTTGATATAAGAACAGAGAGAAACCTAAATCAAACCTTTAAATAAAGTCTATAATCATGCAGCGCTTTCACTCGCTTTTCAAATTTCTAAACAAAATTACGTCAAAATACCTCGAGGAGAGGAGTGTGGAAAGGGAAGGGGAGTCAGTGTGGGGGAGAGCCCCGCACATGGCTTTGCTCGGCAGCCACCGGGGATGTGATTACTCAGAAGAAAACCAGCTTCTGCTTGATGCTTGGCTCCTGCTATTCTTTGCCTCCCTGGCCCAGGTTTGGAGCGGGAATCAAATGCAGTCCTCCTGAACCGGTATGTGCTGGGGATTGATCTCGAAAAGCCATTTGCCTCACCTTGATGTATATTTCAAGGCATTTCCTATCCAGCGTTAATTTTCATAAAGGGAAAATTGATGATCAGTTTAAAGAAACATAGTCGAGGGTTTTTATTCCCCAGGAGCCTGGGGTGGGCAAGTTGAGGCCAAGGGGGGTCTTGGTAGCTGAGGGTGGCAGGGGTTCCTGGGAGAAGGAGCTGCTTCCTGGCCTCAGGAAGCATGGATTTGAACCAGATACCAGCACACACAGAGAGAGAATTTCAGCTCTGCTGCTTGCCTTGCAGGTAACTGTGGGCAGGACAAGTCAGCACTCTAGTCCCCCACCTCAGTTTCCCCATCTGTGAAATGGGGATGAACACATAAAATTAAAATAATATATGGGAAAGTGTCCAACCTTGTGTCCACACACAGGGTGAGTGATATCTGTTGTCAAAGCTGGGCACAAAGAGCTGGACCCCTTCTTTCCTGCCTTTAGCACATCACTTATCTCAGGATCTGGCCAAAGTCTCTTCCTCTTCCAGGGAGGCTTCCTTGCTTTTGGATAACGGATCTGAAACATCCATGGTTTCACTTTCTTTAGACTTTAGGTAAATAGCACGCATCATTGCAGCTTCCAGGAGCAAGCAGGCTCTGATGTCGGCCAGACCTGAGTCCAAACCCTGGCTTGCCATGTCCTCAGTCATGACCTTGGGAAAGTCATTTAACCTCTGGTACCTCAATTTCTTTTCTGTAAAATGAAAAACCTTCCCAGAGTCCTGCTTCATGGCTATTGTTTAGATTAAATGAGTTAATTGCTGTTAAAGAGCTTAAAAGAAGTGTCCTGGGTAATTTGATAGGGATTGCATTAAATCTGTAGATTGCCTTGGGTAGTGTGACCATTTTAACAATATTGATTCTTCCAATCCAAGAGCATGGGATATCTTTCCATTTTTTAAAGTCTCCTTTAATTTCCTTCATCAATGGTTTATAGTTTTCTGTGTATAATTCTTTCACCTCCTTGGTTAGATTTTATACAATGGAATACTACTCAGCCATAAAAACCAGCAACATAACGCCATTTGCAGCAACATGGATGCTCCTGGAGAATGTCATTCTAAGTGAAGTAAGCCAGAAAGAGAAAGAAAAATACCATATGTGATCACTTATATGTTGAATCTAAAAAAACAAACAAAGCATAAATACAAAACAGAAATAGAATCACAGACATAGAATACAAACTTGTGATTGCCAAGGGGGCGGGGGGTGGGAAGAGATAGACTGGGATTTCAAAATTGTAGAATAGATAAACAAGATTATACTATATAGCACAGGGAAATATATACAAGATCTTATGGTAGCTCACAGAGAAAAAAATGTGACAGCGAATATATATATATGTTCATGTATAACTGAAAAATTGTGCTCTACACTGGAATTTGACACAGCATTGTAAAATGATTATAAATCAATAAAAAATGTTAAAAAAAAGTGCTTGACACAGAACAAATCTCAATCACTGTTAATTAATATTATCAGTGCTACTACGGTCATCTCAAAGCAGCTTCAATGGCTGTGCATGTGTGTGTGTTTATTAGTCTTATGTAGGTGATGTTTTTTACTGAAGTTTGCAAACAGAAATACGAACATACCAGAAATTGAAAATTTTTCACGAAGCAAACACGCTTGTGTAACCGGCTTCCAGATCAAGACACAGAACACCACCAGCTTCTGGGAGGAGCCGCTTGTACCTCTCCCAGGAGGAGCTGTCTCCTGGAATAGGTCGAATTTGGGAAGATGCCAGTTGGATAGTCAATTTTAGAACAAATACTTGGCCAAGTTGGGTAGATGGACAAGGCCTAGACAGGCTGTGATGAAAGCCCTCATGGATATTTTATCTAAAACAGACCCCAGGTCTAGCCTCTGTCTCCAGCTGGCTGTGAGACTAATCCCTTTCTCTCTCTGGGCCTCAATTTCCCCTTCGACACAAAGAGGCACTTGGTTGAGATAACCTCTTATAGCTCTAAGGTTGTATTTAGTCATTCATTGACTTAAATATCTGAGCACCTACTATGTGCCCGGCGCTGTCCTAGGTACTTAAGACACAGCAGTAAACAAAATATATACCCATCCCTGTCCTGAAGAATTCCACATTCTAGTAGGGGGAAATGGACCATCAATACTAGACATAATAAGTCACTACATGTGATTCTGTGATTCCAGGGGCGTGCCCCAGCTAGCGGTTAAAGGGTAGCCATCTGCTACAACTGTCTTGCTTCTCCAGTCCCCCTGGGTTTGTGTCATGGCCAGGCCACAGGTGGCTTCAAAACTGATTTTTCTGAACCGTTTTGCTGGCGTGTGAGCATCAGAGTCTCTCCCTGAGGGGGTTGAAGGTGCCGGGAGAGATTTTCCCATCTACATCATTTTTTCCAATTTGTCCAAAGGAGGACAAAACATTGCAGACGCGTGAAAGGATTGCCATAGAAATGAACAGCCCCTAGCTTCTGAGATAGAGTTGAAGCTCTTTGTATCCATCCCTGATTGCGCGGAGGTATGAATTCTCCTGATAAGGAGCTCTGCCCCGCCCCCCTGCTCTGCAGATTCGAAGGAACCGGTTCCCACGTCCCTCCAACACCTGCCATTTTCCTGAAAATGAGCACTTTGCTTCAGGGATCCCCTGCTTTCTGTCCAGAGAAAGATCTCATCAAATGCACGGGGGCCTTGGAGATATTCCCTCGGCAGGATGAACACCTTGCTGCCATTCTTCCCCCCCGGGGAGCAGGGGGCATATGGGGCGAGGGGAGGCGGGGTGCACAGGCTGAGCCGGCCAGAGGTGAGCCCTTGTTCGGACCCAGTCTGGGTGGAAGAGGCGATAAGAGGCTGGTGGGCGGTGGGAGTGAGGCAGCAGAGACCAGGCAAAGGCTGACATTAAATACCTTCGGGGGAAGCCAACTGTGAGAAATGGTCCCTGAGTAATGGGATCAGGGGTGATACTCCAATTATTTAATGAGCGCATTGCATACCCCCCCTCGCCCCCCAACCAGGCTTTCTGGAGCAGGTTCCAGGTGGCCCAGGCTGGGTCAGGCTTTCCGCTTTACTTGCTGGAGAGCCTGGAGCCGCAGGGTGGGAAGGCCCTCAGGGACTTGCTATAGCAGCTATTTGCCAACTGGTTGAATACATTTTAATATTTTAACAACCAATGTGACCTGGGCTAGAACAGCAGAGACCTAGGCCTTGATTGTAAAGAGTCGTGGAGAAAGAACAGTAATGTCAGGCTCATCCTTGAGAAGAGGAACTTCTATCCCACCCTGAGTTTGAGGGTCCAACTTTATTTCCAGCACAGGAAAAAGGCAGTTCTCTGACATCAGTAGCTATTTCAGGCATGGGTGATACAAGGCTGCCAGCTGGCTGCCTGTAATCCACACACCAATTTGTTGAAAACAGAGTATTTTCTTTAAAAACTGTCATTAGTTGTGCACATTTCTAAATGGGAGAAAAATTAAAAAAAATTTTTTTAATCTGAACTTCCAGTTTCTCTTAGCAAAACAGAAGAGGGAGCCGCTGTGGACCCAGCCAGCCTTACCCAGTACCTGGAGCAGCATGGCGGCTGCTCGCCCAGATACCGTGCGTGCTCACTCTGGGTTGCCCAGGTCCCTCTCCAACCCACTTCACTTGGTGACGTTTCCTGCTGGGCTCTGAGTTTGTCACCCCTGAGAAAATGGAAAAGTAGAAGATCTGAGGCCCGGAAGACCCAGGTTAATGTCTTAATCCTGCCCTTCCTGAATTCATCTAAACTCTTGGAATCTCAGTTACTCCATCTGTCAAATACAGATCATAATCATTTCTTCTTCAAGAGTGGTTGTGAGGATTCAATAAATTGTACAAATACTTGAGAGGCAGGACTACACGGAGATAAAGGGCAGAGGCATTAGAATCCGATCATGTTTAAATCCTGCGTTTGTCACGACCAGGCTACATGACCCTGGACATACCCTTTAACCATCCTATGCCTCGTTTTTCTCATCTGTAAAATGGATATGAGTGACAGTCAACTGACAGGCTGTTGTGAGGATTCTGTGGATTAACACATGTGGACAGCTTAGCACGCTGCTACATCATATGTGCTCAATAAATGTGCATTATCATTATTATAATTATTCAAATTACTCTTGCTATAATCCAACTTGCTCTTTTTGTGCAGCTGAAACTTACACCCCTGGATCCGGGCAGAAGATCTGTCTGCAGAATATCACAAGAGCAATCTCTCTTCACCCAGAATATTATCCCAAGGGAGGATAAATCGTAAGTTGGGAAATTATTATTTAAAATAATACTGATGTTAGTAAAATAAAAGCCAGTCAATCAATAATCATTATTGTGTTCAGTGGTGCTCTTTGGGGGTACTTTTTATACAGTCCCCCAAAATGCTTCACAAATCAGAAAACTCAATGGTGTAATAGCTCTCCATTCATCCTTTAAGCATCTTCCTAGGATGTCTTTCTGCTGTGAGCAGACTGTGGAGCTATATATTGAGGACAAAATAAAAAGGCTCAAACCATCAACCTTGGGCATCTTTATTGAGTGTGGATTTGTGCTGGAAAGCTGCTTAGAATGTGTACAGAACCAGTCTTTTGTCCCACAGCAGGAACGTGACCATGTCCCTCAAATTCTGCGACAAAAGCAGGCTCTCTCCCCTGCCCAGAAGCAATCTGGCGAGAAGTCATCTTAATGGCCCATCTCTGATCGGAACAAAATGAACAGGATGACAAATGAGGGTCAGGCAGCCTGGGAACTTGCCAAGGATGGAAACCAATCAGATGCTTCCCTCCGTGATGAAAATCCGTTCCCCCGTGTATCATGCCTACTCCCTCACCTGTGCCCCTGTTCCCAGCAGGCTGTGCCCACGGTGGGTGCTTTTGAAGTCCAGCCAGTGGCCTCCCAGCCTCCACTTGTTTAGCGCTTACTGCAAAACACACCAGCCCCGGCAGCATGAGCCATTATCATTTTTGCCCTGGGAGAGAAAAGCAGAGATCTGAAACAGCTCTGGGAGATCCAAACAGGGAATATTTAAAATACCAAAGGAATAGGAAATAGTGTCGGAGGCATTTCTTTAATTTGCCACCTTTGCGGCAGCAACAGTAAGTGTTTTTTGAGCACTTTAGGCAGAAGGAAGGGCCGAGAAAGCAGGGATGGTGTAGGGAGCCACGGTGCTGCTGGTAGGAGGCAGGATGTAGAAGGTGGTAAAGAGCAGAGTTCAGAAAGGCCCCCTCCTACCGAAACCCAAATCACCGAGGTCACAAGCACAGACTCGTGTGCATGCCCTGGGCATCTTGTTAAAATGCAGATTCTGACCCAGCAGGTCACGGGTGGGGCCCAAGTTTCTGCATCTCCAACCTGATGCTGCTGGTCTGAGGACGCCACTCTGAGTAACAAGGGTCAGAGGGCTGGTCTTGAAGCTGGAGTTGCAGTATTTACTTAGGTTGTGCCTGATTTGGAGAGGTCTTGGGATATCTGATGGAGATTATCAAGGGGCTACAATCCATCATGACTTCCCTTTGCCTTCAGAATCGAGTTCAAACTTCTTCCCAAACCTGCAGAGCCTGCAGCATCCACCCTAGACCCCTCTGTGGCTTACTGCCCCCAGGTCCACGTCCTGTCCATCTCAACCTGACAGTGCAGAAACCAGCCATCTGAACTGCTTATAGTGTCTGAACACCTCCACACTCTGACCTTTCCAGGCCTTTGCACATGCTGTTTCTTCTGCGTGGAACCTCAATGCCCAAATCTCTGTAGGGTGAAATACTCTGCATTCAGGTTTCAATTCAGATGACTCTTCCTCCAGGAAGCCTTCCCTGACTGTGAGGGTTAATTTTATGTGTCAACTTGACAGGGCCATGGAGTGCCCAGATATTTGGTCAGGCATTATTCTAAGTGTGTCCGTGAGGGTGTTTCTGGATGAGATTAACATTTGAAGCCATAGAACCAAGCAGATTGCCCTCGCCAGGGTAGGTGGGCCTCACCCAATCTGTTGAAGGCCTGACTAGAAAAAAAAGGCTGACATTGGGAGTGAGGGACACCTCCCCCTGACTGACTGCCTTCCAGCTAGAACAATGTTTTTTTTCCCCTGCCTTTGAACTTGAACTGAAACATCTGCTCTTCCTGGGTCTTTAGGCTGTCAGCTTTCAGATTAGAGCTATACCATCGGCCCTCCTGGGCTTTTAGTTTGCTGACTGCATATCCTGGAACTTGTCAGCTCCCATAATCACATGAACCAATTCCTTGGGAAAAAGAAAAGAAAAAAAGTACATATATATGTGTGTATGTATGTGTCTGTATATGTATATACAACTGTATACACACATATATATTATTATATATACACATGTGTACATATACATATATACATACATATACACACACACCTATATATATTCTGTTGGTTTCTGTTGATTTTCTTTCTCTGGAGAAACTTGACTAACCCAGCATTTTTGCTCTCATTTCTGTTTTTCTTATGTTTTCAGTTTATAGCAGAGATTTCACCTTGTACCAGTAAAAATACCATAGTTGCATTTTAGAGCTTCACCATCCAATAAGACAGCCACTAGCTCTGGGTGGCTATTGAGCATTTGAAATAAGGAAGTGTGAACTGAGAGGTCCTGTCAGTGTAAAACACACATCAGAATTTGAAGACTTAGTATGAAAAAAGAATACAAAAATCTTATTAATAATTTATTGTATCGATTACCTGTTGAAATCATAATAATGGTGACATGTTGGGTTAAATTGAATATATTATTAAAATTAACTTCACCTTTTTCCTCTTTCCTTTCTAATGTAATTACTAGAAAATATCAAGCTATATGTTCACCTCATGTTTATATTTCTGGTAGATGGTGCTGGTTTAGAGAAAGACAGAGTGAAAGGTCCAGATCCAACCAAGCTGAAAATGCTGGAAATTATCAGAGCCTCCCAAGCTCCAAAAGTTGAATTCCCTCAAGATGGTTTCATAATAAAATATATCTTAGGCACTAGAGTAGGGATGAGCAACCCACAGCCAGGGGGCCAAATCCAGCCTGCCACTTGCTTTGTAAATAAAGTTTTATTGAAACGGAGGCATGCTTATTCCTTCACATATTGTCTAAGGCTGCCTTCATGCTATCACAGAAGGATCCAGTAATTGCAACAGAGACCATCTGGGTTGCACAGCTTAACATAGTTACCATCTGGCCCTTTTTGAAAAAGTATGCCAGTCCCTGGTCTAAGGCCAAAAGGTTAAGATTACAGCTTTGGGAGGCAAAGAGGCTAGTGTTCTGGTGCCGGCTCTGCTGCTCTTTATCTGGTGATTCTGGGCATGTCACTGTGGAGCTCTGAGCCTCAGTGTAGTTGTCTGTAAAATGGGATACTTCTAATTGTTGCTTCATGGGTTGATATGAGGATTAAGTGAGAGGCTGCCTCTAAAAAGGCAGGACCCTAAATAATAATAATCATTTACTATATGTCTTTATTTGTTTTGCTGAGTGAGGGGCCCTGCAGGGCTATCTCTCTGTATGATACCTGTCTGCTTTTCTGCCTGCTTCCTCACCCGGACTATGAGTTCTCTAAGGGCAGGAGAGTCTGTGTCTCCCTGCCTGTTGAAGTCACGAAGCCGGTGTCAGGGAGTGCTGACTGGCTCCCTCTGGCCGAGGTCCCTCACTCCTCTTGCTCAGTGAACAGCTGAGAGAGCCCTTCTGTGAGGAAATCAGGTGAGAATGTGGGTGCCACAAGGACCCTCCCAACATGGAATTCTCTTCAACGGTCTCCTCGTTTGGGTCTGGGGGCTACGGGACCCTGAGAGGCTCGGGGAGGCAGCCTCTCTCTCCCTGCAGTGCTTTGTCAGACCTGTTGTGTCTGGCAAACCTGACCATTTTCCACCCCGGCTCCTTATGGGGTCCCTCCGAGTCATCGAGAGACCCAGAGCAGGCTTCCAGATGGGATGGAAGCCTATTTTTACCCCTATTGATCTCTCTTGCCCAGAAGCCATCATTACCCTGGTGTAAAATGGCAGCTCCCAACGCAGGAGACTCTTGGCCTCTCCGGTCGATGGGTACCCAGCAAATTGCTCCAAGCCACACCGGGCGGGGAAACCAAAATAACTTCACTAGACAGCCGTCCGGCCCGGCCCGGCCCTGCTGGAGTTCTCGGGAAAGGGCTAACTTTGACCCTTTCTAACATTATCCACAGCTTTTCTTGTCTTGTCGTTTTGGAAACAAAGATGAAGCTAGTCTCTAATTGGCCTGGTGTCTGCAGCTCTCGGCTCTGCCTGGCAGCTGGACAGAAGTGCAGAGCCTTCGCCAGGGTCAAGTCAGGCAGATGCTGATCCCCGCAGAGCACTGGTGGCCCAGGGATCCGGGCTCACAGATGGGTAGCAGGGACCTCTGTTCACCAAAGGGCAGCTGGGGCCGGAGAAGAGGACGATGTCTTATCCTTGTCCAAGTTAAAACTGAGCTCCCTCTCCCCATCGAATAGTCTGGAAATCAGCCCCTGCTCTTCTGAGGGGACAGGTGAACAAGCTCATTGATAATGTGCCCAGAGCTGCCCTGCGGTGTGGGCACCAGCAGGGGAGAAGCAAAATGCACGAACCCGTAATGCAGGGAGCACAGTCTTGGTATTTGGGCAGCCCGCGTCCAGTCCCGTGGTGTGCCGGGAAATAGTTTGACAGCCGACTTCTCGGGGGAGGGGAGGAGCTCTTATGTGTGGCATTTGCTGATTCCCATCAGGCTGTGAATATTACCCTCATGGCTGATTTCAAGGCACCGCTATGACTATATGCAGGGTCTGGAAAAGATGCACATGATTCGCTCTTGTGAGCTGATACATGCCAGCTCCAGCTCACCACGGGCTCCAGCTCTATCACTGCCCCTCTGTGGCCTCCGACAAGTTACTTGGCCCCTCTGTGCCGCAGGTTCCTCAAGTGTAAAATAGGAATAATAATAATAGAAGTAGTTCTTAAATTGACCATAAGATGTAAATGATAAATATGTGGAAAACATTAGTGCTGGGCCTGGTACATAGTAAGCACTCAGTAAATGTTGGGTATAATTAAGACCTCTGGGATTATTGTTAGTCAGTTCATAACTGAGTTGGCAGGGTGGCACTTGTGTACACATACATACATACACACTCTCTCACTTAAGAGACATGTGCAAGCTAGTGCATCACTAACTTGTGAAAGGCCAGGCAAGGAGAGATGAACATGGGGTGGATCAGTCCCAGGAGGCTTCCTGGAGGAGGAAGGATTTGGATCCCAAGGAGGTAAGAGATGAGGAAAGCGAGCGAGAGGAAGATTGGGGGCCAGAGAGAGGAAACACCTAAAGAGGAACACGTGAGGACTCAGAGATGGACAGCAGGAGTCAAGGGAGTGAGAGTTGAGCTTAGACAGTGGGCTCAAACCCACTGAGTGTGGGCTGGCTGGTGCAGATGAGCTCAGCATTCCGGGGTTCTTGACAGCCATCCCAGAGCGAAAGTCCAGGCCACGGGGAGTCTGGAGCAGGGCACCTGGGCCCCTGGAGTTTCCCCTGACAGGCAGTGTCCTAGAGAATTGTCCTGAGCAGCAGGTTTTGTACCCCCAGATGCCCAGCGTTGTCAGAAGTGCCTCCCTCCATGCCTGCCGCCCCAGCACAGCCCGGCTGCCCTGACTCGGGTAATTGCGAGTGATAATTATCCAGTGTGTACAAAGGCCTGGCTTGTTTCTCATTTGGGTGGGGGCCTGGGTGGCTTTGTTTGGGCCGGGAATTGTCGCAGAGCCTCTGTTTAGCCAGTGCTGTCTCCTCTTTGTTAGCATTCCTCACTAACTGTGGCTCCTCGGGGGCTGGAGCGGAGGGAGGAGAGGCGGCACCCAGGCCCTCGAACTTCCGTGGCCCCGATCCTGACTCCTCAAACCCCTGGGAAACCTTGTCCTTGCTTCCTTCTTGCCAGAGCCATGGGGGACAGGCCCAGAAATAACCCAGCTCACCTGGCAGGTGCAAGACTTACATCTCAAGCAATTGCCCTAAACACCGGAGCCTTCCCTGCTACCCAGTGTAGGCTGAAAACAGTCATTAGGTGTCACTTTCTATAGCGGCCTTCTCTCTCTTTGGGGGCAGAGGGGATAATTACACACCTGGGCCCTCCCCACCTAGCACAGCCCCCAGGACAAATGCTACCTGGGTCCTCTCGGTCCTGGGAGCCCACTCCCACCCAGCATTTACACGGCCGACAAATGAATGTTTTTGCCTGTCCTCGGTTCACATAAATAGCCACAAATTCCTATAATTAACTACAGTAAGCTAGGCTGGGATTAAAACAAAGACGGGCTTGTTTACTGGGATGTTCTGAAACAAGCAATTTTCAACATTACAGTGTCAACTGCTGTCTCTGTCTTTGTTAAGCAAGGCATTGGGGTAAGGGGGGTGGGGGCAGGTCTGAATGGTGAGGCGCCCCAGCTGGGAGTTGGGAAGGGGTAGAGATGATCGCTTCTGATGTTTCAGCCAAAATCCCTTTGTCCCTGGGTCATTGGGGCCCTGAGGCTCCAAGACCCACTCAACGTCTAGAGGAGGAGAGTGGAGTTGGTCACAGCCAAGGAGACACCCTCTCCTCTTCCCGGGTGATGGGGTTTGAGGACCCCCGGAAAAGCGTCCTCCCTCCCTCCCTCCCTCCCTCCAGGCAAATGTGTCTCCTTCCATCCACCCAGCAAAATTCCCAAAATTTCTACCGTTAGGTGTTAAAGTTTGGAGACCCTCTGGCCCAAGCCCGTCTTTTCCAGAGGGGGAAACGGGCCCCCGGAGGCTACCATAGCTACCTGCTCACGGCTACTTGAAGAGGTGATGCTCTTGCAAGGACTTGACCCCAAATTTTCCAATTACTACAGAGATCAGCAAACTTGGCATGGACCAGTCCTACTCACTGCCTGGTTTTGTTTGTTTGTTTGTTTTTTAACAGCCTGAGAGCTCAGGAGAGTTTTCACATGCTTCAATAGTTGAAGAAAACTTTTTAAAGAGGAATATGCCAAGGCATGTGAAAATTACAAGAAATGTAAGTATTTATGAAAAAAAAAAGGTTCCTCTGGAGCACAGCCCCTGACCGTTTGCAGGTTGTTGGTGGCTGCTTTCAACCTACAGGAGTTGAGCGGTTGCCCTGGACTGTATGACCCACAAAACTGAAAAGATGTCCTGCCAGATCCCTGACAGGACAAGTATGCTAGTGCTCCTGCTAGTGTATTACATGCTGCTCTATTGCTCTATTTAAAAAAAGTTTCTTCCATACAGCACGGGGAACTATGTTCAATATATTGTGATAACCTTTCATGAAAAAGAATATAAAAACAAATATATGTGTGTATATTCATGACTGGGACAGTGTGCTGTACACCAGAAATTGATGCATTGTAACTGACTGTACTTCAAAAAAAAAAGGACAAATTTTTTATTCAAGAGTTTGTTTTCTACTTGGCAGAACTCTTTCTTCAAACAAAATCTTGGACAGATCCTTGGTGCATAGCACTCATCAAAGAGGGTCTGTTCCCTTTAGTTGGGTGGGAGTAAGAACCCAGAGGAGATTTTGTGGGCTCCCAGAACAGGTGGAGGAGTGTCTGAACCCCCAGGTAAAAATAGCATCTCTTGCTAAAGCCTCCCTGTCCAACCCGGAATGCAAGGTTGTCCCCGTGGCCTGCGTTACAACCATCATCGGACGAGCCAGCTCTTGGGACAGACCCATTCTGAGAGGGGAATTGTAAATTGACATTTCCTATGGGATGGCCTTACTCCACATGTGCTGGGCAAATGAATTTAACATTCAGTAAATATTTCCTGAACTCCTCCTTTGTGCCAGACTCTGTGCTAAGCTCTGCAGACACGGAGGTGAACAGACTGGACAAGATCCCTGCCCTCCTGGAGCTGACATTCTAGTAGGAGAGACAGAGCGTGAAGATGTGAAGTAATTTATGTCAAGTAGTTATGCATTATAAGGGAAAAAAATCAAGTGAGGGGTTAGAGAGAGATGAGGGTGTAATATATGATAAATATATGATAAAGGGGGGAAGAAAGGAGGTAAATTTGAACACAGAAGAAATGAATGAATGAAAAAAAATGAATGAGCCAAAAAAGGGGGGGGGGTAGAGAAAAAAATCTAGACTTTGGAGAAAGGTTCTCTGAGTTTTCTAGTCACTAAGGAGAAAGCTTAGGGAACCATAGAGGCAGATTGGACATTGAAAGATGACCTTGAAAACTTGGAGATTTGTCCTGGGTAAGAGTTGTGGGGCAGTCCCCCTGCAGACACAACCTTAAAACCCTGTGTCTCATCACTTATGATCCTAGTCAGACCAACCCCTGCAAAAGAACCCCAAAGCACAGACGCTTGTCCCCACTGGCAAGATCAGGTATCCAAGGCACAAATTGATCCATGGAGAAAACCCTGGAATCCAGGTCCCCTCACCCCTTGAGAAGCCTTCCTGGGGAGGGTGGGCTGCTGGGGGCCATGGGCAGTGATTCCAGGTCACACCCTGCTCGCACTGTCACGTGTCTGCAGCCTGTGCCCTTGAGTGGAACTCTCTGATGTCCAACCCTTTATCAGTGAATTTGTTTATCTTGATGATTGGCTTTAATAGTGCTGTCGTAAAGGCAACTCTGTGCGGCACGGTGGCAAAGTCA
Source organism: Camelus dromedarius (assembly GCF_036321535.1). Classification (NCBI taxonomy): domain Eukaryota; kingdom Metazoa; phylum Chordata; class Mammalia; order Artiodactyla; family Camelidae; genus Camelus; species Camelus dromedarius. The sequence continues at coordinate 45,954,153 of NC_087444.1, forward strand.
TAACATGCCGAGGATGTGTTTAACAGCCACCCAGTGGTGATGAGGGCTCCTGCTGGCGCTGCCTCCCTGGCCCAGGGGCCAAATAGCTGCAAATGCCTTAGTCTGGGCCCAAGTCTGGGCCGAGAGGGTGGTGCACCGTGAAAGCAGAGGAAATCGAGAGATCCTACCCAAGGTGACCTTTTGCAAGCCACTTACCCTCTCGGGGGCCTCTGCTGCCATCGCTGAAAAATGGGGAGAAATTGAATAAAAATACAACCTCTTGGGCTTGCTATGAAGAGCCAATGAAATGACATGCACGAAACCCTTTAAAAACCATTGAAGAGAAGCCCCACTGATGACATGATTCACAGAGGCAGGGCGATGAGCGTCCAGTCTGGCCAAGGGAATGTCACCACCTATCTAAAGCAGGGGCCTCATTAGACAGCAGACCGTACGTGCAGAAGTTAAGACAGAGCCTCTGGGGCCAGGCTGCCTGAGCTCAAATCCCAGCATTGATACTTAGGGGTTGTGCAATTTGGGTCAAGTCACTTTTATCTCTTGGGATCTCAGTTTCATCATCTATAAAATGGAGATAATAACAAGTCTTACTGTTCCTGGGGTTACTACCAGAACTGCCCGTGTTAGTTACATAAATAGAGCAGTTAGAAGGAGCTTCGTTTATTGTGACTAACTAGGACCATCTCTGCCGCCCAGGGCTGTCTTGAGGATAGAGAGTGGACTCTGAAATCAGTAGATTTCATGGGGAGGATTATCTTACTGATGTTTGGGGGCTGGTTGGGGGAATTTGGTGCCGGTGGGGCCTTGCTTCTTGTTTCCGCCTCTTCCTCTGGCTTGTCACGGCGTGACAGAAGTCCCAGAACTGATCAGATCTGCTGTACATAGTGGTTTCCTTTTTCATCAAATGATTTGCTAATGTTGAATTTACTGAGCTCCAGGCATTAGTCTAGATGCTGAAGACACGAAGGGGAACCGCCAGCCCAGGGCCCGACCTCAGGGAGCTGACGTTCTAGTGGGGGAGGCAAGAGATAACAGATGCAAACAGATACCTAATACCATGCCAGGGCATGAGCAGTGCTAAAGAAAACTAAAGCAGGTAAAGGGCTATCGACTCGGCCCTGCTTCAGTAGGGAGGTGGCGACTGCCTAGCACACACCTCCTCTCTGACCCTCGGTCTCTTCATCTGGATGACTCATGTGACAGGAAGAACCGAGCAAGATGTTCCCTCTGGTCGCTGTGCCCACCTGGTTGCTGCCTTCCTGGTGCCATCCTACTGCAGGCCCTGAGGCGTCCATCCCTAGCGAGGCCAGGGGCCGGGGCGAAGCTGGTACCTGGCTCCTCAGAACCGGTGCTGCCATCAGCCCTGAGCAGAGCTATTTTTTTATTCAGACCAAAGGTACAATTAACAGCCTCCGCTTGGGCCTCGCCCAGCCCTGGGGCCTCTGCTCAGCCTGACTGACCGGCAGGAGGGAGGAGACCCTCCCAGTGCCCCTCAGTCCACTGCCAGGGCTATTTTGGTGACTGTTATTTGGGCAAGGAGTGGGCTAGTGGCTTGTGGGAGGGAGGGAAGGAGGGAAGATGCTAAAAATACTGGGGCCAGACTGAGGTGACCAGCCTCTGCCCTCTCACGGGCCCGGCCTCCCTTCCTGGGTCAGGAGGGCCTGGTCCTTGATCTCCCCTGTGGACAGGCTGCAGAGGGCTCAAACCCACCCAGGAGCACTTTGGTTTTGGCTAATGTTAGTCATGGTCACTGTTAGTCGGGAGTCTCTGGGGGGCAGTGGTTCAGTGACCTGCAGAGGTCACACAGCTGGCAGGTGGAGGACAGATGTCTGAGAAGTTGAGGAACAGCTGTAATTGGAGCAAAGGGCAGCCGGGTCAGAGAGGCGTCCTGCCAGAGGGATGGTTTGGGAGAAATCTGCAGGATGGCGTCACCTCCCCAGGCCCTGCCAGCCCTTCCCTTGTTCCCAGAAGACCCCAGCCACGCCCCCACCACCTGTGCCCCTTCTCCACACATCTAATCCCACAAGCGAGCCCCGCTTCCTCCAGGACAGCTGAAGCGAGGACCCTGGTCAGCTATATAGCTCTCTTCTCTGCTTTCTCATCTGCTGAGTGGCTGGGCCCAGGGGACCAGGACCCTTCTGAACCCCGGCTCGGTCACACCTTGATGGTGGGTCACATCACCCAACTTCCTGAGCCTCAGATCTTTGGCTCTGATCACCATAGCTATTGGGTGATTCCCCGTGGTTTCTACCAGATGGGAGCCCCTTCGGAACTGTGGTTTATTCAGCTTGAAAGTCAAGGTCTACTGCATGAGGGAGCCCACCTCTACCTGGGGAGATGGGTCCCATCTGGGGAGGGAACCTAAGAGGCCCTTGACATTGGAATCTAATCAGTCATTCATTCACTCATCTGTTCCTTTCTTCAGTCATTCTCAAATACTTTTTGAGTAAGCACCACCCACATATAGACATTCTTCTAGGGACTAGGAATCCAATGGGGAGCAAATCCAAGCCCTACATCCTTGTGGAACTCATGTTGTAGAAGGAATAGACAGACGGTGTACCAATAAATGAATCAGTGTGGTTGGAGGTGATGGGTGCCATGAAGAAATTGTGTGTGTGTGTGTGTGTGTGTGTGTGTGTGTGTGACATGTAGGGGGCTGGAAATGGTGATCAGGAAAGGTCTCAAGGGACTCAAAGGATGAACCAGGACTCAAAGGATGTGCACGTAGGAGCCATTTAATCCCTGGGGGAGGAGCTCTCCGGGAGAGGGTATGAAGCACAGAGGTGCTGAGGGGACAGCATCCTCAGAGGAAAGAGAAGGAAGGACCTCCACACCCACGTCCACCCTTCTGCCCCGCAGGTCCTGGGGGCAGAGGCAGCCCCTCCACTCTCTTTCGCCATCACAGCCCCCTCTCCCTAGGGCGGACCTCGCTCCCCTCTGCGCCCCTGGTGAACCTTCACCCTACAATTACCATCCTCTGCCCAGGGCTATTTCCTGCAGACTTGTAAATAGAACCTCTTTCAGCTCCACACACATTATGGTTTGTCTAAAACGGTGTCAAAGGAGCCAATTTTCCTGAACGGGGACCGTTGACGAGAGGTAAGTTTACAGAGGATTCCCGCAGGACCTGGGTCTGCAGGAGTCGAAAATAAGGACCCAGGGGTGACGCAACAGCCCAGCAAAGCCAGTTTGCATAGAGGGGCAGACCTCGGGCATCTCTAGGGTGGATTTTCTTGGGGACGTGGAAATAAGACACTTGGGCCACAACCTGACTCGGGTTATCGGGGCGGGGCCCCAGCTCAGGCTCAGGTAGCGGGAGGGCTTGGGTGCTGGGCCTGGCCTCTCTGATCTTTCTCCCTCTCCCTGGTCGTTCTTACTCTTTGTGAGCCGACGCCAATGAACATGACTAGCCAGCTGTGACAAGTTGCCGCCATCTTGCAGAAGGGAAGGAGGTATACGATTGGAGAGAGGAAAGAAGTGTGAGGGAGGGTGAGATGTTTCTAAGGACTCTCCCCACGCAGGCCCATATGATATGTGTGAACTGAGAAACAGCAGCCGCTCTGGGCAGAAGCAGCCCACAGGCACAGGGCTTGGTTGAGAGGAAGGCAGGCTGGACTGGGGTCCCGCCGTGAAGTTAAGGTGATGATCTCCATCCTACAGATAAAGAAACTCATGTTACACATTTAATGCTCAAAGTCACACACTTGGTAAGTGGCAGAAGCAGGATTTGAACCTAGGCCTGGCTCATCCCAAAGCCCGAGAGTTTTCCACGCTTCTAGACACCTCCCAGTCCTGACCCTGCTCTGCCTTAGCAAGTCCCGGGCAGAGCCCTCTGAGCAGGGATCTCAACAGATCTTGACCTTCCCGCGGCCCCAGAGGAGCAGCCCGTGCCAGCCCTGCAGCTGCCGGCCCTTTCCAGGGGCCAGTCCTGAACCTTGCAAGGCAGATGCTGCCCGCTTTGGCTCAGGTTCCAGTCTCACTTATGCTTCTATGAATAAAGGTCCAGAGAGCATTTTAGGAACCAAAACCACCTAGTAATCTTCCCTGCCTTTAGAAAAAAAACAAAAATAAAAACAGAAAGCTAGAACAGATGTTCACATCCTAGCTAGAAAAAGACACTCACTTGGATTATGTAAAGATGGCCGAGGAAACAGAGGTCTGGGATTGGGTTCTGGACCCAGATTTACCTCTAAGTCATTTAACTTCTCTGAGCCTCAGTTTCATCATTTACCAAATGGATAAGTGTTAATATCCACCCTGTTCATATCCCATTTGCCTCAAGGGATAGCTGGATGGGAAATAGGGCAAAGTGATTAAGAACGCGGATTTTAGGATCAAAGACACCTCAGTCTGAACTCTCCGCCTCACCGTTTCTAGCTGTGTGGTCTCTGGCGTCCGATAGTCCCCCCTCTGGGTCTCAGTATCCTTAGCTGCAAAATGGAATTAACAGTCCTTGCCCAGTCTCTCTTCCAGGGTGAGTGTGAGGCTCCTGAGAAGCAGGGGAGTATAATGTATCGAAGGGTTTTCCTTCTCCCTCTGGGGGTTTTTAGTTGTTAAAAGATTTATATACATATCTATGTATAGTTACACACACATGTATATAGAAGGTAAAATCACGACTTACATACAAATATAAAGGGAACATGTGTCAAAGATTTTATTTAACCTATTAATTAATGAAGCACAAGTAAGACATTACAGCTGTTCAAAGAAGAACTCAAAGAACCCACGTATATAGGCAACAGAGAAAGTGGAAATGAACTTACAAATAGATGCCAAAATAATCCATCTGCATGGCATTAGTCAATTGCATTCCGACCAAACAAAATTCATTTGCATTCCAACAGACAAGAAGCGTTTGAATTAATACTACTTTTCTACAGCTTTCAGAGATGTAAAATAGCTCAAAGACAGAGTAAGAAATGCACAGATAATCCAGAAGGATGAACTAGACAGAACATACAATTTTTTTTTTTCCCTGCTCATTTCAAAGCCTTTCACAAATGTTCCTGACACAGTTCTGGTGCCCTCCCCTTCTGCCCACCTCCAAAACAGAGGAAAAAAAAAAAAAAAGTGTTGCTTGAGCCACTCAAATCAAGGATATAAGCATGTAGGTGTTTTATTCCCAGATAAGAATTAAAATGAGCATGGTTGCCCCAGGCCCTGGGACCAGTGGCTTCCAGTCCCAAGTGACAGGAGGCATGTACTGAGCATACAGAGTCCCAGAATTGCGCTCTGAAACTCCAGTGAATGCTGCTTCATTTGGAGAAAATATTTGTTAAAATATGCAGCACCTGCGTACTTCCAGGCGCATCCCCCTAATATCGTCCTGTAGGGGTGACCGCAAACTTGCAATACCCCCCCAATATTTTCCTGAGCCACCTGTCTCACAGGCATCCGGATAAGATGCTTGCTTCTCCAGTGAAGGTGGATGGAGCCCTCAAGGCAGAAAGAAGAGTCCCTCTCCCGCAAGCTGCATGGCCACCCACAGCCACGGGGACACACACCACTCCTGTGAACAGGTTTACAGCCAGAGTCGTCTTCTTGGAATGGAAGCCCAACAACTCCAAAGGCATCTAGCATCTTGTCAACATCCCTGGCTGTTGGGAGGAATTTCAGAACTGTATCTTTTTAAATTTAAACATTCAGAATGCCTCACTTTTAAACTTGGGAAACTTTGAAGTAAATGGAAATGTACTTGGCACTCAGAATGGCCTTTTACACAGGCAGCTCTGGAAACGTATATGCCAGCCACCGAGACATGTCATGTTTTCTATCAGCCTTGCCTGCTGGTTACAGAGACTCTGTATTGTCCCCTGTGTGAGTTGCTGGGAGAAGCATGGGATTTGGAATGACTTGGACTGGGAGTTAAATCCTACATTTGAATTTTTCTACCTGTCTGACTTTGAACAAGGTTCTCAAACTTTCTGTGCCAGAGTTCTTTGTTGTATAAAAAGGAGATCAAAGCAATTGTATCTTAGCAATTGTACACAGCTACCTTACTAAGTATATTGGTCAGGAAAGACTAGGTCATGCTGTGTAACAAACAACTTTAAAATTTCAGTGCTTTAAAATAAGAAAGATGTATTTGCTCACCATACCACATGATTATCACACTGGCATGGAACTCTGGTCCATGTCATGTTCATTCACCTAGGCTGACGGAGGTACCATCTGGAATATCACTGGCCAGTGTGACAGGGTGAAGGGAAAGCAGAGAATCCTGAATTAACTCTGAAATGCTTACACGCAGAAGTGACACATTCACTGATCTGGGCAAGTCACAAAGCCACATTAACTTTAAAGGGAAAAGACAGTACAATTCCTCTGTGCCTGGAAAGGGAAGGAAACTGGAAATTTTGTCAAGCAGGACTAATGTTTACCATACCAAAGTCCAAGGACGAGCATGTGGGAGAATCCCTTGGATAATGGAGGACTCGAGACCATAAAGAGTTTTCATATTCATGACTATTCTCAGGATATTCTGACCACTGGGACGACCACCTTGTAACTGAGAACTGACGCACCTTCCACCGCCTTGTCTACTTCTGCGGTTCCAATCGCATTGGTGTCAAGAAGTTCAACTGTAATCACTGAGGGCTAAGAAGGAAAGAAACAGATAAGCTTAATGTGAAAAGATGACAAGTGAGAAGCAACTGACAAATGTATTACAGAATATTTCAGGAACTCAAAAGAGCACTGGTGTAGCAGTCAGTGCCATCGTCTTATTTCAGGTGATGGTTTGGTTTTGGTCAAACAATATTATTCTTCACCTTAAATATTTCTATTTTAAAATTTGAATGTTACTATTTCTGAATATGAATATTACTACTTTTAAACTGCATCTCTACTTAATTCATCAATGTGTTTGCATTATATAGCTGTATGAGGGCTATAAGATAGCTTTATATTTGTAATTTGCAGAGGATACACGCCGTTTTTTTTTTGGTCACCCAGCATTTGAATGCTCTTCTGATGACAGTTGAATTCCCATCTTATGAATTAGGGTCCACTTACAAATAGAGAAGCTGAAAATGTCAGCAATTTGCTTTCCCAGCCTTCCTTGCAGCTAGGGAACAGTTACTTGACCTGAGTCCACCAATCAGATGCACTTTCTTTAGATTTTGATAGAAGCTCGTGATGGGAAAAAGGAGAGAGATGACAGAAAACCCTTCCAGAGGAGGTTGGCAGCTGTGGTAGCTGCTACACTGGGGGTGCAGTATGGGTGGTGTCTGCAGAGACAGCCCTGGCACCTGTGCCAGCAGCAGCCCCACCCCAAGCTCTGTAGGACCAGTTCTGCCATTTGATTTGATGTTACGGGGTCTCCATCCTTGTTCCCTGGTCTCCAAGGAGAGTCTGTTAGCCATTCTGCAGTGTTCCATTAATATGTTTTCTGCTTATTGCTTTCTGTTGTTTGCAACATAACTACAAATATCTGAGTGATATTAAAATAAAAATAGTTGGTGTTGAATCTTGGCATCCAGGAGAAGCACCCCATCCTTGAAAGGATTGGGTCTATGACTTAAATTTGATAAGCACTAATCTCGTGGGACCCATTTCAAAATGAAAAGATGGAGGATGTGACAGGGGAAGGAAATTGCAGGGTCCCCCAGTGGGTGGGTAACAGGTTCCAGCCCTGGATGCAGGTTACGTTTCTTCAGGCCCCAACTGTCTTCCAACAAAGCAGCCCATCTAGGGGCAGGGCTGGCCTTTTCTCCTTCTCTGGGCCTGTGGCAGGTCGGGGGTTGGTGTATGAGGCATGAACACGAGCAGATAATAGAACCTAAGTAAACATCTGCAGCCCAGCACCAGCTCCTCTGAGCATCCTGGCAAGGGGCACCCAAGGACTGGTCACTGGGATTCCTGGGCATGAGCCCAGGAGCGAGTAGGGGCGGGGTGCGAGGGAGCAGCCCTTGCCCCCGGAGCCACCAGACAATCGCCCCGCAGTCCACAGCCCTCCTGCAAACAAGCTGTTGTGCCCGAGAGGACATGGTAATAGCAGGCCCCTGCCACCCTGCCCTCTCTCTGTGTCGGGGAAGGTCTGCAATTACCGTCTTAACCGACTCAGATATTGCTGGTGGAGGGTAGACATTTCCTGAAGCTGTATACAATTTCTGCACATTTTTTCCTCCTCTCCCTCTTCTAGGGCTGGGGGTTCAGGCTCCTTACCTCCAGCCCCAGCCTTCAAACTTCTCCTGCAAGGCCAGTGGTGAGAACAGAACTGCAGTCTTCCTCACCCACGATTCACATCCACGGCTGCCAACTGAGGCAGGGGGATGGGGGGGGAGTGGTAGAGAGAGGTCCCCATCTAATGGTTCCTGCCCAGACCTTCACTGAACCTGAGCCTGGAATTTCTCCATCAAAGAGCCAGTCCTTTGGTAAAGCATGGCTCTCATAAAAGCACCTGCCAGACAATGTTTATCTCTGAGGACACCAAAGGGACTTCTTAAGAGAAAGTCAATGGTGTAAATGCCTATACAAAGAGCACGCCAAAAATTAAATCTTCCCACGCCTGAGCTGAGAGACAGGCGGTAAGTGGTCTGAATAGGTTAGACCTGAGTCTCTGGTTTGAGATTTGGCATCCACCACTCCCCATCAGCCCTGCAGGCCCAGAGACGAGTATCAGAGAGTCGCCACAGAAAGAGGCAAGAGGCTGGGAAGTAGAAAGAGGAGCCAAGGAGATTTCAGGGCTGTAGAGAAATCTACTGATAGTGCCTGAACAGGACCTAGAACTAGCCACCGAATCTCTGTGTGCCTCAGTTTCCTCATCTGTAAAGTGGGGACGATAAGTCTACTAATCGGGACAAGCTAGGTTATCCTGTGGTGACAAACAACCCCAAAGCTCAGTGGCTTCCAACAACACGAGTTTATTTCTCACTCATGCTGCAAGTCTACTGTGGGTCGGCCAGGAGTTTCTGCTCATGGTGTTCAGAGTAGCTATCAATCCAGATGTCTCTGGTTGATAACAGGAGGGAAGAAGAATGATGGAGATCTTGAACTAGCAACATGCTCTGGCCTATAAATAACAGGTCCCTTCTGTTCACACTCATTGGCCAGAAATGGTCTCCTGATCCATCCAATTACAGGAGGCCAGGAAGTGCAGTCCTGGAGGGAGAAAGCCGGAAACACCGGGTGAACAGCATTAAGACTCACCACAATAATCATAGAACATACTTCTAGGGTGATTGAGAGAATTAAATGAATTAAACTTGTAATAAGTTCTATATAAATATAGGCTGTTCATATTATAATAATGATGATGATGGTGAAGCTTATTACTAGTAAGAATATTAAAATGGGACCCAAGTAAACTATCAAGGAAGGAATGATGACTGTTCTGCATTGCTATTAAAATGATACTAGAAAATTTGATGTGATATCGAGAAGGACCAAATCCTGGCTCTGCCACTAATTCGCTGTGTGATCTTAGGAAATATGCTGTTTGTCTCTGAGCTTCCAATTCCTCTGTTATACAACAGGGGCCTTGGGCTCATTATTCAGGAATGGGCTTGGGGGGTAGGTAGGATGGAAATAAAAGGCATCAAAAGGCTGGCTTAGCTTACCCTCCCTAGCTGGGGTGGCATGTACCCCTTGGTGCTGAGCTCAGGAAAATCCTTGACATTGGAGCTGTCTGCGTCAGGCTTATGAATCTCAATCCCTAAATTATGGGTGACAGTGGCTTCTTAAAGAGGAAATGAATTGTTGCAACACAATCTAGCCGTGTTGTATCGATATGATTAGCTAGTTATCCATGGAGTGCAGTAATTTGCTTTGATTTTTAAGTATCCGTTAGCAGCCAAGTCCTAATGAGGCGGCTCTAAATTGATTAGATACTCCAAGATACAGCACGGTTCACAGATTGTTTCAGAAACCTGTCAAGATCCCGAGACTGGCATTTCATTGGATTTAATGATTGCTGGAGAAGGTGTGCATCCCAGCCAGATACAATCACATTTGTCAGCATGATCCTTTTAAGCACAATTCAATTAAAGTGTTATTCTCTAATTTTATTAGAACCGGAGCCCAGAGCTAATGCAGGCTCCCGATATTGCGTCAGGAGGGGAGTGTGCACAATTTAATTTCCCTAATTGGAGTTTAGTGATCTAACATGCTTTTCATATCTTAATTCTTGGGATAATCTCCGTTTTTTGCACCTGCTACAATTCCTTTTAATGGAAATGAGGAATCAGATGCAACGGTTACGCCTGGCATGGACTCACTGGGTCACATCTGCCTCATTGAAAGGAATTTGCACATCTGGATTTTTGCTTTTACCTGATCCTTTCCCACTGGTCTTGGCCTCGACTTTGATGAGGAGCATCTCCAGCCTGGATATAATCAGCTTTGCCTACCAGGCTGACAGTCTCAGAATGAGGGTGGTGGAAAGGATGAGGGCTGGTTTTGGATCTCAGCTCCATCAGGCATCCATCCATGCACTTGATCATGCACCTTAGTGGGTGCCTACTCTGTGCCGGACACTGTGTTAGGTGTTGAGGGTACAAACATGAGCAAGTCAGACATGGCCTCTGACACCATGGAACTTAGAGCCTGCTGGGGAGAGGGTCATAAAATAGGAATCCCACAGATATCAAAACAATTGCCATTGTAATAAAAGATGTGAAGGGAAGGAAGATTACATGAGACACCTCGTCCCACTCCAGGCTTAGCTAGAGGGAGGCTTCGACAATGTTCCCGTGACCTAAGCAGCAGCTGCCTCTTGTGCCTGTCACTCAGAGCACATGTAGGAAAACAAAACCCACTCTGGGAAATCAACGGGGGCATTGAATGTCAGGAGTTTGCTACAAAGAGAAGAGCTAGAACAGCAATGAGGAGAAAGTGAGGCAACCCTGAGATTAACAACTGGGAATGGAAGGACAGGGGGAAGAGCTGATGCTATGAGAGCTCAGGAATGGTGACCACCAGCATAGGCCACCCTGCCAAAGATGGGACTGTGGGGACAGCAGCCAGCCAGTAGGAAAAGGCTGCGGCCTGAGACACTACCTACAACAGGGGGAAAGGGAGAAATACCCTGGCTTCTCCCTTCTTCCCGCCCCCAGCACCTCCTATTGGCTGGACCTAGTTAGGAGCCCATTGTTAAAGGACTATGGGAAATGTAGTTTGCAGGGGTCCATCCCTACACTGCAGTGCACAGTGGGAAAAGGAAGTGGGATGGGTCTGAGAGCACACAGGTGAGTGACCAGCCACCCCTAGACGGCACAGATGCTGTTCACTTTGCCACCTGGTCCAACGAACCCATCATGTTAGCTGCCTGGACCAGGGACAAGTGTATTCATGACCCATGGTGTTGAGAGAGGACTCTCAAGCCAAACGAGGCCACACGCAAGATGATGTTTTAAGGCAGTAAAACCAGAAAGCAGGTGGGAAAGTAGAGGAAAAAGAGACTTCCTGGGAGGCTGAAGAAGCCTCTGAGGGTGGTTGGTACAGCCCGTATAGACAGGTGATGCATGCATTTCTGACTTAGGGCCGGAGCTGCCCTTCAAGTCCTGCACTCCAGGGGTTGCTTCTTTTTCTGTTTCCTGCCCATGTGCCCTCCATGACATGAAATCCCTTGAGTGAGGCTCTGTCTCTTGCCACCCGTAGACCGCACATGGAACAGGCAGTTCTGGGCTCTGTGGCATCTTTCCCAATCTCAGGACATTTTCTTCCTGGTTATTTTATTTTAGTGTTGTGATAACCTGAAAAATGGGCAAGCAGTCAGCTCCATTTGACAGATGAGAAAACTGAGGCCAAAAAAAAGAGTGAAGGGGTTTGTCAAGGTCACACTGGGAGTTGCTGGCTTTCCCAGCACCAGCTCTCAAGGCCTGGGTCTAGGAGTTTCAGCTCCACATCCCCTTCTCCAGTTTGTCATGGACATGGATTCCCCAGGGACGTCTCAGCTCCCCATTCTGCCTCCAGAGATAAACCTTACTAGCCTGAGTCTGTCAGAATGATTTGGATTTCAGTTAAAAACCTGGGAACTTCTGCCCCAAGCCACCTAACGGGAAGAGAGTGAAGAGAGGAGAAGAAATCCTTCAGAGACAGAAGGTGGATGAGAAACACTTTTCTGGGAGTAATCAGTAAAAACTAACACTTGCCTAGGTATTAGACAATGTGCTAAGTGCTTTACATGAATTACCTCATTTCATCTTCCCCAAAACCCTAGGAGGTGGGGAACGGGGGAGTATGACAGGCAGATGAAGTATCTAGGGGCACAGAGAGGTTATGTAATTTGTCCGAAGTCACACAGCTAGTAAGTGGTAGAGCCAGGATTTGAACTCACGAAACTTGAGTTTAGAATCTTTGCTCTTAACATGTATTAACTCATTTCAGCTTCCAAACTCTCCTGTAATGGGGTGCTATCAGTACTTGCATTGTGGAGATAGTAAACCTGAAATTCAAGGAGGGAACGTGATCTGCCCAAGGTTTAAGCCTTGTGAGCAGCACACTGATAGGCCTTTTCTATTTGGGTCCAGGCCAGACAGCCCCTCTGTGGGATGGAGACATGAGATGATAGATACTGATGGTAATTGACACTGAATGTGTATTCACAAGGTGTCAGCCACATTTCTAAGTGCTTTATGAGCATTAACACATGTAACCCTTACATGAATCCTCTGAAGGAGATATGGCTTACCCCCATTATACAGATCAGGAAACTGAGGCCCAGAGAGGTTAGGTCATTTGCCCAGGATCACACAGCTGGTAAGTAAAGCAGTCTGGCTCCAGAGTCTTTCTGCTTTTCTGTTGTATCTCCTGGACAAAAGCCTTCTTTAGGCCTGAGAGTCACTGATCATCATGCAAAATTAGCATCTAGGTATGGGGGAAAGTATCTAGGGAAACACTGGCCTCCCCAAATCTGAACAGCACCGGATAATAGCTGATATGGCCCAGATCAGGGGTGGGAGCCACCCTCAGCTGGCACAGGAAAGACCCAAGAATGAGATGCTTGTGTCTGAGGCTCCTCCAGGGGCTGGGCTCACTAATGGAAACCCACAGGATGTACCAGTAAGATGCTGTGATAGGGAAGGTGAGCACCTTGCTCTACTCTGCACAGGGGTGATCTTACTGTCAGAAATGATTAGGGGTCAGGTTTGTCTGCGAGCCAGCCTGGGGGCCAAGGCAGGGGGCAGGGAGCCGGAAGATGAGAGGTGGGCTATTGAAACAGATAGAGCAGCAGACTTAGAGAGGCCAGGGGAGGGGAAGGGGGGAGTGAGATTGAGAGAGAAGGGAAAGAGAGGAGAGAGACATATTGAAGCAATTGGGGGGAAAAAAGTAAAAGGAGAGAGAATCATTTCAAGCAAGTTGTTTTTAATCTCCCCTCCCCCCACCCCTCGCCCCATCCCTGTTTCCCTCCCCACTCCAAGTTGTGGTTAAGTTATCCCATAAATAGCACATAGAATGAGACTCGCCTCTTGGAAAATGATTTAGGGAAATAATTAGATTATCATCTTCGTGAGCACTGGCCAAATAAAATGATTCTGGCCTCTTTTCATTCCAAGATGGGGCCATGGCGGTGGAGGAAAGGAAGGGGGGACCAGGTTCTGTGTCTGCTGGTGGAATTACCTCTCAGCCGCTCTGTCTCTCACACGGGTGGTGAAGATTCATTTCATCTTCATGTTTGACTGTCCTGGAGGAGTAAGTGCTCAGGACAGTGAAAAATGGTGGGCGTTTCCAGAAAGAGCATCAAAGAAATGAAGTCAGGCCTCCAGCCTCCATCCCCACATGGGGGCCCCGATGCCAGGGCCCAGGATGACAGGGAGCCCAGGACTCCCCTGAGACACTTGGAAAATTCACAGCCCTTGTCTCCACAGTTTTAGGGCAGAAGCCTCTGCTCCCCTCCTGGACCCCAGGGCGAGAGAGGTAATGATGCCTTGACGGCGCCCCGCCCCACAGAGCTGGGTAGGGTAGCAGGCTTATTTATGATGCTGCTTGAGTTTCATTTGACTTGGGCAGACAGATGAGCTTGCCCCCAAGAAGAGCAGCTTTTGATAACTCGCTTTCCTCAATTCAGAGTTTCTGGTTAGAACTCTTAGCTATAGATGAATAGCCCCAGTGAAATATTCATTGGTGGGATTTCTTAAATGGTCAAAATGTGTGGGATTTCTTTGTGTTTCTGTATTTTATAGCAACTGTGTTGATAGAAGCTTCATAATGTGTTGCTGTTTCCTCCTTGGCTGTGGCTCCTCCCTCCCTCCCCCTCTCCTTCCTTCTCTCTCTCACTCCCTCTACCACAAACTTCAACAAGTATTTACTGAGCACCTACTCTGTGCCCAACCCTGTTCTAAGCTCTGAGAATCCAGCAGTGAACAAGACAAACAAAACCCCTGCGCTCATGTAATTCATATTCTGTAAAGAAATTATAGACAAAAACTAGACAAACCCACAGGCAACAATAATATAAATCATGTTCAGTGCCAAGAGAAAAAGTGGACAAAGGTCATGGGGTGGGGTAGGGGTGGGATGGAGCAGGCAGAGGGCACTATGTGGTTGGCCGGTCAGGGAAGGCATCTCCGAGTGGGGTCTGGAGTAAAGGGGACAGCGGTAGTTGATGTTGGAGGAGAAGATGTGCGGTCAGATTATGCGAGACCCAATTTTACTCTGGGTTAGATGGGAATGGGTCTGGCTACTGTGCGGGGAAATGGACCTCGAGGCAATAGTCCAAGTGAGAGATGGCGGAGATCGGGGGGAAGCAGTGGAGACAGGGATCCTGGGTGTATTTTGCAGGTAGAGCCTGCCAAGTTTGCTTAGGAACTGGAGATGGTGTGGGGTCATCCTGGTATGATGACAGGGTGAGGACCCAGGGAACAGAAGGCAGCTCCCTCCCTGGCGATGCAGTCGAGGATGCCCTCACCCCTGGCCATGGTGGGCACCCCCACTGCAGGAGGGCAAGCTGAGGCAAACACCTTGACCTTCCTCCCAGAGCTCTCTGGCGGCCAGCAGAGGAGGAGAAGGCACTCCTCACAGAACATTTACTCTTGCCACCCCTGCCGGGGGCCTCTCTGCAAAGTGTTATTACCCCCTTTTTGCACAGGGAAAAAAAATCGGCCTCGATTTCCATTGATCCATCCTGAATCAATGCTTTTAAAAAATCTCACGCACATTTGGCTTAAGAGCCAAAGCATGCATTTTATGTTTTGACATGGTGTCATCGATCGGCGGCCCATGCGTGTGTGTGTGTGTGTGTGT
Organism: Camelus dromedarius; assembly: GCF_036321535.1. Classification (NCBI taxonomy): domain Eukaryota; kingdom Metazoa; phylum Chordata; class Mammalia; order Artiodactyla; family Camelidae; genus Camelus; species Camelus dromedarius. The sequence goes on from NC_087444.1 coordinate 45,969,339, forward strand.
GCACCCCACCTGCCGGAGCCCCTCACCCAGCCCCTCAGTGGCCAGCCTGGTCGCAGTGCGTCCTTAATGGCCTTGCCCCCGCCTGCACCTTCGATGCCTCCCCTGGCCCTCAGCATGGGGCCCTTTCGCAGGTTTTTTGAAAGGATCGATAAGGTGCTGAGGCCTCCCGCTGCTGCCTGTCACTCACACTCCGCCATACCATAAATTATGTATCTGCCTCTCTCTCTCTCTCTGGCTCTGCCTAATTTCTCTTGCATTCATCGATGGCTCTGCGATGGTTGACTCTTTTCAGTCCTCTGAGGCAGGGGTGCAGTTGAATTTTAGGGGGGACACAGGTCGGCCAACTGGGCGGCAGGCTTAGGGCGGGGATGGAGGGGAGAGGGAGGCAGCAGCTGCTGGCGATGGCTGGAGGATGGAGAAGGGGTGGGGCCGGGGGGGCTGAGCTGCTTCCGGTGGTCCTGGGACCTTCTCAGTGGGGTGACAGTAGATCAGAACCCATCCTCTCAGCCTAGGAAGAAGGGACATATTTCTGGGGGAGAAGCGAGAGGTTGAAGGTGGCAGGAAATGTCATCTCCTGCCCGAAGATGCTAAGACTGGGGCCAGCTGAGGGTAGTGGAGATGGAGCATCCGTTAACTGGAGAGTGGGCTTTCCTCACTCGGGAGCTTCCAGACCACCAGCTCAGGATGCTGAGTGATGTGTTAGAAAAGCAGTGGTCTGGAAGGCAGGAGGCCCAGTCCCTGTCCCTCATTTACTGCGTGATTTGAGCCTGTTCCCTTCCCTCAGAGGTATACCCAGGGGATCAAAGCAGCTCCTACTTGTGACAGTTACCAGCTATTGAGCATTTATGCACTGTCTCAGTTCATCTTCCCAACAACTTCGGCACAATCACAGCTCTTATTTACTGATGAGCAACGGAGGCCAGAGAGGTTAAGTCAGTCCGCTGCCCAAGATCACACAGCTAGAAGTGAGGGAGATTTGAACCCATGCCTCTCCACACCACAGGCTGTGCTCCTGGTCACTCTGTCCTGCTCCTCTTCTGACTCCCCAGGTCCCTTCCTGCTTTCTTCCTCTTTGATTCTCTTGGAATCTGTCCCCATGGTCTTTGCACTCTCGTCCCAGCCCTGAGCTGGGAGCCGAGCAGAAAGACCCGCTCATTCAGTATCCACTCTTACGTTTTCTCATCTATCTGAGAAGTACTCGGTACAGTGCCTGCCATATAGCAGGTGCTATGTAAGTGCACGCTTTCATCATTCATTCATCCTTTCACTCACTCACTGGCTCAGTCACAGGGCTGGTTCGCACAACTCAGGGAGTGACATTCATATGTGTGCTGGTGCCCTCTTAATTCTCTCTTGCAAGCCAGACACTGGCCCAGGGCTTTCGGACTTCCCAGGTGAATAAAAGAGAGTCTCCCCTACCCCTAAGGATCTCAGTCTATAGCAGAGGAGGTGAAGATGCCTATAAATACCCGTAATCCCCACTCAAGGTGGAAAGCTGACAGCCCCTACAAGAAAAAAATAGAAAGTGGGAGAGGAAGGCGAGGAGAGGGGAGAGAAGGGAGGGGAGGAGGAGCTCAGTTACCTTCAGGGCTCATTGCAGGCAAAATCAACCAGGGAATCCACAGAGGTGGAGAAATCTTGAAATGTCTGCCCCACCTGCAGGGGGCGGCAGTGACCCATGTCCAGACAACTGCTTTTGTCTAGGAATGTGGGGCCAGGATTGCCAAGTCTTCTGACTCTTTTTATAGGAGGTGGACATCCAAAAATTTTGGTGATATTTTCTGATTTTTAAAAAAATATAGTGCAAGTCAAACAAAAGGATCACTAGTTTGCAACTCTGGTTTGAGCTTTACAAGAAGAAATCAATTCCTTCCCAGGAAAGCATGCATGAGGGCATTTGAGCCTGATCTTGAAGACTTGGTGAGACTGACATGCAAGACAGGAAAAAAGGATTGGTAGAGAGAAGCCAGTTCTTCTATCTCTTTTCATATATTAGGAAATTACGGCTCAGGGGACTGGTTCATTTGGGTTGCTGGTTAAGAGGAGACAGGAAAATGGGGAAGAGTTTGGAAGGGTAGGTTGGCAACAAATTGCAGAGGACTTGAATGCCAGGCTAGGAAGTCTGGGTTTGATGCCTCAGAGCCAACACTTCTGAGCACTAACTCTGTGCCAAGCCCTGTACACCATCATGTTTTATCATCACGATATAGTTACTATCATCCCCACTTTGCAGATGAGAAAACGGACGCTTAGTGAGTTTAAGACACCTGTCGAGTTCACAAGGCCGGTAAATGGCAGAGCAGGTCCTTGGACCCAGGCCTTTCAAGAATGTTTGTGTTCTTGACCACCATGTCCTACTGCAAGGGAAAAACGGGAGCCGTGGGTTTTTAAGAGAGGTTCCATCACCTAGACAGATTATTAGTTCTCTAACTCATTTACTCCTAGAGCCCCGGTGTGCTTTATTGATTTGAAGATTAGGTTTCCACATTTCTTGAGAAGTCTCTCCCTGCCCCTGTTTAAACACAGCTGTCTTTGAGGGTGGGGAGGAGGAGTATTTTAAACAGGAGTTGTTTAGCTAATTGCCAATTATCTCTGAATAGGTATGGTTTCCAACAGCTGTAAGGGATTTTGGTCTCCATCCACTGCCTACTGTTGCTGGTGCTTGGAGTGTGTTGAGATATTCTTGGCCTCTTGCTTCAAAGAGACAAACTAGTGCCTCATCCTTCCTCCATTCACGCAGTCTCAGCCCTGCTTTCTTACTGATTGGCTGGCTTAGAAGGGTACTGACTGTTTTTGACTATAAGATGGGTAAAGACTGTCTGTCTGTCTCTCTCTCTCTGTGTGCAAGTGACCTGGTACTTGGGGAGGCAGAATTCTCCCCCAGGACTTGATACCTATGCTATCACTTTCCGATGCTTTTCAACATCTCCCTTGTGCGTAGAGATTTCTTGTTGAAATAGGAGACCAGACTTTTTGCCTCTTGCATCTCGAATCCAGCAGAAAGCTCAAAAGAAACTAATTGGAGATGCCAGAAGACCCCAATGCAGATGAGGGATGTTAATTGTCCCTTCTGGCTCTGTCTGCTGGATTCTTGGGAACAGGCCGAGGGGCAAACCTTTGTAAATGTTAATCTCCTTATGCTTAAGATATCACGCTGTCTTTGATGTTCCCAAACATGTTCCCTCCTATCTTGGTGGAGGGTGTGTGGCCCAGACAGGCCAAATGCTTGTTTTGTCTTTCGTCTTCCTCCAGGAGGGCTCAATTGATAATATGCTCACCTCCAGCTGAAATATGAACAAGTCCCTCTTCAAAGCCTGTGGGGGCAGGGAGGGGGGCAAGATGCAGTGATACTCAGGGCCACTCCACCCCTCTCCCCAGAAACCAAACGTCTTTTGAGTCATGTTCTCACCCAAGGCCCACCGGACTCGAGTGGTTGGAATTCAAGTGGATGACCCTGTCCATTACAAATTCCTCCACTACTATAGAAAGGGGAAAAAAGAAAATATTTTTTAAAATCTATTTATATTTGCATGGTTAAGGTAGCACAGATTGCTGTAACAAATAAAACCAAAAATGTATAATGGCTCAAATACACTGGAAGTTTATTTATTCCTGATGTCAAGTTCGGAATGAATGCTCCTGATTGGAGGTGGCTCTCCTCCAAATGATGATTCAGGAACCCACATTCTTTGCCTTGTGGTCCTTTCATCTTCAACAATGGTTTCCAAGTTTGCTATGTTCATCTGCAGTGAGCCCTGGGAAGAGGAAGAGAGGGTGGGGAAGGCACATGCATGGCTTCACTGCTAGGGCCTGAAAATAGGACACATAACTTCCTGTGATTGGGGAGGACGAGTCACATGACCTCACCTGCAAGCGAGGCTGGGAAATGTAGTCCCAGCTGGTAGCTGCTTCCCACTGACAACCTATACTAGGAAAGTGGGAGCGTGACTCTTTGTGGGACAGGCTGTCTGCCATATTCTTGAGCTGTGAGGGGACAGCTGGGACACAAGCAGAAGAGAAGCATTTAGAACATATGGGTTTGAGTTTCAAAGTCTGGCTCTGCCCCTTTGGGTGGGTCACTTTCCCTTTCTGGGCCTGGTTTCCTGGTCTGTAAAATGGAGAGAATGCAGAATGGGAAGAGATAATACAGTAATAATAAGGGTGATCGAGTTATATTTTACCAAATATTCTACCTGTGGTTGTGCACTAAACTTGGATGTTAGAGTATTTGCGGGCAGTGGGGGGAGTGATGTAGTTAATGATTTATATAGATTTCAACTTTCCCCGGGAGGGAAAAAATGGAAAGAACTAGCAACACTGGGTCTGTATTCCTGTATGGTGATGATCAGCCAGCACTGATCCTAGAAAAGGTATCTGTGTAACTGTGACGGTCCCTACAATGCCACCACTCCTGGATGGCCTGCTGTGCCCATTTACCTGGGCTTTCTGGCCATGTCCACAAATTAAGTTTGAGACTCCTGAGCTGCACAAGTGTCATATGAGTTCATGATGATGATCCCACACAAGCTTCAGGAATATTTTACTTCTTCTTTTCTACTTTCCAAAGATCTTAGCCATTGTCAAATTTCCACCCCAGCTGTAGAAGCTTGTACATCAGCTTAATTGACTGATAAGCCCTAGAAATTGTATATTAACAATGAAGGCCAAAGTGTATAATTTTTTAAATTTTCAATTTGTTTAAATCTTGGCAGAGTGTTATGTTATGAATACCATAGCCCAAACTTCAGGATCTTGTTAATTTCCCTAAGATAATGAATGGGTATTCCTGGAGAAGAGCTCAGAGCCCTGAGAGTCCAGTAATAAGATTAGGAAGGTGCCTCCTGCTGAGGCCAATGCTGGGGAGGCTGACTGACTGACTGACAGCTGTAACTGATGAATAGCTGATAGTGATGCCAGGGGCACGGCTTTGTGGGTCAGGTTGGTGATCTCTTGCCAATGTCCACTTGACTATCACTAGGAAGGCAGGAGATGACCAGTGAAGGATGCCTTTTAATAGTCTGTTGACAGAAGAGAAGTTAAGAAGTAGAGTTATATAAGACTGCTGGGCAGAGAATTGCAGCAATGGGAGAGGGAGGGAGAAAGGAGGTGGAGGAGGAGGAGAATAATTCTGAGTGTATTATTCAGGCTAGGCTAAGTTACGCTGTTATAACAAATGACCCCAAATCTCAATGGCTTAAAACAACAACGGTTTATTTCTTGCTCACAGTGCATATTCATTGAGGGTCAGCAGGGCTCTCTGCTCCACGTTGTCCTCAGTCTGGGACCCAGGCTGATAGAGCCGCCTCCATCTGGAACATCATTATGGGAAGGAAAGAGAAAGAGTGGTGAATGGTGCATGACTTTTCAGGAGCCCACCTGGAAGTGACACATATCACTTCTACTCACATTTCATTGGCAAAAGAAGGCACATGCCATGTCTCACTCAGAACCGGGAGAAGTACAAGTGTCCCGCATGCTCAGGAGGAGAAAAACTGGAACGTTTGTGAGTAGTCTTCATACCTACCTTTCAGAGGACCCAAGATTCTAGATCTGGAAAGGATCTGTACTGAGACTGTTTGGGTTGCAAATATAGAAGGTGAAGCTAAAACGACCTAAGCAAAAGGAAACTTATCAGCTCACAAAGCTGAAATTCAGTGATAGGTCTGTCTTCAGGTAAAGCTTAATCCAAGGGCTCTGCGTCTCTAAGATCTGGTCTCTTTCCATCTCTCAGCTCTGTTCTCTTCCATGTAGACTTTGTTCTCAGATGTCATCATCCCAGGGTTCAAGTTCAATGGGAAAACAAAGTCTGTACTTCTCTTCAATTCTATGAAAAATCCTAGACTTCAATCTCACTGGACCACATTGGGTCCTGTGAACATTCTGGAACCAATCACAGAATCCAGGGGGGATGCGGTGTTGGGCAAGTGTAAATCATATATCTAACCCTAGAATTAAAATTGAATTAATTTCATCAAAAGCATCTAGACCCAGGGGAGGGGAGAGATGGTTCCCATGGGAAATTCAGAATGACGGGACTAGAATAAGTGTCCAAATATACACAAGTAAAATAACACATATCCAGGACAGGATGTACAGCTGCTCCAACCCAGTGGCTTTCCAAGTGTTGTTCTGTAGATGTGCTTCAGGGCTGCCTGTGAAGACTAGGATACAGTTTCTGTACTCTCCAATCTCCCTTTTCAATTACAGCAATTGTGTTTTGTTATATATTAGCATTCTATGTAAGATTACTTTGGAACCAAAAAAAGGGAGCTCCTCTGCTTAAAAAACAAAAACAAAAACTGGGGAATTAAGCAACACTGCTCTTTGATCCTGCCTCCTCATTTTATAAAAGTAGAAATTGAGATTCAGAAAAATTCATAGATTTCTTCTCATGTCTCATTGGCCAGAATGGGTCACATGGCCTCCTAGCTGCAAGGGAGGCTGGGAAAGTGAGCATCTGGCAAAGAAGAATGGAATTATTACAACTGGCCTACATATAAATAGTTCATCCCCTAGGGCTGGGCACCTTGCCACCCCACACAAAGGTGGGGTTCCTATAGGAAAAAAAGAAAGAAGGAAATGGCTCTCAAGGAGCTGTCAACCGTGGTGGTATGAGTCTGAAGTTACTGAAGATTCCTTAAGGCTAGGACTGGGCCTGCTGCCAATGTTTATCCCTCCACTGGCCTATGAAATTTGCCTGCAGTGATCTCCTTTCATCCTCACAACAATCTTATGAGGCAATGAATCACACACTAACTATTAAACTGACTGTTAAACTAAAATGGATTCTTATTACCTATGATTGTGTCCCATTTTACAGAAGGAGAAGCCAAACTTCAGAGGTGAATTAAGTACCCAGGATCACACAACTAGTAAATTTTGCTTATCCTTTACTTTATATCTTTAGCACAGAGAGGGTCAGAGCACTGAGGGAAAAGGGAACTTTAAGCACAGATCTTTCACCACATAGGGGTTGACTGGAGAAAGGTGGGGGACAGACAGTGAGAACTGGGGTATGCCAGGCAGAGAGAATAGCATGTACAAAGGCCCAGAGGCCAAATAGTGCATAGAAATGGCAAACAGATTTAGAACCTAAAGTGTAAAGGAATATCATACTTAGGAGTTTAAGCCTTGTATGAGGGCAATAGAGAGCCATTAGATATTTTAGCCAGTGGGATTATATCATCCCATATGCAGTCTACAACTACAAGAATGATGGGGAAAATCAGCTACAGGAATGATAATCTCCAGGCCCATCCATGTTGCTGCAAATGGCATTACTTTATTCTTTTTTATGGCTGAGTAGTATTCCATTGCATATATACCACAACTTCTTTATCCAGTCATCTGTCAGTGGGCATTTAGGTTGCTTCCATGTCTTGGCTATTGTAATAAGTGCCCCTATGAACATCAGCTTGCATGTGTCTTTTTGACCTGGAGCTTTCTCTGGATATATGTCCAGGAGAGGGATTGCTGGATCATATAGTAAGTCTAATTTTAGTTTTTTTAAGGAATCTGTACCGTTTTCCGTAGTGGATGCATCAAACTACATGAAATAAATGACTTCTAAAGCACGCCACAGACAGGATCACATTTATTCTAACCAAACCCCAGGACACAGATGTCACCAGCATTACTTCACTGTAGTGGAACTGAAGTGGAACTGAAGCTCCGAGAGGTTAAAGGCACCTGCCCAAGGTCACCAGCTGGCATGTGGCAGAGATGAGATGCAAGCCCAGCTTTCCCCGACCCCAGAACCCGTGTGTTCTGCCACCTCTTCCTCAGCAGTAGCCTTGCATGGAGAGAAAGGAGCCACTGAGAAATCCTCTAGGTGCACTTGAACTCAATCTCTGAAGGGTGAGTGGATTTAGACAGGTGACAGGGATGGGTTGCTCTGAGGCAGAGGAAGCAGCCTGGGAAAAGGGCTGGGAAAGTGACCATTTAGCTAGAGTGACCAGAGCACAAGATTCCCATAAAGTGTCTTGGGAGATGGGGTCACATGGGAGAGTGGGGTCAGAACGATGAAGAGCTTCAAATGACAGAGAGAAGAACCAGGACTTTCCTCTGTTGGAAGTGCCACTTTGATTTTGTCACTCTCCCACTCTACAACCTTCTGTAGGTCCCCTGGCTACTGTCTCCTGACTAATAAGGTAAGAGTATGTAGATGGAAAGATGGGGGAGTACCTGGAGACAGGGAGACCTATTGGGAGGCTGATGTCACAGTCAAAGAGGGAGAGGACAAGGGCCTGGAGGGGATGGGAGGAAGGAAGAGCATGGCCTTCGGGGCAGGGTTTTGTGAGATGTATGCCAACTCCCACCATCACCACCCCCAGCCCACGCCCTACTCCCCTCCCCAAATTGAGGATCACTGCTTCTCTGCAGCAACAGATAACATTTCAAGCTCAGCGAATAGCAGGCGACTTATTCTTCTCACAGTGGAATTGAGACATGAATAGCCAGAAAAATAACTGTCAGAAGATGAAACAAATTCCATTCGATTCAATTCAAGAAGTTATGACTTGTCATTCCTCCTGTTATGAAGATGGCTAATTATAAATTGATAGAGATTTGTAGATAGTAAATCACGATTGCTAAATGAAGTGCCCTATTTGAAGTACTGATCCCTACTTAAAAAAAAAACACAAAGAAAAGGAAAGAAAAACTTACTCTCTCTCCAAAAGCTCCTGCTTGTGTGACAGAAGTCCATGGTGTCACCTCGAGGAGTTTTCATTATTCAGCACTTTTTGGAATGAGTGATTGATGTAATTAAAGTTATTGGTAAAGAAAGACTCAGTTACCAAGAAACAGACGAGTCAGCAGAAAGTTCAAGTAATGAAATAATGTTCCAAGTAGTGATTCTTAAAATAAGCTTTTTTTTCCACTCTAGACATCTTAACCATTGCTGGTCAGCAAAAAGACATCAAGTAGTTAAGATTTATAAAATAGATAAACAAGTTCATACTGTATAGCACCAGGAACTATATTCAATGTCTTGTAGTAACTTACAGTGAAAAAGAATATGAAAATGAACATATGTGTGTTCATGGATGACTGAAGCATTGTGCTGTATGCCAGAAGTTGACACATTGTAAACTGACTATACTTGAATAAAATAAATATATATATATATACAAAAAAAAGAAATAAAGAAAACATACTACACAATTTTATAAATTCTCAGATGAAGTCATTGTCAATAATATGAAACCATGTTTACTGGGTAACAATGGTGAGCACTCACATTTATTGAGGGTCAACCATGTGTACTGGTGGGCTTTGCATCCATTATCTCATTTAATCCTCACCCTCTGAAGTAGGTACAATTATTAGTTATAGAGGAGGACACAGAATTTCAGAGAGGTTAAGGAACTTTCCCAGGGTTGCTCAGCTGGCAAATGGCCCATGGGGATGGAATCCAAGAAGTCTGACACCCAACAGAGTCCGCCTTCTCAATCACCACAGGTTCTGGGCCTCTCTGTTGAGATTTCTCGGTCATCCAATCTGGCTCACTAATACACCCAAGACAACAGAGAGCAGTCAGGATTTGAACTCACATCTGTCTGACCCCAGAGCCATTTCAAAAGTCGTATTTCTATGGGAAAATCCAAGTACACTGGCTTGGGATCCACTTCTTGGTTTTCATTTCCATCAACATGTATTGAATACCCAGGATGCTCCAGGCCTTGGACTCTATGTTGATGCTTCAAAGATGACTCAGGGTGGGGGAACTTCAGGAGGGTATGCATGCATGGCCCATGGGACAGATGACAAGGCTCAGTCTAGTGCAGTGGCTGGGAGGTGGTTGAACATGACCCCTCAGAAGGATCTATGGGACTTAGGGAGTCGATGCATGTGAGGCATGGGGGAGAGAGAAGTGTTGGCATGTCTCTAAAGTCCTCCCACTGAGTCACTGGATGAAGGAAGGCAAAAGAAGCCAATCAGGGGTTGGGGTAAGGCTAGGATTGGGGGAGAGGTGACTTTAGTTTGAGGCATTTTTTTTCATCTGTCTTTTTATCTGGTTTTATTCTTTTTTATATTTCTTTTTTAATTACTATTTTTAAATTGAAGTATAGTTGATATACAATATATACATCACAGGTGTACAATATAGTGATTCACAATTTGTAAAGGTTATACTCCATTTATAGTTATAATAAAATAGTGGCTAAATTCCCACTGTTTGTAAAATACATCCTTGGAGCTTATTTCATACATAATAGTTTGTATTTCTTATTCCCCTACCCCTATCTTGCCCCTTGCCTCTTCCTTCTCCCCACTGGTAACCACCAGTTTGTTCTCTATATTTGTGAATCTGTTTCTTTTTTGTTATATTCACTAGTTTGTTGTATTTTTCAGATTCTACATATAAGTGATAAAATATAGTATTTGTCTTTCTCTGTCTGACTTATTTCACTTAGCATAATACCTGCCATGTCCATCCATGTTGTCGCAAATGGCAAAATTTCCATTCCTTTTCATGGCTGAGTAGTATTCCCTGTGTGTGTGTGTGTGTGTGTGTGTGTGTGTGTGTGTGTGTGTGTGTGTGTGTGTATCTATATGCATATAGATATATACACCACATAGAATTTAAGGAAATAATCCCCTTTACCATTGCATCGATGAGAATAAAAGACCTAGGAATAAACCTAGATTTGGGACATTGTGAATTTGAGTGACTTGTGGTCCTTCTGGAGATGCACTTCAGGTAGTAGGAAGGGTGGCCTAGAGCAGAGGTGAGAGTAGGTGCTGGATGCTACGCCGGGATGGGAGGGCCTACTTGATCAGCAAGCTATGCTAAAGGTCCCCACCCAGATAGAAAAGAAAAGAGAGGGGAGGGGGCAAAGTGTATGTGTGCAGGGTGGTGGGGGTTAACTTTGAGTGATATTCCAGCTGGGAACCCAACAGTTCCCTACTTCTTAGCACTAAACAAAGTTACCATGTGTCTCTGTGGCCAGCTTCAGGAAGGAGGGGAGTGTGATGGAAACCTCCTGCTTATTACATCTGGAAAAAGAGGACATGAGGCACTGATGGGGCAGGAACCTCTCAAAGGGAGATGGTATCTACATCTTCAAGCCAACTTTTGCTCAGAGCTGGAGGCTCCAACCCTCTCTTCTTCCCTGGCAGAAGGAAGGCAAGAGTCCTTTGTGGCATCAAAGAGAATAGGTTGTGGGTCTTAGCCTCTTATCCCCAAAGAGTGACCTCCAGGTAGAAAAAAGAGACTCAGGCCTGGCAGAACCAGTGGGATGGAAGGAGCAAAAGCTTAGCAGGTTTGTAAGAATCCTCCCATCCTGGTCCTGCCTCCCCAGATGCTCACCCTGAGATGAGGATTTGAATGTAAGGGATTAATTAAGAAAGGAGTGTGGGGGGAAGCAGGGTGGGGACAGGGAAGCACCCATCCCTGGCTGCTGTGTCACCATCTAGCTGTGTGATCTTGAGCAAGTTACTTGATGTCTCAGGGCCTCAGTTTCCATATCTGTAAAATGAGCACTTACTATTTTTCAGAGTTTGGTAAGCACATCTCTGGGGGAAATGAGATGACTTCAGGTGAAGGGGAAAAGATGCTCAGGTGACCCATATAATCAAAACAGAAATAATGAGGTTGGTGAAATCTCTAGAACAACCAGAGACCCTGAGAGATGCCAGTTGCCTTCAAAGCCCAGGCAGCCCAGAATTTCATTTAATTAATTGTTTTTTTTTTAAATAACTGTCTTCTGTTCATGGCAAGCAATACTAATTTTCCAGTGACTGTGGTGGTATAAACATTCCTTTCAATATAAATTAATGGTTGGGGGAGGGTATAGCTCAGTGGTAGAGTGCGTGCTTAGCATGCATCGAGGTCCTGGGCTCAATTCCCATTACCTCCATTAAAAATAAATAAACCTAATTATTTCCCCCCCAATTTAAAAAAACATAAAAAACAAAAACAAAAAAAAATACATAAGTTAATGGTGACAGAATTCAAAGGAGATTGTTCTGTAAATGGCTGTTTCAATAGTCAGAGGCTGTGACAAGGGTCTGGAGGGTGGGGCTGAAATGAGTAAGTTTCGAGGAACACTGAGGAAGGTAAGGGCTCTTTGCCTGCAATTTTGAGTCCTCTGGAGCCTTCTCAGACATTCCGCAGACATTTTCTAGGACCTGTCAGGCATTTAACAGATTAAAAGAGAACATTAAAAAGAAAAAAAGAAAGTAAGAAAGGAAAAAAAAAAATCTGGAGAGATAGAGAGGAAAAATAAAAAAACCTCCACCAACCAAAATAAACCAGGTCAACAGTTTTTCTACCACATTCTTCATGAGAGCAAAGACGTGGTATTTATTCCAAATGAACCCTTTTCTCCAGGGTGCCACTCATCCTCTTTTTTATGTGATCCAGGAAAATCAGCTACCAATGAACATCTTTGCACGTACGAGTATTTGGGAAAAAAGCCACCTGTTACCACAGGGTTTGGATTTAGACGCTGGATACAAACAGAAGGCAAACAAAACCAACCAACCAACCAACAACAACAACAAAAAAAGCTTTGTGGTCTGGATCTAAAAAAAAAGTCTCAGAGATGACAACTGTGTGGGAAGTCTGATGTCAAACTGTGTTAGCTGGTAAGGTGTCTGAGATATTCTGAAACTGTGAGGATATTCAGAATCTAGCACTAACATGTCTCGCACTGCTTGAAAGATGTTGAGATGCTGTTCCTTAGGGCCTGCGGGTTCCCTTGGGGACAAAGCCGCTGATAGTTTTACAGAAAATATCCCCAAGCTGACGGCCATGTATACAACACTAGGAGTCAAGAAAAAGATTGAGAGGAAACAAACAAACAAACAGCCAAGCTGAGGTATTGAAAAAAAAAAAAAGAGAAGAAATTCAAAATAAGTGCATGATAGACCCATGATTCGAGGCCTTGTCCCCAACTCAAATCTGCTTGATCTGAGTTACTTTGTAAAATGGTGGGCAAAGGAACGTTCATTTCGGCTTGCCTTATGCGAGATGATTGTGGGCGAGCAGTCACTTTCAGCGGGAGAAATGAGCAAATCTTTTCAGATGGCCATGATTTAGGGAAGCAAACAGGCCTTGTCAGGGACGGCAGACCCGGCACATCCTTGCTGTTGACTGTCGGGGAGAGATGACATAGTCCTCGCTTTTCCCTCATCTGTACTTCACACACGGAGGCCTGAGGAGGCAGCCGGTCCTCCAGCAGCGTTGGAGGAGAGCTGAGATGTTTCCCGGCCCAGCCTAAAAATATCTCCCTTGACAGCCTGTCACAGTGTCTGAGATTCCACCATTATAAATTCATTCCTCTCTGTTACGGCATTTTGTTTCCAAGAGCTCTCAGTTAAAATACAGATATCCTAGAGATCTTAGCTTGGCTCAGACAGACGGAGAACACAGCTAAGGAGTTAGGAGACCTGGGTTTCCCATTTGGTTCTGCCTAGAAACTCACTGTGTGAGTTTGGGCAAGTCATTTTCACTTCCTGAACCTCAATTTCTCCACTGATAAAAAAGAAAAGGAAAAAGGAAAAAAAAAAAAAAAAAGACAGAAATCATAAGAGAGATGGGGTTAGAGCTCTGGTCTCAGGAAGGAGGATCTGTTCACTTCAGGGTTTGGCCTGAACACTGTACTTTGCCATGAGATGCCCAGCGTGGCCAGAAGAGCAACTCCTTTAGGTCAAAGGGCTTGGGGATCAGGCCAACCAGTATCTTATAGCCTGCTTGTCTGAAAAAAAATCCCTGCTCTTCCCTTTACTGTGTGACATCTCAGCAAATGGCCATCTCATGCCTCTAGGTTCTCAGGCCCAAATTCTTGGAGGCATCAGAATTTGATTTCTCATATGTCCAACATTCAGTCAATCAGCAAAGTCCATTGACCCGGCCTTCAAAATATAGCCCAGACTCAAATTACTTCTCCCCACCTCTGTGGCTATTCTGCTGGTCCAAGGCAGCATTACCTCCCGCTATAATCTCCATCAGCCTCCTAACTGGTCCCTACCTCTACACTTGCCCTCTCAGAGTCTCAGCTCCTCAGTCTTGGGGATGCCTTTAAAACATAAATCAGATCCCATCTCTCCCCTCAAAATCCTCCCTTTCTTCCTCCCTCTCTCACTCAGCATTAAACCCAGAGATCTCACCAGGACATCCAAGGCCCCATGTACCCTGAACCTGGTTTCACCTTTCCCTCATCCCCTCCCACAAAGGTCTACTTGCTGCTCCAACCTGCTCCCACATCAGGACCTTTGCACAGAACTTCTATTCCTTCTGCCCAGAACTCTTCCTCTACCCCCCCCCCCATATCTGATGGCCTATCCCCTGACTTCTCTCAGGTGTCTGCTCAGATGTCACCCAGACTGCTTCCCAGACTGCTCTCCCTCAAAAAGCACACTCCCTTCCATATCCTTACCCTACTTAATTTTTTTTTTCACTAACGCTCATCACCTGGAGATTGTGATAAGCCATTACCACACTCATTTGTTTACGCTGTCTCCTCCTCTAACATGTAAGCTCCAGGAGGGCAGGGATTTTATTCATCACTGAATCCTCAGTACCCAGACCAGTGCATCTGGCATATCACAGATGCTCAACTGATGTACGTTGGAAGAGGTAAGGGCATAGTCTAAGTGTAACTGCACTAACATGGAGGCCCGCTCAAGCCTTCTCCTGGATGGATCAATGCCAAGGGCTTATCCTGAGCTCTGTTCCAGCAGGGCAGGATGTCCCGGGGAGGGAAAGGTAGAGCCAATTGTTGGGAGATCTGGACAGGGCAGTGTGGGGGATGCAAGGGAGGCAGGGAAGGTAAAGGGTCCAGGCTGAGTTTTTAAGTTTATGAGCTGCAGGTTCTTGACTGAGACCAAGGGAAGTGGCTAAAAGGCCCTTGGGGACACATTCCAAAGGACAGGAGCCTGCAGGAAAAGGCTGGGTTATTTATGAGTGAGAGAAGCTCTAAACTATCTTGTGGACTAACCTGAAGTTCAATTCTGCCCATGGGATCCCCCACGCAGGTCCAGTCAGCTCCCCAAAGCTGAGGTCTGACCAGACCTGCCTTCCCAAGCTCCCCAGTATTTCCCCCAATCAAACCCCAGAGAGTGACGTATAGTCAGAGGAGGTGGGGAGGGGGTAAGTGCTAAAGAACATCAACCATTCTGTCAGGATTCTCCCCAAGTCAGAACCTGAAGCCCCAGTCTCCCCTGCCACCCCTGGCCCGGGCTAGCATCTCCAATGAAGTGAAGACTTAAGAGAACATGACCCTAATAACTATATTGAAGGATGGCTATGTGCCATTCACTAGAATCCTCACAAAACAGAGGTGGTACAGGCCCACTGTACATATGAGGCCACTGAGACTCAGAGAGGTTATTTGATCTGCCCAAAGACACAGAGCTTAGTAAGTTGCTGAGGTAGGACTGAGTCACCAAGGCCCAATGTTCCAACCAGTAAGCTATGTCTCTGGACGACAGCCTACATCTCCATCTCCACTCTGCCGGGGGTGCCCTGGTCACACTCAAGTCCTGGCTTCTAGGACACTGGAGAGGTGCTGCCTCACCTCTGGGCCTGCAGCCACAAGAGTACTGCCTCCCCTCAGGCCTGAGCAGCCCGCCTGCAGGGGGCGACGGTGGCATTGCTGGAGCCTGTGCCCCAATCCGAGGCTGGTGAGCAGAAAGCTGCTAAAGGCAAGGAAAGCGCCCAGAGCCAGGGCTGGGTACAAGGGGAAACCCTTGCAGGCGCTGGACTCCCGGAGTCCCAACCCTAGCTGTGTTGAGCGCCGCCGCCAGGCCGCCGGCTCAGACCGGAGCTCTCCAGCCCTTGTTTGATGAGCAGCGGCCAATAAATTCATTAATCATCATTTTATGCCTCATCAAACCCCCTCCAAGCCCCTCCATGGGAGTTACACAAATTAGCCCCTGAAAAGACAGTAATTTCAGTTTAGCGAGGTAAGTGCTTTCTGATGGGCTCCGCGCACAGAGCTCTCCTGACACGCCAATCCATCAGCGCGTTGGGGATGGGGAGCGTCGGCCGCCCTGCCCAGCCCTGCCCAGCCTAGCCTCCGGGGGCTACCTGGAGAGGGTCTCTGCCTAGGGCGCCCCCTTTCCTCGACTCCTTGGCACCCATTTGCATCTGTCTCATCCAACCTCTTGCCATCACCCACTCCGACCTTCTCCCCGACCCTTGTAAACAGAAGAGAAACTTTGCGGGGAAAACCCGAGGCCCCAAATTGGGGAACGAATTTGTCCAGGGTGGCGGAGATAGATGCCCTTGAGCTGAAGTTCAGAACTCCAGCCCAGGGGAGGAGAGAGCCAGGCAGCCCTTTCTCCTCCAAAAGTCTAGGATGTCGGGGTTCTGTCACCACCGAAATTGTTGAAGGGTTGCGTGTATTGCGTGCATATATTATTGGGTGGGGGGAGGGGATTATCTATGGCTTCTTTCCATTCCTGAAAGAAATCCCAGGATCCAAGAGAGGGCTGTCTGGGAACAGAGAAGGGGGTCCTTCCCTCTAAAGGGCGGCTCCACGGGACTCTGGCGGCTGGGGGGGGGGGAGGTCAGGGTTGGGGGAACGCTCCTGGTCTTTTTCGTGGCCCTCGTGTCTTTCTGAAATCCCCACCTAGGGTGAAAGGCAACGCCTGAGAGGGGAGTAAGAAAGGATTTTCTACAGAATGGGCCCGGCCAGTATGAGTTCAGTATGGTGAGTTGGGTAAGTAAAGAGAGGGTAACAAACCGCAGAACATTGTGGCCAGAGCTTGGGTATTTGCAAGCGCGAAGCCGACGCGGTGCCTTCTCACTTTCCCGCCGTGGTGCCCAGAAGGTCCCAAGGGGACACTAGCGGGTGGGCAGGGCCCAGGCCTAGGGAGATGGACAAGGAGCCTCCGCCCCAGCAGAGCCAACCGGCCAGCGCGCTACGGCCGCGGAGAGCTCGAGCACCCAGCGACGCGCCCCTCCTTCATTAGCTTCCCCTCCACGCGGCGCTGCATGCCTCGGAAAATAAGTTAGCAAACGGGGAGCCGTTTATCTCTTTTATCTTGGGGCCTGATCCAATTAAATAAGTGCACATTTACATTTGCATCCATCAGGCGGGAGCGCTGAGAGCCAGGGGTTTGCTCGGAGCAAATAAAAGCAGATTTCACTGGGAAAAGTGGCGTCTGAGAGCGCCGGGCTCGTCCGGGCGCCGGAAACGAGAGCGGCCGGGAGAGCGGCCTTGGGGACCCAGGACTGGGGCTTGCGGCCGACTGGAGGCAGGAGATTCCCAAAGTGCCCTAGAGGGGCCGGTCAGCGCGGTGTGTGCAGCTAGAGCTGCAGCCCGGCCCCTGACGCGATCTTTTTAGGCCACAACCTGGGCCCCACCTTGTGCCTGGGACCCAAGTCTCATTTAGCGTGAAAACGAAAAGGAGACCAGCTCTGGCCTAGTCCAAAAGGGAGACCCACGGCGTGGGTCTAGGGACAGTCCCCCCGCTTTGGCCAGTTTGGGGGAAGGGCAGGAGGTAAGATCGTAGTCAGGCCGATTTTCCTATTTGGTAGCCAAGTGGCAAGGAATGCGAAGAGCCAGGCAGAAGGCGCTCTCCCGCTGTTCCCAGCATCCTTGCACCACGGAGACCGGTTGATAACTACCCATTAGCGCTTCTAGAGAGGTAGAGGGGGACGTCCAGGTGAGCACCTCCTGCTTTGCCACGCCGACTTCATTAAAGGTGCTTGCGAAACTGGAGAGTTTGAAGAATTAGAGGGTAGTTTTTTGTTTGTTTGTTTTTTCCTTTTCCTAAACATGTCCTACCCACGGGCGAAAAGATAGAAATGGTCTTTGGGGGCGCGGCTGCGCGGTAGACTCCCGACTTGCCAAACCGCAGATAAAACAAAACTGTGCGGGGTCCAGAGGCCGGGTGGGGAAAGGCCAGCAGAAACGGAAGTGCGTGCACCTGAAGGGAAGCGGGAGCACCAGCATCGCCTGGGCTGCGCACCGCTGCGGCCCCCACCCGCAGGCTGTTCCAGCCGCCGGCGTATTTCTCAATTGCCTGCCGCCTGGTTTTCGAGACTGTGCCCAAAGCCGTGGCAGGAATCCGAAGGGCTAATACTCTTCTAGTCACAGGCGCTACTATCTGAATCCTCAACTCTAGCTGGGTCCAGGGTCCCAGGCCGCACCGAGTAGGGTGGCGAATCAGTTTACGTTTCACCCTCCTGGAGTTCAGAGCTAAGGTCCCGCTGTGGGTGGGGGGCATAGCCGGGCGTCGCCTAACTCCTCCTCTTTGCGAGCCGCGTGGCGCCCGGGGACCAGTAGGCGGCGCCCTTCCTAAACTGCATCCGCCTCCGGCTCCCTCTTGGGAGCGCAATCACATTCCTTTCACTTTGGGCCCTTTGCAAGGCACTATTCTGTGCCTCCGCCCGAGTTGGCAGCTTGTGGGGGACAGGAGGGTTGGGAGGTACGGTCCATTCTGAAACCGCGAGCACGACCACCTCACCCCACCCTCCCAGCCCCCAATCTTCCAGGCTCCAAGGGCTGCGCACATTACGGACAATAAGAGGCCCCGAGGGGCTTGCAAACTAGAAGGTGTTGATGGAGGCCCCTCACCCAGCCCGGGGAACAAGAGTTCGGGTGCTGGCATCCCGATCCGAGGAGCGGAAAGGGGGAAGGGCACCTTCCGTAGCCTCTTCTCAATGCCCGCGTATTCGCCCTCGGGGACTGACTGGGTTGTTGGTTCCTCACCCCAAATCCCGAAACTGATTCGGCCCTGCACCCAACCGGTCCCCGCTTTGGCGCTGCCTCAGGAGGCTAACTGCATGGACCCTACTCAGTGATCCCTCGGTCTCACTGCCAGGGATTCAGCGACTTCTAGTCGCTAAGTGCCAAGCTAGGCTCTGGTTAGGGGATGGAACCAGCGCAGCCAAGCGCAGGTGGCAAATGCCCACGCAGCCCCAGCACCGAGGTGTCTTAGGCGCTGCCTCACGTAACTTCCGCGCCCCAGTCCAAGTCTGCGAACAAGCCCCGATCCTGGCACATGCTTGAAGATTTCCCCCAGCAACCCCAAGGCGCATCGCCTTCGACACGGCCCAAGATGCGGCCAAGCGGAGGCACCGAGCCTCGAGGAGGGACTTGGGACCTTACAGGCATGCAGCTACTTCTGGGATTGAACGCGGGAAGCATTTCCTAAATGTCCGTACCTGGGTCTGCCCGGCAGGCCGCCCCCAAACTTAAAAGTCTCTAGACACCAGAAAAACCAATGACCAGCGAAACTCAGCTCTGCAAAGGAGAAAACCCTAAACTTAATTTGGGGCTTGTACTTAGGACAAAGTACGCAAAGAAAACCCTAGATCCTGCAGAGGCCAAGGGCAGGAGGGATGCGAGCAGGGGGCAGCGATTTGGGCACCAGCCTTCCAGCCTCTGGCGGTTTCGCTGCCTAGCCAGGAGGCGCCTTGCGCAGCTCCTCGTTGGGGAGAAACGCCGCGGGCTCCCCAGTGCGCGGTTCCCGTTCCCAGGCAGCCCCGCGGGCTTTCGGCTCCCAGCCCCGAGCCTGGGCAATCAGACCCGGGAGGCCCGCGCCGTGCTATTTGCATATTCCCGGGAACACAAGGAGGCCTGTAATTTTCTTTTTAAAATCGTTGGGCAGGGTTTAGGGCCAGTGCTTCCAAACCCCGCAGAGCTGATGTCGTCCCTAAACTCTCTCTTAAGAGAAGGGGACTGGCCTATTCTTCTGGCTTTTTTAGAAGAGATGGTGACTCCTGGGGCTGCATATTCAACAGGGGGGGAAAAGCTGATTGTGAACAGGGCTGTTGGAGGAGTGGATGCAGGGAGCTGGGGCGCGGGGGGTAGGGAAAGTCATCTCTGGAATTCAATTGTTTAAAAAATCATTTATAATTAAAGGGACAAAATAAAATACGATCGTCTCATGCATATTTAATCATTCACACTTCCAGCTTTGAAACCATTTTCCCTGCGTGAATTTTCTCACTAATTTATACTCTGAAGTCGACTGCTGTTCTCGAAAACATCTGGACAATGCTGCTTTCAAACTTGTTTAAATTCGAATAAGCTAAAGGAGCTCCGTTGCAGGGTAAAAAAGAAAGCAGCAAAAGCAAAAACTCCGGTGAAAGTTTGGGCTGTGTTTTTTAAACCAAGCAGGGTTAAAGTAATCTTGAGTAG
Organism: Camelus dromedarius; assembly: GCF_036321535.1. NCBI lineage: Eukaryota > Metazoa > Chordata > Mammalia > Artiodactyla > Camelidae > Camelus > Camelus dromedarius. The sequence goes on from NC_087444.1 coordinate 45,989,444, forward strand.
AAATGCAAATATGTGCGTTTTGATTTAGCCTAATTAAACCGGTGTTATGTGCAAACACATCCTCTCTACATTCAGGCTTGGGTTTAATAGAGCAAATTAATTCCTCTCGCGGAGATATATTTTTGCTGTAAGCCCTCCCCTCCCTCGATCACTGAAAATTTCCCACGAAATTCCACACGTCCCAGGTTCCACATCTCCCGCGGAAAATGGAGACCCGAGCATCGGAGAGAGTTGACGGGCCTCATACGCAGGGCGGTAGCTCTTCCTCATTTGGGATTGAGACGCAACCTGACTTTTCATTTTAATATGAAATATGCCGGTTTGAATGGAGAAAATAAAACCTCAAAAATACTTTCTGTAGCTACTCGGACTCTTGAATCCGAGATGGGAAAAGTGCTTAAGTGAGGACAAGCCTGATCAAGTCCACAACGGCCTCATTATCTAGGCAAATATCCTCGAACTTTTGAAGGCCCCCTTGTCCAAAAAGGGGCCTGTGGGGGTGGGGCGGTAGGGGCTCTTCTGGTCTGTTCGGGGCTCCCCTCGCTTCCCCCAAGCGCCTGTGGCGCTCCCTCCCCCACTTCTGCCCACTCTGTCTCCAATCTCCGACTCTGCAAAGTGCAGGCTTGTAATTCAGGACAAGTGTGACACCTACCTGTGAAAGGGGGGAACCGTCCCCTCGCTGGTCCGCCGCCCCAGCCCGGAGGCTGCGCCGGGATCTACCCGGCCGCATACCACCCGCACGGTATCGGATGGAACATTTACTAATTTAATCAAATCCAGCGAAGAGATCAACGGCCAATTTTGAAGGGGTAGAGAAGACTTTGACTTGGGAAAGCCTTCTCCTTGGCATCCCCTAACGCTCCCCGCCAGCATTAGCCCAGAGCACCTTTGAAATAGTAATAAGGGCTAAATCCGGCATAAAATCGAACTCATTAGCAAAGTTCACCAGCTGATTGCTTTGCATAAAACACGACACTGATTGGAAGTAATTAGGTTAAGCGATGGAGCTCGGGTGGTGCGTGTCTCTAGCTGGCTTTGCCATCTCTTCTCCCTTCTGGGCACACACTTGGGTCTCTCTCCTCTCTCCTCTGGGGTCCAATCTCCCCCAAGCAGCCCGCATCACCAAATCTGCATTCCGGGCAGGGCCAGGTTCCCCGGGGCTGAGGCTTAATTACAGTTTCTCGCTGGCACACTAGGTTTCGTAGAACCTTTCATTCCCCACTTCGAGGGGGAAAAAGTTGCAGTTTGCACCTTTCGTCCATGGCGATGGACAGTTTATTGAGGCTTCTAAAAAGTAATGAGTGGCTCTGATTATGTTAAAATCTCTTTTAATTAAATATTTTGCATTTTACAAAGGCGGCTGCAGTTTCTTTTACTTTTTAAATCTAAGTGTATAACCTGTTTCCTTTCTGTAATAATACTTTAGCTCATACCCAGAAAAATCAATAGGTGTAAAAAATTAAATTAAACTTGTATTTTTTAAACT